>NC_047092.1:97662060-98287060 GCF_902459505.1 Geotrypetes seraphini | reverse complement strand
AGATTACCATACAATAATGTTGCAGATAAAAAAAAACCCCAAACCTTAACTACAGTATCAAACAAAAAAATATCAACACACAGACAGTGGCCAAGGAGAGAAATAGACAGAAAGACAGACAGACACACAGACAGAGCCCAAGGAGAGAAAGAGACAGAAAGACAGACAGACAGAGAGAGAGCGAGAGAGAGAGACATACAGCAGCCAAGGAGAGAGTGAGACAGAAAGGCAGAAAGACAGACAGACAGCAGCCAAGGAGAGAGGGAGAGACAGAAAGACAGACAGACAGCAGCCAAGGAGAGAGGGAGAGACAGAAAGACAATCAGACAGCGGCCAAGGAGAAAGAGAGACAGAAAGACACACAGTGGTCAAGGAGAGACACAGAAAGAAAGACAGACAGAAAGACAGCGGCCAAAGAGAGAGAGAGACAGAAAGAAAGAAAGACAGACAGAAACATCTATTCTAGCACCCGTTAATGTAAACGAGTATTAAATATTGAACTAAGGCCAGTACTGGGCAGACTTGCATTGTCTGTGTCTGTATATGGCCGTTTCTTGGAGGATGAGCTGAAGAGGGCTTCAAAGGCTGGGAGGTTTTAGATGGGCTGGAGTAGGTTTTAATGGAGATTTCAGCAGTTGGAACCCAAGCACAGTACCGGGTAGAACGTTGGATTCTTGCCCAGAAATAGCTAAGAAGAAAAAATTTAAAAAATTTAAATTGAATCAGGTTGGGCAGACTGGATGGACCATTCGGGTCTTTATCTGCTGTCATCTACTATGTTACTATGTATGTAAGTAATTAAGAACCAAGATATTTTGAAACTATCCTTGATAAAATCTGTATGGTTGCCGTGATGTAGAAAAGGAGACAACACCCATTTCCACCAGGTATTCCTGGGTATAACGGGACTCAGACTGGAGGTCCATGTTCAAGACCCTACCCATGTCAGAGATGATACGAGTAAAGGAGGAGTTTCGAGAAGAAGACACATCCTCCTGAGGAGACCCTGAGCAAGATCTGGGGGCAGCCGAGAAAAAGGGAGAAATTTCCCTCAAATAGTAAGCCGAGGCATCGGAGTCCCGCGAATGGGAGTCCGAAGAGGCTCGACTAAAGTGTCTGGGGGGCGTCGAAGAATGACCCTGAGCAAGGTGGACCGGGGAAGATCCCGAGGTCTGAGGAAACAGCTGGCGAAGCCTTGGAGAAGACGGGGCAAAGGAAAAATCCTCCACCGGTTTTGAAGAAGATCCCTTAGACAGGGCCGCCATCAGGGCAGTACTACCAGTCCTGCATTCAGGGGCCCGGGCTCCCCCAGGGTCCTAGGCCACAGTTTTTTAACCGCTGGTCCGTGGACCGGTGCCGGTCCCAGTGGCGTATCTAGGGAGCGGGGGCGGTCCGCCTCAGGTGCACAGGAGAGAGCAGGACGGGGTTAAATACATCTCGAGCCGCGAGGCTCGTCTTCTGTTCCTACCTGCCCCGCCGCTCACATATAGCTGATCGGAAGTGTTCCCCGATGTCAGCGCTGACGTCGGAGGGAGGACTTAAGCAAAGCCTGCCCTCCGACGTCAGCGCTGACGTCAGAGAATACTTCGGCTATTTGTGCGTGGCAGGGCAGGCAGGAAACAGGAGCCAAGCCTCTCGGCTCGAGCTCCGTTTTGCTGAGAAAGTTGCAAAGATGGGCTGGGAGGCAAACGCGGAACACAAAAGGGGGGAGGGAGTGCATTTTGGACACAAAGCATGAACTTGGGAGAGAGGAAGGGAGGGAAAGAGATGCTGAGGTGGGGGATGGAATGGGTTTTTGGACACAGAAGACATGGATTTGGTAGAGAGGAAGGGAGGGAAAGAGATGCTGAGGTTGGGGAGGGAATGGGTTTTTGGACACAGAAGGCATGGACTTGGGAGAGAGGAAGGGAGGGAAAGAGATGCTGAGGTGGGGGAGGGAATGGGTTTTTGGACACAGAAGGCATGGACTTGGGAGAGAGGAAGGGAGGGAAAGAGATGCTGAGGTGGGGGATGGAATGGGTTTTTGTATATAGAAGGCTTGGACTTGGGAGAGAAGAAGGGAGGGAAAGAGATGCTGAGGTGGGGGAGGGAATGTATTTTTGGACACAGAAGGCATGGACTTGGGAGAGAGGAAGGGAGGGAAAGAGATGCTGAGGTGGGGGAGGGAATGGGTTTTTGGACACAGAAGGCATGGACTTGGGAGAGAGGAAGGGAGGGAAAGAGATGCTGAGGTGGGGGATGGAATGGGTTTTTGTATATAGAAGGCTTGGACTTGGGAGAGAAGAAGGGAGGGAAAGAGATGCTGAGGTGGGGGAGGGAATGTATTTTTGGACACAGAAGGCATGGACTTGGGAGAGAAGAAGGGAGGGAAAGAGATGCTGAGGTGGGGGAGGGAATGTATTTTTGGACACAGAAGGCATGGACTTGGGAGAGAGGAAGGGAGGGAAAGAGATGGTTGTGTACACGGAAAATAGAAGAAAGGAGAATTTTTGGTCATAGGGAGGGAATGAGGTACAGATAGTGGCATACCAAAGTGGGGGAGGGTGGGGGCGGTTCGCCCCGCCCCGGGTTTACGTCCCAGTGGGGTGCAGAGCTGGCCACCCTCCAGTGTTCTCCCTAGGCCGGCAAACTGCGGCTCTTTAGCCACTTGAGTGCCACCGCCGCTATCGGGAATAGGCCGGTGCCAGGTTCTCCCTGCTTTTCCCTGTGGGGCCGACCAACTCTCGCCACTCGCGTCAATTCTGACATCGGAGAGGACGTTCTGGGCCAGCCAATCGCTGCCTGGCGAGAATTGGTTGGCCCCGCGGGGAAGAGAAGCAGGGCAAACTCGGCGCCGGCCTGTTCCCCAGTGGCGGTGGCGGCATTTTCCCAATGGTAGTGGCATAGGGGACAGGAAGCCAGAAAGAAAGAAAGGGGGCAGGGTGAAACAAAGAAAAATGGGGCACGGAAAGAGAGAGAAAAACATACATACAGAAAGAAAGGGGGTATGGAGAGAGAGAAAAAGAAAGAAGGGGCAGGGTGAAACAAAGAAAAAGTTTGGGGAGGGAATGAGGTCTGGAGGAGAGGAAGCATACAGGAGGCTGAAAGAAAGGAAGAAATATTGGATGCACAGTCAGAAGAATAAAGTGCAACCAGAAACTGATGAAATTACCAAAAGTAGGAAAAATGATTTTATTTTCAATTTAGTGATCAAAATGTGTCTGCTTTGAGAATTTATATATGCTGTCTATATTTTGCACTATGGCCCCCTTTTACTAAAACGCAATAGCGGTTTTTAGCGCAGGGAGCCTATGAGAGTTGAGAGCAGCGTGGGGCATTCAGCACAGCTCCCTGCGCTAAAAACCGCTATTGCGTTTTAGTAAAAAGGGAGGGGGAATATTTGTCTATTTTTGTATAGTTGTTACTGAGGTGACATTGCATAAAGTCATCTGCCTTGACCTCTTTGAAAACCCGCGGAATATAAATGATAATTAACATTTTCTCTGCGTACAGCGTGCTTTGTGTTTTTAAAATTTTATTTTTGGTAGATCATTTTGACTTGGCCACAAAGGTAAGGGGGAGGGAGGGAGGGGAGCTGCTGAAAGACATCTAGTAATCCTTGCAGGCTTGACTGTGCAGGGAATTATTTTTGTAAAATCATGTTTTGTTATGTGACTGGCATTATTTAGACTTTAATTTCTATGAATGAATAGAATGAAAATGATATAAATTACTTGCTTGTTTTTATGTGCGTGCGCTGAAGGAAAGTGGAGAGAGAGTGGGCTGAGGACGCTGAAGGGAAATGGGGAAGAGAGAGTGGGGAGAAGATGCTGATTTATAAATTGACAATTGTACAGAATATTGTTTCTTTTTTATATTCATCCATAACTGCATGTTATGATGCACTTATTTATCATCATAACATATACATCATCATTAACATGCAGCTGTGGATGTGTAAGGATAGGCTGAGGAGGATGGATGGGAAGGAAGGAAGATGCACATATCAACATATTGTACATTTTTAACATGCATGATGCAGCTATAGGCAAGCTGAGGAGGATGGGATCATACAGATGTTTATGTTCAGATATGCGCTCAGATGTGTAGTTTTTTCTGATATATTTATTAAGCTTACAGTATTTATAAAAACACATTTAATACTTGTTACAAAAAATATTGTGCAATTGTGATCTACTTCTGGCCTACAAAGGTCAAAAGAAATCCTTAACTGAGATTTTACATTCAAAAGTGAATTATAGCTACTAGCACTATTATTTATTAGTTATTTAATATGCAGATGTTTGTTAGTTTGTTATTAGTTCAGTATTAGACATATGTTAGTTTAGAATAGATAGGTATAGATTAGTTTAGTTTAGGTTAGGTTAGGGCCCTGCTGAAAGAGTCTACCTTGACGTGGTTGCAGACTTACAAATCTTTTGGTCAAAGAGTGCGGCGACAGAGAAAAGTATGTGTGTATTCGGCCCATGGAAGAAGGGGGGGTCGGGGGGGAAGGGGTGCATGGGGGGTCCAATAGGATTGCTCAGTAAGGGGCCCAGAAATTTCTGATGGCGGCCCTGCCCTTAGAGGCTGACATCTGCCTCTATGGGGAACAAACACTAGAGTCCAACTCGAGGACAAGCGTGTGCCTGGAAGGTTTCGCGGTTGGAGACCTGCCCCGAAGGGGTGGAGAAGACCACGGCTTTTTAGGAGGGGCAAACCGTGACATAGTAGCGGGGGAAAAACGGGCCCCTGGCCTGGACCCCTGAAATGTCACAGGTGACTCGGAGGATGAAGAATTGCTCGATGGAACCCGGCGAGTCTTGCGAGCATGGCCTCGAGATATGAGGGGACGCTCAGGCTGGTCAGACCGAGAGTGGGTCGAGACCGAGGTTTGAGGCGTCAAAGTCGGGACCAGATGGCTCACCACCGAGAAAAGCTGCGTGGTAAGTATAGCCTTAAGCATGTCCTCGAACATAGGCACCGATACAAAAGGTGGTTGGGTCTTAGGTGTAGCAGTGCGCTCCTTCGGGTGCGACCTCAAGGAAGAGTATTCCCTACGTGAGGAGGCACGCTTAGAGTGATGTCTAGAAGACGCCGACGAGGCAGCAGTGACATGAGACTCCGAGATAGGCATCTTTGCCGGCACACCTGAGGAGGAAAGAGGAGACTTACCCGAGGCCGGAGTAGCAGGAGGAGCCGAGGCCGGAGCCCTCGAGGCCGACGGGGACTTCAAGGCTGAGGCACCCAACGAGGGCGCCGAGGCTGAGCTCGAGCCTGTCCCGCAGGATCCATGGGCCAAAGAGTTGGAGAATCTTGACCACCCTCCTACGAAGAGCTCGCAGTTGCAAAGTCGCACAACGGGGGCACGACTCAGCGTGGTGCTCTGCACCCAGGCACTCCACACGCCAACGATGAGGGTCGGTGATGGAAATAACCCGGTTGCACTTAGTACAGTTTTTAAACCCGGAACGAGGCCGGGTTATAAGAAAAAAATACGGCTGCGGCCCCGCGAGGCCAGGCGGCCAGAGTAAGACCGGAAATCAGGTCAAAAAGATACGAACTGAAAAAAACGAAAAACAAAGGAAAACAAAGACGCGGGCACAGCGACTCAACTGAAACCAACCAAACAAGCCACGGTGCAAGAGGGACGAGATCGCGCGAAGCAAGGGAGCAGTGCTTCTGGCTCTGCGGAAAACAGAGAACTGAGGCCACGCTGAGGAGACGCAAGCCCTAGCCTGTGCGGGAGTGGCTTGCGCGCATGTGCGGGTCAATCGCAAGCTTGAAGGTCTTCAAGCAAGTCTGCTTGCGAAAACATCCGCTAGGGGGCTCTATCGGTGATGTCAACCACATGTACACAATATGCTGCCTGCTTGTCCTGGGATAATAAACATTAAGCACTAATGCTATCCCTGTTTTCAGGCGAGCAGCCGACAAAAAGGTTGTCAGTTGAGTAGGATCAAGGAAAACATATTTTTGCGTTTGATACTGTATCACACATTTACATGGGTGACGAAGAAAAAAAGTTGCTCCAAGAGTAGTAACTCCCGGTTTTAGGAACAAAAATTCACAACAACGTTTTTGTGTATCTTGTGTCAGGTCTGGAAACATTTGTATTTTATATCCAAGGAATTCTTTTAGTTTATTTTTGAAGAAAAGTCTAAGCAACCAGTTTTTATCTGGTGCTAAGGCTACTGTGAGGAGTAATGTTGCTGGTGTAGCCATTTACCTGTCTGAATATTCCAATATCATTGAAATGTTTAATGTCTGCTGATAGTCTTGTGGTTTTTGTGATTTTTTGGTGTTCTTCTTCTTCTTTTCTTATAGGCAAATAGTAGATCTGGGTAAATGGTGGCAACAATTCTTCTGAAATTTCTAATACATCCATCATATAGCGTTTTAACATATCTCTAGGAGATACTGTTGCTACTCTAGGAAAGATAATTAATCTGAGGTTGTTGTTACAAGAAAAGTTGTCTAATGATTCTAGTTTCCTTCTCAGATTTATATTATCTTTCATTAGTGTTTCTGTAATCTGTTTAGAGGCAACATTTGAAGTTTTAAGGTCTTGTAGATCAGTTTTGAGATTTTTAATATCAGTTTCATGAGTATTTAGTCAGATCTACCACAATATCCCAAATGGCATCCAGAGTTACTTCTCGGGGTTTCTCTAATGTAATAGAAAGTTTTTCAGGATCAATTTTTGTGTTCACATCAGCTGACCTGTCCTCCTGTTGGCAACTCTCCCGATCGCGATTCACCCTCTGATTGATAGAAACCTCAGGCTCCACGGAACTCTCCTGCTGATGTAGGGAGTCCAACTCCAAGCTCCCCTCTCTGATGTACGAAGCCTCCAGGGAGAAGAGCTCACCGCCTTCCGATTGCTCTTCCACCCATTGGGAGCTGGCAGTCTGAGGAAGAGGGGGAGGTGCTCTGGCGTCAGGGCTCAATGTGATCTCCAGTCCCGGGGAAACCACCTCTGTCTCACTACAGAGTGCCTCCAACGGGGGTGCTGCCGCTGACACTTCCTGTGTCCGGTGCAGAAGCTCGTCAATGCTACTGAGCCTGGCTGGACTGGGATGCTGCGAGGCTCCAGCGGCGCTGCGGCCTCTCTTTTTCGGCATATCAGAGGTAAAAAGTTCTTCTTACAAATAGGAAAAGTCAGATTCTCGCTCGAACATCTGTGCCAGAACGCTCAGCTGACCATTCCTTCTGCCATCTTGGATCGACAGTGTACATTTTAACGTTTCAAAAACAGGAAAACTGCTACCACCATCACAAGAGATAAGCATAGTGCTGAACAGCAGTAGGTGGGTATGCGAGGGATGGGAAAGTTTAGATGCAGTGGGAAAATAAGGGAAATGAAGTAAACCCTGAGTTTATGGTGCATTCTTAACATTCACACATAGTTACATTACATTAGAAATTTCTATTCCGCCATTACCTTGCGGTTCAAGGCGGATTACAAAAGAGATTAAAAAACAGGGGGGGGGGGGGGCACGTGATGCCGGGAGGGTGAACGGACGTGCCTCGGTGTAGCTCCGGGCCGCGCCAACATATCCTGCAATTTCACCAGCTTTTCACCGATAACCTTGTGACCCTGAACGGCCTCGCTGTGTTGCTTCTGCTCCGAAAAGTTTCTTTGGGCTAGGCAGGGTTGATGGCAGCGAAATCGGCCAGAACTGTGAGAGATAAGCAGAGGGGACAGGACGGCAAGATGGCGGAACACCACGAGGTGCCGGTCTTCACCCTGGAAGCAGCTGCGGTTCAGGAGCTCACGCGATCGCTGACCCTAGTCATGGAGGACAAGCTTGCTACCATACATACCTTCATGGAAGGTATCAAAGAAAGTTTAGATTCGCAAGCCGGCCGGCTCCAGCGCGTCGAGGACAGGGTAGCCCAGCAGGAGGACGTAACGGCCAATATTGAAGAGCGCCTTCGCACGCTGGAATCAGCGAATGCAGCCACGGGGGAACGTCTTGAAGATCTGGAAAACAGAGGACGTCGCAAGAATTTGAGGTTTGTGGGGATCCTCACTTCCATCAGGGATGTCGATCTGCGCACATGGCTGGAGGAGTGGCTGCCCAAGGCTCTTGCTATGCCTGACCAGCTGGCGCCATTTTCTATAGAGAGGGCTCACAGACTGGGCTCCCGCCGCGATGAAGATTCCCGGCCTCGGCCAGTCATCGCACGTTTTCTCAATTATGCTCTGAAGGAGCGCGTGCTGGCCCAATACCGCAAGGGAAGGGATCTTAACCTGCATCTGGAGGGTCGTAAGGTGCTCATCTTCCAGGATTTCTCGCCTCAAGTCTCCTCGAAGCGACGAGCCATGGCGCCCCACTGCAGTGAGTTGGTTAAGCGTAATATCCGCTTTTCATTGCTGTACCCTGCACGGGCAAGAGTGACCTATAATAACTCTACAGCTTTCTATAACACACCTGAAGAGCTGGAGGGGTTTATTAAATCTTTACCGGCTCCATTACAGGGGGCTCAGCACCCTTCCTGAATCGGCCCGGCACAAGTCCTCTCGAGAGCCACCTTGTAGCCTTCCCGGTTTTTGTGTTCCCTGTCTCTGTTGGCAGCGGGAAGGTGGCGGTGCAAGCTATGATTGCCAATTGCCCCTCGTTGTGTTGGATGCGGGGGGGGGCTGGATGGATGCCTTAGGGGACTGAGGCGGCTGAATCTTTCCTGATGGCAGTTGCCCACCTAACTTTAGAACTCTATGTCTGCTTTCCACCTAGCAAGCCCTCCAGCAACAGCTACCCCATTTAGTCACAGTGGCAGTGGTGGCCTGTGGGACAGTGATCTTGAGCCGCAGCCCTTGAATCTTCTACTTCCACAGGGCCTCTGGTGGTTGCTTTTAGCCCTGTATGCTGGCCATATCTGACGAGGGACATTGAAAGTACTCTTCTCCAGTGTTCAGCATGTTTCTTTGTTTCTCCACGAGTTTTGTTCACCAGGGGCTAGATTGTGCGGTGTACTGCACTTTTCTGGTTCCACATGTTACTTGTTAAATGGAGATTCTTTTCTGTTTTATACAGTTCGATATTCTCTCTCTCAGAATTTGTCTTAATGGACTTTGGGATTCTATTCATGCTGCAGATGTCACCATCGGCTATGTTTGCCTTGCACCTTATCTTTATGGGGGCCCTGGTCTTGCCACACTCTGGCGGTTCTGGGGTCGGTGCACTGTCCGATTTGGTGCGGCCTGGGGCTACAGGGTTGGGGATTCTAAGTGTTGGGGTTTAGCAGGGGATTTCCCATGCTCTGTTTGGGTCTGGAATATGTGGGGGAGGGGAGGGAGGGGACGGGAGTGAATTGTATGATTAGCTTGTGTGTGGTGGTATGCTTGGGGTTGTCTGACTGTTTTCTCTGCCGGTTTGATGGGGCTTGTGGGGGTATTTTACTGTTGGCATTTTCAATTCTGATGATGTGTATGTTTTCCGGGGAGGGACATAGCTGGGATGTCCCACTCTGGTCTACTTGTTCGCTCCATATCTGTCTTTTCTTACTCTGTGCTCTTCCTTTGCTATGCCCTTATTGAAAGTGAAATCCCTAAATGTGGATGGGATCCATTCCCCTATTAAACGTACAAAACTGTTAGCCTATCTTAAGAGGGAACACACTGACATTGCCTACTTACAGGAAACCCATCTGACGCCTATTGAACATGGTAAGCTTCGCCAGGATTGGGTGGGGCAGGTGTGCCATGCTTCTTATACAGCTAGGAAATGCGGGGTGGCTATCCTTATCCACAAAAACATACCCTTTCATATTCATAGCCAGATTGCTGACCCCCATGGCCGGTACATTAACCTGGTTGGGGAACTATGGGGCAAACCTTTAGTATTATGTAATATCTATGCTCCAAACCTCTATAACCCTGCATTTTTTGTGTCCTTGGTGGGCCACCTGGCTCCGCATCTGCCTCAACTGCTCATTTTGGGTGGTGATTTCAACTTTGTAGCTCACCCCCAATGGGATCACAAACCCGCTAAACCGGTTCCGAAGGGACATTTCACCAAAGGTGTGCACTTCCTCATGAAGGAACTGGGTCTGCTGGACTCATGGCGTACCTTGCATCCGGATGAATACGATTTTTCTTTTTACTCCCACCCCCACTCGATTTATTCGCGCATTGACTATATCCTTATCTCTGCTTCGTTCTTCCCTCACCTGATGGATGCCAGCATTTCTGTGCCGCTGATTTCTGATCATGCTCTTTTAGGCCTCTCCTTACAGTTTGGCTCTCCGGCAGTGGGTCGTTTTTGGCGAATGTCTCCCCACCTCTTTAATGACGCTTCGTTCCGTGAGTTTTTCCAGAAGAAGTGGGATGAATTTGTTCACACCAACTCTGTGGAAGATGCGGGCCCAGTTATATATTGGGAAGCCGCTAAGACGGTCATGCGGGGACACATTCTGGCTTACTCTGTCTCCTTGAAAAAACGACATGATAGTGAACTTCTTTCTCTGTCCAGAGACCTTGCTGCTTATAGGAATCTTCATATTTCTCGACTTGATGATAACACCAGACAGATCATGAGTACTCTTAAATCTAAAATTAATCTTCTTTTAGATCAACGAGCTAGCCGTAACATTTATTGCTATAAATATAAATTACATCGGTGGGGTGATAAAACGGGGCGGCTGTTGGCCAATTTGGTGCGACCTCATAAAGCGCGACACACTATAACTGCTATCAAAGACAAACAAGGTACTACTCATGTTACTCAGCTGGCTATTACACAACAATTTGTGAACTTTTATTCCGACCTTTATGCCGCTCAACCCTATGATGCGGCCACTAGTGACCAGTTCTTTCAGGGCATTTCTCTCCCTAGTCTGAATGATGTCCAACGTGCTGCTCTTAATGGCCCTATTACAGGCGAGGAGTTGCAGGTGGCCATCAAAAAACTCAAACTAGCCAAGACTCCGGGACCTGATGGTCTGGGCCCAGAGTTTTATAAACTCTTGGAACCTTCAGCTTTATTCTCTTTACAGAACTACTTTATGGGTCTCCGCACTGCTACCCCTCCAGGGGATTCTCACAACAGAGCGCATGTCATCATTCTTCCCAAGCCGGGGCGGCCACTTGATGCTCTGGGGTTTTATAGGCCTATATCACTTCTCAACCAGGATATCAAAATTTTGGCGAGTATACTTGCAGCATGACTCAACGATTTTCTGCCTTCCTCATTCATGAAGATCAGGTGGGCTTTGTACCAGACAGACATGCCTCCATGAACCTTTTGAAGGTCCTTGCGGTGCTCCAATCCCCTCATGACCTCGCCGACAGAGCGCTTATTACCAGCTTGGATGTAGAGAAGGCGTTTGACATGGTCTCTTGGACCCATCTCTTTGGGACCCTTGAACGTTTTGGTATCCGAGGAGACTTCATTGCTTGGTTGTTAGCGTTGTATCATAATCCTCACTCTCAATTGTTGGTGAACGGTGGAGTTTCGGATCCCTTCCCTCTCGGGAGGGGCACACGGCAAGGTTGTCCCCTCTCGCCGCTTCTCTTTCTTCTCTCCTTGGAGCCTTTAGCCGCCCAAATCCGCCAGGACACCCAGCTGGAGGGTCTCCGGGTAGGCAGCCGGGAATTTCGCATTAGCATGTTCGCTGACGATATGCTCTTATATGTTAACCATGCTGACCGGACTATGCCAGCCTTAATGTCGATTATCCGATCTTATGGTGTTTTTTCCGGTCTCAAAATTAACTTCGAGAAAACAGAGGCTCTTTTGTTAGGAAACTCAGCTGTGGAACCGTGGTGTCAGGGATTGGGAGTGGGTATAGCACCTGGGAAACTGAAATATTTAGGCATTATGCTTTATAGAGACCACCGTAAGTTGTATGATGCCAACGTCACCGCTACTATTGGACGGATTAAAGCTCTTTGTCTCAAGTGGCACTCGCTCCCCCTTTCCCTGCTGGGTCGTGTGGCCTTGGTAAAAATGGTGTTATTTCTGAAACTGCTGTACCACTTACAAACCATTCCCGTCTGGATTTCTCGTACGGACGAACGTTCTTACCAATCTATTATCCGCTCTTTTGTCTGGAGGGGGAAAGTGGCCCGCATCAATGCTCTTAAATTGTCTCAGAGTAGAGACAGAGGGGGTTTAGGCCTACCTGCTCTTCGTGTTTACAATGTAGCGGCGCTTCTCCGCTGGATCCATGAACAATTGGTATCTTCGCGTCGATATTCCCCTGCAGCCTTGCTGGAGGATTGTTGCGCACCCTGGTCTTTTTCATCGTTCGTTCATGGGGTGGGAGGAGGGGGTGGGGGGCTTTGTACTTCTTTTCTTCCATTTCTTCTCCCTTTTCGCAAAGCCTGGAGATGGTGGCGTGTGCACCAGGGCAAGTTGCCTATTGTTTCTCCCTTCCTTTCTCTTCTCCATACTCCTGTTTTTGCGCCCGGGTGGGGGACTTGGCGGGTTTGAGAGGACGCTCAGAACGCGATACGACCCTGGGTGATGTGCTGGCGTTTGGGGGAGGAGAGTTCCCTTCTTTCGCTCAAATGCAAACATTATGGTCTTTACCTACTGCCCACTTTTACACTTATCTCCAAATTCATCACTACTATCATACTTTAGTGCGCACTCATGGGGACAGCTGGGGATATGGCACTTTGGACACGATTTTCCTCTCCACCCCCACAGAGACCAATAAAATATCCACTTGGTATGGCGAGGGGAGGGACAAACTTGGGGAGAGTTGTCTACATACTTTGGTAAGAGAGTGGGCTGCCGAACTTGAGATGGAGGTATCCATCCATGATATCAGACTCCTTTTCCACACGTTATACCTCCATGTGAAAGCGGCGACCTTGCAAGAGACACAGTACAAAATTTTGCATCGTTTTTACCTTACCCGAGCCCAGGGACATGTCATGGGGTTATGGCCTGATGATAAGTGCCTTAAATGTAAAACCCATAGGGGTAATTTCCTGCACTCCTTCTTTGTCTGTTCAAAACTGGCTTTCTGGACCATAGTCAGGCAGTGTTTGGCTGTTTTACTGCAGTGCACGTTACCATGGAATGCACCTGCTCTGCTGTTGGGGGATGTCTGTGACCTCCAAAACCAAGGCTTGGATTTCCCTTCCCAGAAATTTATTTTACATGCAATTCTTGTGGGGAAAAAACTTCTTTTGAGCTATTGGACTTCTGAGGAGGCTCCGTCCTACAACCTGTGGGTGACCATGATGCAACAGCAAGCCCGCTTTGAGTTGGACACTTATGAGTCCCGAACACAGGACCACTGGAAGTCTTACTGCTCCCTCTGGCAGCAGTTTTTGGATATGGATGCCTCGTTGATATAGACTGTTCTTTCGGGTAGATTGTGTGGATTTCTGGATCCTTTTTCCACTTATGTTGCCAATATAACGATGCCGGCAGAGAGAGCGTGATAGGGGTTTGTGGTTGTGAGTGTGTGAATGGCTGGGTGCGTCTGTAGAGTATGGCTGCGTTTCTTTTTGGTTTGGTTTGCTGCGTATGGCTGTGGTATGCTTGTCCTGAATCGTTTGGGGATTTGGGTTGTTTGTTCTCCATATTCAAAATGGACGGAGGGCGCTGGTCTGCGAGCCTGGCATGCCTCTTTTCCAATGCCCATGATGTGGTACTATGTTGTCTTTTGAATGCTTTGTGAGTTCCTTCCTATTGCTTGTACCACTCTGCTACTGTTTATTTGCCGCTCTGTTTATACTGATGCTATGTCACGGGCTCTTGCTGTCCAGTTGTCCTGTGTCTCAATAAACATGATATTTAAAAAAAACAAAAAACGGTGGGTTACAATGGAAGAGCATTTGTCATTTCTAGAGAGGTAAAGAGTAGGTTATGTAGTTTCTGTGTGGAGGGAAGAGGGAGGGGGAAGGACGGTAAGTTTGAAGTTAGGACTGTTTCAGGAATTTCTTGAGAGTATAGTTTTTATTTCTTTTCTGAACATCTTGTAGTCTGGGGTCATTATCAGTAGATTGGAGATTTGGTTATCTAGTTTAGCTGCTTGAGTGGCTAGGAGGCCATCGTATAGTTTTTTCCATTTCACTTTGTTGATCGAGGGGTATGTGAATGGGGTGTGTGTTTTTCTATGTCTGACTGAGGTGGTTTGGATGAGGCGGTTGTTCAGCTAGGTTGGGCTGTCTCCATTTAAGGTTTTACATAACATACAGTAGAATTTAAATAATATTCTTTCTTGGGTAGGTAGCCAATGTGAGTTGATGTATGCTTCTGTAATATGGTCGTGTTTCCTCAATGAGTAGATGAGTCTCAGAGTTGTATTTTGGATTGTTTGTAGTTGTTTAGTCATTGTAGCAGGGCAGGGGAGATAGAGGATGTTGCAGAAATAGTTCTTTGCCATTCTTAATTTCAGTTTTTACCATATATGAAGGGGTGCTGAAAAGTTCTCAAGCCCACCAGTTTCCTAAATTCTGAGTGTTATTTTGCCACTCTAGCTGAAAAGAGTGCTATTTTATTTTGCAATTTACAGAATTGTATTACTGTATTTTGACTGTTTCAGATCACCGACTGAACCATGTCAACAAAAAGTGTGGAATTTTCAAGTTTGGAATTCCGAGCCATCATGAAGCTCCTATTCCTGCAGAAAAAAACTCCAAAGGAAATTCATGAATGTATAATGCAAACATTGAGTGACAAAAGCCCATCATACTCCACAGTGAAGAAGTGGTGTGCAAACTTTCCGTGTGGGGATTTTGAGATCGAAGATGCAGCAAGGTCTGGGAGGCCTCAAACAGTGTCAACTCCTGAAATTGTTGGACCATGTCTATGACCCGATTTTGGCACATCGGCAAATATCAGTTAAAACAATTGCTGAGAAACTACAGATATCCAGGGAATATGTTGGGTATATAATCCACGAGCAGCTGGGTATGCAGAAGCTGTCAGCCAAGTGGGCTCAAATGGTTGAATGTTGATGAGAAACAACATCGAGTGTACACTTCCAAGTTAATTTTGCTACATTTTCAGTGAGCTGGTGCCAACTTTTTGAAATGACTAGCTACTGTTGATGAAACACGATTACACCACTATGATCCTAAGACAAAACAACGGTCCATAAAATGGCGGCACTCGGTTTCTCCAAGGCCAAGGAAATTCAAAACTCAAAGTTGGCAGGATCAGGAAGATGTTGTAATGACTGATTATCTTCCAAAAGGCCAAATAGTTAATGCAGAATACTACTGTAACTTGCTGTGCCAAATAAAGGAGGCATTGAAAGAAAAAACAGTTGAGGGAAGATGTGAAAAGGAGTTCTCTTTTTGCAAGACAATGCACCAGCTTACAAGGCTGTCAAAATAAAAGAATGTTTTGACGCAGTTGGGGTTTCAATGCAAAGATAATGTGACCATTTATTTTTTTCATCAAAACGGGACATTTATTAATATTCAGTCCCGCCCCCAATCCCGCCCTAGCCCTGTCCCCAGTCCACCCTAGCCCCACCCCCAATTTCTTCCATTCATTTTCTTGTATACACAGTATCTTATTAATTCATAATGGTAAACATAAAATATAAAAAAAAAACCCACAATGCACACTGTACGCAGAGAAAATATTAATTATCATTTACGAGTTTCAGGGTTTTTCAAAGATGTCAAGGCAGATTACTTTAAAATATGCAATATCACCTCAGTAACTATAGAGAAATAGACAAATATAGTGCAAAATATAGAGAGCAGATATAAATTCTCAAAACAGACACATTTTGATCACTAAATTGATAATAAAATCATTTTTCCTACCTTTGTTGTCTGGTGATTTCATGAGTCTCTGGTTGCACTTCCTTCTGACTGTGCATCCAATCTAATCCAAAGCTAATCTAAACTCCTCCACACCATCCAGCTATCGCCCAATAGCCAACATTCCTATCCTGACCAAGATGCTGGAGTCCATCATAGCCACCCAACTCTCATCCTATCTTGAGAGATTCTCCATTCTCCTACCCTACCAACATGGCTTCAGACCCAACTTCAGCACCGAATGCCTTTTGGCCTCTTTAATTTCAAAAGTCCAACAACTTCACTCTTGCAACAAGTTCGCTGTCCTTCTTCAATTTGACCTTTCTGCAGCTTTCGACATTGTCCATCATGACATACTAATCCTCCAACTTTCTGAAATTGGCATAAACTCCACAGTCTTAGATTGGTTCTCAAAATTCTTACGTTTCCGCTCCTACTTCATTAACATGAATGGCACCTCATCCTCCCCTTGGAAACTGATTTGCGGAGTTCCTCAGGGTTCACCTCTATCCCCGATTCTTTTCAATGTTTATATGTCCTCCCTGAAACTCCTCCAACTATCCCCCTTGGAGACACTTTACACCTACGCCAACGACATCCTCGTCCTCCTCGAGACTGACTCTAACCTCACCAACCTCTCTGATAACATTTCTTCTTGTATAACGAATCTCCAATCCTGGGCTCTCACCGTTCAAATGAAACTAAATGAGACCAAAACAAAACTACTTTGGCTCGGCCCAAAATTAGATCAGCTGCCCACCCTCATTCCACTATCCTCTGGCACCAAACTACAGCTTGAGCACTCAAGCAAAGTTCTGGGAATCATCATTGACTCTACACTGTCCTTCAACGATCACCTCAACTCCTTAGTAAAAAAAAATGCTTTTTCAACCTTCACATGTTAAGGAAAGTCAGATCCTGCTTCCACCAACAACACTTTGCTGTCCTCGTCCAATTCATTATTCTATCCAGACTGGATTACTGCAACTCCATCTACTTAAGCCTAACAAAGAAAAGTCTTCTCAGACTGCAGCGGATTCAGAATACCTCGGCTAAACTAATCTTCGCAAAAAGCAAATTCGACCACGTCTCCCCGCTTCTGTCTAAGCTTCACTGGCTCACGGTTATCCTCAGGGTTAACTACAAATGCGCCTGTCTAGCCTTCAAGTCTCTTCACGGCATCCTTCCTCCCCTTTTTCCACTTTCTTGGCTCTCCTCAAATCCTAACTCCACCAGATCCACTCAAAAATTCAAACTATCCTTCCCCTCTTTAAAAGGCATATCCCATACAGGCAAACTTGGAACATCCCTCCTCTTCAGGATCACCGAGCTGTGGAACAGCTTTACTGCCCCTCTTCGGAGTTCGACCTCCCTCCAACGCTTCAGAAAACATTTGAAAACTTGGCTTTTCTCTAAAATGTAACTACTCCCTCCCTCTCCACTATACTAAGTCCCCTCTTTCTTTCCTTTTTACTAAGCCCTTCTTCTTTCCATTGGAGTTCCTTTCTTTATTAATTCCTGTAAACCGTGTCGAGCTCCACTTCTGTGGAGATGATGCGGTATCCAAACTTTATTTTAGTTTCTTTCTTTTGCATTCAACATTTCTTTCAAAATCCAGCCCCATCCCCTTTGGGTCCAGGTCTCTCTCTCTTTTCCCTCTGTTACCCTCCCCAGATTCAGTGTCAGTTCTCCTTTCTACTTTGTTCCAGGTCTCCCTCTCTGTTTGAACCTCCCATAGTCATGCATCTGCCTCCTGTCTTTCCACTTTCGTCAAAGCCTTTTTCTCTGTAGTCTTTCTAATGTGCTTACACCCCCCCTTCTCTACCTCTTTCTCTCCTTCTTTCCTTCTTCCCTCCCAGCAGATTTTAGCATATCTCTCTCCTCCTTTTTTCCCCTCGGATCTAGTATCTGTCTCCTTCCTCTTTTCCTCCTCCCAGGTCTGGTATTTGTCTCCTCTCCTTCCCCCCTGCTCTGGCATCTCTCTCTCCGCTCCCTTCCTCTTGTTCTTCCCTGGTGTTCTTTCTCAATTTATTTTCTGCCTCTGTCTAAATTCTTTTTTACTATTCAGTCCTCAATTTCCCTCTTTCACTGTGTCTACCTGTAGCTTGCCACCTCTTTCCCTCACCCCTTCCAGTAACTAACTCTATCCTCTTCCCTCAATCCTGCATGTGCCTTTTTCTTTCTCCTCCCCACTTCCTACCAGTGTCTGCTCCCCCTGTCCCTCACACTTCCATTCAGCGGCTGCCCCTCCTCTCCCCACACTTCCATTCAGTGTCTGTTTCCCTCTCTCTATCCCTTCTATCTACTGTTCACCCTCTATCTCACCCCTTCCATTCGCTGCCCTCTGTGCTCTTTCCATCCAGTGTCCGCCCTCTCTCTTCCATATGGCATCTTCCCTCTTTCTATGCTCCTTCCATAAACTATCTATCCCATGCCCCTTCTCTCCTTTGTACATGATTGATTTCAGCTCTGTCACCTCTCCGTTTTTCTCTCTCTATCTCCACCCCTTCCCTTATGCACTGGCATCTCTCTCTTCTCCTTTCTTTCCTTCCCCCATTGTCTGGCATCATCCCTTCCCTGATTCCCTGCATCTCACTCCTTTCCTTTTCTTCCATCTCTCCCTCCCCCTCCATGCTCCATCTCCTCCTTCCTTTTCCCTTGGGCTGGCATACCTTTGTCCTTCCCTCCAAGCCCTGGCATTTCCTTTCATTCCCTCCCTCATCTTCCTTCAACACTCTCCCCAATTCTCTCCCCTCTGCTCCCTTTCCTCCTTGTCACCCAAGAACTTCATTGGGCAACAGCAGCATTCACAATTCACTGCTGTTGCCAGCTTCAGGCCTTCCTCTCTGTCAGGTCCTGTCTTCATGAAAACAGGAAGTAGGCAGGACCCGGCACAGAGCAAGGCCTGAAGCCGGCAACAGCAGCGAATTGTAAAAGCTGCTGCTGCCCGAAGAAGGTAATGGAGCACTGAGGCAGACCGCTTCTCCCTCCCAGCCGAACCCCCGCTGACCCTCCCATCTCTCCCTCCCGACCCTCCCAGCGAGTTGACAACCTCCCTCCAGTAGCGTCGGCAGCCGCAGCAAGCTAAACAGGCTGCTTCGCGGCTTTCTCCTGCCCGTGAATCCCTCTGCTGCATCACCGATGATGTCATCAGTGATGCTTCGCCTGCAGGAGAAAGCCGCGAAGCAGCCTGTTTAGCTTGCTGCAGCTGCCGACGCTACTGGAAGGAGGTTGTCAACTCGCTGGGAGGGTTGGGAGGGAGAGGTAGGAGGGTCAGCGGGGCCTGAATCCAGGCTGTGATCCCCTGTCCCGTTGTCCCCACTCACATCTTTGGACACCCTCTCTGAAAACGGGACATTTCGGGGCGTCCCGAAGCTGTGAGTGGGGACAACGGGACAGGGGATGTGAAAAAAGGGACTGTCCCGTTCAAAACGGGATGTATGGTCACCTTATGCATAGACCATCTATTTACTTACCAGATCTTGCTCCATCTATTTTCTAATTCCAAACCTTAAAAAGTTTGAAAATGTGACAATTTGTTAGTGATTTGGATGTGATTGCAGCAGCGGAGCAGTATTTCAGTGAGTGTATTTTTGGGAAGGGTTATAAAGACTTCAAGACAAAATGTACCAAGTGTGTTGAACTTAGGGGTGAATATGTGGAATAATTTGTAAGTTTCATGGCTCCAAATCATTCCCTTCTTGGTTAGGCTGAGAACTTTTCAGCACCTCCTTGTATAATAAGATTAAAAAATGGAGCGGATGAGGAGGAGGAGCTAAACTAAGATGGTGGCTTGAAGCAAGCTCGGAGACGCCATCGCCGGGAGAATACTTCTTTTTTATGCCATACTTATGGTGAAACGCAAATCTAAAGTCTGGGGTTTCCTGGAGGAACCCATATCACTTACCGGACTGATGGACGCTTTCGTGCAGCATTCCACCTGAATGCAGAACCCGGATGAATCCTCGAAAGGAGGCGGCAGGCAGACTGAGGCATGCGAACACTCCAGTGAGGGCGCCACCTTGTTTCCGGAGAAGCGGAGACCACCGCTGCATCCTGTGGCCATGGAACCAGCACTGGAGGCTGGGCAGGCCTCAGACGCTCCCCTGTTGCACCACCTGAGCGACATCAGGAGGATATGTCAGCATTGTCGGTGGAAGAGCTGGATGCAAATCAAGAAGAGGAGGAGGACTCTATTCAGATTTCCCTTGCAGCAGTTAGGTACATGTTTTACAGGTGAGCCCAGGGTGGAACTAACTCCCCTGCAGAGAACTAAGGTCTTTAATTTGGAGATGATATGGGAGGTGATATCTAATTTACAGTCTTCTTTGGGTAGGCAAATGAAGCAACTTTCTAACCGGAACAAGTAGTAATAAAGAATAGAATATCAAGCCTGGAAGAAAAGTCTTTGGACTATGAAACCAGACTAAAAACTTAGGAATCACAAGCCTGTCTGGGTTAGAGATAGTGATAATTTGCATTTTGAATGTGACATGTTAGAAAATGATAGTAGAAAATGTAATCTTAGGGTTATAAATTTTCCAAAAGTTTTGACGATTACACTAACGAAAATCTTTAAAAAGTAAAAGATTTTATCAGGGATAGTTTCAAAATATCTTGGTTCTTAATTACTTACATACATGCATAGTAACATAGTAGATGACAGCAGATAAAGACCCGAATGGTCCGTCCAGTCTGCTGTGACAAACCTGTGGCCAGCTTTGTCCCTGTAAGGGATAAAAGCCGAGCACAGTCCCTCGTCAGAAGAGCTGATCAGGTTAAAAGTGAAGTTGTGGAATTGGCTGACTACCCCTCAGACAGTGAGGTAGGTCAGGAGAGGTATGAGCAGAGGAGTACCCAGCAGAGAACGCCAGTTCAGGGTAGGTACACCAGAAAGCCTGGGAGGACTTTTGTTGAGAAGTGGAGTCCCAATGCTGGAAGGTATGCTCATTACCAGCCTAGGAGAAACCTGAATTATTTCCCTAGGGATTTCCTGCCCAACACAGCTGTTCCTAGGAGAGAGGGGTGGGGCTTTAACTCACATAAAAGCAGAGCAAGGGATCACAGTAGGAGAGCAGGGACGGAGCTAGCGCTAACAAGCTCAGGCAGCGGCAGGAGAAGCAGCAAAGCCTTGATGCAGATGAGGAGAGAAGTCTCTCTACTCCAACCCACAGCAGTAAGGACGTAGAGATGACAGAGGACTGCCTCAGCTTAACCCCAGCTGCTGCTGAGCAGTCAGAGGCGATGGATGTCTCTGAACCATTGCTGGAAGCTGGCTATTTCCCTTTTGACATGGAGGTTAGTTCCCAAGGAGAGTAAAGCAGGGCTGTGATTATGTGATGGCTCTCTGTAACCTGAGACCAGCTACCCTTGATTAGAGAGTGCAGGGGAATCTCTCCCTTTCACTGTGGGACTGCCCAGAGGGCAGTGTTTGTTCAATGAACTTTATCTACGCTTGTGTGAAAGCTCGTGTGAAAGCCTAAGTAAAGTTTACAGCTTATCTAATGCCCTGCTGTGTTCCGTGGCTAGGAAGCCCAGCTGATATTAATGAGCTTTGAAGCCTGCTCTGCAAAGCATACTTGTGTCTCAGCTAGGTGAGCTGAAACGTTTGTGGAATCCATTGCCAAGTTTGTAACTACAATTGCTCTGCCTGTTTCCACAATATATTTGCAAAGTTTTTGAAAGTTTATTTTCATGGTATTTCATTTACTTTAAACCCTGGTGAAGAGGACTGTATTTGGACTAGAAAAGTCCAGGGAATTGAGACTGTATGTCACTAATTTTGTAGCTCAAGCCATTCTGACAACTACAAGCCATTTTGTGTTTATGTTGAAGGTTTTCACTCCATTCGGGTGGCTGATGGTATTCAGACCCCCGGGTTTAATAAAGTCCAAGAGCATTCTTTTGAAAAGACTTACCTGTGTTGTCTCCTCTTTTACAAACTACTCTCAGTGTGGCCTGGCAAACTAGGCCGGAGCCTAGGTCTGTGGTAACCTGGAAAGCCTTCCTCCTACCTGAGGAAGCCACGCCTGACAGGCCAGAACTCAACACACCTAATCCCTCTGCTGGGTAGAGCAAGGGATAAGTGTGTCACACTGCCCAACCTGATTCAATTTAAATTTTTTAAATTTTTTTCTTTTTAGCTATTTCTGGGCAAGAATCCAACGCTCTACCCGGTACTGTGCTTGGGTTCCAACTGCTGAAATCTCCATTAAAACCTACTCCAGCCCATCTAAAACCTCCCAGCCTTTGAAGCCCTCTTCAGCCCATCCTCCTCCAAATGGCCATATACAGACACAGACCATGCAAGTCTGCCCAGTACTGGCCTTAGTTCAATATTTAATACTCGTCTTTAAATCCGTTTACATTAACGGGTGCAGCTCACCATGATGGACGTGTAATCACTTCGCTCCTCAGCTCTGGGTGTATAATTAAGTTGTGATTTCCTTTATTATAGTGAAAAATTGAGGAAGGAGATTTGTAAGAGAAGATAACTTCAACTCGGCAAACCAAGCTAGAAACAGCTTTCATAGGAGGAAATGCGAAAAGATTAAAGGCAGACCCGCCGACTCCCTCCAAAGTTCCTTTTCCGAAAGAGGGTATTTCAGAAAGCACAGACCTAATAATAGAGTTCCGAAACATCATGCTGGAAGTCAAAGAGGAGGTGGTTAATTTAGCTAAACAAATGGAGGTGGCTAATTCTCGTGTGGCACAGATTGAAACACGGGTGGAGAAAACGGAGGTGGCTTTAAAGCAGTGCCAGAAGGATCACCATGTAGTTAAAGGTTTGGTGAGACAAATTGAGGATTTTGAAAATTGATCCATATGAAATAATTTAAGAATACTGGGTCTGCCGGAGGGTTTGGAAGGCAAAGATGCGGTCACCTTTTTAGAAGGATTAATACCAAAACTGGTCCCCTTAAGCCCTACATTTCCATTAGAAATTGAGCGGGCACATAGAATTCCAGTAAAGACAAATGGAAGGGGAAGCACATGACTGTTGATCTTCAGACTGTTGCGATTTCAGCAGGCTATTGAAATTTTGAGTTTGGCCATAGTGAATAGAGAAATAAAATACAAGGACTCCAAATTATTTATTGTCCCTGATTTTGGTAAGGCTACGGCCAATAAGTGTAAGCAGTTTTTACAAATTAGACCTAAAGCTCAGAGAATTAGGGGCTAAATATGGCTTCTTATACCCAGCTATAATGCGGGTCACACTTGACAATAAAACAAGTCAGTTCGAGGATCCAAAAAAATTACTGGAATTTTTGGACCAACAGAGGGAACCGATGACTATATAAAGTATAAAATTAACAGGGGAAGAAAAGAACATAAGAACATAAGCAATGCCTCCACTGGGTAAGACCTGAGGTCCATCATGCCCAGCACTCCACTCACGTGGTGGCCCAACAGGTCCAGGACCTGTGCAGTAATCCTCTATCTATAGCCCTCTATCCCTTTTTCAAGCAGGAAATTATCCAATCCTTTCTTGAACCCCAGTACTGTACTCTGTCCTATTACGCCCAATGGAAGCGCATTCCAGGTGTCCACCACATGCTGGGTAAAGAAAAACTTCCAAGCATTCGTTTTGAATCTGTCCCCTTTCAACTTTTCCGAATGCCCTCTTGATTTTTTATATTTTGAAAGTTTGAAGAATCTGTCCCTCTCTACTCTCTCTATGCCCTTCATGATCTTGTAGGTTTCTATCATGTCTCCTCTGAGTCTCCGCTTTTCCAGGGAAAAGAGCCCCAGTCTCTCCAATCTTTCAGTATATGAAAGGTTTTCCATGCCCTTAATCATTTGTGTTGCTCTCCTCTGGATCCTCTCAAGTATTGCCATATCCTTCTTAAGGTACGGTGACCAATACTGAACACAGTACTCCAGGTGCGGGTGCACCATTCTCCTATACAATGGCAGGATGACTTCTTTCGTTCTGGTCATAATACCCTTCTTAATAATACCCAACATTCTGTTTGCCTTCTTCGTGGCTGCTGTGCATTGTGCTGTTGACTTTATTGTTGTGTCCACCAGTACACCCAAATCTCTTTCAAGGTTACTTCCCTCTAATACTAATCCCCCCATTTGGTAGCTGAACATCGGGTTCTTTTTCCCTATATGCATAACCTTGCATTTCCCTACATTGAAGTTCATCTGCCATTTACTTGCCCACTCCTCCAGTTTGTTTATTTATTTATTTATTTAGATTTATATCCCGTCCTCCCAGTAGCTCAGAACGCTCTACAAGTAAACATACACAATGGAAGTAATTAGACAAATAAGATGTACAATAGGTTTAAATGTTTGGACATACAAGACTGTGCAGTATTTAAATACAGGGGGTATACGGCAAATTAGGAGTAGAGTTTACGTATAAGCAGTTTAGTTTAGATAAGTTGTTTAGTTTAGTATAAGTAGATTAGTTTAGTACAAGTTATTTGAGTTTAGATACAATTTATCAGAGTACAGATTAAGAGAGGACTATACTGAAATTTAGGGAGAAGTTAGACAGGGGAGAGAAGGGAGAGTACAGACTAATTTATCAGAGTACAAACAATTTCTCAGAGTACAGACTAAGAGAGGACTATACTGAAATTTAGGGAGAAGTTAAACAGGGGAGAGAAGAGAGAGGTGGGGTTTAAGGGGGGTGTAGACTGAGGGAGACCTTTAGTTGAAGAGGAGGGTCTTTACCATTTTACAGAATGTCAATAAAGAGTTCTGTTGCCTGAGTTGAGGGGGGAGTTGATTCCAGAGATGTGGAAAGAAGTGGCTGTAGGATCGTTTGCGGGCAGTTTCTGAGAGGAGGGACCTTCCAGGGGGAATGCATAGGCGTATTTCCGATTTGAGCGGAGGGTGCGAGTGGGGGTGTAGATGGGAAGCTTGGATTTTATGTAGGAGGGGGTGGTGGCATAAATTCTCTTGTGGGCTACTGCTAGGGCCTTGAAAGCACAGCGCTGGCTAATTGGGAGCCAGTGTTCAGCGCGGAGTGCTGGGGAGACAGGATCATGGTGGTTGAGGTTGTGTAGGAGGCGGATAGCTGCATTTTGGACACGTTGGAGGCATTTGAGATTATTTTTGGTTAGTCCATTAAATAGGGAGTTACAGTAATCCATTCTGGAGAGGACATATGCGTAGAGGAGTTGGGCGAGGTCAGGTGTGGAGATGTAGGATTTGATCCTTTTCATTGGCGGAGGTAGTAGAAGGAGGTGGAGATTACTTGGGATATGTGGGCAGATAGGGATAGGTGTCCATCTAAGGTTACTCCTAGGCTGCGTACCTGATCTGTTGCCATTAGTAGAGTGGAGTCCCATGCTAGGGTAGGACGTGTGACTTTGGTGCTTTATTTCCTGATCCATAAGAGTTCTGTTTTAGAGGCGTTCAGTTGAAGTTTGTTGTTTGACATCCAAGTTTTCATGTCAGAGAGGCAATGTTGGAGGTTAGTAATTTGGGACGATCGGTTCTCGCCTAGTGGGAGGAGCAGCTGGATGTCATCTGCATAAGAGTGGATTTTAATGCTATATTTCTGCGCTATATCAATGACAGGCCTGATGTAGAGGTTGAATAGGAGGGGGGATAGAAGGGCGCCTTGAGGAACAACATATTTGATAGGCTTGGGGCGAGATTTGTGTGTTCCTAGTAGGACAGTCTGGGTCCTTTGATGGAGGAAGGAGGTGATCCATTGGAGGGCTGTGTCCTTGATTCCGAGGTCATAGAGTCTGGATGTGAGGAGGTGGTGGTCGACTGTGTCAAAGGCAGCGCTGAGGTCAAGTAGGACTAGTAGGGCATCACTGCCTTTGTCGAGTATTGCCCAGCTATCATCAATGATATCAAGGAGTACTGACTCTGTGCTGTGGCCTTTTCGGAAGCCGGACTGGGCAGGGGATAGAGCAGCTTGTTCTTCAATGAAAGGGTGAAGTCGGTGGAGCACAATTTGTTCAAGGAGTTTGGAGACAAATGGGAGGTTGGAGACTGGGCTATAGTTGCCGGGTTCGTTAGGATCAAGGGTGGGTTTTTTGAGAGTGGGCTTGATAATAGCTGACTTCCAGCTGAGGGGCACAGTCCCAGTGGTTAGAGAGGTGTTATTGATGGGGAGGATGGATTCTGCCATGGTGTCTTCTGTGGACAGCAGGAGGTTGGATGGGCAGGGATCGAGGATGGCGTTGGAGGGTTTGAGTTCTCTCAGGGTTTCGAGAACCTCGGCATGAGTGGCCGTATGAAATTGGGAGAGAGCAGCGGAGGGTGGGGTATTTGGAATCGATTGGGGCTGAATAGGAGTGGGTTTGGTGTTGGTGTCAAGATTATCTCGGATGGTTTGTACTTTGGACTGGAGAAGTCCGAGAGAGTCTCGCTATCAAGTTCTGTTTGGTTGTGGCTTTTTCTTTGGGCGCTGGTGAAGAGTTGGTTTGTGATGGTGAACAGTTGTTTGGATCTAGAAGGGGCTAGTTGTAGGAGGCGAGAGTGGTAGGACTTTTTCGCTTCTAGGATGGCAGCTTTGTAGGTGATGGATGTGTTATTCCAGTGGGCTTTGGTTTCTGAGCTCGGGTGTTTGACCCAGATCCTTTCTGCTTTCCTCAGCGATCGTTTTATGGATCGGAGGTCACTGGTGTACCAGGGAGCAGGTGCTTTGTTGGTGATTATTTGGGTTGTTTTTGTCTGGGCGAGGCTATTATAGAGGGATTGGATGTTGGAGTGCCAAGGGGATGCTGCCTGGTCAATGGAGTGGGGATGTTGGGTGCAGGTATCATTTAGGGTGCGAATGCCCGCGGCCATGGCTGGAGGGCTGACTGAGTTGGGAGTTGACATAGGGTGGGAGGGGTAGGGTCTTTACGCGGGGCTAGGGTAGTTTCGAGTGGGAGTTCGAATTCAATGAGGTGGTGGTCTGACTATGGGACTGGTGTGGCGGTATAAGTTGTTTGTTGGGGCTCTGCAGTTGGGCCACTGAGGGTGAAGAGCAGGTCTAAGATGTTGCCTGCTGAGTGCGTGGGGGTGGTTATAGTTTGATGAAATCCCAGGTCGGTGAGGGAGGAGAGGAAGTTGTCAATTTGTCCTGAGGTGTTGGGGTAGTCTGAGAAATTGAAATCTCCCAGGATGGTCACGTGTTTGTGTGAGATGGATAGTTCAGTGATGAATTCGAGGAGGGTCTCTAGGGTATCTGCTGGGGAGCTAGGGGTTCTGTAGAGGAGTATGAGGGCAATTTTGTGTTTGTGGCCTATGGTGAACGCAAGTGCTTCTAGGGAGGGAATATTGATGGAGTTTATCAGTTTTGGTGTGGCGGAGGTCTTGACAATGGTAGTCACTCCACCTCCTTTTGCAGAGGTACGTGAATAGGCTAGGGCCTGGTAGCCTGGAGGACATAGTTCGCCTAGTGTTATCCCATCATTGTCTTGGAGCCAGGTTTAAGAACATAAGAACTGCCTTCTCCGGATCAGACCCATGGTCCATCGAGTCCGGCGATCCGCACACGCGGAGGCCCAGTCAGGTATACACCTGATGTAGTTTTAGTCACCCATATCCCTCTATGCCTCTCGTAAGGAGATGTGCATCTACTTTGCCTTTGAATCCTAGCACAGTGGATTCCTTAATAACCTCCTTTGGGAGAGCATTCCAGGTGTCTACCACTCGCTGTGTGAAGCAGAACTTCTGGACATTTGTCCTAGACTTGTCCCCCCTTAGCTTCAAACCATGTCCTCTTGTCCTTGTCACGTTGGACAATGTAAATAATTTATTTTCCTGCTCTATTTTATCAATGCCTTTCAGTATTTTGAACGTCTCGATCATGTCCCCTCGCAGCCTCCTCTTCTCAAGGGAGAACAGTCCCAGTTTCTTGAGTCGTTCCTCATATTCCAAGTTCTCCATACCTCTTATTAGCTTCGTTGCTCATCTCTGCACCCTCTCCAGCAGTTTTATATCCTTTTTTAGGTTTGGAGACCAATGTTGGACACAGTATTCCAAGTGTGGTCTGACCATTGCTCTATAAAGCGGCATTATGACTTTCTTCGATCTACTCGTGATTCCTTTCTTTATCATGCCTAACATTCTGTTTGCTTTCTTTGCCGCTGCTGCGCATTGTGCCGATGTCTTCAGGGTCCTATCTATCAGTACACCCAGGTCCTTTTCTTGTTCGCTCTTACCCAGAGTTGCGCCCGACATTCTATACTCGTGTTCCTTATTCTTACTACCTAAATGCATTACTTTGCATTTCTCCACGTTGAACTTCATCTGCCATTGCTCTGCCCATTTCTCTAACTGATACAAGTCGCTCTGGAGTTCCTCGCTATCCTCCTGCGATCTGATTGCCCGACATAGCTTTGTGTCGTCTGCAAACTTAATGATCTCACTGGATATTCCGTCTTCCTGGTCATTGATATAAATATTAAATAGGATCGGCCCAAGTACCGAGCCCTGGGGCACACCACTAGTCACTTTCTCCCAGTCTGAGAACTTCCCATTTATGCCCACTCTCTGCTTTCTGTTTTCCAGCCATTTGCCTATCCACCTTTGTATATCTCCCTCTATTCCATAGCTTTGTAGTTTCCTGAGAAGTCTTTCATGTGGAACCTTGTCGAATGCTTTCTGGAAGTCCAAATATATTATGTCCACCGGCATTCCACTATCAATTTGCTTGTTCACGGTCTCAAAAAATTGAAGTAAATTCGTTAAACATGATTTCCCTTTCCTGAACCCATGTTGACTGGGTTTCAGCAAGTCGTGTGTATCTAAGTGCCAGACTATGCTTTCCTTGATCAATGCTTCAACCATCTTTCCAGGGACAGACGTAAGGCTCACAGGTCTGTAGTTGCCCGGTTCTCCTCTCGATCCTTTTTTGAAAATTGGCGTGACGTTCGCTATCTTCCAGTCATCTGGTATCTGTCCAGTTCTGATTGTCAGATTGGCGAGTTTTTGCAATAACTCTTCAATTTCTACCTTCAACTCCTTTAAGACTCTCGGGTGAATTCCATCCGGTCCAGGGGATTTGTCACTTTTAAGTTTGTCGATCTGGTAGTATATCTGGTCCAACTCCACTTCAACTGTGGTGAGGCTGTCTTCTATTACTCCACTAAACACTTTCACTGCTTCTGGTATTTTTGCGGTATCCTCATCCGTAAAGACAGACGCAAAGAAGGAATTTAGTTTGTCTGCAATTTGTTTATCTTCCTTAATGTACCCTTTTCTTCCCTGGTCGTTCAGGGGTCCCACCACCTCTTTTGCGGGTTTTTTCCCTTTCACGTATCTAAAGAAGGGCTTGAAGTTTTTGGCCTTTTGCACTATTTTTTCCTCATAGTTCTTTTTGGCATCCCTCACCGCCTTGTGACATTTCTTCTGATCATCTTTATGTTTTTTCCATGCTTCGGTTGTTTTCATGTGTTTCCATTTTTTGAAAGAGTCCTTCTTTTCTTTTATGGCTTCCCTCACCTGTCTGGTAAGCCATGCCGGTTCTCCCTTACCTTTTGTTCTCCCTTCTTTGGAGATCCTCGGAATGTGGAGATTTTGTGCTTCTGTGATAGTATTTTTCAGTAGGGACCATGCCTGGACTACCGTTTCAAGTTTGTCCACCTTTTTCTTGAGTCGTTGTTTCACCATGGCTCTCATGCGATCGTATTTGCCCTTTTTAAAGTTAAAGGTTTTGGCACGTTTTCTATTCCCGATGTCAAGCTTAAAGTTGATCACATTGTGATCGCTCGTCCCCAGCGGTACCGTAACTTCTACTTCTTTTGTCGGTCCCGTGAGGCCATTTAGTATCAAGTCCAGGGTGGCGTTGCCTCTTGTCGGCTCTTTTACCATTTGTTCCAGGAAGCAATCCCCTAGCGCCTCCAGGAACTTGGCCTCCTTGCCACAGTTGGAGGTTCCTAGTTTCCAGTCTATCCTGGGGAAATTGAAGTCTCCCAATATTATTACATTGCCCGTCTTGCATTCTTGTTTGATTTCCTCTATCATTTCTGAGTCAGTTTCCTCCGCCTGTCCTGGGGGACGATAGTAAAGGCCAATTTTCGTGTCTGCGCTGTTTTGACCAGGAATCTTGATCCAGAGGGACTCTAGCTTCTCTTTCGTTTCCGTCGTAGCCACTTCAACAGATTCTATTCCTTCCTGAACATATAGGGCAATACCTCCACCTTTCTGCCCTACTCGATCTCTTCTATATAGTTTGTATCCCTGTAGTACTGTGTCCCATTTGTTTTCTTCATTCCACCATGTTTCTGTTATGCCAATGATTTCCAATTTATCATGTCTTGCTATTGTCTCTAGTTCCCCCATTTTGTTTCCTAGACTTCTAGCATTCGTATACATACATTTAAGTTCTCTTTGTGTTACCTTTTTGGACTTTCTACTCTTTGATGTCCCTGCTGTTTCTTTCACGGTATCCTTAACCGCTCCAGTGTTGTCTCCCTTGTTTGCTGTGCAGTCATCCCCTCCTGTGTCTGAGTAGTAGCCCATGGTTCCTTCATTGGGGCATCCTGTCGTCCATGCCATCGACTGGTGGTCGACTGTCTGCTTTCCCCTATTTGTTAGTTTAAAGCCTTCTCAATGGCCTTCTTCATGTTGCCTGCCAATACTCTTGCTCCTTCCTTGTTGAGGTGTAGTCCATCCTTTCTGTAGTACTTGCTTTTTCCCTAGAACGCTGTCCAGTTGCGCACGAAGTCAAAGCCTTCTTCTTCGCACCATCGTCTCATCCAGGCGTTAATAGCTTGCAGTTCCCCTTGTCTCTTTCCATCCACTCTTGGTACTGGGAGGATCTCGGAGAAGGCCACCTTCACCTCCCTGATCTTCAGCTGTTTTCCAAGTGAGCGGAGCTGGCCCTTCATCTCTTCCCTGTCATACTTCCGTCCGCTCACATCATTTGTTCCCACGTGGATGAGCACAGCAGTATCCTCTCCCCCTGTGCTGTCTATGATCCTGGAGATCCTGTTGGCCACATCCTTCACTCTTGCTCCAGGCAGACAGGTGACGACTCTGTCCTCTCTTCCTCCTGCGGTGTGGCTGTCCACGTGACGTATAATGGAGTCACCTACGATGATCCCCATCTTCTTTATTCGGGGGTTTCTTGGGGGTCGTAAGTCCACGTCTATGGTATAGGGCCAGTCCTCTTCCTCCAGTGCTACTCTTGAAATTGTTTTCAGCTCTTCAGATGGGGGGACGTCTTCCTGCGTTCTCTCTCTTCCTCCTGATGTGCGGATGTCTCCTACCTCATCTTTGGTTTTTTCTGTGTTTGCATGGGTGTCTTCTCTCCTCTCTTCCAGGCCTTCTTTCTGGGTATCCTGGGTACAGCTTTCCAGCCCTGGGATCTCTACGTGTTGCTGGTGGGCTTCCTCGATGAATCTTTCTAGTTCCACGATCCCTTCGCTGGTATCGGACTCCCCTAGAAACTTCTCCTGCATGCAGTTTTCCTCATATTTGGCAAGGAGTTCTTCGAGTTCCATCACAGTTCCCTCCAGCAGCCGAACTTGCAGTTTCAGGCTGTCCAGCTCCTCGCATCGGCTGCAAACGTATGCCCTAGTCCCCGAGGGGAGGTAGTCATACATACTGCAGCCGGTGCAGAAGACTGGAAAGCTCATCTTCTGGCTTCCGTGGGTGCTCATGTCTTGTTCTCTTTCTCAATTGTGTGTGTCCTGCCCTCTTGATAGCAGTCCTCCTTTCAGTGATCATGAGGGCGTCCCAAGTCTTGTCACAGATGAGGTCATGTAGGAGGAAGCATTTGTTGTTAATTGATCTTGCATTGATGAGTGCCAGTTTGAGTGTATTGCTGGAGGGGGCTTGTGGGGAGGGAAGAATGGGGATGAGGTTGGCAGGGTTTCTGGTACGGCATTTTTTAGGTTGTGAAGAGAGATCACCGTATCTGCCTTGGCCTGTAATTATGGGGATGGTGAAGTATAGTGTTGTAAGGAGTGTACGGGAAGTGATGGGAGTGGGGGTGGTTGGGAGGATGGTTTGAAAGTGGTGGGAGGGGGGGCGGGGAAGGTGGTGGCTTGAAGAGTTGGGGGTATGGCAGGAAGGGGGATTGGGTGTTGGGTCGGATGGAATTCAGGAGAGTCTCACTATCAAGTGCTGGCTAAGTCCTACTGTTGTAGCTAGAGTCTAATGGAGGGTCAAATATGACAGAGCTAAGCCAGGAGAGGCTTGGGCAATAGATGACTAACAGGAAATATTGCGCAGCCAAGGTTTGTGTGTAGCCCAAGGATGTGTTGGGGGGGGGAAAGTAGGGGCAACAAAAGTGAATACTGGTAAACCTCTGGCAATAATACAGTTTGGCACTAAGCAAAAACATAGACAGTAATAGAATTTGGCATCTAAACAAGAGCATAGAAACAAGAGCATAGACAGTAATAAAATTTGGCACTAAACAAGAATATAGACAGGAATAAAATTGGAATTGGGCGGAATCCGGGTTGGGAGGGTTAAACAGGGGAGAGCTGTGAGAGCAGGAACGGTGGTCTGTCGGCCCTGAACACAGGGTAAAAGAAGAAGAGTAAGCTGGTGGGCGGAGTCAGGCCCGATGTCACGCTGTGCTGCAGAGTCGGGCTGAGGAAGGAGGGACAAAATGGAAGCCTTCTTCCTCCTTCCTTTGCCTGCAGAAGAGCAGGAACGGTGGTCTGATGGCCCTGAACACAGGGCAAAAAAAAACAATGTTTGTTTAGGTCCCTTTGTAGGTCCTCATACTCTTCCGCAGTTCTAACCCTTCTACAGAGTTTAGTGTTATCCGCAAATTTTATAACTTCACACTTCGTCCCCGTTTCCAGGTCATTAATAAATACATTGAACAGCAGCGGTCCGAGCACCGAACCCTGTGGAACTCCGCTCGTGATCCTCCTCCAGCCCGAGTATTGACCCTTCACTCCAACCCTATGCCTTCTGCCTGCCAACCAGTGTTTGACCCATCTGTGTACGTCCCCTTCCACCCCGTGGTTCAACAGCTTCCTAAGTAACCGCTAATGGGGTACCTTGTCAAAGGCCTTTTGGAAGTCGAGGTAAATGATGTCTACAGGTTCCCCTTTGTCCAACTGGCTGTTTATCCCCTCAAAGAAGTGCAGTAAGTTTGTTTGGCACAATCTTCCGTTGCAGAAGTCATGTTGGCTCGCTTTCATCAGCCCATTTTTTCCGATGTGCTCACAGATGCTGTCCTTTATCAGTGCTTCTACCATCTTGCCCGGAACCGATGTCAAACTTACCGGCCTGTAGTTTCCAGGGTCTCCTCTTGACCCCTTTTTAAAGTTAGGTGTAACATTTGCTATCTTCCAGTCCTCCGGGATCTTGCCAGTTTTCAAGGATAGATTGCAAACTTGCTGGAGTATTCCCGCTATCTCATTTCTTAGTTCTTTTAGTACCCTAGGGTGGATTAAGTCCAGGCCTGGTGATTTGTCGCTTTTCAATCTATCTGTCGGAGGACATCATCATGGCTTACCTCTATTGTTGATAGTTTTTCTTCCTGGTCTCCATGGAAGATCACGTCGGGTTCTGGTACACTGGGTGTGTCCTCGCTTGTGAAGACTGATGAGAAGAATTTGTTTAACCTGTCGGCTACCTCTTTTTCCTCCTTTATCACTACCTTTCTGTCTCCATCATCCAACGGTCCTACTCCCTCCCTCGCCGGTTGTTTCCCTTTAACATATCTGAAGAACGATTTGAAGTTTTTTGCCTCCCTGGCTAGCCTCTCTTCGTATTCCCTTTTCGCTCTCCTAACCACTTTATGACATTCTCTTTGGCGTTTCTTGTGTTCCTTCCAGTTCTCCCCAGTTTGATCCTTTTTGCATTTCCGGAATTATTTTTTCTTGTCTCCTATCGCTTTCTTCACTTCATTGTTTATCCATGCGGGGTCTTTCGTTCGGTTTTTTTTTTTACACTCTTTTCTAAATCTGGGGATGTACATATGTTGTGCTTCTTGCACTGTGCCCTTGAATAGAGACCAGGCTTGCTCTACAGTTTCTGTTTTCCTTTAGGTGTTTGTGAGTTTTTTCCTTACCATTGCTCTCATAGCATCATAGTTCCCTTTCCTGAAGTTGAACGTTGTCACTGTGGTTCTCTTCCCTTTTGCTATACCTACTTATAATTTGTACTGGAATCTTCTTGTGATCGCTGTTTCCTGGTGGTCCTACTACTTCCACTTCTTTCGCAGATCCCCCTAGTCCATTGAGGATTAGGTCAAGAGTGGCATTCCCTCTCGTTGGTTCCTTGACAAGCTGATCCATAAAGCAGTCCCTCACAACCTCTAAGAATTCTGTTTCCCTCGCACAGTTCGAGTTTCCAATACTCCAGTTTATCCCGGGGTAGTAAAAATCTCCCATTACTGTCATGTTCCTGTTGTTGCCTTCCCACCTCAATTCTGCTGCCAGATCTTTATCGTTTGCTTCCGTTTGTCCAGGCGGACGATAGTACAGACCCAATCTTATGTCAAGGCCATTTTTTCCGGTAATTTAACCCATAATGACTCCAATCCTTCCGCCTTTGGTTCTATATCCACTCCAGACGAGGGAATGGTGTCTTTTATGTATAGTGCTATACCACCACCCTTCTTGTGGGTCTTGTCTCTTCTATAGAGTTTGTACCCTGGCAGTACTACGTCCCATTGGTTATCTTCATTCCACCATGTTTCCGTGATTCCAATGATGTCTAGGTCCTCTTTTTTGGCTTTGACTTCTAATTCTTCCATTTTGGTCTTTAGGCTCCTTGCATTTGCATACAAGCAATTTAAGTCCCGGTCTTTTCTTTTCCCTGCTGGTTTTTCATGTGTTTTGCTCCCCTTGCCATCCCCTATTTGGGCTGCCAGTCCCTGATTTCTGCTCCTTTCTTCCTCATTTTTTGGTGCATCTTTTTCATCCGCAACCTGATTTTCCGATTTCTCTTGTTCCTCTAATAAAAACCAGTTACTTATGTCTGCCTTAATAAATTTCAAAGGTATTTGAGTTTATGAACTAGAAGTGTTATAAACTGAAAGCACTAAAGATATATCTGAAGTGAAAGAGAGAATGATTGCTGTGCTAAAGTGCCTCAAAAAGAACTGTTATCAGATAAAATATTTTGAAGGATAGCGATCCACAGATGAAGCTGTGAAAGAGAGAATTTGATGGCAGGCAAGGACTATGTGATGATAACTTGTTGTACAGCATAGGATAAATAATATATTCATCTGCACTGCAAGCAGTGGATAAATAATACATTCATCTGCACTGCAAGCAGTGGGAAGCAGATTGTTAATAACTTAAGGCTTGGTGGTCCTGTGATAGAATTAACTGGAAGAATTTCAGCTCAGAGAATCAGCAGCTGCACGTAAATGACAGTGTGAAATGCACTGAATACATTCATCTGTACTGCAAGCGGTGGGAAGCAGATCGTTAAAATTTAAGGCTTGGTGTTCCTGTGACAGAATTCACTGGAGAAATTTCAGCTCAGAGAATCAGCAGCTGCACGGAAATGACAGTGCATTGAAATGATTCAATTTTTGGAATAACAAAGAAGTTTATTTGAAGTGTCCTTCTTCATATGGTGGATGGATTCTGTATGAAAGGTGGTTTGATCTGGTTTCATACATATTGTCAGACTTAGATTTCATCCGGAGAGTTCTTTGAGCTATTACCATTATTTAGAGCAGGGGTAGGGAACTCTGGTCCTCGAGAGCCGTATTCCAGTCGGGTTTTCAGGATTTCCCCAATGAATATGCATGAGATCTATTTGCATGCACTGCTTTCAATGCATATTCATTAAGGAAATCCTGAAAACCCGACAGGCATACGGCTCTCGAGGACCGGAGTTACCTACCCCTGATTTAGAGGCTCAGTAGCGACATGGTATTGACAGTGTGATATATTTTTGAAATGATTTAACATGTGGAATAACAACGAAGTTTTATTTTTACATAATACTTGACTTAGATTTTCATCATAACAATTCTTTGGGGTGGTTATTCTTAACTAATAATTAAAAAGTTGTTATAAGATATTTCTTATATATATATATGAAATGTTTTTTAAAGAGATGGAATGTGCTTTTGGTTTTAGAATTTATTCTTCTTCTTATATGAATTATTGATATATACCTTTATATTATTTATTAAGTTATTAGTTATTTATTTTGTATTTATTTATTAAACTTAATTAAAGTTTCATGTGATATGGGGATAATTATTTATAATATTTAAATAAATGACAAGGGAATTAGGGGCATTTAATGGTGATTGCTATAATTTCATTTTATTTAAAGGAATTTTATATAGGCCAGTATTTAAAACACTATCAGTAAAAGGTCTTATTGTTATAGTTTGTAAGAGTTGGCTTATTAATTAAGGGCTCCTTTTACAAAGGTGCGCTAGCGTTTTTAGCGCACGCACCGGATTAGTGCGTGCTACCTGATAAACTACCGAGCGCATGTGGCATTTTAGTGCACGCTTTTCCGCACATTAAGGCCCTAACACACCTTTGTAAAAGGAGCCCTAAGATAATACTCAGCAATTTAGGGATGGGTATAGAAATTAATTCATGAGTTTTAAGGAAAGGGGTATTTATTAATTATATAATTATTAAGTTTTACTAAAGGCTGTATTTATTAAAGATAAAATTTATGAGTTATATATATCTAATCTTCTTATGTTATAATTTTTATTTAAAGGGGTATGTGAAGTTGTTTAGGTATGGTATAAAAGGAAAATTCTTATTATATGGGTTCCTGGAGGGGAGCTTTAGATTATCAGTCTGTATGGATGCTTCCAAACAGTCATGTTGTTTAAAGGGGGGGGGGTGCTGGAGGGGGGAAGGGTTGTTTTCTTAAGGGGTGTTGGACGTGTGTTCTATGTTTCATATTTAGTCATGGAGAATATTGGAAATATTTTTTAAGGTACCATTTTACTGAAATGTATAATGTATAATGAATTTTAAACTCTTTTCTTTAAATGTTAATGGGCTTAATCATCCTATCAAAAGGAAGAAAACACTTAACTTTCTAAAGAAGGATGCAGATATTTATTTTATTCAGGAAACACATTTATCTGCAACTGAATCATTGAAATTGGAAGAAGGGTGAGTGTTTTTATGCTCCTGCTGTGGGTAAGAAGCTGGGGTTGATATTTTAATACATAGGAAATGTTCTGCTGTGTTTAATTAAATCTCTGCTGATCCCTAAGAGAGGTGGATACATGTGAACATGAGCTTGGGGAATGATACTTTGGCGCTCTTTAATGTATATGCTCCTAATTCGAATCAAATGGAATTTTTAAAAACTCTTCAACAGTTGATTCTGCCACTGGCCGCTTCTAATTTGGTAGTGGCTGGGGACTTCAATGCTGTTATGAACTCAGTATTGGATAAAAAACCTAGTAAGATATTAAAATCATTAGGGTTAGATAACTTGGTTCAATCCTGTGGATTGAAGGATATATGGTGGGTTCTTCATTTTAATGCTCGGGAATTTTCCTTCTGCTCTTATGTTCATAAATCATTTTCACAAACAGATTATGTTTTGTATCAGATAAATTAGTACAGCAGGTCACAAAAGCCACCATAGATCCAATTATTTTGTCAGATCATGGTGGAGTTTGGATTGATTTTAAAATGGTTGAACAAGATTTTAATAGGCCTGTTTGGAGATTTTATTGAAACTTTATTGAAGAATTTCAATTAAAAATGAATATTTTCAAATTAATGCCTCAGAGGAAATCTCTTAAGAAACACTATGGGCTCCTTTTATGAAGATGCGCTAGGGCAGGGGTGCCCACACTTTTTGGCTTGCGAGCTACTTTTAAAATGACCAAGTCAAAATGATCTACCAAAAATAAAATTTAAAAAAAAAACCACAAAGCACACTGTACGCATAGAAAATGTTAATTATCATTCCTATTCCGGGATTTTTTCAAAGAGGTCAAAGCAGATGACTCTATGCACTGTCACCTCTGTAACAACCATACAAAAATAGACAAATAACCCCCTCCCTTTTTACTAAACCACGATAGCAGTTTTTAGCGCAGGGAGCTGTGCTGAATGCCCAACGCTGCTCTCGAAGCTCATAGACTCCCTGCGCTAAAAACCGCTATTGCAGTTTAGTAAAAGGGGACCATAGTGTAAAATATAGACAGCAGATATAAATTCAGACACATTTTGATCACTAAATTGAAAATAAAATCATTTAACTACCTTTGTACGATTTACGAGTGCCCCCCCCCCCCCCCCGGCAATCCGGCACCCTCTCCCCCGCGATCCGGCACCCCGACGCTTCTTACCCTCATCTGGGCACCGGCACTGGCATGTCCTGTGCTTGGTGCCAGTGCCCGAAGATCGGCCTCCTCTTCTGCTAGGCCTTGAGCATCTGAGCATGCTCAAGGCCTGCGAGTTCACATTCTGAATGTGAACTCGCAGGCCTTGAACATGCTCAGATGCTTAAGGCCTAGCAGAAGAGGCCGATCTTCGGGCACCGGCACCAAGCACAGGACATGCCGGTGCCGGTGCCCAGATGAGTGTAAGATGCGTCGAGGGGGTGCCGGGTCATGGCGGGGGAGTGCCCAATCATGTTGGGGGGTGCCTGATCGCGGTGGGGGGTGCCGAATCGCGTCGGGGGGGTGCCGGATCGCGTCGGGGGGTGCCGAATTGCGTGGGGGTGCTGGATCTTGGCAGGGGGTGCCGAATCACGGGGAGGGGGGTGCCGGATCACGGGGGGGCCTTTGGGGGGAGCAATGCCGGTTCTCATGGGGGGAGCAACGCATCAAAGCGAGTTTCCATTATTTCCTATGGTGAAACTCACTTTGATAAACGAGCATTTTGGATTACAAGCATGCTCCTGGAACGGATTATGCTCATAATCCAAGGTACCACTGTACTCTTATTACCTCATATATTAAATTTATATCAGGCTCAACTGACTAAAGGTTGTGTTACAGGTACTATGGCAGAATCTTTAACAATTGTTTTGCCGAAGCCAAATAAAAATCCTACGTTGGTTTCAAATTAAAGGTCTATTTCTTTGATAAATATAGATGGAAAATTACTGGCTAAGTTATTGGCTTTATGCTTGGCCAAAGCTCTCGCTTATATTATTGGTATGCACCAAACAAGGTTCGTTGCTCAAAGACATTCTTCAAACATCAGACTGGCTTTCCACATGTTACATTTAACAAAACCCATGGATGATCTGGCCTTCTCTGTATCCTTGGATGCAGAGAAGGCCTTTGATCATGTGGAGTGGACCTTCATGTTTCAAGTTTATTTAAAAAACATTTTAAACCGCTTAATCAAATTTCTAAGCGGTGAACAATATAAAATCAAGCAATGGATTGGTTTGGTATTGGTTCCGGATTTATACAAATGATTCAAACCTTGTATAGTTCCCCTTCTGTCAGATTATATATAAATAATATTTTTTCTGAACGTTTTTGTCTGGAGACAGGAGTTAGACAAGAGTGTCCATTATCTCCTTTGTTGTTTGATATTGTACTGGAACCCTTGTTATTGGCTATTCAACAAACAAAGGGTATTCCTTATACATATCAGGAATATACAGTCTCTGCATATGCAGATGATATTTTGCTTCATTTGAGGAATCCTGAAACTACCATTCCACATTTATTGGATTTGATAGATAAATTTGGGAAATTTTCAGGATATAAAATAAATTGGAGTAAATCAGAGGTTCTTCCGCTTAATGTACATTATCCAAAAGGATTATTTGATACATTCCCTTTTCTTTGGAAGGAAGAGGGTATAAAATATCTAGGTATTTGGATTCATAAAACGCTGGAAGAGACAATGAAAGTAAATTAAGAATCTTTATTGCTAAAGGTCACAGAAATGTATGAGCAATGGAACCCATTACATCTTTCTTGGTGGGGGGCGAGTTCAAACTGTTAAGATGATGATTTGGCCCGTAGTATGCTACCAGTTTATTTACAGGGGTCCTTTTACAAGAAATTAAATAAAAATTCTTACTAAGTTTATTTATTTGAGGAAAGCTGCAAGAATTGCTTTAGTATATTTACAACAACCAATTGCGGCGGGAGGGGTAAATTTTCCCAATTTTTATAGGTACTATCAATCCTATCAGGGTGTGTATTGGATCCTTCCTGAGCTCATGGAAAATCTTCCAGATTCGTTATAGCTGAGTATCAAATTACCTAGGTTGTATAAGGACAATAGAATCTTAGTAGATACCTGGCAGACACAAAAATTTATTAATAATTTAACACCTATTCCAATTCATAAATCAACCTGTCAGTCCCTTTGGCTGAACTCCAAGATTCAAATTGGTGGGTTTAAGGTCATCTGGAAGCAAATTGGCGGGTTTAAGGTCATCTGAAATATGAGGAAAGGTTCTCTGCAGGACAGAGCCTGTAGTTCCACCTTACATCGCGCTAAAGTAATGGCAACCAGGAAAATGGTCTTCAGCATCAAGCCTCTTGAAGGGGCTCAAAAGCAGCCTTGGAAGTCTAAATAGTACCAAGTTAAGGTCCCCAGAAGGGAAAAGTGGCTTAACCAATGGTCTGACACAAAGAGCCTCCTTTAAAATCTAGTGCCATCAGGATAGATGCTAACGAGGACCAATGCTCCCAGGAATTGAAATAAGACAGCTGTACCCAAAGAAAGGCCACAGTGAGGAATGGGTGGAAACACAAAGAGTAACTTGTGCGTCCAATCCAGAAGAAAAGTGCCCGCCTCCAGGCGATGCGGTGAATACAGTTTGGAGGAGAACTGGGGCAACTTGTTGTGAGGGGACACAAACAAATCCACTTGAGGAATCTCCCACTGAGAAAAAATGGAATGGGGGGCTGCTGAGTTGAAAATCTATTTGTGAGGTTGAAGGATTCTGCTGCGTTAGTCTCCTAAGAAATTCTGTTCCCCCTTAATATAGATTGCTTTGAGAAAGATGTTGCGAGCAATCGCCCAAAGCTAGATCTTCTGAGCCTCCTGACAGAGGAGAGAACCCATCCCTCTTTGCTTGTTTATATAGTACATGGCAACTTGATTGTCCGTGTGGACAAGAAGGACATGACTGACTACTAGATACTGAAAAGCTCTGAGAGAATAATAAATTGCTCCGAGTTCCAAGAGATTTATATGAAAACGTCTTTCTCTGGGGGACTAGTGACCTTGAGTGCAAAGGCCATCCAGATGAGCTCCCTATGCGTAGGTTGACGAATCTGTGGTGAGAACCTTTTCATGAGGGAGTGTGTGAAACAACAGACCTCTGGAAAGCGTTGAAGAGATGAGGTGCTAGAAATGTGCTGTGAGAGAAGGTCAAGAGCCTGAGACCACTGTGAAACTAGACATTATTGAGGGGTCCAGAGATGCAGCCTCACAAAGGGAGTCACATGCACTGTGGAAAAGCCATGTGACCCAGTAAAACCATCATGCACCTGAATGAAATTGATTGAAGCTATGCGATCTGATGACAAAGCTGAATTAGAATGTCCTGATGTTCTTGAGGAAGAAACGCCCTGAGTTGAGTGTGTCAAGTAATGCTCTGATGAACTGGAGCCTCTGAGATGGCTGAAGTTGTGATTTGGGGAAGTTCATCTCGAACCCCAAGTTCTGAAGAAATAATATAGTCTGATTTCCTTGATGAGCCAGTCGTCTAGGTAAGAGAAGACTTGAAGGCTCTGAGATCTCAAGGCCGCTGCCACCACTACCAGGCACTTGGTGAAGACTTGGGGGAGGATGCCAGGTTGAAAGTGGTGGTGGGCCACTTGAAATCCGAGGTACTTCTTGTAAGCTGGATGAATGGGGATATGAATATAGGCCTCCTTGAGATCTAGAAAGCATAGCCAATTGATTTGAGCCAAGAGAAGATATAGAATGGCTAGAGATTTTCTTCAACAAGAAATTTGTTGAGGGCTCTGGGATGTAAGATAGGTCGAAGACCTCCTGTCTTCAGAACTAGAAAATAGCGGAAGTAAAACCCCAGTTCTGCTGATCCACAGGAACCTTCTCGATGGCGTTGAGGAGAACAGAATCGATTTCCTGAAAAAGGGAGGACTGGTGAGGGTTCAAAGTAGACTCTCTTGAAGGATGACCTGGAGGGACAGTGACAAAATGAAGAGTAATCCTTTTAAATTATCTGTAGAACCCAGAGGTCCGAAGTGATCACCTCCCAACGATGAAAATAAAGTTGGAGACAACCTCCAATTGGCTGAGGGAAAGGCTGATGTAAAGGGATTGCAACGGTGATAGGTCAAAAGCGCGCGCCGAAAGCCCAGCGCAAGGTGGAAGTGCGCCAAAGAAAAACAGTATTTTAAAGGGCTCCGATGGGGTGTGTGGGGGGAACCCCCCCACTTTACTTAACAGAGATCGCGCCGGCGTTGTGGGGGAATTTGGGGGGCTGTAACCCCCACATTATACTGAAAACTTCACTTTTTCCCTAAAAAAGAGGGAAAAAGTTAAGTTTCCAGTAAATGAGGGGGGTTACAACCCCCCAAACCCCCTACAACGCCGGTGCGATCTCTATTAAGTAAAGTGGGTGGGTTCCCCACCAACACCCCTCTTCGGAGCCCCTTAAAATACGGTTTTTCTTCGGCGCGCTTCCGCCTTGCACTCAGTTGTCTGCGCTGGGTTGTCGTCGCGTGCTTTTGTCTATGAACCGATTGCAACTATGCTCTTGAGTAGCCTATCAAAAAGACTAGGTCAATTTAGCAGGAGCAGACGCCTGAAGTTTCTGAGCATTGTTTTTTCTGTTTCTTCTGTTGTGGCCTGGAAAGAGCAGAAAGTTGGCCGAAAAGCACCTCTGATATGAAGAGGGTTTGAATGGTCTTGCTATGGAAGGCTTGGGTTTAGATTTAACTAAAGCATCCCACTGTTTTTCATGGGCTGTGAGCTTTTGAGTGGCATTTTTCAAGGAGTTCACAAAAGCTCATCCCTCAAACAGGGGCTATTTGCCAATCTGTCCTAATGATTAACATCTATATCAGAATCTCCTCATGGCCACAGATATAGAAGAAGCCCTGAAAGACTCAAAGGCGTCATAAGCAGAAGGAACCATGTACCGCCTTAATTGAGTGAGGGTGCTGACAATATGCCGGAAATTTTTCACTCGGTGAGATGGAAGATATTTTTGAAAGGGAGGCAATTGCTTAACTAGATGTTTCAGGTAGCATGTGAAATAGAAATTATAATTATTGGCTCGATTTGCCACCATTAAGTTTTGTTAAAGACGTCTCCCAAATCTGTCCATAGTATGTCCCTCTCGCCCTGGCGGGACCAAGGCGTAAACTTTGGACGAGATATACTTTTTCAATGTAGACTCCACCATCAAAGACTGATGAGACAGTTGATGTTTATCAAAACCTGGACTGGGAATAATCCGGGAGCAACAGAAACAGAGAGAGGAGATTCCCAATTTTTATGAAGGATTTCTCTCAGGATCCTATGGAAGGGAAGTTTAATAAGTTCCTTAGGAGGCTGATCATAGTCCATGGTTTCCAAAAATTCAGCACTATATTTGGAATCTGCCTCCAGCTTGACAGATGGGTCCTTACTCAACTGTCCAATGAAAGGAGTGAAGGAAGGTGTCTCCATAGAGGATTTATCTCTAGGAGGAGTCTTAGATGGAAATTGTGGCTCAGGAGAGTCATAAGCCTCTGTGGTCGAATGAGAAACATCAATGTTGGAGTCCATTTGAAGATCAGAATCAATGAGCAGTGATGGAGAACGATGCTGTCACTTGGAACGGTGCCGGTCCGATGAAGAAGGCAATGCATGATGTTTACATTTCTCTGGACTTTTGGAAGCAACATATTTGGACTTACAAGAACACTTGCTGGAGGATCTGGATGATCCAAGATGGCGGACGTGTAGCAGTGGCGTTCCGCTTGCTCTTTTTACTTCAACTGCTTTTTGTTTTGTACTATGCCCCATACTAACATAAGCAATGCCTCTGCTGGGTCAGACATGAGGTCCATCGTGCTCAGCAGTCCGCTCACGTGACGGCCCAACAGGTCCAGGACCTGTGCAGTAATCCTCTATCTATACCCCTCTATCCCCTTTTCCAGCAGGAAATTGTCCAATCCTTTCTTGAACCCCAGTACCGTACTCTGCCCTATTACGCTCTCTGGAAGCACATTCCAGGTGTCCACCACACGTTGGGTAAAGAAGAACTTCCTAGCATTCGTTTTGAATCTGTCCTCTTTCAACTTTTCTGAATGCTCTCTTGTTCTTTTATTATTCAAAAGTTTGAAGAATCTGTCCCTCTTTACTCTCTCTATGCCCTTCATGATCTTGTAAGTCTCTATCATATCCCCTCTAAGTCTCCTCTTCTCCAGGGAAAAGAGACCCAGTTTCTCCAATCTCTCAGCATATGAAAGGTTTTCCATCCCCTTTATCAGGGGAAAGGAGCTGTGAGGATATACCAACCGACTGCCAACACAGCTAACTCTTCAGAGATTTTTAGAACCACAGAACGCCGCTGACCCTCGGTCCTCCCACTGGCGACAGAACACCGCGGTGGTTTTGAGTGAGGGAGCACTCGATCCCTTGGGGTTGGAGACATCTTTGTCGCCGCCAGAGATCTCTGCACCACTCTGTCCAGCGGGCGGGCAGAGCAGCGACTCTTCTCCAGAGGGGAGAAGGGAGTTGTCTCGGAGCAGGTCGCGGGAGGAGCTTCACTCTCAGCTGGTGAGCAGGGGAGTAAGAGCCCTGATGGAGCTGAAGCCTCAGGAAGAACCCCTGTTAACACCCTGGATATTCTCCTGAAGGCTATAAGGAGAATGGAAGAGAAGGTGGAGAAGATGGCTTCAGATGTACAAGAATTGGTAACTAAGGTAGACTCTTTTACTTCAAATATTGAAAAAGTGAAACAAGACTAGATTGAGACTATTCCTTAGAAAAATGCTATTACCACTATAATTAAAGACCAGATTTGTTCTTTCACGTAAAATAGAAATGATTGAAAATTACAATCAACGTCTTAACTTAAGAGTATTGAATTTACCAAAAATTTATTCAATGTTACCAATTGATCTCTTTAAAAATTTCTGGTGGAGAATTTGTCTTTTCCACCAGATCAATTACCGCCTATTAATAAGGTTTATTACTTATCAGCTTTAAAAAAAAAAAAAAGCTGGTCTGGAAGAAGAACTTCTTCCTAAAAATGTATTACTTCCTGGGAATTTATCAGTTGGCATTGACTTACAAAATTTGACAGCAGTCTTTGAAGATTCTTTTATGGATGCAAAGGACAGAGCTACATTAATTGTGAATTTCATATTTGAGCAAGATCTTAATTCAATTATGAGATTATTCTTTAAAAAAATAGGTACACCTTTCTGTGGTCAACGTATATGGCTATACTATGATGTCACAAAATCAATACAAGAAAGGCGCAAGCTTTTTTTAGCAATGCGAGAAGATATCAAGAAATTGGGAGCTACTTTCACTTTAGCTTATCCTTATAAAAGTATAATTAAATATATGGGTTTAAAATATGTTTTTTATGCACCTGATCATCTAAGATCCTTTTTAGACCTTAAGGGATTTATCAGAGGGGGGAGAGTCTAGCTCTAAGTAAATTCTGGGGGTAGACATATAAAGCCTTTATTTTACTTTGTAATTTGAAATTTTCTTTGATTATCTCCCTGTAACTGGATCGTTCTACTAATCTGAGGTCTATGAAAGAGTCATAACCATTTAGAATTGATTTTCTTATTAATAGTAAAGTGAAAATTTATTTCTCTTTTGGTTTCTTACATAATGGACTATGACTCTATATTGCTTTAACAAGTTGTATGAAATAAAGATATAAAAAAAGAACACTTGCTGGACTGAAAACGTCAAGGAGAAGAAGGAGAGTGGATCTTCGACAAACTGGAACGGTGTCTAGAGGCACGATACTTCGATGCATGGCTGGATGATGATCGGTGTCGAGAGCCATGATGGTGCATCAATGAAGCAGTGATTGGGCCGGTACCGGAAGAGTTGGTGTTAGGGTAATGAGCTAAAACATATCCCCATACTCCTAATGAAAGATAGCATTGAGTTTCTCTTTGAAAAAGAGCACCGGTACCTGTGGCTTCGTCACCAGTACCAATAATGCCATGACACATTCCGGAGAAGATGACTCGGATGCCAATGCACCCCTCGATTTGGAAATAAGTCGCATAGGGGGTCTTTGCTTGGTTGGCATGATTGGACTCGATGCCATAATGAATTATGATCCCGTCTTGGAAGCTGGTGGCTTTTTAGCTGGCTTACCAGAGACCTGCAACACAGGAATCGATGTCGGTGCAATGGATGACGTTGGTATCTTGAACGTCGATGCATCCACTTCCTCCATGCTGACACTGAACAACTTCTCTTGTAGAATGAAGCTGTTTATGGTGCACTTCTGAAGAGTGGAACAGCATGAGTAGGACTTGATATTCCGGGCCAAGGTACTGTATACACCAATTGTGGGGATCAGTGATGGAAATTGTCCTTTGGCACCTGCCTCATATTTTAAACCCCGTTAATGGACGGGATATGGACTGGAAAACCACCTCAGCCAAACTGAACTCAATGACTGAGGTAAAAAGGAGGCCCTACCGTCAAAACACCCGAAGGCGAAAACAGAGGAGAAAAAAAGTCTCCCGAGTTTTCTTTTTTTAAGAATAAAAAGTAAATGAAAATAAAGAAAATAAACGTGAGAACGGGATGGCAAGGGCTGAAAACTGAACGAATGTTCAAGAGCACGACTTCTTAGCTCTGCGGAAAACTAAGAACAGAGGAGCTACGAGTCTATGTCGGGCGAGTTGACACTAGTGCATGTGAGGTGCGGTCAGTCGCAAACTTTCTAAAGTGCCAGTGCACATTTGTAGCTGTCCATACCGGGGCTCCGTGGATGACGTCACCCATATGTGAGAATATGCTGCCTACTTGTCCTGGGGTAAGAGAGCAGTCCTATAGAGTCAGGGTGGAACTGATGAGCCCGGTGCCAAAACAGAAGAACCAAAAGCAGCATCCTGCTTGGCCGCCACATTGATCTTGTAATACTTGAAAAAAGTATGCAAAGAAGACCGGGTAGCAGCCCTACAAATCTCCTCCAGCGAGATCACGGAAGACTCAGCCCAAGAAAAGGAAACACTTCAAGTAGAAGAGCCCTGACAGAAATAGGGGGCTTCCTTCTGGTTGCGATGTAAGCAGACAAAATAACCATAAGGATCCATCTTGAAATGGTGGCTTTTGAGGCCGGTCTGCTCTTATGGGCATACCAACCAGTACGAACGGGTAGTCGGAAACCCGAAACTCGTTTGTGACCTCCAAGTACCACAACAAAAGCTTGCACACATCCAGCGACCCAAATACCTGGTCTTACTCCCTCAAACCATAGGGTAGAAAGGTTGAAAGTCGAACCTCCTGGTTGAGTTGGAAGCTAGAGACCACCTTTGGAAGAAAGGAGGGAACATTGCTAGAAACTACCGTATTTGCCGGCGTATAAGACGACTTTTCAGTACCTTAAAATCCTCCCCAAAGTCGGGGGTCGTCTTATACGCCGGGTACTGTTTACATGCCCTTACTTTACATTAGAGAGCTGCACGGGGACGCCCCTAGGGTCGCGGGGATCCCGTGGGGACGCCCCCTAGGGTCGCGGGGATCCCATGGGGACGCCTCCGAGGGTCGCGGGGCTCCTGCGGGGCTGGATGCTCAGTCTTCTGGATGTACGCGGCTCTTCTTCTCCCTACCTTCTCTGCTTGCAGCACAGAGCCGAACGGAAGTCTTCCCGACGTCAGCGCTGACATCGGAGGGGAGGGAGGGCTTAAACAAAGCTTAAACAAAGCCCTCCCTCCCTCCGACGTCAGCGCTGACGTCGGGAAGACTTCCGTTCGGCTCTGTGCTGCAGGCAGGGCAGATAAGGAGAAGGAGAGTAGCCTCGCGGTTCGAGTGGCTACCAAGAGAGAGGGGCGGCCGCCCCGCCCCGGTTGCAGCACAGCCGGCCAGGTTCCCTTACTTTTGTGGCACTTCCCCGACCGACCGATAACAGCCCGGGTCCGACAATCCTCCCTGCCCTGTAGCCGCGAATCTAAATTACCTTCTTACAGCAGCTGTAAGAAGGTAATTTAGATTCGCGGTTAAGGGCAGGGAGGTTTGTCGGACCGGGGCTGTTGTCGGTCGGTCGGGGAAGTGCCACAAAAGTAAGGGGACCTGGCCGGCTGTGCTGCACCCGGGGCGGTAGAGAAGGTGTGCGGAAGAAGGGGTAGTCTTATACGGCGAGTATATAACAAAACTCTATATTTTAACTAAAAGTTGGGGGGTCGTCTTATACGCCCAGTCGTCTTATACGCCGGCAAATACGGTAATAGGAATCTTTCAAGATCATGAAAGGTATAGAGAAGGTAGAAAGGGACAGATTCTTCAGCCTATTGGGAACCACAAGAACAAGGGGGCACTCAGAGAAATTGAAAGGGGACAGGTTTAGAACCAATGCCAGGAAATTCTTTTTCACTCAAAGGGTAGTGGACACCTGGAATGCGCTTCCAGAGGTTGTAATAGGACAAAGTACCCTACCGGGCTTCAAGGAAGAATTGGATAATTTCCTGAAGGATACGGGGGTTGAGGGATAGAGGTAGAGTTAAGGCTAAGGGGATTAAAAGGATTTAGACGCCAGTCACCTTACAGGTCATGGACCTGATGGGCCGCCACGGGAGAGGACTGCTGGGACCTCTGGTCTGACCCAGCAGAGGCAACTTCTTATGTTCTTCTGATAATATCTCCAAGCCTTCACAAAGACCACCACAGCTGACTTCTTTTTACTGGGCAAGAGAGTAGCTATCACGCCCGAACAGCCTCTGTGGACTAAGGTCATGCACTTAATAGCCAGGTCGTAAGACCAAAACGGTCCGGATCTTGAAGCGCAATTGGGCCCCGGGGGAGAAGATGAGAGTGATATGAAAGTCTGAATCCCAGGTCCAGTTGTACACAAATCAGGTCGGTGTACCACGGACACAACGAGAATCACCTGACTCTTGTGTGCCACAATCTGTCTCAATAGAGATGGTCTATCTTAGGCCAAAAGAGAGAAAATATAAAGACTCTTCAGTGTCCAAGGATGCACCAGCACATCTAAGCCTTTGCTGCTGGTTTGATCTGCCTTCTTGTTGACCGTTGATGCCATGAGGTTGAATGTCAGACAACCCCACTTCCACCATTCAGCCACATGCTCTCTGGGACAGAGATCATTCCTCAGAATCTGATAGCTGAGATAATCTGCCTGGACGTTGTCCATTCCTGCCATGTGCGCAGTTGAGACTGCCATGAGGACGCATTCTGCCAGTTGAAATAAAAGCAGGGCTTCCGTGCACAGAGGCATGCTCCTGGTACCTCCCTGGTAAATAACATAAGCCACTGCCATGGCATTGTCTGAAAAGACATATACAGGCTGATTCTGGAGAAGCTGAAAGTGAAGGAGAGCCTGCTGAATCACCCGAAGCGCCAGGCAATTGATCAAACACTTTCTCTTGGAAGAGGACCACCAAACTTGAATTGGACTGTCCAGGCAAAGAGCACCCCAACCGAAGGACTAGCATACAATGCCAGGATCACCCATTCAGAGATCTGGAGGGGATGATCCCAGAACAGAGACAGAGTATTCAACCACCAGGTCAAGACTGTTTTAAGTCTCCGCCATCCAGGGGAGCTGGGCTTGCAACTGATCCTGCTGCGGGTTCCAATGGGAAATAAGCACATCCTGCAGCAAGCACAGATGAATCCAGGCCCAAGGAACTACATCTATGGTCGCAAATATGAACCCCAGGACCTGAAGGTACTGCCAGGCAATCAGAATCAGAGTTTTCAGAAACCCCCCGGATCAAATGACAAAGCTTATCCTGGCATGAAATAGGCAGGAACACCTTGTTCTGTCCTGTGGCTAAGCAAACCCCCAGGTATTCCAAGTCCTGTTTTGGCTCGAGGTGACCCTTTCGAAAGTTGATTACCCAGAAACAGCTGAACAGTCCCCATACACAAAAAACGGGTATCGCGGCAAACAAAGCAACTCGGGAGAAACACCCACACCGAGCTCGACTGCCGCATGGAAAGAGCTGCTGCAAAAGTTCTGACGCTTCTGACTCTGAAAGTACAGAAGCCACGGTCCACGCTAACCAAAATCAGCTGAAGAAATAAACTGCCTGAACGCTACAGTGCTCCTGCCAGTGCTGGAGACCCAAGCGCGTGCCTATTTTGCTCTGAAATGTGACTGGTTCATCCATAAGCTGTAAAAAACCATACCTGGAGCCAACCGCTGCAATATTTTCACATGGCCGTGGCATACCTTGCTTAAAATCAGCCTTGGGGATGAACTTTAAGAATGCTGCGGTGTTCCCAACAGCGCTGGAGAACCATCGTACGTCTCTTGCACACTGTATTACACACTGTAATGAACCGGCTCCTCAACAGTGTGTGAATAACATCCCCGGAGCCGTCCAATTAATTACCTCCACACTGACGCGGCAAACGCCACCCAAAATCAGCCTCGGGGAGAAACCTCTCTAACTCTGCAGCTTTGCAGCCAGAGCATGAGAACAATTATGAGCCTGCAACAGACGGGAAGGCCCCAGCTCCCTCAATGAAGATCTAGCCATCCACTCGAAGCCCTTCACTGAAGTAACTTCATACAAGTTAAAAATTTGTTCCACGCTAGTTAGCATTTTATAAAATAAAATATCCATTGTTTAGGCCCACGCGATGCCTAACCCGCAGCTCTAAAACAACCACCAAACAGAACCAGCAGTAAGACAAGTAAAAAAACCATTTTTTCTTTTTTTTTGTTTTAATATTCTTTATTCATTTTGAAAACTTACAGCAAGTGTACAGGAATATATCATTAGTAACAACAATAACACTTGTAATTCTCATATAAAACACATACAAGCTTGTTGATAGTGCCGGTAGATGCTGGTTAGTCAGCACTAGCAGGGCATGCAATATAGTAATTGTGGTCTCATTTTTTTACATTAAGGGAAAAAAGAACAATAGAGACCAAGTTGACCCTCTATCACTGGAGGGAGGGTGTGGCAGGGACCTGGGGGGGCCCAGGTGTAACCCCTAAAGCTGAAACCGTTCAGCCGGTTACCCCTGTCTCACTGAAGAGAAACCTTATCCGGAGAAATAGAATTGTGTCTCTGGATTCATCTGCTGCTGTTGCTAAGGAAAGAGCTCTGACACGAGTTGATAAAATTCGAGTTTGCAGCCATCCCAAAGAATATCCAAGATAAAGCAGTTGGAGGTGATGGCCAGCCATTCTGCCAGGAAGGCAGAGAGCCACCCACCAATCTGCGGAGAGGCAGCCAGGGACCTGGCATCAAAACTGTTTCTTACGGGAAGAAGCCAAGTGGCTTCCCATCGACTGTTGGAGCTGGGAACCACAAACCGCTGTTTGGCTGACTGGAAAGAAAGCTGCCCTGACGGGAAGTCAGAAGGGATGAAAGCTAGGATGCCCCGGACCTCTAGAGGACTGGGACCTGCTGTCTGGCAAGGATTTGGGTTTAAGGTCCTGCACATTAGCATGAGGTCGTCAAAGACCTTTATTGAACAGCAATTGCTCTCTGAAAGGTAGCCTATTCAGGGTCACCTTAGAGCAGGAGTGTCAAAGTTGGTTCTTGAGGGCCAGAATCCAGTCGGGTTTTCAGGATTTCCCCAATGAATATGCATTGAGAGCCGCCACTTTCAGCTCAGAAGTCGCCAAGTTAAAGAGTCGTTAGAGGACAAAATCAACTCTATGGTCTTGCATATCCTTCCGCACCCCCCCCCCATCATTAGGTTACAGGGGCATTTGGTGACCTATGCCACCAATGAATTCACTTTCAGGGATGCAAACTGATGGCTCTAGCAACTCTCAGAGGACCCTCCGGCACTTTCCAGTGGTCCATGAGCATTCTGACAATGACAGGATGATCAGGAAAAGATGAAGCCAGTGGCTTTGTGCTACTCATAACAGAGCATTCCGCTACAGCTGACTGCTCAATCTCCAACTTCAGCTTCTGGAGAGATTCAGAAATTAGATTGACCAAAGCCGCAGACTTGAAAATCTCTGCACTATGGGGTCCTGACCCAGATCTGGAACCTCTCTGGGATTCAGCTCAAGGAGATCCGTAAGCCCGCTACATCCCCGCAGTGGTAGCCTGCATAAAGAAAGGTACAATCAGGTCATCCTTATCAGCCAGCAAAATCTCTGGATAACTCAGGGGAAACTGGACTTAAGACCTATGTTCTAGGAAGGGGTTGCCAGCGAGGACACCAGAGGAGACATGGAAAGTGCCTTTATCTTGAGCCTGGTAGAGTATGTTAATAAATTCTAGGGAAAACCCTTTGTTCAAGGCAGCAGCCGCCTTCTGGGAACCTTTTTTGGAACTTTTGGGGAGACTTGTGTGCTGATGCCAAATCACAGCTGCATTTCACCGGAGTCGCAAGCGCATTATCCCTGGGGCCCAATTTTGACTTTTTGGGCTGTCCCCGGCTGGAGAGTGGCATGATCCCCCTTTCAGGGGTCGAGAGAACTCGGGCTATCTCCCCACCCACCCACACAGAACACATGGAGCATGGCCGCTTGCCAGACATCCATCCACCGCAAACGGCATGAATCCGAAGTATCTTGCCCTGAGGAGTCCATCTGAGTGATTTTCTTGCAAAAACTGAACTTGTAGAGGCAAAATATAACTTTCAATTCAAATTGTGAAAATCCAAGATGACTGACTCAGGAGTAATTTCCAGAAAAAAAACTGCCTGGGAAACGCAAAGGAACCCCCAAAACATGGTGATTTTAAGGGTGTGGGGGACTACAGCTAACTTCCAAACTGCCCAAAACTTACTTTTCAAGAACCCAAAAAATTGTTTAAACAGGCTGTCAGCACTGTACTCACTGCCATGCTGTGATGGGAACTGCAGTAAAATAAGCTGAAACAGCTTACAGGGAGATCCTCTGCCTCAACAAGCCATACAACTTAACTGTGGTCTTCTGACTGCTCCTCTGGTCCAAGTCTCATGGCCAGGGATCTCTGCCACCCTTGGAACACACCGCACATGTGACCTGGTAGAGGAACGCAGTCAGCTTCGATCCTGGGCATACCTCCATGGAGCCATGCAGTCTGCATTCAAACCCACTAACAGATGAACCTGGGCTGAACTAGCTCCCAAGGAAACGGTCCCTGAGCCCTGATCCAAAAGTGCAGGCTGCCATGAAGCTGCCAGTCAGCCAACCCCTTGATTTCTTGGAGCCAGAGTTGTTCCCGCTGGAAACCTCTGCAATATTAAATAATAATAATAATTTATTTCTTATATACCGCTATACCGTGAAGTTCGAACTGGTTTACAATAAAGATACATTTGACAGTACATGGGATAGAAACAGTTTACAGTAAAGATACGTTTAGTCAGTACATGGGATGCAAGTGGTTTACATTAAAGATTCATTTTGTCAGTACATGGAATACAAGTGGATAAAGGAGTGAAGTGCATAAAAAAATATTGACTTTTAAGAAAAAATAAACACGAGCAGAAAAGACTAGCTCCTATTGTCTTGCTTGTAGGAAAGCAACTAGGCACCTGAAGTTATACCTTTTTAAAAAAAAAAAAAAATCTTTATTCATTTTTAATACTTTCATTAAGTGAATACAAGAAAAAAAGATACATTTTACACTTTATACATCACTTAAAATCCTTAGAATATATAATAAGATCAACATATTTCCCCATTAAAAATTATTATAAATATAGTTATTGATAAAGTATATTTATACCCTTCCAAATGTACAAATGTCAAATTTCATCTTTATAAGGAAATAGTAAGCACCTATATAAATATTTAATTATTCAAGACTCAACCCAATCCCTCCCACCCACCCTTTCACCCAATCAATAAAAAAAAATTGAAATTAAAAGAAAATCCCCCCCCTGATTGGTGTAATTTGGAAAAATATTATAGTTTGCAGTTCCTCTCCTTCCAGACAAATATGCTAAGACATCAGGCCGCGAGGTGGTATAAATTAATTTCCGAATTGGTAAATAAGAAACCCAAAAAAGCGCTTAGAGACATTTGGAGCATCAAGATTAAGCAATATATTTCTGCATCTCGATGGCCACGTATTTGGTCTTGGAGAATAAAATGTACAGCGTCAGCATCTATGAAGCAAACTTGTTTTTTTCTGTTACATCGTTCTTATTGGATAGGCTGGGGCTCTTCTCCCTGGAAAAAAGGAGGCTCAGGGGAGATATGATAGAGACCTTCAAGATCATGAGGGGCATAGAGAGGGTGGATAGGGACAGATTCTTCAGACTGAAGGGGACAACAGGTATGAGGGGGCACTCGGAGAAACTGAAGGGAGATAGGTTCAAAACAAATGCAAGGAAGTTTTTTTTCACCCAGAGGGTCGTGGACACTTGGAATGCGCTGCCGGAGGAAGTGGTCGGGCAGAGGACGGTACAGGGATTCAAACAGGGATTGGACGGATTCCTGAGGGACAAAGGGATCGTGGGATACTGAGAGAAGTATCCAGGAAATAAGTATAGAAACCCGACCAGGTCGTGCATGTGCAAAACCGGAGGGTTAGGACTTCGATGGGAAGATAGGACTTCAATGGGAAACCAGGGTGGCAAGGGGGCCCCTTCTGGTGATTCAGACAGGTGACCTGTTTGGGCCGCCGCGGGAGCGGACTGCTGGGCATGATGTACCTATGGTCTGACCCGGCAGAGGCACTGCTTATGTTCTTATGTTCTTATTGGACCCCAGTTAAATTGAATAAGTTTGATAGTTCTAGATCTAATAGATGCTGGCACTGTCATTTAGACGTAGGTACTTTGGATCATTTACTGTTTTATTGTCCTAGGATTCTGAGTTTTTGGAAGTCGATTTGGGGACATATTAATAATATCTTAGAAGCTGAGATTCTTTTATGTTATGAAGTTGTGATTTCTGGGACTATATTGTATGTTAAAGATCCCCTAGATAAATATAGGAGGCGATTGTTTTTAATTATGATAGGAACAGCTATACAATTAATTATGAGAAACTGGAAAAATTGGGACTGTTTAAATTTCACATTCTGGTGGGCAAATTTATGTTTAATTTATAAATATGAGAAAGTGAATGCTGATTTGTCGGGAAACATAAAAATTTTTAAATTAATATGGGGCCCATTGATGTCATTTGTAGATTTATTATAGTTTTGAATTTGTTGTTATACCTGAAGTTATTCCTGAGATAACAGGGGAGGGTCTGAAAAATTATGTAAATGAGGCTTCTTACAAGCAGTCTCATGATATGGGATGCATAAACCACTTGTCCAGGAACAGTGCGGGATTGTACAAGAATAGCATATTAATAGTGTCTTGTCCTGTTACAACAGCTTTTATCATTTGAAATCTACGTGAGGAAACACAATCATCAGTTCTACTACTAAGAATATAGCAGGGATACATACTGTTTCTGCACCAAGTGTCTGCAAACCAGTGTACGTTCTATCCAACTGCAGAAAAACAAAAGGAGAAAAATCAGGTTCAACTGAAATGCAAGAAGAACTTTATGGTGCATATCTGTCTTACAGTTAATATAGTTGTACATGTAGAACAAACTGAATAGCTTCTGTAGCTATTCTGATATGAACGTTTGCAAAGGATGCAAAGTTTCTATATATAACCATACAAAAATAATCTTCTCTTACAAATTTCAACAAGGCATTATTTGACTAAATGATTTACCTATATGGGCATGACACTATGTAGATTATCACTAGTTGTACAGTACCTCCCATCTAGAGGGTAACTCAGGCGAGCATATGGAGAGCACAGAAAGGAAGTGGGCCCACAGAAAAAAATGAAGTGGGCTCTAGGCAAGTGCTCTTCAACTGCCGGTCCGCAAAAAAATCTTACCGGTCCATGAAGGATTCAGGTCCCCACCACAATAAAAGGTGTCGGCATCAGCTGACTTGCAACTTCCTGTTGCTGTCGCTATGCCGGGACTCCTGCCGCGTATGCCTCCTGCCTTTGTCTCTGCATCCCTAGACCAGCAGTAGCAGCTCTGTGTGCTTTTAACTTCAGCACACAGCTGCCCTGAAACAGTAGTTTAGCCGCGCTTTCATGTGACAGCCTTGGGGCCTTTGCTAGGCCGGCCCACTTTGATGATGCAATGTAGGCCAGCCTACCAAAGGCCCTGAGGCTGCCTCATGAAACTGCAGCTAAACTACTGCTTAGGGGCAGCTGTGGACCAAAGTTAAAAGCACACAAAGCTGCCACTAACCTAAAGATAGGAAACATTTGCTGGAGAGGGAAGGAGAGAAAGGAGAAGGGATACTCCTGGACAAGGGAGGGGAATGGGGTACTGCTGGACAGGGGCTAAGGGAAAGGAAAGGGGAGAGAGATACTGTTGGATAAGGGGAGGAGGAAAGGGAGAGGGGGTACTGCTGGACAGGGGAGGAGGAAAATAGGAAGGAAACAGCTGGCAGGGAGATTAGAGGAGGGGAAGGAGTCAGGATGGAATGGAGAGATCAGATGAGGGAAAGGGGAGAGACAGAGGAATGAGAAAGCAGAGAGAGATTGATGCTGGGAAGGGAGTCAGATGAGAAATAAGGAGAGAGGGACAAAGATGCTAGATCTGGTGTAGGAGAGATAAAAATGAATCATGTAAAAAGGAAAGAGGGGACACAGGCTGGATGGAAAGGGGAGAAGGGCATAGAAAGAAGGCAGATACCATATGGAAGGGGGAGAGGGCAGACAGTGGATGGAAGGGGCAAATGCTGGATTGAAGAGACAAAGGGCAGATGCTGGATGGAAGAGAGTGAAAAGTCGATGAAAGCAGAAACCAGAGACAACAAAAGATATAAAAAATAATTGTATTTCTATCTTGTCATTAGAATATATCAGATTTGAAATATGTATCCTGCTAGAGCTGATGTTAGACATAACTGAGGAGTGCAACACCCAGGCTGTGCTTCTTTAGCTTGAAGCTGGCTTAGGGCTCTCTCTGACCGGGGGCAGTTGCCCTAGTTGCACTCCCCCTAACACCATTCCTGCCATGTGTGACTGCAGTATTCTGTTAGCATGATATTTGTGTAGCATTCTGTAATAATTTGGCTTATTCAGTTTTCTTGATAGTAGAGGGGATATATATGAAGGGGAGAGGAGACAAGGGTTTTGTTGATCCTTGCCCTGTATTATTTGTATTTATAAAATGACAATTGTACAGAATATTGTTTCTTTTTATACTTTAATAAAATATGTTCAATATAAAATCATAACTATTTGAGGCTTGTACAGATGGGATCAGATGGTTTGCGGGACCTAGCTCGTGGGGACGGGGTGGCGATGGGTTTTTTAAAATTTCAGTCTTAGTAGTTTGCCGGTCCACAAAATAATTATTTTATTTCTGCTGGTCCATAGGTGTAAAAAGGTTGAAGAACACTTCTCTAGGCCATGTAGTCCTTGAGGAGAGTGTGGTGTAGTGCAGTATTTCTCAACATCTTCAAATAAAGTACTTCCAAAGTCTAACAAATATCAACCGAATACCCCGCCCAGGCTCCACCCCAGACTCCACCCCCATAATAATAGTACTACCGTGTTTCCCTGAAAATAAGATCTACCCCAAAAATACGACCTAGCATCATTTTCAGGGTAGGTCTTAATATAAGCCCTTCCCCCAAAATAAGCCCTAGTCCCGGGATTCACTGGCACCAACTCTTCAACTCGCCGCCCCCACCTACTGATCCTTCATCCTTCCCTCCCCGCCGACTGCGAGCAAGTCCTTTATCCAAAGCAGCGTTGGGCCGGCAACACTCTAAACAGGCTGCTTTGTTCTTGTCTGTTGGGGCATTCACTCTGACACAGAGCGAATTCCCCGATGGAATTACCATGAGATACTTCCAAGATTTGCAATATGAGCTTTTACAGTCAAGTGAAGCTGAAGATATGACCATCCAAAAAATATGGCTTTATGCATTTATGAGACAACAGCAAACAGAAAATCCAACACAACTGCAGTTTCTGTTTTTGTTCTTCCACTTTATGCATTTACTAGTTTTTTAGCCCGTTATATTAATGGGTGCTAGAATAGATGTGTAGACTTAGGCATTTCTTTCTTTCTCCCTGCCCCCCTTTCTTTCTGTCTCTCCCCTCTGTCCATCAGTAGCCCTTCTCCCTTTTTTTTAACCTACCAATATTCCCATTTCCCCTTTTACCTTTCCTATTTCCACCTTTTTCACCCAATCCAGCATCATTAGAGTACCTGTTGCATTGTTGGTGTTCCAGTGTCTCCTCTGCCTTGGATCTGGGCCGACTATTGTGGGCCAGGATTGCCAGGGGTGCCCTGTGGGACAGGCAGGGGCAAGGGTCAGCAGAGGTGGGGGAGTTCTGGGTGGTAGCGTGAGTTCACTCTGGTGTGGGGCCTCTGCCAGGTCGCGGGGAGCTGGTGTCTGCTCCCATTCCCTCTTCCACAGCTGTCAACACCAACATGTCTGCCCAGGCGAGCCGCAGCGCTTTCTTCTGTGTGCAGCGCGCAGGCGTCGCATCATGTGGCGGTGACGTCCAGGCCTCGCACTGCCACGTCTCTCCTGGGCCGCGACGGAGAAGGCAGGGGGTGCTAATGGCCGGCAGCTGCCGCTCCGCACCGCCTTTTGCCTCAAGCCACCGCTGCCTCCTTCCAGCAGCCGCCGCTCCGCACTGCCTTTGCACTGCCTTTCCGCGGCAACGTCTAAAGAAACTTTGGCCGGTAGGGCCGTATTGTGAGGTGGAGAGCAGGGAAGCTTGTCTGGCACGCATGCGCACTTGTGCCACCACATCCCGACAGAAAAGGGATCAGGGAACACGCAGCGCGAGTGCGCATGCGCGCTTAGAATTTTATTATTAAGATACAAATTTTCACTGTTTTTCAGATTCAAATTTCTCTAACGTGTAGAGGTTTTTTATATCATTTGAAAGAGCATGTTTTTGCTACAGAAGCTATCCTGTTTCATCTGGGACCCGATTTTTCTTTGATGAACATAAGAAATGCCTCTACTGGGTCAGACCTGAGGTCCATCGTGCTCAGCAGTCCGCTCACGCGGTGGCCCAACAGGTCTAGGACCTGTGCAGTAATCCTCTATCTATACATCCTCTATCCCCTTTTCCAGCAGGAAATTGTCCAATTCCTTCTTGAACCCCAGTACCGTACTCTGCCCTATTACGCCCTCTGGAAGCGCATTCCAGGTGTCCACCACACGTTGGGTAAAGAAGAACTTCCTAGCATTCGTTTTGAATCTGTCCCCTTTCAACTTTTCCGAATATCCTCTTGTTCTTTTATTATTTGAAAGTTTGAAGAATCTGTCCCTCTCTACTCTCTCTATGCCCTTCATGATCTTGTAAGTCTCTATCATATCCCCTCTAAGTATTCTCTTCTCCAGGGAAAAGAGTCCCAGTTTTTCCAATCTCTCAGCGTATGAAAGGTTTTCCATCCCTTTTATCAGACGCTTCACTCTCCTCTGAACCCTCTCGAGTATCGCCATATCCTTCTTAAGGTACGGCGACCAATATTGGACGCAGTACTCCAGATGCGGACGCACCATCGCTCGATACAATGGCAAGATAACTTCCTTCGTTCTGGTTGTAATATCTTTTTTTATGATGCCTAGCATTCTATTTGCCTTCTTAGCAGCCGCCGCGCACTGTGCCGTCGGCTTCATTGTCAAGTCCACCATTATCCCCAGATCCCTTTCTTGGGTACTCTCATTTAAAAACATCCCTCCCATCGTATAGTTGTACCTTGGGTTTCTGTTTCCCACATGCAATACTTTACATTTCTCAACATTGAACTTCATCTGCCATCTCGTCGCCCATTCCCCTAGTTTGTTCAAGTCCCTTTGCAGTTCTTCACAGTCTTCTTTAGTCCGAGCTCTACTAAATAGTTTGGTGTCATCCGCAAATTTTATTATCTCACACTTCGTCCCTGTTTCTAGATCATTTATGAATATATTAAATAGCAGTGGCCCTAGTACTGAGCCCTGCGGGACCCCACTCGTGACCCTCCTCCAGTCCGAGTAGTGACCCTTCACTCCTACCCTCTGTTTCCTACCCGCCAACCAGCTTCTGATCCATCTATGTACATCTCCTTCCACCCCATGGTTCTTCAGTTTCCGGAGTAGGCGTTCATGGGGCACCTTGTCAAAGGCTTTTTGGAAATCTAGATATATGATGTCTATGGGGTCTCCTTTGTCCATCCGTTTGTTAATTCCTTCGAAGAAGTGCAATAAGTTCGTTAGGCAAGATCTTCCCTTGCAGAAACCGTGTTGGCTGGTTATCAGAAGTTTGTTTCTTTCAAAATGTTCATCGATTTTTTTCTTTTATCAGTGTTTCTGCCATTTTCCCCGGAACCGAGGTCAGACTTACCGGTCTGTAATTTCCTGGGTCACCTCTTGATCCTTTTTAAAGATGGGCGTAACGTTGGCTATCTTCCAGTCCTCCGGGATCACACCTGTTTTCAGGGATAGATTGCAAATTTGCTGCAGTAGTTCCGCTATCTCCTCCTTTAATTCCTTCAGAACCCTTGGATGGATTCCGTCCGGACCCGGGGATTTGTCTGTTTTTAATTTATTTATTTGCCTGTGTACATCTTCAAGGCTCACTTCCATGGTTGTTAATTTTTCTGCCTGATTTCCATTGAAGAATTGCTCAGGTTCCGGAATGTTGGATGAGAATTGATGGTTTAAAGATAAGCATTACTTGATTGCGTAAACATGTTATGTTGAGGGTCACTGGCACTTCATTGTGAATGTGCAGTGGAACTATATTGATCTGAAAACTCATAACCAAGTTTTGCCAGGCACAAGTACTCGTCTCGTACTATGCTGAGCGTTTGACAAACTTACTGAACAATTTTGTAAGATGACAGTCAAAACATGCATTGGCTTGCACAAACTACTTACTGTGTGCAAGCACAAACGCATAATAAGAACATAAGAATTGCCACTGCTGGGTCAGACCAGTGGTCCATCGTGCCCAGTAGTCCGCTCACGCGGCAGCCCTTAGGTCAAAGATCAGTGTCCTAACTGAGACTAGCCTTACCTGCGTATGTTCTGGTTTAGCAGGAACTTGTCTAACTTTGTCTTGAATCCCTGGAGGGTGTTTTTCCCTATAACAGACTCCGGAAGAGCATTCCAGTTGTCTACCACTATATGGGTGAAGAACGCCTTTACGTTTGTACGGAATCTATCCCCTTTTAACTTTAGAGAGTGCCCTCTCATTCTCTCTACCTTGGAGAGGGTGAACAACCTGTCTTTATATACTGTCCATTCCCTTCATTATCTTGAATGTTTCGATCATGTTCCCTCTCAGTCTCCTCTTTTCAAGGGAGAAGAGGCCCAGTTTCTCTAATCTCTCACTGTACGGCAACTCCTCTTCCTGTAGTAGTATGTCTGATACATGCAGCTTTTCTGAACATTTTCTGGCTGTGTGAACAAGTCTGGCATTAAGATTCATCATGACCTTATAACACCATATGACTTCATTATTTGGCAAAGCTTGCCTTTGGCATGTTGCTTTCCATCTATTCTTTCTGTGCAGCATCTGGTTCTTTCCATAGTTAACTAGGCTATGCCTGTGTGAATTTTAGAAACTTACTCTGCACTTGCTGACATGTACAACTTGCTTTGCTCTATTTTCATTGTGTTCTCACACTGATATTTTTCACTTTCCTTTTATTCTGTATTTTTAGGTGACTCTTATCTTATGGAGACTAATAATAAGCTAGAGCCCTGCAGTATTGGAATCTATAATAGTTCTGAGTGCCAGAAACCATCTACCTTCTATTCTGAAGAAAGCTGCTTGAAGCTTATTTCTGGTTTCTCTTTGCCTGACCAAGAATTAATTAAAAGATGCTCTGAACTTTCTACTATGTCCGTGGAATCTAATATCTGTACGCATCATGAAGTCTTGATTCTGACAAAGTTTGAATTTCTACAAAAAAACTGCTGTAATCCGTTCAGAAAACAGAATCACAGCAATATAAAAGGTCTACACCTAATTGATTATCCTGCAGCTGATCATTTAAAAGCTATCACAAAGTAAGAGTTTAAACCAGGCCAAAAGTTTAGCCCAAGATGAAGGCAAGACTTGCGTGTCAAACTACAAGATCTAAGTAGCCCTAAGTCTGATTCTGACAGTGATGACCCTACCAATGCAGATGAAAACCTTAATGCCGGTTTTCCACCACTAGGAATCTCTCCTCTAAAGATTCAACGAATTAGCAAGCAAATTTCCTTAAATTATGCTAAACGAGGGGGGCACGTGATGCCGGGAAGCTGAACGGATGTGCCTCTGTGTAGCTCCGGGCCACGCCGACACTTCTTGCTTACTAAAACTGCAAAAAAAAAACAACATCGGCACTGCACTAGCAATTTATCTCCGTCCCTGCGACCACCATCCCTGTCATAGCCCCATCCCGTGATCACTGTCCCCGCCCCATCCCCATTCCTGTAACCACTATCCCCGCCCCGTCCCTCCGCCCACTCCACGGGGCGGTGAATGGCCAATGGCCTTGTCCCCATCCCCGCAGCGACCACTAATTTTTCTCTCCCCATTTCGGCGGGTTACCCTCAATTTTCTGAACCCACACCACCATTTCAACTCTGCATGGGGAGTGTTAATGGGTGCAATATCGGCCCGGACCACAGGTGCAGGACAGCACGATGGCGGAGGCGCCCGTCTTCACGCTGGAGGCAGCCGCGATCCAAGAACTCACACGATCCTTCATGCTGGTAATGGAGGATAAGCTTGCTACCATCCATACCTTCATGGAGGGTATTAAGGAGGGCTTGGACTCCCAGGCTGGCCAGCTTCAGCGTGCTGAGGATCAGATTGCCCATCAAGATGATACCGCGGCCAATTTTGAAGAACGTCTCCGCACCTTGGAGTCCACTAATAAATCTATAGCGGAGCATCTTAAGGACCATGAGAACAAGGGCCGGTGCAACAACTTGCATTTTGTGGGGATCCCCAGCACCATCAGGGATGTTGATCTTTGCCAGTGGCTGGAGGGATGGCTGCCTAAGGCCGTTGCGCTTTCTGAACCCTTGGTGCCTTTTTCCATCAAGCGCGCACACCGTTTGGGCACCCGCAGTGATGAGGATCTGCAGCCCAGGTCGGTCACAGCCAGATTTCTCAACTATGTCCTTAAGGAGCACATACTGGCCCATTATCGCTGGAGGAAAGACCTTAATCTACAACTGGAGGGCAATAAAGTGCTGATATTCCAAGACTTCTCGTCCCAGGTCTCCTCTCGGCGTAGAGCCATGGCATCCCACTGCAATGAATTGTTCAAACGCAATATCCGCTTCTCTCTGCTGTATCCCACTAGGGCCCGTGTAACCTACAATAACGCCACCGTCTTCTACAACAATCCTGCTGATCTGGAGGGGTTCATTAAATCTCTCCCTCCCTCCCTTTGAATTTCATGGATCTTACAGCGCTGCTGGGATGGACCACATACCAGCTCCCTAGTTGGTTGACCGTGGAGGGCCTGGTTTGGAGACATGTGTGGCATGATCAGATGTTTTTGTCTCTCTTGTCTGCTTGCACCTGTCTGTGTATGGGGACATCTCTCCTTACGCACAGCTGACTCGCAGGAATTGCCACCCTATTGCTGTGCCATAGCCTCTCCTTTCGGCTTAGTTACCCTACAGACCTGCTGCACTAGACATGATCTGGGCCCATGATTCCAAGCCTTCCGCCATCTGGATTTTGGATGGTTTTTCCAGATGCATGCTGCTTGGCGGACCATTTGTCCCTGATATGTGGGGCCTACGGGGACTTGCCATACTGTGCTTCACAGGCCTGTTAATCCATGCTCCTGTTCTCCCCCACCCCTTGGAAAACCATTGGTAACCTGCTTTGACTGTTTATGATAATGTCTTTTTGTTGCAGAGACAGCCCGAAGCCTGCTCTTCACTAGGTTAATATTTATGGTTTGCTGTGCTACGTGTTATACGCTCTTATTCCATATTGCGGCTCTGAACAGCCTGTCCTTGGCTTTATTTGTCCGGGGATGCAGATATTTTGGGCTTTGAGTTTGTATGGTGGGGTTACCACCCAGTGGTGTACCTAGCATATGTGACACCCGGGGCCCATCATTTTTTGGCATCTGTTCGAAAAACATGATTTTTAGTAACAAGCCACACGTCACACATGAGTACCTAGGAAAAGGCAGCATCTTACATATGCAGTGAATAGTACAACATCAATATACCCATTGTAAAACTAAACAAGCCAGACTAGTACAGATCAATCCTACACCGTCAATCCTAACAGAAAACCATGTCTTTCAAACACACAGAACACAGAAAACACCTTCGCCTAGTATGGAATATGTCATCACAAACTAACCCCTTCCCCTTTTACAAAACTGTAGTGTGGATTTTAGCCACGGTGGTAATAGCTCTGACGCTCATAGAATTCTGAGCATCAGAGCTGCTACCACCACGGCTGGCGCTAAAAAACGCTCCACAGTTTTGTAAAAGGGGGGATAAAATAGAAATACATAGACAAAGGTTAAACTGAACCAGCAAGAAGCTGGACTCTGCATACAATGCAACACCACAGAAACAGTGACACATGTCTCCTAAAGCAATAAATAAATAGAAAATTTTTTTCTACCTTTGTCTTCTCTGGTTTCTGCTTTCCTCATCTTCTTGTTACTCTCTTCCTTCCATCCACTGTCTGCCATCTCTCTGCCCCTATATGGCATCTTCTCACCTTTGATGCCCCTTCCAGAAACTGTATGCCTCCCCCTTCCATCTCTCTTTTCACCCCATTGGTCTGGCATCTCTCTCCTCTCCTTCCCTCTCCCACACCTCTCTTCTGAAATCTCTTTCTTCCCTCATTTTCCTTTTCAATTTATTTTCTGCATCCATCTAGATTACGTTCTTACTACCCTCTCATCAAATTCCTTTTTTACTGTCTACTTACAGCTCACCACCTCTTTCCCTCACCCCCTCCAGTATTTCCCTAACTCAATCCTTTTCCCCATCATGTGCCCTCCTTTTATTTATCCCCTCCTTCCATCATCTGCCCCTTCTCTCTCTTCCCCCCACTTCCATCATCTGTCCCTTCTCTCTTCCCACTTCCATCAGCATCTGCCCCCTTTCTCTCCCTACAACCCAATTCCATGCAGTATTGTTCCCCCTTATGTCTCTTTCCCTGAAATTCCATCAGCATCTAACCCTTCTCTCCCCCCACCACGCTTCCATACCACCCTGACCCCCTTTCTCACCCTTCACCATGATTTCATACCACCCTGACCCCCTTTGTCCCCCTTCAGCATGATTCCCTACCACCCTGACCCCCCTTTGTCACCCTTCAGCATGATTCCCTACCACCCTTTGTCACCCTTCAGCATGATTCCCTACCACCCTGACCCCCCTTTGTCACCCTTCAGCATGATTCCCTACCACCCTGACCCCCCTTTGTCACCCTCCACACCCTTTCATGCCACCCTGACCTCCTTTCTTTCTCCATCCCAAAGATCCCGCAATGACTGCTACTGCTCCGATGGAAGAGGTAAGTGACGTCGGAGGGGGCTGGGCCAGCAGACGCAGTTAGTTGCTGCAAGATCCCGCGATGACTGCGGCTGCCGGTCCCCCCCGCCCCCCCCGACGTCACTTACCTCTTCCTAGTCATCGCGGGACCTTCTTCACTTCAGTGCGGCTGCCGACTCTGCTCTAAGTACGGCAGCCGCGCTGAAGTGCCATTTGAAGCAGCGTGGGAGGATCCGGATCCAGCCGGCTGTGCACCCTCTTGGAGCGTGCACTCAGGGCGGACCGCTCCCCACCCCTTGGTACGCCACTGTTACCACCTGCTTCGGTCTGGCCTGGAGCTGCATGTTTGTACTGTTTTGGGGGTTTCGGTTTAGCAGAGATTTCTCCATACTGCAACAGGGACTGGGGTTTGAATGGGAGAGGGGGGGATTGAATGATTGGTGTGTGTGGTGTGATGTGCTGGGGTATGTCTGTTTGTTCCTCTCTGTCAGGGGGACGCCACATGCTGTAGCCTCTCTTTTATTTTTATCCTCTAGAATTGTCGGAGAGTGTATTGCTGGGGGTGGGATGTGGCTGGGATGTAACACCCCTGCTTTGTTATTTGGTATATGTCTGGTTTCTATTTCCTGGTACTGATCATATGCTATGACTCAATTGAATGTAAAATCTCTTAATGTAGATGGGATACACTCCCCCATTAAGCATACAAAACTATTAGCCTATCTTAAAAAGGAACGTACTGACAGAGCATTCTTATAAGAGACCCTTCATTCCCTCTTGTCTGTTTGTAAATTTTTATTTTTTTTTAATATCTTTAATCATTTTTAAAGAAACTAAAACAGGAATACATACAGAAACAGTTATAAAAACAGCACTGATATTTTATAGAAATTTTCCCACCTAAAATTGTTTTTCCCCCCTCTCTCCCCCTATTACAACATACTTATGAAAACCAAATAAGTTAGTATTTTCCCTAGTGTTGTTTGTTTTTAAACTGTATTTTAGTTAATAGAGGCTGGACTCATTTAAAGCACTGGTCTTTGACCTGGGGACGCTGCGTGAGCGGACTGCCGGGCAGGATGGACCACTGGTCTGACCCCGCAGTGGCAATTCTTATGTTCTTAACAGTTTTGTACACCGCCTAGAAGGTTTGATTAGGCGGTATAAGAAATTTTAAATAAACTTGAAACTTGACTCCCCTCGAACATACCAAACTTCGCAGGGAGTGGGTGGGCTACGCCTCTTTTACAGCAAGAAAATGCAGGATGGCAAGACTTATTCACAAAAACATACCCTTCCACATTCATAGACAAATAGCGGATCCTAATGGGCGGTTCATAGTAATGAATGGGAACCTTGAGGTAAACCCTTGGTCTTGTGCAATATCTATGCCCCCAATGCTTATTCTTATGCTTTTTTCTCTTCCTTGGTAGGTCATCTGGCTCCGCTTTCCCCTCACCCACTCATTTTAGGCGGGGATTTCAATTTGGAAGCCCACCCCCCAATGGGACAATAAGCCTGCTAAACCCATACCGAGGGGTCATTTCATTAGAGGGGTGAACTTTCTTTTAAAGGAACTGGGCCTCTTAGATTCATGGTGAACTATGCACCCGGACGAGCTTGATTTTTCATTTTTTTTCCCCATCCTCATTTGACTTACTCTCGCATTGACTATGTTCTGATCTCTGCTTCTCTCTTCCCCTATATGACCGGCACTCACATCACCACACCCCTAGTCTCTGATCATGCTCTCTTGGGCACAGAAACAGTCATTGCTTCATTGTTGGATTCCCTCCTGAATCTATTCAGCCAAGGTTCTAGTGCACTAATCCTTCAGCTGGACTTGAGTAGTGCCTTCGATTTAGTCGATCATACCATCCTAACTGACTGTCTGAAATCAATTGGACTCACCGGTAATGTATTGAAATGATTCCAAGGTTTCCTGACTAAACGCTCGTACCAAGTCCATTGTGATAACAATCAATCCTCCAGCTGGGTAAACCCATGCGAAGTCCCACAGGGTTCTCCCCTATCCTCCACCCTGTTCAACTTCTACCTTGCCTCATTGGCGAACCTACTGCAAAAATTAAAAATCAAATTTTACATCTACGTGGATGACATCACCATAGTCCATCCTCTAACAAACCTGACTCCCGAGACGAAGAATCATCTAGCATCAACATTAAAGCAAATTGAGTCATGGATGACCGAGTTCAAACTGAAACTCAACGCTGAAAAAACCAAATTCTTCCTGGCGAACCCGAATGACAAAATCAAAGATACTTCCATCTCCCTGAACGGACAGGTCTTCCCTATCATCGATTCCATAAAAATCCTGGGAGTGACACTAGACTGTTACCTCACTCTAGACATCCACAAAGAGTCACTGATCAAAAAAGGCTTCTCGACACTATGGAAACTTAGAACCATCAGAAAATTCTTCGACGCAGCTTCCTTTCGTCTACTGGTATAATCCTCCATCTTAAGCCTGCTCGACTACTGTAACATCATCTATCTGGGGTCCTTCAAAAAAACCATTCAAAGACTCCGAATCATACAAAATTCAGCAGTACGACTGATTTTTGGCATTAAAAAATGGGATCACAAACCCCCTACTATCAAAAACCTCATTGGCTGCCTCTAGAAGCAAGAGTGCTATTCAAATTTGCCTGCCTTTGTTTCAAATCTATTCTCGGTATGGCCCCCCTATACCTGGCCTCCCATTTTAAATTGGATTGCACCACCAGGCCTTCACACAGAATTCATATGTTCAGCCACCCTATAATAAAAACCTGCTGACACAAAAGATTCCTTGACAGAACACTAGCCTTCCTAGCAAGTCATCAAAACGGCTGGCTAGGCATCATCATCAAGCACTCCTTATCCTATCTAAACTTCAGAAAACAAGTTAAAACCAACCTGTTTAACCGATTTGTAACCTAGAACTCTTAAACCTTCTCTTGAACTCTTATTCACATGTATTCGATATCCCCACATTGTGACTATGTAACCAAAGGCTTTGTAACTTCTTCGAATTTTTATTGTAACTACTTCGATCTCTTGGTATTGTAACTACTTCGCTGATTGTCCAGCACCTCTTGTTGTAAACCGCCTCGAACTATCATGGCTTTGGCGGTATATAAAAATAAAATTATTATTATTATTATTACATTACGGTTCGGCTCCCAGACAGGGAACAGGATTTTGCACATGTTCTCCCATCTATATGCGGATACCAATTTTCACAATTACTTTAGAAAGAAATGGGACAACTTTGTGAACACCAATTCAGTGTAGGACATGGGTCCCATCATATATTGAGAAGCTGCAAAAACGGTCATGCGGGGGCATATCTTTGCTTATTTTGCATCCCTGAAAAAACATCACGATGGGGAACTATTTTCCCTGTCTCGGTACCTCTCCACTTTACGAACCCTTCATATTTCCTGCCTCGACGATGCCACCAAACAGGCTATGAGTCTTCTCAAGTCCAAAATCAACACCCTATTAAATCAGAGGGCAAGTCGTAATATATACTGCTATAAATATAAAGTTTATCGCTAGGGCGACAAACGGGCTGCCTGCTAGCCAATTTAGTGCGCCCCCACAAAGCTCGACACATTATCACTTCTATTAAGCATAAACAGGGTGTGACGCATTCTACTCACCAGGCTATCACGCAACAGTTTGTGAATTTCTATACGGAATTATATTCCACTTAGCCCTTTGATAATGATGCCAGTGCAGAATTTTTCCATCATATTGCTCAACCAAGGCTGTCCGTAGACCAACAAGCACTTCTTAATGGTCCCATCACGGGCGAGGAGATATAGCTGGCTATCAAAAGAATTAAATTGGCTAAGACACCAGTCCCTGATGGGCTGGGCCCTGAGTTTTATGGGACTGCACCCTGTTACTCCTCCAGGGGACACCCAAAATAGGGCTCACATCATCATCCTTCCCAAAATGGACCAACTCGACACCCTTGGGTCTTAAAGGCCAATATCCCTCCTGAATCAAGATATCAAGCTCTTGGACAGCATCCTTGCATCGCGTCTCAACGTTTTCCTCCCCTCCCTCATACACAAGGATCAAGTGGGAATTGTGCCGGACAGACATGCCTCAATGAATCTTTTGAAGGTCCTTGCGGTGTTGCACTCACCTCACGCTACAGCCAACCGGGCGCTTATCACTAGCCTGGATGTTAAGAAAGTTTTCGATATGGTCTCATGGACCCATCTTTTCATTTCGGCATCTGAAGCGTTTCGGCATCCGGGGTGATTTCTTTGCTTGCCTGTCTGCTCTGTATCATAACCCCCACACTCTGCTATTGGTGAATGGAGGGGTGTCCGATCCCTTCCCTCTGGGGAGAGGCATGAGACAGGGTTGCCCCCTTTTACCTCTTCTCTTTTTTCTCTCCTTAGAGCCTCCATCCATACGAATTCGTCAGGACCCGGCGCTGGTGGGGCTACGCATGAGAAGCCAGGAGTTTTGCATCAATATGTTTGCCAACGACATGCTCTTATATGTTAAGCACACTGACTGGACCTTTCCTGCATTAATGTCTCTTATTAGGCTGTATGGCAAATTTTCGGGTCTCAAAATTAACTTCGACAAGATGGAGGCTCTTTTGCTGGGCGCCTCAGCCATGGAGTCCTGGTACGCGGGGTTGGGTATTGGCATTGCACCTGGGAAGTTGAAATATTTGGGCATTATGCTTTACTGAGAGCCGAGAAAATTATATGCAGCAAACATTACTGCCACTATTCGGAAAATTAAAACCTTATGCCTTAAATGGCACTCGCTCCCCCTCTCCTTGATGGGCCGGTTAGCTCTGGTGAAAATGGTGCTGTATCCGAAACTGCTAGATCCGCTTCAAATCATCCCAGTTTGGATATCGCATAGTGATAAGTGCTCTTATCAATCTATTATTCGCTCTTTCATCTGGGGGGGTGGTAAGGTGGCCATTATTAGTGCTCTTAAATTGACCCAGAGTAGAGCCAGGGGAGGTTTAGGCTTACCCGCCCTCCTCGTTTACAATGTTGCAGCACTCCTAAGCTGGATACATGAACAACTGGTATCTTCTCGTTGTTACACCCCTCTGGCTTTGCTTGATGACTGCTGCTTGCCCTGGTCTTTTTCATTCATTATTCATAAGTTCGGGAGGGGGGGTAGTGAGGGGCTCCGCAAGCCTACATTTCCGTTCCTTGTTCCATTTTGAAGAGCCTGGGGCTGGTCGCGACTGCAACAAGGAAAGCTACCCTTTCTTCTCCTTTCTTTGCAACCTGGATTTATTCTGGGCGTGGGGACGCTGGTGGGACTGCAGGGGTGCACGGGTGTGACACGACTCTGGGAGCTGCCTTGACTTTGGGTAGGGGACAGTTCCCTTCTCTTGCACAAGTGCAGGTTGCCTGGCGCTGGCCTCCCACTCAAACTTACACCTATCTCCAAATTCACCACTACTACCGCTCCCTGGAACTCACCATGGAGAGCAGTGGGCCTATGGCAAACTGGATTTGATTTTTCTTTCCATTCCCATCCTGGCTAACAAGATTTGCACTTGGTATGGGGAGGGCAACAGAGACTGTTACGGAGAGGGATGTTTGTCTTCTTTGGTGCGGGAATAGTCCACTGAACTGGGGCAGGAGGTATCCATACACAACATACATCTCCTATTTCAGTCATTCTATCTCCATGTGAAAGCAGTAACGCTTCAGGAGACACAATACAAAATTCTGCATAGAACATACCTTATCCGGGCTCGTGGGCATGCTTTGGGGCTGTGGCATAACGACAAGTGTATCAAATGCAATAACCAGAGGGGTACCTTTCTATACTCCTTTTTTGACTGTCCGAACTTGACTCTCTGGGACTTTGTACAAATCTGCTAGGCTAGGTTGCTGCAGGAGGCTGTGCCCTGGAATGGCCTTGCTTTATTATTGGGGAATAACCAGGAGATGCAACAACACGGCTTGAACATTAGAATTGCTGCTGCTGGGTCAGACCAGAGGTCCATCCTGCCAGGCAGTCCGCTCACGCGGCGACCCCCAGGTCAAAGACCATTGCTCTAAATGAGTCCAGCCTCACCTGCGTACATCCCAGTTTAGAAGGAACTTATTCCAGCTTAGTCTTGAAACCCTGGATGGTGTTTTCCCCTACAACAGACTCCGGAAGAGCGTTCCAGCTCTCTAACACTCTCTGGGTGAAGAACTTCCTTACGTTTGTATGGAATCTATCCCCTTTCAACTTTACAGAGTGCCCTCTCGTTCTCCCTACCTTGGAGAGTGTGAAGAGTCTGTCTTTATCTACTACCTCTATTCCCTTCAGTATTTTGAATGTTTTGATCAAGTCTCCTTTTCAAGGGAGAAGAGGCCCAGTTTCTCCAATCTCTCACTGTACGGCAACTCCTCCAGCCCCTTAGCCATCTTAGTCGCTCTTCTCTGGACCCTTTCGAGTAGTACTTTTGAGTGTCCTTCTTCATGTACAGTGACCAGTGATGGACGCAGTACTCCAGGTGAGGGCGCACCATGGCCCGGTACAGCGGCATGATAACCTTCTCTGATCTGTTCATGATCCCCTTCTTTATCATTCCTAGCATTCTGTTTGCTCCTTTTGGCACCACAGCGCATTGTGCAGACGGCTTCATCGACTTGTCGATCAGAACTCCCAAGTCTCTTTCCTGGGAGGTCTCTCCAAGTACCGACCCGAACATCCTATATTTGTGCATGAGATTTTTGTTACCGACAAGCATCAATTTGCACTTATCCACGTTGAACCTCATTTGCCATCTCGATGCCCATTTCTCAAGCTTCATTATGCCACTTTGTAGATCTTCGCAGTCCCCCTGTGTCTTCACTACTCTGAATAACTTCGTATCGACAGCAAATTTATTCACCTGACTTGTCGTACCAATGTCCAGATTGTTTATAAAGATGTTGAAGAGCACGTGTCCCAGCACCGAGCCCTGCGGCACCCCGCTGGTGACACTCTTCCAGTCCGAGTATTATCCATTTACCCCCACTCTCTGTTTCCTATTCTCCAGTCAATTTTTAATCCAAGTGAGTATTTCACCCTCGATTCCATGGTTTGCAATTTTACGAAGTTATCGTTCATGTGGAACCTTGTCGAATACCTTCTGAAAATCCAGATATACAATGTTGACCGGGTCACCCTTGTCTATCCGCCTAATTACTCCCTCAAGGAAGTACAGCAAGTTCATCAGGTAAGATCTGCCTTTGCTGAAACCGTGCTGGCTTGTCCTCATTAAACCGTGTCCGTCAAGGTGATCAATGATGCGGTCCTTTATCAGCGACTCTACCATATTTCCTAGTACCAAGGTCAGACTCACTGGTCTGTAGTTTCCCGGATCTCCCCTAGAACCTTTCTTGAAGATCGGCGTAACATTCACCACCTTCCAGTCTTCCAAAATCTCTCCTAATTTGATCAACAGATTGGCTATTAGTTGAAGCAGTTCAGCTATAGTCCCTTTCAGTTCCCTGATGACCCTCGGATGGATGCCATCCGGTCCTGGGGATTTATCGCTCTTAAGCCTATCACTCTGCCTACATACCTCCTCTAAACTGACCATCAACTCTGCCAGTTTCCCATCTTCGTTTCCAGCATATAGTCTGATGGGTTCTGGTATGCTGTGTATATCCTCTTCGGTAAATACAGATGCAAAATATGTGTTCAGTTTGTCAGCGATTTCTTTGTCCTCCTTTAGCACTCCCTTTATTCCATGGTCATCCAACGGTCCCACCGCTTCCTTCGCGGGTCGTTTTCCCTTAATATATCGAAAGAACGGCTTGAACTTTTTCGCCTCCTTGGCTATTTTTTCCTCGTAGTCTCTTTTGGCCCCTTTTACTGCCTTATGGCACCTGCGTTGATGTACTTTGTGCTTATTCCAGTTTTCGTCCGTTTTTGACCTTTTCCATTCCTTAAATGTTTTCTTGTCTCTGATCGCTTCCGTCACCTCTATAGTGAGGCACAACGATTCTTTGTTCTTTTTCCTCTTGGATCCTTTTTTGATACGTGGTATATATAGATTTTGCACCTCGGTGACTGTGTCCTTAAAAAGGGACCAAGCTTGTTCTAGTGTTTTCACAGTGCTTATCTTCTTCTCAATCTTCTTCCCCATCATGAGTCTCATTCCTTTGTAATTCCCTTTTCAGAAGTTTAGTGCTATGGGCGTTGTTCTAGACCGATGTTTCTCCCCTGCGTCCAGGTCGAAGCAGATTATGTTGTGATCACTGCTTCCTAGCATCCTTTCTACTTCTACACCTTGTGCCGGTCCTCGCACTCCATTTAGAATTAAGTCCAGAATTGCATTTCCTCTTGTATTTTCTTTTACAAGTTGTTCCAGGAAGCAATCGTCTACAGCATCCAGGAATTTGGTCTCCCTAGCACAGCCGGAAATGCCTAGGTTCCAGTCTTTTCCCAGATAGTTGAAGTCAGCCATGATAACTGCGTTGCCTCCCTTGTAGTTACGTTTAATCTCATCAGTCATTTCTCCATTAATTACTTAGGACTGCCCTGGGGGTTGGTAGTACATGCCGATCTTTGTTTCCAGTCATTTGTTCCCGGAATTTTGACTCATAGAGACTCTAAACTTATCCGTCAGTTGTGGTGTGTTCTCTCCAGTAGATTCAATTCCTTCTTTGATGTATATGGCAATCAGTGTTCCCGCTAAGCTGCGCTGGCGTGCGCTGGCGCACAAAATATTAGGTCGCAGCGCACAAGTTTCTCGTCACAGCGCAGGACCGGCAAGATTGACTCATTTGAACTTCTGCAAGATCAGCATCGGAAGCGTGCGCTGGGCCGGAGAGATCTTGGGGAGCCTCCGACAGTGGCTTTCTCCCCTCTCTGCAGCTCTCCTTTACTTCCCAGCGCAGCGATTCACGAAGGCAGCCTCGGGGCTTTTGCTGAGTCGCGGCTGCCTCTGATGATGCAACTTCCTCTTTCCTCAGAGGCGGCGCGACACAACAAAGGACCCGAGGCTGCCTTCGTGAATCGCTGCGCTGGGAAGTAAGAAGAGCTGCTGGGAGGGGAGAAAACCACTATCAGTCTGGGAAGCTGCTGGGCAGGGGAAAAAAGGGACAGCTGCTACTGGAAAGGGAGAAGGAGAGATGCTTCTGGGAGGGGAGGAGGGAAAGGAATCTGGGAAGCTGCTGGGCCAGGAAAAAAAAGGGACAGCTGCTACTGGAGAGGGAGAAGGAGAAGGAGAGATGCATCTGGGAGGGGAGGAGGGAAAGGAATCTGGGAAGCTGCTGGGCCAGAAAAAAAAGGACAGCTGCTACTGGAGAGGGAGACGGAGAGATGCTGCTGGGAGGGGAGGAAGGGAAGAGAGTTACTGCTGGACAGGAGGCTGGGAGAAAGAAAGAAAGGGGGCAGGCAGGGAAACAGAAGGAAAGAAGAGAAACAGAAAAAAAGAAAGAAAGGTCAGGGAGAGAGGAAGAAAAAGTTGGGGGAGGGAATGAGGTGTGGAGGAGAGAAAGCATACAGGCTGATAGAAGGGAAGAAAGATTGGATGCACAGTCAGAAGAAGAAAGTGCAACCAGAAATCACCAGACAAGGTAGGAAAAATGATTTTATTTTAAATTTAGCAAAGTGGAGGCAGTATTACCACAGTTTTCAAAGGAATTTGCCCAAATAACTTAATAGTTAACTGGGTAAATTCCCAGAGATGAAAACTTCCCTTCACTTACTATGCACAGTTCTGAATTTATATCTGCTGTCTATATTTTACAATATGGTCCCCTTTTACTAAACCGCAATAGTGGTTTTTAGCGCAGGGAGCCTATGAGCGTCAAGAGCAGTGCTGGGCATTCAGCGCAGCTCCCTGCGCTAAAAACTGCTATTGTGGTTTAATAAAAAGGATGGAGGGTATATTTGTCTATTTTTGTATGCTATAAAAACCAAATACAGAGAGAGACTGAGAGCTGTTGACGAAGAGCTACGTGTGTGTCTTTCTTCCATTCCAGCCAGAATATCAGCTTTGTGTTCAGCCAAACAGGCCCAGGTTTCGCACTGAATAAAGTATTTTATAATTTTTATAATTTTTATTTCATAATAAAGTAATTATAAAATACTTTCTTTGTGTTTATTTGATTCCTATTCAAGAGAATTACTTTATATATAGTCAATATAGGCAGAGAGTTAAATTTTTTAACATTTTCTAATGGTGGTGTGCCTCGTGATTTTTTTCATGAAACAAGTGTGCCTTTGCCCAAAAAAGGTTGAAAAACACTGGTCTAGAAATTGAAAGCATCAAACGTATTGTCTTCTGGACTGTTTTTAATTTACAGTTTACACATATGGATGTAACAGACATAACTACATTTGTTGTAAAACATTTATTAAGATATCATTTCATCCCTACAATTTCTGTGTTCTTAAAAATATTATTTAACGTTATTTAATTTAGCGTGTAGGCCTAAAATTCCTTTGAATACCTCGTCCTCATGTATCAGCAACTTTGACAACATATTTATTTGGCTCATAACTTGCTGGCGCCCGATATTTTTAGCTCACAGTGAAAAAAGTTTGCTCACAACACCCGCCCGCTTAGAGGGAACACTGATGGCAATGCCCCCACCTTTTTGAGCCACTCTGTCTCTACGGTATAGTTTGAATCCCAGTAGCACAGTGTCCCAGACTTTTTCCTCAGTCCACCATGTTTCCATGATGCCGATGATGTCAACATTATCTTTTTGTGCAATAGCTTTTAATTCACCGTCCTTATTCCTTGCGTTCGTGTACATACACTTCAGTTTACAACCTGTTCCTTTCTTGCATTTCTTTCCCTCGTGTCCCTTTCAATCTGTCTTGCTTGTGATCTGGTGGGTCTTTCCCTATATCTTCCTGCACGGTATCCTCTGTTGAGTCTTCCCCTCTACCTTCCTGCACGGTATTCTCTGGTGAGTCTTCCCCTCTATCATCTTGCACGGTACCCTCTAGGTATACCGGTTTCTGAACCACTGACTCTCTCTCTCTCGGTTTAAAAACTTCTCAACTTCCCTCTTGATGTTGCTTCTGTCTCTGCTTGGGTGGAGTCCGTCCTTCCTAAATAGCTTGCTCTTCCCCAGCACGTCGTCCAGTTGCGCATGAAGTGGAATCCTTCTTCCTCACACCAGCGCCGCATCCATGTATTGACTGCTTGCAGCTCCATCTGCCTCTTCTCGTCGGTCCTGGGTACTGGCAGGATCTCCGAGAATGCTATCCTCTGCGTTCTGGTCTTCAGCTTCATTCCTAGCATCCGGAACTGGTCGTTCAGTACTTCCCTGTTGTAATTCCTGCTGCTCATGTGGATCGTCCCCACATGGATCACCACTTCTTCTTCCACACTGTCGATGATCCTGTCAATGCGGCTCACTATGTCTTCTACTTTGGCTCCCGGTAGGCAGGTCACCAGCCGATCCAGTCTTCCTCCCGCTATGTGGCTGTCGACTTGTCTGATGATGGAGTTCCCCACTACGATTGCTGTCCTCTCTTTCTTCTCTTGATTCTCCAGCCGCAGGTCCGTGTCCCTGGTGTATGTCCATCTCTCCAGCCGTAGATCCATGTCCTTCGTTTCCATCCAATTTCTCTCATCCTGGCGTTGACTTGCACCAGACTCGTCTTCTTGTGGGTTCCCTCCGCTGTTTCCAGATTTTGCTGCTGTGTCACCCATTTCTTCCTGGTGGTTATCCGTCGGGTCCACACTCTCTGTAGGTATATCTCAGCAGTTCCTCTGTTGCTGGTGATTTTCCACGGCCTCCCTGTATGCCTCTTCTATGAACTTCTCCAGCTCAGACTTCTTCCTCGATGGTGTTCTCTGTCTTGGTGTTCGCTGCGTCCTCTGTCTTGATGTTCACTGCATCTCTGTCTTCCTCCTCATTGCTTGAAGTGCCTCCAGTTCTAGTATTCTGCCCTCCAGGAGTCTGACTTGTTTCATCAGGCTCTCCAGTTGTCCGCATAGAGCGCATATGTGAAACTGCCTCCCAGAGGGGAGGTAATCATACATATGGCAGACGGTGCAGAAAACTGGGTAGCTCAACATCCTGTTCCTGTCTGCTGCTTCCACGGCTGCCCTCTTGCTGTCTGCTGTGGATGTCTTTTGTGTCTGCAGTGGCTGTCTTCTGCGCCCGCCTGGTTGTGTCCTCTGCGCCTGCTGTGTCCTCTGTGCCTGCTGTCTCCTCTGTGTCTGCCTGGCTGTGTGTCCTCTGCGCCTGCTGTGGCCTCTGTCTGCTTGGTTGTGTGTCCTCTGCGCCTGCTGTGTCCTCTGTGTCTACCTGGTTGTGTATCCTCTGCACCTGCTTTGTCCTCTGCTTGGTTGTGTGTCCTCTGCACCTGCTGTGTCCTCTGTGTCTACTTGGTTGTGTGTCCTCTGCGCCTGCTGTGTCCTCTGTGTCTACCTGGTTGTGTATCCTCTGCACCTGCTTTGTCCTCTGCTTGGTTGTGTGTCCTCTGTGGCTTCCTGGTTGTGTGTCCTCTGCGCCTGCTGTGGTCTCCTTCTGTTCTCCTTTAGCGGTGGCTCGTCCCTTCTCAAGGCCCTTCGCAAAGGCGATCTGTTGGCCCCTCCCCTTTTAAGGGACAGCTTTGGTGGTCGACGTCAGGGGTTGGCGGAGCTAACTCTCGCAATTCCTCCTGTAGTCTCCTGACTCTGCTTCCCTCGTGTGCTCTTTTGCTTCCCTTTCCTGCTCTCTCTCCTGCTTGCCTGTACAAGCTCCGATTGACTCTTCTCATTATCCCCTCCCCTTTTAAGGGGGAGATTCGGTGGTTGGCATCGGGAAGTGGGCGGAGCTAACTCATGATTCTCCCTGTAGTCTCCTGCCTCTGCTTCCCTCGTGCGTTTTTCTGATTTACTTTTTTGCTTCCCTCTCCCTCTGCTGCTCTCTCTTACTCCTGCTCCTCTCTCCTGCTTGCCTGTACAAGCTCCTTCACAGAAATTGTTGTGCATGCTATACTCTTGGGGAGAAAACTCATTTTGAAATGCTGGGTCTCTGAAGAGGCTCCTCCTTATGCTCTGTGGATTACTCTGATGAAACAGCAGGCATGATATGAGTTGGACACCTACTCATCTCATCCACAGGATACGTGGAAATCTTATTGTGCTTTATAGCAGCAGTTCCTGGATACTAATGCTTGACTATCATTGATTGTATTTTACTGCTTGTATTTTGGGATCTAGCATACTGCCTAGCCTGTCCTGACTTTGCCACCCCTGTACCCCTGACCTTGGAATCATTGCAGGATTCCTTTTGGCGTTCTGGCGTTGTATTTGTTGTTGCTGTTTCCACAACCTTGAGTTTCGAGCTTATCTGCTCGGAGGGGGTGGTGTCCCTCGGCAGAGAGGGTGTGTATGTACATGTAGGTGTGAATGCATGGGTTTCTGTGTGGACAGTGTGCAATGGGTGATAGGGATGGATGTCTGTGCTAAATCGTTTGGGGATTCCTATAGTCCTACTATTAAAAAATTGGATTGGGGCTGCTGGATAGCGAGTCTTCATACGTCAACGACCTCAGCTATTTGGTCATTCTTTTGAACTTGCCATCTTACTATGTGCTCTATTGATAGTTGTACCATCTTGCATGTGCTTGTTTTCAAGTTTGTTTCAGATACGTAAAAGGAAAAACACCCGCAAAAGAGGCGAAGGGACAGCTGGATGACCAGGGAAGACAAACAAATTGCAGACAAACTAAATTCCTTCTTTGCATCTAATCTAATCTAATCCTTAGGTTTGTATACCGCATCATCTCCACGTTCGTAGAGCTCGACGTGGTTTACAGTAGGAGAAATTGGAAGGAACTACAACAGAGGGTTAGAGGTAGAAGTGTGAAGAAAATTTACAGGACTTGGGATGCCAAGATATAAAAATTTCCTTGATTCCTAAGTTGGAGGGAGACTTACATTTTTTGAGAAAAGCCAGGTTTTCAGATGTTTGTGGAAAACTTGAAGAGAGCTCAAGTTTCGAAGAGGGGAGGTAAGGTTGTTCCAGAGCTCAGTGATTTTGAAGTGGAGGGAGGTCCCTAGCTTTCCTGAGTAGGAAATGCCTTTTAGCGAGGGGAAGGATAGTTTTAATTTGTGGAAGGATCTGGTGGTATTAGGGTTTGAGGAATTCCAAGAAAGAGGGATAAAGGGAGGGAGGATACCATATAGCAGCGATGGCGAACCTATGGCACGCGTGCCAGCTATGGCACGCGGAGGCCTTGCAGCTGGCACGCGGGAAGGTCCGCAATAGAGAGCTGCACGGGACACCCCCTAGGGTTGCGGGAATCCCGTGGGGACACCTCCGAGGGTCGCGGGGTTCCTGCGGGGCTGGATGTACTAAGTCGCGCTGCTTTTCTCCCTACCTGCTCTGCTTGCAGCACAGAGCCGAACGGAAGTCTTCCCGACGTCAGCGCTGACGTCGGGAAGACTTCCGTTCGGCTCTGTGCTGCAAGCAGAGCAGGTAAGGAGGAGTAGCCTCGCGGCTCGAGTGGCTTTCAAGGGAGGGGGGCGGTCCGCCCCGCCCCGGGTGCAGCACAGCCGGCCAGGTCCCCTTACTTTTGTGGCGCTAATGGACCGACCGACCGACAACAGCCCTGGTCCGACAAACCTCCTTGCCCTTAACTGCGAATCTAAATTACCTTCTTACAGCAGCTGTAAGAAGGAAATTTAGATTCGCGGTTAAGGACAGGGAGGTTTGTCAGACCGGGGCTTTTGTCGGTCTGTCGGTCGGGGAAGCCCCACAAAAGTAAGGGGACCTGGCCGGCTGTGCTGCACCCGGGGCGGGAGAAAAGGAGGGGGGAGAAGGACGCTGAAAGCACTGGGGAAGACAAAGGGGTGGAGAAGGACGCTGAAAGTCCATGGGGAAGACAGGGTGGGGGGGAAGGACACTGAAAGCATTTGTGGAAGACAGAAGGGGGAGAAGGACGCTGACAGGACATGGGGAAGACGGGGGGAAGAAGGACGCTGAAAGGACATGGGGAAGATGGGGGGGTGGCGAAGGACGCTGAAAGGACATGGGGAAGATGGGCGGGTGGAGAAGGACGCTGAAAGGCCATGGGGAAGACAGGGGGGTGGAGAAGGACGCTGAAAGGCCATGGGGAAGACAGAGGGGGGAGAAGGACGCTGACAGGACATGGGGAAGATGGGGGGGGAGAAGGACGCTGAAAGGAAATGGGGAAGAGAGAGTGGGGAGAAGACGCTGGCAGGGAAGAAGACAGAGATGCCAGACTATGGGGGGAGCGGAGGGAAGAAGATGGGTGCCAGACCAATTTGGAAGGGGGGAGAAAGGGAGAGGCACAGTAACAGAGCAAATGGAAGACGCAGAAGGAAGAGAGACAGTGGATGGAAGGAACTGAATGAGAACATGAGGAAAGCAGAAACCAGGCAACAAAGGTAGGAAAATAATTCTATTTCTTTTTTTTCTTTTTTTTTGCTTTAGGATAAAGTAGTATATTAGTTGTGTTGATAAAAATTTATAAACAAAAGAGGCTCTGGTAGAAACCCGTTTACAAAGTGTGTATTCTTCCCAATTAATATTTCCAAATTAATAAAGTCTTTTTGCTTATTTGTAAATGGGTTTCTACCAGAGCCTTTAATTCAGTAGCATAATTAAATGAAATAACTATTTCTGAAGTTTATAGGGACGGGCGGGGACAGAGGGGATTCCTCACGGGGAAGGGCGGGGACGGAGGACATTCCTCGCGGGGATGGGTGGGGACGGAGGGATTCCTCACAGGGACGGGTGGGATTCCTCACGGGGACGGGTGGGGACGGGTGAGACTTTGGTGGGGACGGGTGGGATTTCTGTCCCCGCGCAACTCTCTAGTCCGCAATTAAGATATGCGGCGTGGCGGGAGGCGAGTGTGCCGGTGTCTGCTTTGCAGCTCACCTGGCAACAGGGCCGGACTGGCCATTGGGAGGACAGGGCATTGTCCCGGTGGGCCGCGGCCCATCCTCCTTTGCTGGCTGCAGTCCTGTGAGTGGATGTTTAGCCTGCCTGTCTTCCCCTTAGTATCCTATGAGCCAGGCAGTGTGTGAGGGGGGAGGAAGAGAAGCTTCACACTGAGTCTGTCACAGGAACTCAGTGAGGCTGTAGTGTTTCAAGTTTCAAGTTTATTCAATATTTGATCAATCGCCTATCAATAATTACTAAGCGATGTACATAAAATATTAATATTGGGTAAACAAGAACAAAATTGAGTAAAAAGATAAAATCTTTAAACATAGACAAAATACAACATGATACATTAGGATGGAGGGGAAAGAACTACATTGTCTGATAGAAAAGGAAGAACAATTAAGGGTAATATACAAAGGGTAGGTGACTCCACATGTGACATCTGTAATCAGGAACAGTTCCTAGTGCTCCCATGCTAGAGAGGTGAGGATATGGGGGGATGTTAATGTGTCTAATAATGTGCTCCTCTGTAAAAACCTCTGAATCTTCCATGGGGGACATGCTAAATTCGAGGAAATAAAAAAGCTGCTTATGATGATTGCATAGAGAAGTTCAGTAAGCTGAGAGGAGGGCTGGGCTCTCTGTGAACAACCAACACACTAATCCTCTGCGCTGTACCTTATGGAAAACTCAATATAGCAAAAAACAGTAAAGTGTATATGTGGCCCTTCACAGTGCTTTTGTAAACATCATAATAAAATAACAAAGGCTCCAATAATGAAAAATAAAAGTCCTTTTCCCATACACTCAGATTGCACAAGTCCGGTTTTCACCCGGACAGTATATTTTTTGACCAAAACAGATGTCTACAATTAGTAAAATTCCCCAATCACATATTTTTTTATGGGGACAGATTTGTATACAGCACTTCATTAGATTTTTTTTATTATACAAATTTTATCTTTTTGTTGACTTGAAGTCTTGAACAAAGAAAATGAGTACAGCAAAAAAAGCAAAAACAGATAGTGGAAGACCATTCCAAGAGGCCTGGACAGAGACATATGGAGTGATTGAATGCAGTGGGAAAGCATTGTGTATTATGTGTAATGAAAGTGTTGTGTCTCGCACATCAAGTGTCAAACGTCACTTTGAGACCAACCATAACAGTGTTGCTGAACTTGGTTTAGCTCAAAGAAAAGAGTTCCTTGTAGGAAAATTAAAGAAATATCACTCCCAGTCTCTTAGTTTTAGCAACTATCTTTCAAAAACTAATCATCTTACAGTTGCCAGCTTTCAAATTTCACTGTGCACGGCAAAACATGGTAAGCCCCTCTCTGATGGAGATTTTATCAAAAAGGCAATTTTGGCTGGGAGTAATTCACTCTTCCATGATTTCCAAAACAAGGATAAAATTGTGCAGCGCATCTCTGAGATGCCGCTAAGCAGAAATACTGCAAAATATAGAGTTCTGCGAATGCCTGCTGATGTTAGTCAACAGCTTACTTGCGACTTACAAAAAGCACCCTTCTATTCCATGTGCTTGGATGAAAGTACAGATATTACTAACCATGCAAGACTAGGGCTCATTTTGCGTTATGCTACTGGTGACATCATGAGAGAAGAGCTGGTAAAACTGCTGTCTTTGCCTGGAAGAACACAAGGGATAGATATCCACAATGCTGTGATGGAGGCTTTTTCATCACTAGACATAAGTCCAGAAAAAGTGGTTTCAGTTACTAGCGATGGAGCACCTAGCATGGTGGGGACAACATCAGGATTCATTCATTTCTTTGCTAAGGAAGCAAAACATCCACTGATTCAATTTCACTGCATAATACATCAAGAGGCTCTCTGCGCCAAAGAAAGCAGCAAAAAACTTGACGATGTCCTCAAAGATGTAACAAAAATGGTGAACTTCATCATGGCGCGTGCTCTTAATTTTCGACAATTTCAAGCCCTTCTTGATGAGGTTCAGGCACAATATAACACTTTACTGATGTACAATAATGTCCAGTGGCTGAGCAGAGGACGAGTGTTAGAGAGATTTGTGGCCTGCTTGGAAGAAGTTAGGCTATTTATAAACGAAAAGGGGGAAGACTATCCTCAACTCACCAACATGGCCTGGCTTACCAACCTCATGTTCTTTACAGATTTTACTAACCACTTTAATGTACTAAACAAAAAATTACAAGGCATGGGAAAAACAGCAGAAAGCATGTTTAGTGACATTAAAGCTTTTGAGAGAAAATTGCATGTTTTTGAAAAAGACCTTGAGAGTGGACAGCTAAAATATTTTTCCATCCTAAAAATACATTTGGATAATTCTACAACATTTGTGGACAGTCATAAAAAACACCAGGAAATCTACAAAGCATATTCCACCATTGTAGCTGAAGCAAAGGAGAATTTTAGTAAAAGATTTTCTCAGTTCCGTAAGATGGAGACAACCTTTCATTTATAACTTCCCCAGAAAAGTCCATATTTGAAGATCTCGATCTTTCCTGCTTACAGTGGTTGGATATTCAAAATTTGGAAATGGAGCTACTGGAATTTCAAGAAAGCTCTATCTGGAAAAGTAAATTCAATGACCTGCGTGCGGCTCTTGAACGTATTGAGTGTGAAAGGGTGACAAATGAAATCACTGCTAGCAGTTCTGAAAATGAAATCCTAAAAGCGTGGAATTCTCTGCCAGACAATTTTAAGTCCATGAAAGCACTTGGGATTGCTCTTCTTACTTTATTTGGGTCATCCTATGCTTGTGAGCAGCTGTTTTCAGCTTTGAATCATATAAAATCTGATGCTAGAAACAGATTAATGGATGACATGAGTGCTGCATGTGTTGCTCTGAAATTAACGCACTATGAGCCAAGGATTGACAAGTTATCAGCATGCATGCAACAACAAAAATCACATTAATTTTTTTCAGAGCATGCCCAATGCATATGTTTACATGAAGCAGTGTTTTCAGTTTGCAGTTAAGACACTTTCTAAGTTATTTAAATATTATTTAAAGATGTTATTTAAAAAAGGGACTTTACATGGCCCTGTTGTATTCCAATCTGGAATTTCCAATAAAAACGGTTGGTTTAATTGAAATCTCTTTTGTTTTCTTTACATCATATTATTAGAAATGTAATGATTTAACTATTTTCTAATTTGATAGTAAATTTTACAAAAAAACATGTATAGACTCTTTGGGAATGCACACCGAGTCTTGACACAGTTAACAGTTTTAAGAAGTTTATCTTTTTTTTTACTCAGGATACATTTGACATGTTATGTGAATAATACATTTAAAATATATTGTGTAACTGAATCAAATTCTTCCTAAATTCATTAAATTGAATGAAATCATTAAAACATTATAAATTGCCAATAAATTGAAATGAAAATCAAAGGATTGTGAATCAAATTGATTCTCTGACAATACAAAGATTCCAACCTTTAAAAATGATGTTACATAGTTCAGGCAACTTTATAAAGAGTTTTTAGATACTAAAATCTTGTTATTAAGGTTTAATTGACGTGCTGGCACTTTGAGGAAATTCTTTGGTTTTGTGCGGCAGTTTGGGCACTTGGGCTCAAAAAGGTTAGCCATCACTGCCATATAGGATTTTGAAAGTTAAACAGGTGCATTTATAGTGGACCCTGGCGTTTATCGGAAGCCAGTGGAGCTTGGCCAGGAGCGGGGAGACATGGTTAAATTTATTTTTAGCGAAGATGAGCTTGGTCGCGGCATTCTGAATCCGTTGGAGTCTTTGGAGGTTTTTCTTAGTTAGGCTTAAATAGATAGAGTTGCAATAGTCCAATCTGGAGAGGATGATGGATTGGACAAGGAGGGTAAAATGTTTTTGATGGAAGCAGGATCTAACTTTCCTCAGCATGTGAAGGCTGAAAAAGCATTTTTTTTTTACCAAGGATTGGAGGTGGTCATTGAAGGACAATGTGGAATCAATGATGATGCCCAAGACCTTGCTCGAGAACTCAAGCTGCAGAGAGGAGCCAGAGGGTAGTGGGATGGAGGTGGGTAGGAGCATCTGTCTTTACGAAGGAGGACACCGCACAATACCAGAAGTAGCAAAAGTGTTTGAAGGAGTGATAGAAGACAGCCTCACCACAGTAGAAGTGGACTTGGACCAGATATACTACCAGATCGACAAACTTAAAAGTGGCAAATCACCTGGACCTGATGGAATTCACCTGAGAGTCTTAAAAGAACTGAAGGTTGAAATCGGGACGAAGTGTGAGATAATAAAATTTGCGGACGACACCAAACTATTTAGTGGAGCTCAGACTAAAGAGGACTGCGAAGAATTGCAAAGGGACTTGAATAAACTAGGGCAGTGTTTTTCAACCTTTTTTGGGCAAAGGCACACTTGTTTCATGAAAAAAATCACGAGGCACACCACCATTAGAAAATGTTAACAAATTTAACTCTGTGCCTATATTGACTATATATAAAGTAATTCACTTGAGTGCCACCGCCGCCATCGGGAACAGGCCGGCGCCAAGTTCTCCCTGCTTCTCTTCCCCGCGGGGCCGACCAACTCTCGCCACCCGTCGTCAATTCTAACGTCGGAGAGGACGTTCTAGGCCAGCCAGGCAGCGATTGGCTGGCCCAGAACGTCCTCTCCGACGTCAGAATTGACGCGAGTGGCGAGAGTTGGCCGGCCCCACAGGGAAAAGCAGGGAGAACTTGGCGCCGGCCTGTTCCCGATGGCGGCGGTGGCACTCAAGTGGCTAAAGAGCCGCAGTTTGCTGGCCTAGGGACAACACTGGAGGGTGGCCAGCTGTGCACCCCCTTGGGACGTAAACCCGGGGTGGGGCAGACCGCCCCCCCCCACCTTGGTATGTCACTATCTATACCTCACTCCCTCCCTATGACCAAAAATTCTCCTTTCTTCTATTCCCCGTGTACACAACCATCTCTTTCCCTCCCTTCCTCTCTCCAAAGTCCATGCCTTCTGTGTCCAAACACTCATTCCCTCCCCCACCTCAGCATCTCTTTCCCTCCCTTCCTCTCTCCCAAGTCCATTTCTTCTGTGTCCAAAAACGCATTCCCCCCCCCACCTCAGCATCTCTTTCCCTCCCTTCCTCTCTCCCAAGTCCATGCCTTCTGTGTCCAAAAACCCATTCCCTCCCCCACCTCAGCATCTCTTTCCCTCCCTTCCTCTCTCCCAAGTTCATGCCTTGTGTCCAAAACGCACTCCCTCCCCCTTTTGTGTTCCGTGTTTGCCTCCCAGCCCATCTTTGCAACTTTCTCAGCAAAAGGGAATTTTTCAAGTACCTTTCTTATTTCTAATCTTAATGTATATTTTCTGTAAACCGCTTAGAACCTAACGGATGTAGCGGTATATAAGAAATAAATTACATTACATTACATTACATTACATTACATTACAAAACGAAGCTCAAGCCGCGAGGCTTGTCTTCTGCTTCCTTCCTGCCCTGCCGCGCACAAATAGCCGAACGGAAGTATTCTCCGACGTCAGTGCTGACGTCGGAGGGCAGGCTTTGCTTAAGCCCTCCCTCCGACGTCAGCGCTGACATCGGGGAACGCTTGCGATCGGCTATATGTTAGCTGCAGAGCAGGCAGGAACAGAAGACGAGCCTCGCGGCTCGAGATGTATTGAACTCCGCGGGTCCCCCGTCCAGCTCTCTCCTGTTCACGTGGGGCGGACCACCCCTCTCCCTAGACTGTGGCCTAGGACCCTGGGAGAGCCCGGGCCCCCTGTCAGCTCCGGGCCCCTGAATGCAGGACTGGTGGTACTGCCCTGATGGCGGCCCTGACCGTACGGCACACCAGGCAAAAACACTGAACTAGGGGAATGGGCAATGAGATGGCAGATGAAGTTCAACGTTGAGAAATGTAAAGTATTACATGTGGGAAGCAGAAACCCGAGGTACAACTATACGATGGGAGGGATCTTACTGAATGAGAGTACCCAAGAAAGGGACTTGGGGGTAATGGTGGACATGACAATGAAGCCGACGGCACAGTGTGCAGCGGTCGCTAAGAGAGCGAATAGAACGCTAGGCATAATCAAGAAGGGTATTACTACCAGAACGAAAGAAGTTATCCTGCCGTTGTTTCGGGCGATGGTACGCCCGCATCTGGAGTACTGTGTCCAGTACTGGTCGCCATACCATAAGAAGGATATGGTGTTACTCGAGAGCGTTCAGAGGAGAGCGACACATCTGATAAAAGGGATGGAAAACCTTTCATATGCTGAGATATTGGAGAAACTGGGTCTCTTTTCCCTGGAGAAGAGGAGACTTAGAGGGGATATGATAGAGACTTACAAGATCATGAAGGGCATAGAGAGAGTGGAGAGGGACAGATTCTTCAAACTTAAAAAAAAAATAAAAGAACAAGAGGATATTCGGAAAAGTTGAAAGGGGATAGATTCAAAACGAATGCTAGGAAGTTCATCTTTACCCAACGTGTGGTGGACACCTAGAATGCGCTTCCAGAGGACGTAATAGGGCAGAGTACGGTACTGGGGTTTAGGAAAAGATTAGACAATTTCCTGCTGGAAAAGGGGATAGAGGAGTATAGATAGAGGATTATTTCACAGGTCCTGAATCTGTTGGGCTGCCGCGTGAGCGGACTGCTGGGCACATAGGACCTCAGGTCTGACCCAGTGGAGGCATTGCTTATGTTCTTATTGCAAAAGCTTGCCAACCTGTCAATTAGAACTGGTTAGATACCAGACGATTGGAAGATAATTTTCAAAAAAGGATCAAGAGGAGAACCGGGCAAGTACAGACTGTCCCTGGAAAGATGGTTGAAGCACTGATTAAAGATAGCATAGTCCGGCACTTGGATACACATGACCTGATGGGAGCCAGTCAACACGGCTTCAGGAAAGGGAAATTATGTTTGATGAATTTACTTCAATTTTTTGAGACATGAACAAACAAATTGATAATGGAGAACCAGTGGACATAATATACATGGACTTCCAGAAAGCATTCGACAAGGTCCCACATGAAAGACTTCTCAGGAAACTACAAAGACATGGAATAGAGGGAGATATACTAAGATGGATAGGCAAATGGCTGGAGAACAGAAAGCAGAGAGTGGGCATAAATGGGAAGTTCTCAGAATGGGAGAAAGTGACTAGCGGTGTGCCCCAGAGCTCGGTACTTAGGCCCATCTTATTTAATATATTCATCAATGACCTAGAAGAAGGAACATCCAGTGAGATCATCAAGTTTGCAGATGACACAAAGCTATGCCGGGCAATCAGATCGCAGAAGGATAGGGAGGTACTCCAGAGTGACTTGTGTCAGTTAGAGAAATGGGCGGAGAAATAGCAGATGAAGTTTAATGTGGAAAAGTGCAAAGTAATGTATTTAGGCAGTAAGAACAAGGAACACGAGTATAGAATGTCAAGTGCAACTCTGGGTAAGAGCGAACAAGAAAAGGACCTGGGTGTACTGATAGATAGGACCCTGAAACCGTCGGCACAATGCGCAGCAGCGGCAAAGAAAGCAAATAGATTGTTAGGCATGATAAAGAAAGGAATCACGAGTAGATAGGAGAAAGTTATAATGCCGCTTTATAGGGCAATGGTCAGACCACACTTGGAATACTGTGTCCAACATTGGTCTCCCAACCTAAAGAAGGTATAAAACTGCTGGAGAGGGTGCAGAGACGAGCAACGAAGCTGATAAAAGGTATGGAGAACTTGGAATACGAGGAACGACTTAAGAGACTTTGATTATTCTCCCTTGAGAAAAGGAGACTGCAAGGGGATATGATCGAGACTTTCAAAATACTGAAAGGAATCAACAAAATAGAGCAGAAAAAAAAAATTATTTACAATGTCCAATGTGACACGGACAAGAGGACATGGACTGAAGCTAAGGGGGGACAAGTCCAGGACAAATACCAGGAAGTTATGCTTCACACAACGAGTGGTGGACACCTGGAATGCCCTCCCAGAGGAGGTTATTGGGGAATCCACTGTTCTAGGATTTAAAAGCAAACTAGATGCACATCTCCTTACGAGAGGCATAGAGGGATATGGGTGACTAAAATTACACCAGGTGTACACCTGACTGGGCCTCCGCGTGTGCGGATCACCGGACTCGACGACTGTAGGTCTGATCCGGAGATGGCAGTTTTTATGTTACGAAGCATTGCTCTCTGTCATTGCTGTTTAGTTGCCTACTGTCTCAATAAACATGATGTTCAAAAAAAAATTTATGCTAAAAGCAAACTCTCTGAAGCCCATAATGCAATTGCAGACCAAATTGCAGTTATTGGTGACTTAACTCCAGCTGATATCAAAGCAGAACCAGAAAGTGGACAATAAGAACATAAAAACATAAGAAGTTGCCTCCGCTGGGTCAGACCAGAGGTCCATCGTGCCCAGCAGTCCGCTCCCGCGGTGGCCCATCAGGTCCATGACCTGTAAGGTGATCCTTGTCTAAACCCTTTAATCCCCCTTGTCCTTCTATCTATACCCTTTCATAGCCTATCTCTACCTCTATCTATATCCCTCAATCCCGGTATCCTTCAGGAATTTATCCAATCCTTCCTTGAAACCCGGTAGTGTACTCTGTCCTATCACAACCTCCAGAAGCACATTCCAGGTATCCACCACCCTCTGAGTGAAAAAAATTTCCTAGCATTGGTTCTAAACCTGTCCCCTTTCAATTTCTCTGAGTGGCCCCTTGTTCTTGTGGTTCCCAATAGGCTGAAGAATCTTTCCCTTTCTACCTTCTCTATGCCTTTCATGATCTTGAAAGTCTCTATCATGTCTCCTCTGAGTCTCGCTTTTCCAGGGAGAAGAGCCCCAGCCTTTCTAACCTGACTGCCTAAATACATTACAATGTAAAAGGTGTTCTGAAAATGATTTTTATTGACTGAACTGAAGCAGAAGTTGGAACTATCTAGTAATAGGGAGAAAATACAAATTCTCACTCTTGCTCCACACATCCGGACTATTGAAAAAACTGCTTTGGAATTTGGTGTTTCAGCAAGAATAGTTAAAAAGGCCAAGAAGCTGAAACAGCAGGGTGGCATTCTTGCTGTTCCAAAAACAACTGCAGACTATGTACAAGATGCAGGCATTGTTTATTTCAAACTCTAATGGTATATACAACCTTATTACCAACCAAGGGACCCGACACGGTCCGTGTTTCAGACAACACACCTTCCTCAGGGGTCCGTGGTAGATAAGGTTTTGCAAAAACAGCATTAAAGGGAAAAAACAAGTGCCCAAACGAGTGTAGTGCTGGATTATACAGAAAGTTCTGGATTTTTATGAAGACAATGAAATCTCTAGAATATGCTCAGGCAAAAAAGATTATGTCTCTGTTCGGATCAGTGGTGAAAAAGTGCAAAAGCAGAAAAGATTGCTATTATGCAATCTGAAGGAACTGTACACCACCTATCACAGTCAGCATGGGTCTGAAATTGGGTTTTTAAAGTTCTGTGAGCTTCGGCCAAAGTGGTGTGTCACAGTTAGTTCATCAGGGACTCATTCTGTCTGTGTCTGCACAATCCACCAGAATGTGAAACTTATGCTTTCAGCAATTGCATTTCCAGATGATTACAAGGTGCTTCTGAATAAAACTGTGATATGAACTCAAAAAACTGCATGTTGCAGCGGTATGAAATATGACCTGGGCAGATTCCTCTGGAGGAATATTTTACTGAGTTATTTGGTGAACCATGATCCAGACGATATCATTGAATTTAAGCAGTGGATTCACACTGAACAGGATACACTGGAAACTCGACAGTTATCCATAGAGGACTTCACTTCCAAATTGGAAAAATTTCTAATTTGGCCAGCCGCCATTTTATTTCCAAGTACCAAAGTGCTTATCTGAAGGAACTGAAAGCAAATATAAAGGAGGGGCATGCTATTGTTTTGATGGACTTCGTTGAAAATTATTCAAGATGGGGTTTCACTGGGAAAATAGCCAAGCAACATTACACCCCTTCGTTGTCTACTTCTGCAACCCTGATATCCAATGCCTATGCATACGCATGATCAGTGACTACTTGCGTCACGATACTATTGCTGTTCATGCATTTTTGAGGAAGCTTATTCTGCATCTGAAGGAAGTCTTGCCTGTCTTAAGCCATATAAAAACTTCAAGAATTTCATTAACCTCTACAGCCATGATACTGACTTTTAAATTACTGTTGAGTGGAGCTTCTTTGGCACCAGCCATGGCAAATCTCCATGTGATGGGATTGGGGAAAGAGCCATGTGTTTAGTTGCCCATGCCAGCTTACAACGCCCTCTCAATAATCAAATTTTGATACCAAGGGATCTATTTGAATTCTGCGATAAATCTGTCTCGGGAATCAAATTTTTTTCATTGCTAAGGAAGATATTGAAGCACTAAGACCTGCTCAAGAGCAAAGGTTTAGTACAGGCCACACAGTGGCTGGAATAAGAGAAAATCATCAATTTACGCCCAGAGACACTGCTAGACTCTGAATTAGCAAAATTTCAAGTGACACCTGCTCATTCATTGCCAATGTCTTAGAGTCTGATACTGATCCTGAACATGTCCCTACCTTTCAAGCATCCAGCTTTCAATCTGGACAATACTTAGCTTGCATATTTGACAATTCTTGGTGGATTGGTCATGTATGAGAAATTTCAATGGAAGAATGCGACATCCTGGTTAATTTTTTGCATCCACAAGGTCCTGCATGGTCATTTCACTGACCTCCCCGCAAAGATATATGCTGGATCCCTGAACAGCATATTATTGCAGGCCTTAATGCACCTATTGCCACTTCATCAGGCAGACAGTACACTTATCCTTAAGCTATTTTGGCAAACATTGACCAGACTTTCAAAACCATGTGCAAGAAATTGAGTTTAAAAAGTTGAATTTATGCGATTTCCTGATCTTTATCAGTATGTATGCACGCTTCAAGTTTTAAGTTTATTAAAAATTTGATAAAACGCTAATCATAAATTCTAAGCGTTTTACAATAAAAATTTAAAGGGGTCCAGTTAAACTATTAATAACATAAGTTTACTTACATGAAACAATAGGATAGTGGGGAGAAATACAATTTGAAAGAAAAAAAGAACAATTAAGGACAATAACATGGGGAAAGGGAAAATCAAATTTTAGTATAGAGAATAAGCTTGGAAAGTCCCTTAGATCAATTAACAGTCATGTTGATGGGGATCTCGTAGATTCTCCTCGTTCAGGATTGCATCTAATTGGCGTTTGATTATGTTTCCATAAGTTCACTCACTATCGATGTTCCACCGGTCTGTAATTCGCAGCCTCCGTCTTGCATCCCTTTTTGTGGAGTGGAATGACGTTAGCCGTTTTTCAGTCCAACGGGCCTCTTCCTGTACCTAGGGAAAGATTGAAGAGCGCGGATAACGGTTCTGCCAGGACTTTACTCAACTCCCTGAGCACCCTGGGGTGTAGTTTGTCTGGAGTGAGTGAACTTATGGAAACATAATCAAACGCCAATTAGATGCAATCCTGAACGAGGAGAATCTACGAGATCCCCATCAACATGGTTTTACGAAGGGAAGGTCCTGCCAATCAAATCTGATCAGCTTCTTTGACTGGGTAACCAGAAAGCTGGATATAGGGGAGTCCCTGGACGTCAGAACTAATCACGGACATTGAGAATATCACTTTACGGGGGGATACGGTACTACTAGGGGACTTCAATATGCCCGATGCAGACTGGAACACACTTTCAGCATCTACCAGCGGAAGTAAAAGGCTATTGTCCTCCATAAGGGGAGCACAACTCAAACAATTAGTGTTGGAGCTTACTAGGGCCCAGGCGATACTGGATCTGGTACTCACCAACGGAGGAAGTGTCTCGGAGGTATCAGTGGGCGACAAGCTAGCCTCCAGCGACCACAACATGATATGGTTTAACCTCAAAAAAGGTTTCACTAGATCTAACACGACAACAAAAGTTCTCAGCTTTAGAGGCACTGACTTTAAAGGCATGGGAGATTTTGTCCATCAGGCACTGCGACACAAAGCGGTGACCAACGATGTGGAGGCTATGTGGTCAACCTTGAAATCAACCCTACACGCAGCAACAAACTGTTACATAAAATCTGTGAGTAAACGGCGAAGAAAAAACAGACCTCAATGGTTCACCAGAGATATCAGACCTCGTTAAAGACAAGAAACGAGCATTCATTCACTACAAACGCTCGAAGGGTAAAGAGGCTAAAATAGAATATATGACTAAGTCGTCAGCTGTCAAACTGGCAGTCAAAGAAGCCAAGCTCTGAGTAGAAGAAAACTTAGCAAAAAACATTAAAAAGGGGGACAAATCTTTCTTCAGGTATATTAGTGATAGAAAAAGAAACACAGATGGAATAGTAGGCCTCAGAAAACTTGACGGAAATTATGCAGAATCGAATACAGATTAAGCCGAACTACTAAACCACGAGTTTACACCCAGTGACGTATACGACGAACTATCGAAACTCAAGGTGAACAAAGCCATGGGACCGGACAATCTGCACCCAAGGGTGCTCAGAGAGCTGTGTGAAGTCCTAGCGGAACCGTTAGCCGTACTCTTCAAACTCTCTCTAAGTATGGGAAAAGTCCCTTTGGACTGGAAAACAGCTAACGTCGTTCCTCTGCACAAAAAGGGTTGCAAGGCAGAAGCTGCAAATTACAGACCGGTGAGTCTCACTTCGATTGTGAGTAAGCTCATGGAAACACTAATCAAACACAAACTAGACACGATCCTTGATGAGGAGAACCTACGCAACCCCCACCAACACGGTTTCACCAAGGGTAGGTCATGCCAATCCAATCTTATCAGCTTCTTTAACTGGGTAACTAGGAGGCTGGACCTGGGAGAGTCCCTAGACATTGTGTATTTGGACTTCAGTAAAGCTTTTGACAGCGTCCCCCACCGTAGATTACTGAGCAAGATGAAATCAATGGGATTAGGTGAAACACTAACTGCATGGGTCAACGACTGGCTAAGTGGGAGACTTCAGAGGGTATTGGTTAATGGTACCCTCTCTAAAATGTCGAGGGTGACCAGTGGAGTGCCGCAGGGATCAGTCTTGGGCCCGATCCTTTTCAACATATTTATAGGAGACATGACTCAGGGGCTTCAAGGTAAAATAGCATTATTCGCCGACGATGCCAAATTATGTAACACTGTGAGTGACACCGCAAGTAAAAATGATTTGTCCGACAGCATGAAGCAAGACCTGCTTTTACTGGAACATTGGTCCACGACCTGGCAGCTGGGCTTCAATGCGAAAAAATGCAAGGTCATGCACCTTGGTAACAATAATCCGTGTAGGACTTACACACTGAATGGTGAAACCTTGTCCAGGACTACAGCAGAGCGGGATTTGGGGGTGATCATTAGTGGAGATATGAAATCAGCCAATCAAGTGGAGAAGACTTCATCCAAGGCTAGACAAATGCTGGGATGTATCCGTAGAAGCTTTGTTAGCCGGAAGCCAGAGGTCATTATGCCATTGTACAGAAGCATTGTGAGACCTCATCTGGAGTACTGTGTGCAATTCTGGAGGCCGCACTACCGTAAGGATGTGCTGAGAGTTGAGTCGGTTCAGCGAATGGCCACCAGGATGATCCTGGGGCTCAAGGATTTCTCGTATGAAGACAGGCTGCACAAGTTGCGGCTATACTCTCTCGAAGAACGTAGGGAGAGGGGAGATATGATAGAGACATTTAAGTACATCACTGGTCGCATAGAGGTGGAAGACGATGTTTTCCTTCTAAAAGGACCCTCGTCCACAAGGGGACATCCGCTAAAAATCAGGGGGGGGGGGAAATTTCATGGGGATACCAGGAAGTACTTCTTCACTGAAAGAGTGGTGGACCATTGGAACGAGCTCCCAGAGCAGGTGATCGTAGCCAGCAGCATACAAGATTTTAAGAATAAATGGGATGCCCACGTCGGATCCCTACGAGGGTAGCATAGAGGAGGGCAGCTTGGGGACGATTGATAGAGTGTAGATTGGGGGAGGGTTGTCGGAGTGGGCAGACTTGATGGGCTATGGCCCTTTTCTGCCGTCATTTTCTATGTTTCTATGTTTCATGTACTTGGACTTCAGCAAAGCGTTTGATAGCGTCCCACACCGCAGGTTATTGAGCAAGATGAGTTCGATGGGATTAGGTGAAACATTAACTGCATGGGTTAAGGACTGTCTTAGAGGTAGACTTCAGAGAGAATGGTAAACAGTACCCTCTCCGATACGACAGAGGTGATCAGCGGAGTACCACAGGGCTCAGTCTTGGGCCCGATCCTATTTAACATCTTCATAGAACTTGGCTAAAGGGCTTCGAGGTAAAATTACATTATTCGCCGATGACGCCAAACTATGCAACATAGTAGGCAAAAGCACAATAGACAAAAGCACAGTGCCCGACAGTATGACGCAGGACCTACTCCTGCTGGAGCATTGGTCAAAGACTTGGCAACTAAGTTTCAATGCCAAAAAATGCAAGGTCATGCACCTTGGTGGCAAAAATCCATGCAGGACTTACACCCTAAATGGTGAGATCCTACCAAGAACTGTAGCAGAACGTGACTTGAGGGTGATCATTAGCGAAGACATGAAGACTGCCAATCAAGTGGAGAAAGCTTCATCCAAGGCCATACAAATCATGGGTTGTATCCGTAGAAGCTTCGTCAGCCATAAGCCTGAGGTCATAATGCCGTTGTACAGATCCATGGACCCCATCTGGAATATTGTTTACAATTCTGGAGGCCACATTATCAAAAAGATGTGCTGAGAGTTGAGTCGGTTCAGCGAATGGCCACCAGGATGGTCTCAGGACTCAAGGATTTCCCGTATGAGGAACGGCTGGGTAAGTTGCAGCTATACTCACTCGAGGAACGCAGAGAGAGGGGAGACATGATAGAGACGCTCAAATATGTCACGGGCCGTATCAAGGTGGAAGAAGATCTCTTTTTTCTTAATGGACCCACAGCAACAAGAGGGCATCCGTTGAAAATCAGGGGAGGGAAATTTCATGGCGACACCAGAAAATATTTCTTCACCGAAAGGGTGGTTGATCGCTGGAATAATCTTCCACTACAGGTAATTGAGGCCAGCAGCGTGCCAGATTTTAAGAAAAGATGGGATTGGCATGTGGGATCTCTTCATCAAGGAAGTTAGGGGGTGGGTCATTAGTGTGGGCAGACTAGATGAGCCGTGGCCCTCTTCTGCCGTCATTTTCTAAGTTTCTATGTTTCTATGAGGAGGGAGTATTGCGTTTAATTCTGGTCTCCTTATCTCAAGAAATATATAATGGCATTAGAAAAGGTTCAAAGAAGAGTGACCAAGACGATAAAGGTAATGGAACTCCTCTCATATGAGGAAAGACCAAAAAGGTTAGGGCTGTTTAGCTTAGAAAAGAGATGGCTGAGGGGAGATACAATTGAAGTCTCAGGTCCTTTGATGGGTCGTGCCGCCTCTGAGGAAAGAGGAAGTTGCATCATCAGAGGCGGTTGCGACTCAGCAAAAATCCAAAGGCTGCCTTCCTGAATTGCTGCGCTGGTAAGTTAGGAGAGCTGCTGGGAGGGGAGAAAGCCACTGTCAGAGGCTCCCCATGATCTCTTCAGCTCTGCGCAGACTTCAGCTCGATCTTGCCGGCCCTGTGCAGACCGGCAGGAAATTGCAGATTTCGATCTCGCCGGTCCTGTGTGGACCGGCAGGAATTTTCTGCGGACCGGCAGTTGAAGAGCAGTGCTTTAATTAAGCAAACAGGAACAAGCCTCAGATTAAGAAGTAATTTTTCCCATTCTGGGATTTTTTCCAAGAAAAATAAAACTTCTTTTCTCTTACTCCTGATAACATCATTGGCTTGAACCCATCCTCCCTACCATAACTAAAACCCTTAATTTAATATTTATTTTTTATTACTTTATAAATTCCTCAAATTAATAAATCTCACTACCTAATCTTAATCTTGATCAATTCATTCAATTAAATCTAGTATAGAAATCTAAAATTCTTGTAATTCAATAATTTCTCATAGCTAGTTGGGGATTTTTTCCATAAGAAGACTACAGTTCATTTCAACAAAAAAATCCCTAACCAGCTATGAGAATTATTGAATCACAAGAATTTTAGATTTCTATACTAGATTTAATTGAACTGGAGAATGAATTGATCAAGATTAAGATTAGGTAGTGAGATTTATTAATTTGAGGAATATATAATAAATTAATAAAAAAGAAATATTAAATAATAAATTAAGGGTTTTAGTTATGGTAAGAAGGATAGGTTCAAGCCGGTGATGTTATCAGGAATAAGAGAAAAAAGTTTTCTTTCTCTTGGAAAAAATCCCAAAATGGAAAAATTACTCCATAATCTGAGGCTTGTTTCTGTTTGCTTAATTAAGGTTTAATTAAAGCTTAAGAAAATTTTTCTACAGCCCATTTTTACTTTTTTAATGGTTTTTGACTTTTATATTTAACTATTAAATAATGTAATCCGCAGCCTCAAGGCAATGGGTCTCCCGTATGAAGTAAGGCTGAATAAATTGCAGCTGTACTCGCTTGAGGAACGAAGATAGAGAGGGGACATGATTGAGACATTTAAATATATCACGGGCCATATCGAGGTAGAAGAGGATATCTTCCGTCTTATAGGATCCTCATCCACCAGAGGACATCCGCTGAAAATCAGGGGAGGGAAATTTCATGGTGACTCCAGAAAGTATTTCTTCACCGAAAGGGTGGTCGATCATTGGAACGAACTCCCACTGCAGGTGATTGAGGCAAACAGCGTAGCAGATTTTAAAAATAAATGGGATATTCACGTGGGATCTCTAATGATGTAAAGGAGGGGGTGGGTCGGCAAAATCAGGGCGAAGGGTCACTGGAGTGGGCAGACTTAATGGGCTGTGGCCCTTTTCTGCCGTCATTTTTCTATGCTTCTGTTTCTACAAGAAAACCTCTTGTGAGCCGCTGCGGGCAGCAAAAGGAAAAATAATAAAGCATTTAGATTAAGGACAACACCGCACCAGATAAGTTTTTCTCCAAAATAAACTTGCACTTTATTCCTCAAAGTAAAAATAAATGGAAAGGATAATTCAGCTTATAAACTCAATGTCAATATGGCAAACTGAATAAGTCACTAGTCTCTGTGGATGTATCACAATAAAAATAGTTCAAAAGCATTTAACAGGAATCTTCCTCAACAGAGTAGAGTCCGCATGAATTCACAGTCCAAAAGCATGTGTAATAAAAGAAAGAAAAACTCCAAAACTCAAAACAAACAAACTTCAAGATTGCACCAATTCAGCACAAGTCAGTGAACTGCACCGGCTTCTTCAGCAACGGCATGCTGGGCAGTCAATGTGCTGGGCAGTCAATGGTATTATTCTGCCAAAATAGGCCCTTTATCCCACCACATGAACGCGGGGCAAACCCCACTGTGTGGGACTGAAAACAGTTCACTTTCCCCCCCACCAGGGAAACAACAAACTTCCAAAAAGGAAAAAAAAACAGTATCAAAAATACAGTTCTTCCAGCTCCATGTCATGAGGTTCTTCCAGCAAACCAAGAGGCATGTCTTCACCAGCCTCTATCAACTCCATGGACTCTGGAATTGGGCTGACATTCAGAGCTCTCAGCCCTGAGTGCTGTGGCCTGTCCTGCCTGAGTTCCTGCTGCTTCTGATTCTCAAGTAGCCTGGCTCTCAAGGATAGCAGTCTGCAGCCCCGCCCCAAACCCTCAGGTGGAGATGGTTTCCGGTCAATCACCCTAGGCTTCAGTGGGGGATGGGAATCCTGCACTCCTGCTCTCCCACTCCCTCTACAGGACAAAGAAGGTAAGTCATCAATTGACTGAAATTGTGCTTTAAAAGGGGAAATTTGAGTGGAGCCTGAAGTAGACTTGTGCACTGCTCTAGGGGCACTCCTAGCTGGCATAGTCTACATACCACAATAACCATTTAGCTTTTCTAGTTTACTGTTGTATTACAGCTTTTAGAAACCTTTCATTTCACTTCTTGAGGAATTTGTAAGATCAGCAAGACAGAAAAGACTTAAATAGTGAAGGACCAAGTAAAACATGTACAGTCACAAGCAACATGAACACTGTTTCCTTAAACACAAGAGCTGATGTTTGGTGTATATCTAGTGTGACCATATGGCTTCAGAAAAAAGGGGACGGATTGAGACATCCGGGTTTTACTTCCATTGAAAGCAACCAAGATGTCTCAATCTGTTCTCCTTACTTCCATTGCTTTCAATGGAAGTAAAACCCGGATGTCTCAATCCGTCCCCTTTTTTCTGGAGCCATATGGTCACACTATGTATATCTGAGATAATTTATTTAGTGTAGATGCTGTTTCCCCCCTCCCAAATCCAGGGACTACTTGAGGAGGTTCTAACATGCACTTAGACCTCAATTCCATGCTTTTTAACTTTTTAATCCTTTCACAAACATTTTGTTAAAGATACAAAAGTGAAGAAATATTACCTAACAGAATATTACAATACAAAGAAAATATTAAATACAAGGATATTATTAGGCAAGATGTAATCTAACGTTTATAAACTGAGGAGGCTGATGGTAGAAATCTTATATGCAAGTAGATGACACAAAACTTAACAAATGAATGCACAGACCTGATCACGCATCTCCCTTCCTGACTGTGAGGGAGTCTATAGAACACAGCCATATCCCCTTAAGGACACTCCCTCAGAGACAGTGATGCAGGAGGGGTGGAGCCAGGAGGGTATAGTGCAACAAGTATAAAAGCTTAGGGCACAGCTAGATTGAGGCGGCCCCTGCCAGAAGCAGTGAAAGCCAATCTATATGTTTTTACCACGTGTCACTGAACTACAACTATGACAGCCAGGTAGGCCAAGTTTAACAAGGGAACTTTGAAGAATTATATTCTTCACCCAGCTGGAGGCAGGCTAGTAGTGTATATTGTTGACTAGAGACTGTAGTGCATCCCTTGGCACAAGCAGGTCCACAGTAGAGAATGACATGGGGATAAATTTTTCCCCATCCCCGCAGGAACTCATTTTCCCATCCTGGCAAGTTCTTTTCCTGTCCCTGCCCCATTCCTGCAAGCTCTATCCTCATCTGCACAAGCCTCAAACACTTTAAAATCATAAGTGTTTGAGGCTTTTGTGGTTAAGGCAGAACTTACAGGAATGGGGCAGTTTCAGAACAGTGACAAAACTGGAAGGGATGGGGAAATTGAATTCCTGTGGGGACAGGGAAAAATTTTTCCCCATGTCATTCTCTAGTCCACAGTAATACTTTGCTGCAAAAGACTAGTTAATGTTGTTTTATCCCTTTCCTGTGACACCATCGGGACCCCTCAAACCTGGCATTTTTAATGAAGTATTATTTTATGTTGCCCTGAACCCACTGGGTAGCTCTGCTCTGTCTGAGTCTAGGCCTGCCCTCATTCACGTTACTACATTGACCAATGGAAAATTATTTCCCCTCAAAAGGTACTTTTTAAAAGGGTGATTTTATAAACCACTTTATGCCTAAAATATTGAGCTCTTATAAAATTAGAACATGCCTAAAAGTATGTGTGATGCAAGTCGGTGTGCACATTTACAGAAGATATTTACAGGGGTGGAGTTAAGGCAGTCACAATGTACACACATTTTATAAAATGTGCATACAAGTGTAAATGTACACTAACAGGAGACTTATAATAAGTTTATATGAACAGAACTTTAAGTAGCTTGGTGAAATCACAAGGAGCAGCCATGGAATTTGGACCTCGCTTGCACATGCAAAATTACAAATTTTAAGAGAAAATAATAATTTCATGACTGTATAAAATATTAACTAGTATAAGACATCAAAGAGCTGGTTAAAATAAGGAAAAGGTCAATCCAATAAACAAGCATAAGCATTCTGACACCCTTACCTCCACACTGTACTAAGCTCTGCCCTGTACTGCAGTTTGTCATTATTACCTTCAGTCTATGGATAATGTCAATCCTCTTGTTGTGGCTGTCCTTAAAATGGATTTGTACTCTGACAGGAAATTCCCCCCAGCCTCGTCTTGTTAAATGGAAAGGAGGCTCTCTAGAAAATAAAAACATTATTTCATACAATGCACATATACCCTCAGTATAGCTACCTGTAACAGGTGTTATCTAGGGACAGCAGGCAAATATTCTCACAGATAGCTGATGTCATCCATGGAGCCCAGTACGGATAGTGCTAAAGTGTACTGTCACTTTAAGCATTTAGCAAAGCTTTGAGACTGCCTACACTCTGTATGCAAGAGTGCCTTCCTATCCAATGCCAGCTCACAAGGTCATCAGTTCTATGCCCAAGTGAAGAAGCCAACTAGGGGAGGTGGGCGGACTTGTGAGAATATCTGCCTGCTGTCCCTGGATAACATCTGCGCTTTATCCCAGGACAAGCAGGCAGCATATTCTCACAGATGGGACTCCCTAGCTTAAGGGATGGAGGGAGAGTTGACCTTGAAATAGAAAATAAATTCTGTAGCGCTGCTTGGCTGAACCAACCATCTCATCTGGAATAGTTTTCCAGACAGTAGTGAGATGTAAATGTGTGAATTGAAGACCAAGTAGCTACTTTACAAATATCCTCAATGGGAATGGAATGTAAAAAAGGCCACTGATGCTGCCATAGCTCAGACATTGTGTACTATAACACATCCCTTGAGCGGAAACCTAGCCTGAGCATAACAAAAGGAAATGCAGGCCGCTAACCATGTGGAAACAGTTTGTTTGGTTACAGACACACCTGTGTCGAAAGAGATGAACAGTTGAGATGAAGATCTGTTTGACTTAGTTGTTTGTAAATAGTAAGCCAAGGCACATTTAAAGTCTAATGTGTGAAGAGCCGTTTTCCCAGGATACGAATGAGGCTTTGGAAAAAAAATGGATTAAGGTGAAATTCTGTGACTACTTTTGGAAGGAATTTAGGATGAGTTCTGAGGACCACCTTATCGTGATGAAATACTGTAAAAGGTGATCACAAACTAGTGCTTGAAGTTCACTCACTCATCAAGCTCAGGTGACACAGATCAAGAAGACAACTTTCCAAGTGAGATAGTTAAGATGAGAGTAGTTGCAAAAGATTGAAATAGAGGCTTCATCAGAATATTGAGAACTACATTCAGATCCCAAACAACTGAAGGTGGTTTGAGTGGAGGTTTTGAGTTCAAGAGTCCTTACATAAAACTGGAAATTAGTGAATGAGTAGCCAGAGCAGGGGTGGACAACTCTAGTCCTCGAGGGCCAGAATCCAGTCAGGTTTTCAGGATTTTTCCAATGAATATGCATTGAAAGCAGTGCATGCAAATAAATCTCATGCATATTCACTGGGGAAATCCTGAAAACCTGAATGGATTCCAGCCCTCGAGGACCGGAGTTGCCCACCCCTGAGCTAGAGGTTTATTATTGAAAGGGGCATGGTATGCATTAAAAGCACTTAGGTGAACTCTGACAAAAGTGGTTTTATGCTCAGAGTTGAAAAGGTGCAGAAAGTAGTCCAACACTGAAGGAATGGAGGATGTCATAGGATCTAAGTGATGGAGATAACACCATGTGGTAAAACGTGTCCAGTTGAAATCGATAAGAGTTGGTGAATAGAAGGTTTTCTGGAAGCAGCTATAATGGCTTCAACTGGGGCAGAGAGATTAAAGTTATTAGAATCAAGATTCTCTTTTACATCCAGCCTGCAGTCTCTACATCTGAGTGAGCAGAGATGGAAAGATCTGTAATGGAATTGGATCTCTGACACTCAGCTGAAGCAGTAGGGAGAACCAAGGTTGTCTAGGTCACCGATGAGCTATGAGAATCATGGTGGCTGGTTCTCCCTTGAGTTTGAATAATGTCTTTAGAATAAGAGGGACTGGCAGAAATGAATAAAGGAACTTGTGTGACCAATCCAGAAGAAATGAACCTGCTTCCAGGCAATGTGGGGAGAACTGTCTGGTGCAAGATTGAAGTAAATTGTGATTGTGGGGAGACGCAAACAGGTCTATCTAAGGAGTCCCCCAAATTGAGAAGATGTGGCGCAAGACCTTGGATATGAGAGTCCACTTGTGTGGCTGATGAAATCTGCTGCGCCTGTCGGCCAGAGCATTCTACTTCTCTTGCACATATACTGCTTTGAGGAAAATATTTTATGAAATTGCCCATTTCCAGATGTGAAGGTCTTCTTAACACAGAAGAAGAAACCCCATATCTCCCTGTTTGTTGATATAATACATTGCTACTTGATTGTCTGTTCTGACAAGGAGGACCTGGTTTGAGAAGACAATCCTGAAATGTTCTGAGAGCCCTGCATATCGCCTAGAGCTCAAGCAGGTTGATGTGTAGTGCTCTCTCTCAAGAGGACCAGACTTCTTGAGTTTGCAGACTGTCTAGGTGAGCCTCCCAAGCATACATGGCAATGTGAGTACTCATTGGTGTGGAGGTACATGAAACAGCAAACCCCTGGATAGATTTGCTGGCTGTAACCACCAGTGGAGAGATTAACTGATCCTCGGGTTGAAGAAGTTCGACCATGTTACACCTTCCTACCGACTTCTGCATTGGCTGCTGTCGGAGGCACGTGTGAAGTTCAAGTTTGGTTGTTTCTGTTACAAGGTACTATTTGGTTTAGCCCCTAAATACATAACTGACCTTTTCTCTTTCTCAGCCAACAGACATAAGAGAAGTTCACATTCAAATTTTGTCTCCCCTCCGGTTAGAGGTTGTAAATTCAAAAGACATCATCAACATCTCCTCTCACACCAGGCAGCATTATGGGGTAAATATCTAGAACAATTGCTTACATCTACTGTTTATGGGGAATTTAGGAAACACATAAAAACTTATCTGTTCCTAAAGTACTTAGGCAACTAACCTCATCCCACAATAACTGATCCCGAGTTGTTAATCAATAGTTTCTAACTTTGTTAAATCCACTCAACTTGTAGCATCTTTCAATCAATGTTAACCGGCAGAACATTGTTAAATCCATTCAATCTGTAACATCTTCTAATTATTGTAAACTGCATAGAACTTCACAGTCCTGCAGTATATAAACTGTTATTATTATTTATTTATTCGATTTAGTGGGATAGTGGATTTGTGGCCTGAGACCATTGAGACGCTAGATTCCATTGAGCTGGTCTAAGATGGAGATAGACGAAGGGGTTCACATGAACTGTGGATGGTATGCATCCCAAGAGACACATCACCTGTCTTGCTGAACTCTTATTTTTTTTTTTTAAATAATTTTCACAAATACATATCAAGCATTAAACACTTGTATAGAAAGGTAGATTAAGAACATAAGAAACGCCTTCACCGAATCAGACCTTTTGGTCCTTCCCAGTCCACACACGCGGAGGCCAAGCCAGGTGTTCCCCGATGAAGACCTGTTTACCATTATCCATCAATGTGATTTGCAAGAAGGTGTGCATCCAACTTGCCCTTGAAACCCAGAATGGTGGTCTCTGTCACAACCTCCTCCGGGAGAGCATGCCAAGCGTCCACCACTCGCTGCGTAAAACAGAACTTCCTCATATTTGTCCTGAGCCTGTCGCCTCTCAACTTCAGTCCATGACCTCTTGTCTGATTCACATTTGACAACGTGAATAACGATGATTCTCGCTCTATTTTGTCGAATCCTTTTATTATTTTATAAGTCTCTATCATATCCCCTCGCAGTCTTCTCTTCTCAAGGGTGAATAAGCCCAGTTTTCTGAGGCATTCTTTGTAGCTCAAATTTTCCATACCTTCTACTAGCTTCGTAGCTCGCCTCTGCACCCTCTCCAGCAGGGTCACATCCTTCTTTAGGTAGGGAGACCAGTGCTGGACACAGTACTCCAGGTGTGGTATGACCATTGCTCTGTAAAGCGGCATTATGACGTCTGCCGATCTACTCGCAATTCCCTTCTTTCATGCCCAACATCCTGTTTGCCTTCTTCGCCGCTGATGCACACTGCGCCGACGGCTTCAGGGTCCTGTCAATCAGTATCCACAGATCCCTTTCTTGTTCGCTCTTGCCCAATGTCATACCTAACATTTTATATTCATGTTCCTTGTTTTTCCTTCCCAGGTGCATCACTTTGCATTTCTCTATATTAAACTTCATCTGCCACTTTTCCGCCCATTTCTCTAGCTGGTTCAAATCGCTTTGGAGTTCTTCAATGTCCCTTAGTGACCCAACTGTCAGGCATAGTTTTGTGTCATCTGCAAACTTGATTATATTACTTGTTGTTTCCTCTTCCAGGTCATTTATGAAGATATTGAACAAAATGGGCCCAAGAACCGAGCCCTGGGGCACACTGCTTGTCACCTTTTCCCAGTCCAAGAACTTCCCATTTATGCTTACCCTCTGCAATCTGTTCTTCAGCCATCTACCTATCCATCTTAGGATGTCCCCCTCTATTCCATGGCATTCTAGTTTTCTCATAAGCCTTGCGTGTGGGACTTTGTCGAATGCTTTCTGAAAGTCCAAGTATATTATGTCCACCAGGTCTCCTATATCGATGTGTTTGTTCACCTTCTCAAAAAATTGTAGCAAGTTCGTCAGACATGACTTCCCCTTCCTAAAGCCGTGTTGACTGGCTCTCATCAGATCATGATTATCCAAATGTTGCACTATACTATCCTTGATTAGTGCTTCTACCATCTTCCCATCTTCCTTCTTTAGGTAGGGAGACCAGTGCTGGACACAGTACTCCAGATGTGGTCTGACCATTGCTCTGTAAAGCGGCATTATGACGTCTGCCGATCTACTCGTGATTCCCTTCTTTATCATGCCCAACATCCTATTTGCTTTCTTCGCCAATGCACACTGCGCCGACGGCTTCAGGGTCCTGTCAATCAGTATCCCCAGATCCCTTTCTTGTTCGCTCTTGCCCAATGTCACACCTAACATTTTATATTCATGTTCCTTGCTTTTCCTTCCCAGGTGCATCACTTTGCATTTCTCTATATTAAACTTCATCTTCCACTTTTCTGCCCATTTCTCTAGCTGGTTCAAATCTCTTTGGAGTTCTTCAAAGGTGAGAATTTCCTATAACTATGCTGTAAAGAGCATCGGTAGTGACTCCCAATGCCCAGTAGTACCTTCAATCGGCTCCATCAATGAACTTTTGCGGTGTCTGCAATGGGAACCAGTTTTGTAGGGACTTTGCCCACTGGAGACGCCGGCAGGGAGTGACGCCGAGGTTGATCTCCCTGGGCTTGACGCCACCTTGAGCCCCGACATAAGAGCACCACCCCCACAGCCTCAGAGAGCAAGCTCTCTGCATGAGCTCGACATGTCCGAGGAGGCAGTGTTTGAGCCACGGGAGGCCGGTGAGGGCTTGTTAAAAGACGCTGAACTTTTTAAAAGAGTAGACATGTGATTGCCAAATTAAAGCAATGTGACCTGTCTCTGCTGGGGCAAGCAAGTGACTTGCCCAGAGTCATAAGGAGCAGCACAGGGATTTGATTGTGACTTGCCCAGGATCACAAGGAACAGCACTAGAATTTGATTTCACAACCTCTGGGTGCAGAGGCATCAGCATCCCTCCAGAGAGTGGCATTGAGTACCGCTCCTATAAATTCCAAGATTTGAGACGGTTGAAGATGATAGCTTTGGTAATTTATTTCAAATCCCAGAAGTTCCAGAAGAGTTATGGTCGCCTGCTTAGCTGTCTGGACTGCATGAGTTGATGCAGCTTGATTACCCAATCATCCATGAACAGAATCCATGTGAGGGAGGAAGCTAGGCTGAAGAGTAGCACCTTGTGCTGAAGATGGTGATGTCCGACACGAAAGTGAAGGAGCTTTCTGTGGGCTGGATGTACAGGGATGTGTGTATACACCTCTGAGGTCTAGAGCAGTGTTTTTCAACCTTTTTTGGGCAAAGGCACACTTGTTTCATGAAAAAAATCACGAGGCACACCACCATTAGAAAATGTTAAAAAATTTAACTCTGTGCCTATATTGACTATATATAAAGTAATTCTCTTGAATAGGAATCAAATAAACACAAAGAAAGTATTTTATAATTACTTTATTATGAAATATTAAGTAAACAGAATAGTGAAAAATTATAAAATACTTTATTCAGTGCGAAACCTGGGCCTGTTTGGCTGAACACAAAGCTGATATTCTGGCTGGAATCGAAGAAAGACACAAACGTAGCTCTTCGTCAACAGCTCTCAGTCTCTCTCTGTATTTGGTTTTTATAGCATACAAAAATAGACAAATATACCCTCTATCCTTTTTATTAAACCACAATAGCAGTTTTTAGCGCAGGGAGCTGCGCTGAATGCCCAGCGCTGCTCTTGACGCTCATAGGCTCCCTGCGCTAAAAACCACTATTGCGGTTTAGTAAAAGGTGACCATATTGTAAAATATAGACAGCAGATATAAATTCAGAACTGTGCATAGTAAGTGAAGGGAAGTTTTCATCTCTGGGAATTTACCCAGTTAACTATTAAGTTATTTGGGCAAATTCCTTTGAAAACTGTGGTAATACTGCCTCCACTTTGCTAAATTTAAAATAAAATCATTTTTCCTACCTTGTCTGGTGATTTCTGGTTGCACTTTCTTCTTCTGACTGTGCATCCAATCTTTCTTCCCTTCTATCAGCCTGTATGCTTTCTCTCCTCCACACCTCATTCCCTCCCCCAACTTTTTCTTCCTCTCTCCCTGACCTTTCTTTCTTTTTTTCTGTTTCTCTTCTTTCCTTCTGTTTCCCTGCCTGCCCCCTTTCTTTCTTTCTCCCTGCCGTTCCCCAAGCCACTGCCACTGCCGCTGGCATCAGGGAACAGGACCCACCAATGGATAACAGGCCCCAAAGCCGACGCCGACGCATGCTCTCCCTGACGTCAATTCTGCAATCGGAGAGGAAGTTCCGCCCAGCCAGGCAGCGATTGGCTGGCCCGAACTTCCTCTCCGACTGCAGAATTGACGTCGGGGAGAAGAAGACTTATCGGCTCGATAGATTAGATCGCCAAGACAAAGTGAGTCCTGGGTGATCGACTCACTTTGCCTTGGCGAGCTACTGGCGCCCCTGCCTCGGGCTCCCTGTCAGCTCCGGGCCCCTGAATGCAGGACTGGTAGTACTGCCCTGATGGCGGCCCTGCGGCACACCAGGCAACATCTCGCGGCACACTAGTGTGCCGCGGAACAGCGGTTGAAAAACACTGGTCTAGAGAGCACAGCCACTCATCTTTGTCTAGAAGTGTGCATAAAGCCCTTAGAGATAGCATGCAAAACTTCTGCTTGACCAAAATTTGTTGAGAGCTTTAAGATCAAGAATCGGATAAAAGGTCTCCCGTCTTCTTTGGGATTATGAAGTATGTTGAGTAAAACCTCAGTTTTTTTTGACAAGGAGGTACTGGCTCTATGACGATGAGTTTTATAAGAAATTTAATTTCCTGAAGAAAAGGAAAGTCTGTTGAGAATTTAAAGACAACTCTCTTGGAAGGTTGTTTGAAGGAGCAGAGGAATGTCCAAAAGATTACGCACAAGTGGCACTGGAATGTGTGTGAATAACCTGGTCAATCCTGCTAAGAATCTGGATGTTGAGATCCTGCTGAGAATAAGATTGATGGTGGATATGCTCTGCTGGTGACAAGTAAGCATTTGCGGAATCTTCTCCACTTTGTCACCAAATTCTACAGAACATGCACTAGGCGATGTACTAGAATATGGAATATGCACTAGGCAATCCTGGATATTGATATGAAGGTCAGAGACATGGAGCCAGGAGATAGATCAGATGGAGTCTGAAGAATCCAGCCACAGAGAACTCAGGCTCAGGGAAAATGAATATTGAATACTGAGGCCAAAGGCTAATCCAAACCAACATCCTGTAGAAGAAAGGCAAAGGAGCTGCAGCAAGTTAAACAGCGGAAGAAGACATGATCCAGTTGGCAATGCTCTACATATATATAAGAAAATAGTGGATTCCTCTGCTACAGCAACTATTGATGAAGGTTGGAGCTGGAAGAAGGACTGCGATGAGCAAATGGGAATTGTACTAAGGAACATTTGAAGAAATGGTACCAATAGAGTCTTCCATTATTTAGTACTGCTACAATGATGCAGAGAAAAAAAGATGGTACCAAGAAATAATAACCAGTACCAAGCATCGAGGATCTCGACTTATGACACAGAGCAAGATCCGGTACTATAAAGCATCAATAAAAGACGGTACCGAGCATTAATGGATCTCAACTTATGACAGAGAGAGCAAGATCCAAAACCATAAAACCTCAATAAAAGACAGTACTGAAAAATACGAACCAGTACCAAGCATAGACAGATCTCGACTTATAACAGAGTGAGATCCAGTACCGTAAGGCCTCCATAAGCTATATGCAAGCTGAGTCGGTACCGATATAGATTGAAAGGGCATCTATGCCATTTAACATTACAGCTTCATGGCCAGCCCTGTCCATACCGGGCTCCATGGATGATGTCACCCATCTGTGAGAATATGCTGCCTTCTTATCCTGGGATAACTTTGCCTACTTTTCAATACAGATACAAATCCCACCTTTTAGACAGTATATACTTTGTAGCATCAGTAAGTAAGTAATGATATACTGTAATTTAATTTATATAAGTTGTTTACACTTCTCCCTCCATATTCGCGGGGTTTAGGGGCAGAGCCAGTACGCAAATAACTTTTAGGGCCAACTCTGACCCACCCCCGCCTCCCAGACCTCTCTACACTTTACCTGGTGGTCTAGCAGTGAAGCGGGGCAGGAGAGATCTTCCTACGCTCCTGCCCCGTGCAGAGCCATCAACAATAATGGCTGTCATGAGTTCCCGAGGTCTCACGAGATTACAGTGGGAACTTATGGCAGTCATTTTTGTTGATGACTCTGCACTGGGCAGGAGCATAGGAATATCGTTCCTGCCTTGCTTCACCGCTAGACCACCAGGTAAGGTGTGGAGAGGTCTGGGAGGCAGGAGGGAGGCGGGGTGAGTCAGAGTTGGCCATTTAAAAGGAGAAAAGGAACTCATAAGTTTTAATGGCTCTGTGCCTTTACAACTTATAATTGCGGGTCACAGCATGGGGCAGGAACATAGGAAGATCGTTCTTGCCCTGTTTCACTGCTAGGCCACTGGGTACAATGTGGAGAGGTATGGGAGGTGGGGGTGGGTCAGGGTTTAGAAATTCGCAAATAACCAAAGTCGCGAGTCCTAAACCCGCAAATTTGGAGAAGTGCATTGTAACACTATGAATGTAAATTAACTCATTCTGAGCTCTTTGGGGAGGATGGACTATAAAAAATAAATAAATAAATAACCCCCTCCCCCATTTACTAAACTGCGATAACGGTTATTAGCGAAGGGAGCCACGCTGCATTCTCGGCGTTGCTCCTGACATTAATAGGAAGTTTATGAACATCGGGAGCAGCGCAAAGCATTCAGCGTGGCTCCCTATGCTAATAACCACTATCATGGTGTAGTTAAAGGAGGGGGTGGGGGGTAAATAAATATGTACAGGTGCCTTTTCCAATAAACATTACATATGTACTAGTCCAGAAGGAATTATGCACAACTGAACAAAGCAGAATTTGCATAGATTTGCCCAGGGTGCAGAAAGGGTCTTTCCCCACACAAATTTTATTTGTAGCCAACTTGTTTGAGGGCAGCAATATGAACAGCCAGGTCAGCCAGTCATCACATAAAGGTAGAGCAAAATGGAGAGTCAGGTTCTTATCCTGGTAATCTTCTTTTTGTTAGAAGACAGAATTCTGTACTGAAACTGCTGTCCTCTAGTTGTGAACTTTGCAGAAGGATGTCACTCAAAAATTTTCAACTTCTCCCCTTCAGCAGTGGAGAATAGCTTTTTCTTGAGTTAATACCAAAACAATCGAACTCCACTGAAACAAAAGAGAAGAATGGGCACAGGGAACTTCCCGGAAACAAATTACATTTCTGTTCTGCTCTGTAACTCGTGAGAAAAAAAAAAATGGTAACTTAGAGAGTATCCAGGAAACAACCTGCTATGTGCAATGAATACTATCCTATAAAGATCCTAAGAGGTTAAGGAGAAAGGCTTTTTTCCTTTTTGCCTGCTCCCATCCAAATGACAAGAGAGGAAGACTCGTGACGGAGATCAGTAATGTCTAAGGAAGCAAACAGATAAATCAAAAGTTTGCACATACCGAATCCTATGTCTTCTAACAAAAAGAAGATTACCGAGCTGAAAACTTAATCTTGAGGATAGGCAGGCGGAGCTCAACTAAGATGGCAGCTTGAAGGATGGAGGGAGACACCGATGCGATCTATATTGAAAAAATTGCCTACCTATATGGTGAATAGGAAATATTAAGCCCGGGTATTCTCCGATGAATTTACATCTCAGACCGGGCCGATGGACTCCTTTGTGCAGCATGTCCCTCGAATGCAGCAGTCGTAGGAAGCATTGGCAGGAGGGAACGCGCTCGCTGAAGTGCAGGAGCCCTCCCTCGAGGGTGTGAGCTTAACCCTGGAGGAGCGGAGTCCTCCGGCTCGTCCTGAGGTGGTGGGAGCAGCTGGAGTGGTGGAGAAGCTGCAGACGCAAGGCCTGAATCGGTGACCCAGATGACCCAGCAAGGCGTGGGATCTAGCCCTGTGAAGAGGCAGGAGGAGAGTTTTTGGCCAGCATTGCAGCCGGAGGGGAGACTGGAACGAACACAAATCCTGAAGATTTCTACTGCAAGTACAGGTACTATTTCCTCTGCAGAGGGTCTCAGCACTGGGTTTTTGCCCCTATAGAAGTCTGAAGTCTTTAATATCCTGTGTTTTAGGGTAGCCACTGAACTCGTATAGAGCCTGCATTTCTGTTTAAAAACCTGTGCTTTGGGGTAGCCACTGATCTGGTATTGAGCCTGCATTGTTGTTTAAAATCCTGTGTTTTGGGGTAGCCACTGATCTGGTATAGAGCCTGAATTTTTGACCTACTAGTTTTCAGCCATTGTGTCTGCTGATTAGGTTTAGAAGGGAAGGGCTCTGAGGTTAACTGCATTATCTTTGGGACAGTGCTTTGAACAAGTTTGCACTGTGAACTTCTAAAAGCTAAGTTACTCAGAATTTCATAATCTGCTCTTTTCACTGTTTTTCAGCATTATATCTGCTTAATTTCTCTTATCCTCCTCCCTGTTTCTTACTTAAAAAATAAATAAATAAATAAACCAACCCTTCTCTTTCCTATGTTAAATCTTATTTCCTCTTCCTCTTCATAGGCATAAGGGTAAGACTTATACTCCCACTCACCCCAGGGATCACTGCTCATATATAGAGACCCAAATAATCAGGACTACTCAAATCAAGTCACTTCAAAACCAATCAATATGACCTTTATTCTATGCAATCACTGTGGTGCTTTAATTTCAAGACACACTATTTTGAGGCTTAAGGCTTGCCCCATCTGTCTTCAACTTGCTAGTATTAAGGAGGAGCTCTGCAAACTTAAACAGGAATTGAATACAATTAAAGCAGCTTCCATCACTCCACAAAATCATACCAACTCATACCAACAACAAAATCATACCAACCAAAATCATACCTCTACCTCAAAGAATAAAACAGCCCAGGAATACATGGGTCACAGTAGGCTCAGGAAGACTGCAACATGTAACACAGAAACATCCACTTTCGCAAATATTATCTCTACAGAATTACTTAGCTCCACTAATGCACTGTGATACTCAAGAAAACAGAAGGGAGGTAGGACTGGAACCAATTAAGGTAACTCAAGAGAACAAACGCACCCTAAGCACTAATAAAAAAGCCAAAAACAGAAAACTATTACTGTTGGGGGATTCCATCATCAGAGGCATTACCTTGGAACACAAGGTGAGAAGACCAAAGTAGTGAAATGTTTTCTAGGATCCTCAGCTACCAGGAGATCCAGGCAAATATAGACTATAATTAAGGAAGAAACTAAGGATTTTAACACTGATGTTGTTATCCATCTGGGAACAAATGACCTGGCCAACAACTCCACACTTGCAGCACAGAAAACTTTTCGGGAGCTTGGTGAAGGCTTGAAACCTTTTGTAAAGACTTTAGCTTTTTCTGAAATACTGCCTGCATATGGAAAGGGAGAGCAAAGAGTAAAAAACACAGAGGACTTTAATAGATGGTTCAAAGCCTAGTGTCATCAAGAAGGCTTCAGGTACATAGGAGGATGGGGAAATACGTGGAAAGAAGCTATATTGCACTGATGGGCTACATATTACTACAGCAGAAAAAAGAAACCTTGCGGAAAAATTTAGACAATATGTTTCTAGGCATTTAAACTAGAAGGTGGGGGGTGGTTTATGTATGAAGAATAATTATACAGACCACCCATGGCAAAAGAAAAGATGTGATGGTAGTAAAGATTGCAACGTAAACAATATCACCAACTCACTTCTTAGCATTGCAACGGAAAGTGAAATGAAACAAAAATCTATATAAAAAAGGAGATTACCGCTGAGAAATAGCTGGAAAGTGATGACCACAAATGCTCGCAGTCTAAGCAACAAAGTTCATGATCTGCAAGCCCTGATATTAGAGGCAGATCTAGATATTGCCGCTATCACAGAGACGTGGTTCAGCCAATCACATAGATGGGATGCAAACATACCGGCATATAATCTTTTTAGGAAGGACAGAGATGGTCAAAAAGGTGGAGGAGCAGCTCTCTATGTAAAGATCAATATCCAAGCGACCGAAATGCAAGGGACTTGGGGAGAGGAAGAAGCGATATGGATCGCTCTGAAAAGAGAAGATGGAACTTCTATCTAAGTGGGTATAATCTATAGACCTCTGATTCAATTGCAGCAAATTGCTAAGGATCCGATTCTGGATATCCAAAAGTTTGGAAGGAAAGAGGAGGTGCTGCTGTTGGGAGATTTCAACCTGCCGGTTGCAAACTGGAATGTTCCGTCTGTGGAATCGGAAAGAAATAGAGAGATTGTGGATGCATTTCAAGAGGCTCTGTTCAGACAAATGGTGACGGAACCCTTGAGGGAAAAAGCGATATTGGATCTGGTCCTCACAAATGGAGAGAGTATCTCTAATGTTCGAGTGGGTACTCACCTGGGAAGTAGCTATCATCAAACAGTTTGGTTTGATATAACGGCTAAAGTGGAAAACGGCTGCATGATACTTAAAGTCCTAGATTTCAAACGTACGAACTTTAATTAAATGGGAGAGTACCTGAAGTTTCAAGTTTAAGTTCAAGTTTTTATTAACATTTGATGAATCGCTTATAAAATTTACTAAGCGATGAACAGCTTTATAAAAAACAACAAATTAGAGGACTAACAACTTTTTAAAACAAAATTAAAAAACTCACAATTATGACGACTAACAGGTTGCATCTGACATTCAGATTAAAGACAAACATGATATAGGAGGGTAGGGGGGTAAAGTTACAAATCCTTTTAGAGTGAAAAAAAACATAAAAGGGAAAGAACGCAAGGAAGGGGAAAATATAAAATTCTGGAATAAGTTATCATGTGTCAGAATTTAAATGTTAAAAGCATCTTTAAACAAAAAAGTTTTTAAAAGTTGTTTAAAGGAGATTAGATCTTTTTCTTTTCTGATATAGTGTGGCAATGAATTCCACAATTGTGGAGCCATGACCGAGAACATATCACTTCTTCTTGTGCCCACAATTTTCAGGGAAGGGACTGCTAATAGGTTTAGAGATGTCGACCGAAGAGAACAGGGGGTATTACTGAGGAATAATCATTCTTGTTATAAATTGAGGTTCATTAAAGATTAGTATTTTAAATACTAGGAATAATACCTTAAAGGTAATATGGTGGCTAATAGGAAGTCAATGGGAGTTGATCAATAAAGGTGTAACATGGTCGTATTTTTTCGCTTTGTGAATAAGTTTTATTGCCGTATTTTGAATTATCTGAAGCCTTCTTTTTTCTTTTTGTGTTATATTAATTAAAAGGGAGTTGAAATAATCAATTTTGGCTATAATCATAGAATGAATTAGTATATTAATGGATTTAGGGTCTAGAAATGTAGAGATTGAGCGTATCAGACGTCGTTTATAGAAACATGATTTAACTATTTGACTAATGTGATTGTGGAATGATAGGTTAACATCGACAATAACTCCTAAAATTTTTAACATAGGAACTGACTCTAGAGGAATATTATCGAGGACAAAAGAAGTCCTTGGCGTTAAGTCTTTTTTCCAAGTGAAGAACATGGTTTTGGTTATTTGTATGTTTAATGCTAGTTTATTTGAGCTTAGCCAATTTTTTATCGAGTCCAGTTTTTTATTGATTGCCATAATTTCATCATTTTCCGGATCAAAAGGGTGGAGAAGCTGAATATCATCTGCATATGAAAATGATGTAAAGCCTAATGATTGGCAGATGGTGATTAATGGAGAAAGAAAAATGTTAAATAAGAGAGGTGACAAAATAGAAAGAGCTGTTAGGATGGGAGGACATAAGAGAAGTGGAAAGACAGTGGTCTAAGCTGAAAGGAGCGATAAAAATGACTACGGACCTTTATGTGAAGAAAATAAATTTTAAAAAGAGAAAAATGAAGCCGATATGGTTCTCCAAACTAGTGGCGGAGAAAATAAAGGCGAAAGAGTTGACGTTCGTGAAATATTAAAAAACCCAAAAAGAGGAGTGCAGAAAGGACTACAGGGTAAAACTGAAAAGAAGCTAAGAGAGAGATACATCTGGCAAAAGCACAGGTGGAAGAACAAATGGCTAAAAATGTAAAAAAGGGAGACAAAATTTTTTTTCAGATATATTAGTGAAAAGGAGGAAGATGAAAAATGGAATTGCTAAACTAAAAGATGCTGGGTACGAATATGTGGCGAGTGATGAGGAAAAAGCAAATGTGCTAATACTTCTGTTCTGTGTTCACAGAAGAAAATCCTGGAGAAGGACCAAGATTGTCTGGCAAAGTTACATGAGAAAATGGAGTAGATTCTGCGCCGTTCACGGAGAAGAGTGTTTATGAGCAACTTGAAAAACTGAAGGTGGACAAAGCGATGGGAACAGACAGGATTCATTCCAGGATACTAAGGGAGCTCAGAGAGGTTCTGGCGAGTCCTATTAAAGACTTGTTCAACAAATCTCTGGAGACGGGAGTGGTTCCTGGGGATTGGAGGAGAGCGGATGTGGTCCCTATTCACAAAAGTGGTCACAGGGATGAAGCAGGAAACTACAGGCTTATAAGCCTCACTTCGGTTGTTGGAAAAATAATGGTAGTGTTGCTGAAAGAAAGGACAATGTATTTCCTTGAATCTAATGGGTTACAGGATACGAGGCAACATGGCTTTACAAAAGGTAAATCTTGCCAAACGAACCTGATTAAATTTTTTGATTGGGTGACCGGAGAGCTGGATCGAGGATATATGCTAGATGTAATTTACTTAGATTTCAGCAAAACCTTTGATACAGCTCCTCATAAGAGGCTGTTGAACAAACTTGAAGGGCTGAAGTTAGGACCCAAAGTGGTGAACTGGGTTAGAAACTTAGATTTCAGCAAAGCCTTTGATACAGCTCCTCATAGGAGGCTGTTGAACAAACTTGAAGGGCTGAAGTTAAGACCCAAAGTGGTGAACTGGGTTAGAAACTGGCTGTCAGACAGACGCCAGAAGGTGGTGGTTAATGGAAGTCGCTCGGAGGAAGGAAAGGTGAGTAATGGAGTCCCTCAGGGTTCGGTGCTGGGGCCGATCCTGTTCAATATCCTGTTCAAACCTTAGCCCATTGGTAAACTCTCCCACTCATATAGCAGGGCACATTCTAGACATGGTTCTTGTTCCATCACCACTCAAAGATCGGTTTCAAGTTACGGCTTGCACACAACTCCCTTGGACTGATCATTTTCTCATTAGTTTCTCTCAGTCTACTAGGTTCAATGCCCTAATCCTTCATCCTAAAACAATAACTTCTCATGATTTCACAAAACTTGGCGATCTGTGTCTGTATATGGCCGTTTGGGGGAGAGGGCTTGAATGGCTGAAGAGGGCTTGAATGGCTGGGAGAGTGTAGATGGACTGGAGTAGGTTTTGACGCAGATTTCGGTAGTTGGAACCCAAGCAAAGTACCGGGTAGAGCTTTGGATTCTTGCCCAGAAATAGCTAAGAAGAAAAAATGTAAATTGAATCAGGTTGGGCAGACTGTATAGACCATTTGGGTCTTTATCTGCCGTCATCTACTATGTTATTATAATATGGAGTCAAATTTGGGAGGCTATATCTAATCTTCATGTCTCTCTGTCACGAAGGCCAGTCTTAGGTTTCTTTTTCAAAAATCCCGATATTAATTTATACCACAGAGCGGCCTGGTGTCCCAGGAAGTCCACTTGAAAACATAGGACAAGCAAGCTATATTGATTTTTAAGATTTTTCCAATCCTGGAACCCTTCCAGAATGCCCTGCAGCACCCCACTGGTGATGCTCTTCCAGTCCGAGTATTGTCCATTTACCCCCACTCTCTGTTTCCTATGTTCTAGCCAGTTTTTAATCCACGTGAGTATTTCACCCTCGATTCCAAGGCTCACAATTTTCCAAAGTAGTCGTTCATGTGGAACCTTGTCAAACGCCTTCTGAAAATCCAGGTATACAATGTCGACCGGGTCGCCCTTGTCTATCTTCAGGACCCCTTGCAATATGAATCCCTCCCAGTTAAAGTCGTGCCCACTTTAAAGTTACTAGGAGTCACTTTTGACTGTAAATTCTCCTATCACAATCATATTAGTACAGTGGTCCAGAAATGCTTCCACCGCCTTAGAATGATACGTTCCCTTTCCAAACTATTAGACCCAGCTTCCCTGAATACACTAATCCATTCTTTGGTAATTTCTTGTATACATTATTGTAATGCCCTTTATAAGGGCATTACAAAAAAGGAAAGACGCCTTCAGATAGTGCAAAATACTGCTATCAAGATCATTTATGGCGCAAAGAAATATGACCATGTTTCTCCTCTTCTATTCAACCCACATTGGCTGCCCGAACATAGAATTAATTACAAAATTCTATTATTAACTTTTACAACTCGCACAAATAATCAACCAGAGTTCATTGATAGACTTCTAATTCCTTATTATCCCACTAAATCTCTTTGTTCTACATCACAAAATCTCCTCGTTATACCATCATTAAAACTAATTAACACGTTGAGATCTAACAACTTCGCTGTCACTGCACCCTCTCTTTGGAATTCGCTCCCCAATCACTTACGAATCGAATCCACGATAAAGCAATTTAAAGCAAAACTAAAAACATTCTTATTTGAAGATGCTTTTAGATAAAACTGTCCTTTTTAGGACTAAAACAACCATAGCTATTACCCTTACCTACTGTTTTATCCTTAAGTGTGCCTTTTTCAAATAGTGTAGTTCTACCCTTTTTTCCTAATTGTGTGCAATTAGTATATATGTTTTTGTATATATCTACTAACCTAACATGGTTTTGTTTAATATTTTAACTCCAACTGTTTTGATCCTTTTAAGACATCTCTTTTTTTATTATTATTGTACACCGCCTAGAAATTTGAATAAGCAGTATAAAAAATCTTTTAATAAACTTGAACCTTGAAACTTTACTCCCTTGAAGACGTGCAGCTAGTCCATCAAACAAGATCTGCCTTTGCTGAAACCGTGCTGGCTGGTCCTCATCAGACCATGTCCATCAAGGTGATAAATGATGCGGTCCTTTATCAGTGACTTTACCATCTTTCCCAGTACCAAGGTCAGACTCACTGGTCTGTAGTTTCCCGGATCTCCCTTCGAACATTTTTTGAAAATTGGCGTAACATTCGCCACCTTCCAGTCTTCCAAAATCTTTCCTAATTTGATCAACAGATTGGCTATTAGTTGAAGCAGTTCAGCTATAGTCCCTTTCAGTTCCCTGATGACCCTCGGATGGATGCCATCTGGTCCCGAGGATTTATCGCTCTTAAACCTATCACTCTGCCTACATACCTCCTCTAAACTGACCATCAACCCTGCCAGTTTCCCATCTTCGTTTCCAGCATATAGCCTGATGGGTTCTGGTATGCTGTGTATATCCTCTTCGGTAAATACAGACGCAAAAAATGTGTTCAGTTTGTCGGCGATTGCTTTGTCCTCCTTTAACATTCCCTTTATTCTTTGGTCATCCAACGGTCCCACCGCTTCCTTCGCGGGTCGTTTCCCCTTTATATATTGAAAGAACAGCTTGAAGTTTTTTGCCTCCTTGGCTATTTTTTCCTTGTAGTTTCTTATGGCATCTGCATTGATGTTGTTTGTGTTTATTCCAGTTTTCGTCCATCTTTGACCTTTTCCATTCCTTAAACAAAGTTTTCTTCTCTCTGATCGCTTCCTTCACCTCTACAGTGAGCCACGCCGATCCTTTGTTCTTTTTCCTCTTGGATCCCTTGTTGATATGCGATATATATAGATTTTGTGCCTTGGTGACTGTGTTCTTAAAAAGGAACCAAGCATGCTTTAGCGTTTTTACAGTGCTTATCCTCATCTTAATCTTCTTCCCCACCATGAGTCTCATCCCTTCGTAATTCCCTTTTAGGAAGTTCAGTGCCATGGCTGTCATTCTGGACCAATATTTCGCCTCCCCACCTAGATCGAAGCAGATCATATTGTGATTGCAGTTTCCCAGCGTCCCTTCTGCATCTTGTGCTGGTCTTCGCAGTCCATTTAGAATTAAGTCCAGAATTCCTCTTGTATTTTCCTTGACAAGTTGTTCCAGGAAGCAATCGCCTACAGCATCCAGGAACTTGGTCTCCATAGTGCAGTCTGATGTACCTAGGTTCCAGTCTATCCTCGGATGGTTGAAGTCATCCATGATAACTGCGTTGCCTCCCTTACAGTTGCGCAGGGCCGGATTTAGATGAAAAGAGGCCCTAGGCTATTCCACTTATGAGGCCCTTTCACCTCCCATTTTTAAGTTTGTAAATTACATGAGAGATAATAAAATACATCATTACTGTGATATATATCAATATGTTAAATGAAACATGTTGATATTGGTACTAACCTTTATAAAAAATGTGACACAGATCTTCAGGCCCTAGGCTGAAGCCTAGTTAGGAAAATCCGGCCCTGCAGTTGTGTTTAATCTCGTCCGTCATTTCTCCATCAATTTCTTCTGACTGCCTTGGGGGTTGGTAGTAGATGCCGATCTTCGTTTCCAGTCCATTTGTTCCCGGAATTTTGACCCATAAAGACTCTAAACTTATCAGTCAGTTGTGGCTTGTTCTCTCCAGTAGATTCAATTCCCTCTTTGACGTATATGGCAATGCCCCCACCTTTTTGAACCACTGTGTCTCTGCAGTATAGTTTGTATCCCGGTAGCACAGTGTCCCAGACATTTTCCTCAGTCCACCATGTTTCCATAATGCTGATGCTGTCAACGTTATTTTTTTGTGCCATAGCTTCTAATTCACCCATCTTAGTACTAAGGCTCCTTGCGTTCATGTACATACACTTGAGTTTGCGGCCTGTTCCCTTCTTGCATTTCCTTCTCCCTTGCATCCCTTTCGATCTGTCTTGCCTGTAATCCAGTGAGTCTTTCCCTCTATCTCCCTGCACAGTATCCTTCGGGTATACCAGTTCCTGAACCATCGACTTTCTCTCTTGGTCGACTGTCGGCTTTCCCCTTCTTCCTAGTCTAAAAACATTTCAACTTCCCTCTTGATGTTGCTTGCAAGTAGCCTCGTTCCATCTTTGCTGAGGTGGAGTCCATCCTTCCTGAATAGCTTGCTCTTACTCCAGAACGTCGTCCAGTTGCACACAAAGTGGAATCCTTCTTCCTCACATCTGCCTGGGCGTGTTCTCCTCTGTACCTGCTGTGTCTGCCTGGCTGTGTCTCCTCAGCACCTGTGTCCTCTGTGCCTGCCTGGCTGTGTGTCCGCTGCGCCTGCTGTGTCCTCTGTATCCGCCTGGTTGTGTGTCCTCTGTAGCTGCTGTGTCCGCCTGGTTGTATATCCTCTGTACTTGCTGTGTCCGCCTGGTTGTGTGTCCTCTGTACCTGCTGTGTCCGCCTGGTTGTGTGTCCTCTGTACCAGCTGTGTCCGCCTGGCTTTGTGTTCTCTGTAGCTCCTGTGTCCGCCTGGTTGTGTGTCCTCTGTATCTGCTGTGTCCGGCTGGTTGTGTGTCTTCTGTAGCTGCTGTGTCCGGCTGGTTGTGTGTCCTCTGTACCTGCTATGTCTGCCTGGTTGTGTGTCCTCTGTGCTTGCTTTGGTCTCCTACTGCTCTCCTTAACGGTGGCATGTCCCTTCTCGAGGCCCTTCGCAAAAGCGCTCTTGCTAAGGTGAGCGCCTTTAACGTTTGCCTTCGTCGTACCAATGACCAGATCGTTTTTAAAGATGTTGAAGAGCACGGGTCCAGGCAGAGTATTATCCATTTACCTCCACTCTCTGTTTCCTATGCGCCAGCCAGTTTTTAATCCACATGAGTATTTCACTCTCGATTCCATGGCTTGCAATTTTACGAAGTAATCGTTCATGTGGAACCTTGTTGAGCGCCTTCTGAAAATCCAGATATACAATGTCGACTGGGTCGCCCTTGTCTATCTGCCTGTTTACTCACTCGAAGAAATGCAGCAAGTTCATCAAACAAGATCTGCCTTTGCTGAAACCATGCTGGCTGGTCCTATCAGCCCGTGTTCGTCAAGGTGATAAATGATGCGGTCCTTTATCAGCGCCTCTACCATCTTTCCCGGTACAGAGGCCAGACTCACTGGCCTATAGTTTCCCGGCTCCTCCCTTGAACCTTTTTTGAAGATCAGTGTAACATTCGCCACCTTCCAGTCCTCTGGAATTTTTCCCAATTTGACAAACAGGTTGGCTACTAGTTGAAGCAGTTCAGCTATAGTTTCTTTCAGTTCCTTGATGACCCTCGGATGGATGCCATCTGGTCCTGGAGATTTATCGCTCTTAAGCATATCTATCTGCCTGCATACCTCTTCTAGACTGACCGTCAACCCTGTCAGTTTCCCGTCTTCATTTCCAGCATATGGCCTGATGGGTTCTGGTATGCTATGTATATCCTCTTCGGTAAATACAGACACAAAAAATGTGTTCAGTTTGTCAGCGATTGCTTTGTCCTCCTTTAGCACTCCCTTCATTCCATGGTCATCCAACGGTCCTATTGCTTCCTTCGCGGGTCATATCCCCTTGATATATCGAAAGATAGCTTGAAGTTTATTGCTTCCTTGGTTATTTTTTCCTCATAGTCTCTTCTGGCCCCTTTTACTGCCTTATGGCACCTGCATTGATGTTGTTTGCGCTTATTCCAATTTTCGTCCGTTTTTGACCTTTTCCATTCCTTAAACAAAGTTTTCTTGTCTGTGATCGTGAGGGAAAAAGCATACTAGATCTGGTCCTCACAAATGGGGAAAATATCTCTAATGTTCGAGTGGGTGTCAACCTGGGAAATAACGATCATCAAATGGTTTGGTTTTATATAACAGCTAATGTGGAGGGCGGCCATACATAACTCAAAGTCCTAGATTTCAAATGACTTTAGTAAAATGGGACCGTACCTGAAGAAAGAGCTGTTAGGATGAGAGGACATATGGGAAGAAAATCAATAAAAACAAGAGAAAAAGGAAGCCGATATGGTTCTCCAACCTAGTGGCTGAGAAAATAAAGGCGAAAGAGTTGGCGTTCATGAAATATAAAAAAACCCGAGGAGAGCAGAAAGGACTACAGGGTGAAACTGAAAGAAGCCAAGAGAGAGATGCGTTTTGCGAAGGCACAGGCGGAAGAACAAATGGCTAAAAATGTAAAAAAGGGAGATAAAAAATTTTTCTGATATATTAGTGAAAGGAGGAAGATAAAAAATGGAATTGCTAGGCTAAAAGATGCTGGGAACAAATATGTGGAGAGTGATGAGGAGAAAGCAAATGTGCTAAACAAATACTTCTGTTCTGTGTTCACAGAAGAAAATCCTGGAGAAGGACCGAGATTGTCTGGCAAAGGTACATGAGAAAATGGAGTAGATTCTGCGCCGTTCACGGAGGAGGGTGCTTATGAGCAACTTGAAAAACTGAAGGTGGACAAAGCGATGGGACCAAACGGGATCCATCCCAGGATACTAAGGGAACTCAGAGAGGTTCTGGCGAGTCCTATTAAAGACTTGTTCAACAAATCTCTGGAGACGGGAGTGATTCCTGGGGATTGAAGGAGAGCGGATGTGGTCCCTATTCATAAAAGTGGTCACAGGGATGAAGCAGGAAACTACAGGCCGGTGAGCCTCACTTCAGTTGTTGGAAAAATAATGGAAGTGTTGCTGAAAGAAAGGATAGTGTACTTCCTTGAATCTAATGGGTTACAGGATCCGAGGCAACATGGCTTCACAAAAGGTAAATCGTGCCAAACGAACTTGATTGAATTTTTTGATTGGGTGACCAGAGAGCTGGATCGAGGACATATGCTAGATGTAATTTACTTGGATTTCAGCAAAGCCTTTGATACAGTTCCTCATAGGAGGCTATTGAACAAACTTGAAGGGCTGAAGTTAGGACCCAAAGTGGTGAACTGGGTCAGAAACTGACTGTCGGACAGACGCCAGAGGGTGGTGATTAATGGAAGTCGCTCGAAGGAAGGAAAGGTGACTAGTGGAGTCCCTCAGGGTTCGGTGCTGGGGCCAATCCTGTTCAATATGTTTGTGAGTGACATTGCTGAAGGGTTAGAAGGAAAAGTGTTCCTTTTTGCAGATGATACCAAGATTTGTAACAGAGTAGACATCGAAGAGGGAGTGGAAAATATGAAAAAGGATCTGCAAAAATTAGAAGAATGGTCTAATGCCTGGTAACTAAAATTCAATGCAAAGAAATGCAGAGTAATGCATTTGGGGATTAATAATAGGAAGGAACTGTATATGCTGGGAGGAGAGAAGCTGATATGCACGGACGGGGAGAGGGACCTTGGGGTTATAGTGTCCGAAGGTCTAAAGGCGAAAAAACAGTGTGACAAGGCAGTGGCTGCTGCCAGAAGGATGCTGGGCTGTATAAAGAGAGACGTATTCAGTAGAAGGAAGAAGGTGTTGATGCCCCTGTACAGGTCATTGGTGAGGCCCCACTTGGAGTATTGTGTTCAGTTTTGGAGACCGTATCTGGCGAAAGACGTAAGAAGACTTGAGGCGGTCCAGAGGAGGGCGACGAAAATGATAGGAGGCTTGCGCCAGAAGACGTATGAGGAGAGACTGGAAGCCCTGAATATGTATACCCTAGAGGAAAGGAGAGACAGGGGAGATATGATTCAGACGTTCAAATGCTTGAAGGGTATTAACGTAGAACAAAATCTTTTTCAGAGAAAGGAAAATGGTAAAACCAGAGGACATAATTTGAGGTTGAGGGGTGGTAGATTCAGGGGCAATGTTAGGAAATTCTACTTTACGGAGAGGGTAGTGGATGCCTGGAATGCGCTCCCGAGAGAGGTGGTGGAGAGTAAAACTGTGACTGAGTTCAAAGAAGCATGGGATGAACACAGAAGATTTAGAATCAGAAAATAATATTAAATATTGAACTAGGCCAGTTACTGGGCAGACTTGCACGGTCTGTGTCTGTGTATGGCCGTTTGGTGGAGGATGGGCAGGGGAGGGCTTCAAAGGCTGGGAGGATGTAGATGGGCTGGAGTAAGTCTTAACAGAGATTTCGGCAGTTGGAACCCAAGCACAGTACCGGGTAAAGCTTTGGATTCTTGCCCAGAAATAGCTAAGAAGAAAAAATTTTATTAAAAAAAAAAAATTTAAATTGAATCAGGTTGGGCAGACTGGATGGACCATTCGGGTCTTTATCTGCCGTCATCTACTATGTTACTATGTAAGTGGGGAAACAGTGGTCTAAGCTGAAAGGAGCAATAAAAATATCTACTGACTTTTATGTGAGGAAAATAAATAAAATCAAGAAGAAAAAGAAAATCGATAATAGTTCTCTAAACTAGTGGCACAGAAAATAAAGGCAAAAGAGTTGGCGATCGTGAAATACACAAAAAACTCAAAAAGAGGAGTACGGAAAGGACTACCAGGTGAAACTTAAAGAAGCCAGAGAGAGATACATCTAGCAAAAGCACAAGCGGAAGAGCAAATGGCTAGAAATGTAATAAAGGGAGACAAAATTTTTTCAGATATATTAGTAAAAAGAGTAATATGAAAAATGGAATAGCAAGACTAAAAGATGATATGTATTGATATGTGGAGAGTGATGAGGAAAAAGCAAGCATGCTAAACAAATACTTCTGTTCTATGTTCACAGAAGATGATCCTGGAAAAGGACCAAGATTGTCTGGAAAAGTTACACACAAGAATGGAGTAGATACTGTGCCATTCACGGAAGAAAGTGTTTGCAAATAACTTGAAAAATTGAAGGTGGACAAAGCAATGGGCCGGATGGGATCCATACCAGGATTTTAAGGGAGCTCAGAGAGGTTCTGGAAGATCATATTAAAGATTTGTTCAACAAATCTTTGGAGACGGGATTGGTTCCTGGGGATTGGAGGAGCATATGTGGTCCCTATTCTGGTCCCTATTCACAAAAGTGGTCACAGAGATTAAGCGAGAAACTACAGGCTGGTAAGCGGTTATTGGAAAAATAATGGAAGCGTTACTGAAAGAAAGGATAGTGAAATTTCTAGAATCAAATGGGTTACAGAATCCAAGGCAACATGTTTTTACTAAATGTAAACTGTACCAAATTAATCTGATTTAATTTTTTGAATGGGTGACCAGAGAACTGGATCAAGGGCATATGCTAGATGTAATTTACTTAGTTTTCAGCAAAGCCTTTGACACGGTTCCTCATAAAAGGCTCTTGAACAAACTTGATGGGCTGAAGTTAGAACCCAAATTGGTGAACTGGATTAGAAACTGGTTGATGGACAGATGCCAAAGGGTGGAGGTTAATGGAATTTGTTTGGATGAAGAAAAGGTGAGTAGTGGAGTCCCTCAAGGATCAGTGCTGGGGCCAATCCTGTTTAATATGTTTATGAGCGACATTGCTGAAGGGGTTCTGGCCCAAAAATATCTAAGAAAAAGAATTAAATTATTAATTTATAGAGCATATATGGTTGGGCAGAATGGATGGACCATTCGGGTCTTTATCTGCCGTCATTTCCTATGTTACTATATATTAAATAAGAGGAGCAGAGGAAATGCATGCACATACTTTGGACTACCTGAATAAAAATCACTGAAAACTAGAAATTGTTGCTATAGGACAAGGATAGGAAATTCTACACCAAAAACTTAAAACTTTTTAGCATCTTTCTGTAAAAATCATTTTCTCTTTTGAAGTTTAAATAGAATACCAGTGGTTATATGAATGGTCTTATGGAAATTGAGCTAACCATTTTTTTTTTTACCTGAGGTGGTTGACCTAGTTGTCCATGTGGCCAATGAGGATAGCCCATTCAATTGCATCCAAAAACCCACACAATTAATTGGCTTTTTAATTAATCCACTTGTCCTTAGGTAAATATTGATCTCTTGATGTACTAAATCCAAAAAGCCATAAATCAGCAAAATTGAGGGCCAGCCCATTTATCCATAAGACTGCATACATTATGCAAAACATGCATAATTTAATTCATTGCACATAATTTCTTCAAGAATAATTTAAAGCATAATGCACAATAGCCTTTTGCATTTTATTTTACGTTCTAAGATGAAATCCCTATTTCTACTAAATTTGTCTTACTCCAACCTTTAACAATAAATCCAAATCTGCGAAGAAACAGAACAATGAGGCACATAAAGGGAGGCACATGGGATATACAGAAATACTAAAATGTATTTATTAATAAAGTTGTACCTGACTTCTACCAGGTCATTAGGCTTATAGCTGGGATGAAGGAAGAACCAAACTTTCTTCACAAAATGACTTATACTGGGCTCCTTCCGAGATCCTCGAACATAAATCATCCACTTATGGGTAGACTGGTCACTCTCCTCTCTCTTATTGGGAGGAATGTACCTGAGGATAAAGATTCAGAATCAGAATGTATTAAATTTACAACAGTTTCAACCTTTATAACATGAAAATATTGTATATTTTGGTAAGATACAGATAAACTGACTGCATTGCTCAGAGTAAGCACAGTTACTTACCGTAACAGATGTTATCCAGGAACAGCACGCAGATATTCTCACACATGGGTGATGTCACCGACAGAGCCCCGGTACAGACACTTTAAAAGTGCATCGCTTCTTTAAGATTTTAAAAAGTTTGCAATAGCCCACACCACACATGCACGAGTGCCTTCCCACCCGATGGAGGCGCACAATCCATCAGTTAAGATAAGCTAGCTAAGAAGCCAACCAGGGGTGGAGGGTGGGTTGTGAGAATATCTGCCTACTGTCCATGGATGACACCTGTTACGGTTAAGTAACTGTGCTTTATCCCAGGACAAGCAAGCAGCATATTCTCACATATGGGTGACCTCCAAGCTAACCAGAATGGAATGGTGGGAGTGTTGGTCTTCAAGAAAACAAATTTTGTAATAATGACTGGCTGAAGTGCCTATCTCGTCTGGAGAAAGACTCCAGACAATAATGAGAGGAGAATGTGTGAACCGAGGACCAGGTGGCAGCTGTACATATTTCCTCAATATGAATAGATCTAAGGAAAACAACAAAAGCTGCCATAGCTCAGACTGTATGGGCTGTGACATGACTCATGAGGGTCAGGCCAGACTGAACATAGTAGAATGAAATATAGGCAGCTACCCAGCTGTAAATCGATCTCTTGGAAACAGGACGACCCAACTTGTAGGATCAAATAAGATGAAAATTTGGGGAAAAGTACTATGAGACTTTGGCAATGTAAGAAAAGAAACCAAAGTACGCTTATAGTTCAGAGTGCAAAGAGCCACATAAGAACAAGGCTGAAGGAAAAAACCTGGAAGAACAATCAAATGTTTGAGACGAAATGCCATCACCACTTTCAATAGAAATTGTGGGTGCATGCGCAGAACCACTTTATCATGGTGAAAAAACTATGACGGGCGAATCCACCACTAACGCTTGTAACTCACTGACTCTCCTGGGAAAATAGAGACCTCCAAAAAGTATGGAGGAGGTCATATAGTGTTGAAGCAACTGCTGAATACAGGACGCATGGAAGTACAATGTTAAAGAGGAGCAAGGGTCCACCTCGGAATACGAAGATGAAGTCTTGTGAGTAATGGTCCATGTTATATGGAAACCATGTGGTCTAAGACAGTGTTCTTCACCAGCCGGTCTGCAGGAAATTCCTGTGCAGGGCCGGCAGAAAATTCCTGCACAGGGCCGGCGAGATCGGTGTGTAAAATTCCTGCCGATCTGTGCAGGACTGGTGAGAGCCTCCGATGGCAGCTTTCTCCCCTCCGCTCCTGTCCCAGCATCTCTTAGTAGTTGCCTGCAGCAGCGATTCACTTCGGCAGCCTTGGGGCTTTTGATGAGTCGCGGCCTGCCTCTTTCCTCAGAGGCAGCGTGACCCATCAAAGGACCAAAGGAAGCGGTGCAGGTGTAGTGACGGCAAGATTAATCGATAGGCTCTCCACCCTTGTTAGTTCCCACCACCTAGAAAAAGTCAATCCTGGAGAACAACAAAACAGCAGACATAGGTGAAAACACCATGATAGAATCTTGAAATCTGCATCCATGTAAGGGCCCAAACAGGGAAAGAAGGTCTGGACATCAGCTGTAAGCTTCATAATAAAAATATGCTCATAGAGCCATATCAGAAAGATCAAGTCTGTTGTTTCTCCTTTATGTTATTTTTTTTTAACTGAGAAGGCAGAGTCAAGCAGCGGAAGACAATGCTGCTGACAATATTAATTCAGTATACAGTAGCAATGTTGGTTCTCCTTCCATATTGTGACCAGTCAGACACAATGCCTGCCAAGGTCCCAGTTAGGTCAGGGGGAAAAATAAAAATGAAAACCAGGAAGGGAAATTCCAAGGTCCCTCCGGTTCCTGAGACTGACAATTTCTCCTTTGACCACCAGAGGGAGCCTGAATTGACTGAGGAGTTAGGTGATCTGTACACGAGTCACCACCGGGGGAGCCCAAGAGCCCCTGAGTCTACCTAGTCTGCTGACTCAGGTAGATTAGGGCATGCCTCTAGAGTATGTAAGCCAGCAGTTGAAATCAGACAGGCAGGCCGGCTAGGGAGGAGGTTCAAACCTGCCCTCCCTGAGTTTCTCCCTGGGTCAAGCAGGTGCTCTAAGCCTACCCTTATGGAAGTGGAGGAGTCTGGGCAAGCTGTCTTTGCTAGAAGCGAAAGTTCCAATGGAAATACAAGAGAGCTGTGTGGAAGCAGTTGCAGATCCTCCAGAAGCCATGGAGGTTGGCTTAATTACTATCTGCAAGCAGTGAGTTTTTTTTTTTGGTTCAAGAAACTGTTCGTCTTTTGGAACTGTTTGATTTTGAGAGCTGATTGTTTGAGCTCATAATTTTTGTTGTTTGTTATAAGGCTGAGTGTCAAATGGGGAGAGGTTTTGCTAACACCCAGGGAAGGAATTTTGAAAGCTATTAGTTGTGCTTTTGTCTTGCAAAACCTGTGACACTCTCCTTTGCCCGGCAGTGATATTTTAGGCTGCCGGAGGCTTTAACTTTGAGCACTGTGGTTTGGAGAACAAGTACCCTGAACTTTATTTTGTTTGTTGCACTACCTGCTTGGGAGCAGGCTGTGCTAGCTCTGAGGAGAGCTGAAACCTCAGGTGCAACTGTGACTAAATTAGTACTCAGAGAAAGTTTGGACTGTTTGTTTTTTGGTGCTGTTTCATTTGGACTATCTGTTGTATTTTGCATTATTGGAGTTTTTGCTTTTTGCCATTTTCATCTTTATTTATGAGCCACTGACTTTTATGTAGAATAAGTAAAAGTGAAATATTTTTGATTTAAACTCCATTGGTGTGTTTTGATTTTGTTGCCAAATTGGTAGCAGTGCAATCCTGCAGGGTGACTCAAGTCCGGGTCACACGTCCGTGCAATTTCAAGGTGTAACCACCAGTAGTGCTGTGGAGTTCCGATACCCGGCAGCAGAGTGGTGACAATATCGACACCAAACAGATAGTCTTAATTTTTGAGTGGAAAATGGAAACTGAGGCTATGCTCCTGAGGACCACGTCAAAAAGGCTGAGCAGGCTTTTGTTGAGTAGTCAAGTGAATTGAAGTGGGTACTACTTTCACTTTCCAGTTGAGGAGGATCAGGATGAGTAAGCCTAGCAGTATACCTGCACTGGTCAAAAGAAGCAGACTTGATTTGAAGAATGCTGAAAATTTCTTGACCATATGCTTCAGATAGCTGAAAAGTTCTTGACCATACGCTTCAGATAGAAGAAACCCAGTCCTCTCAACCAAGAGATACGGACGCAGATATACTCACCCCATAATACATCTGGAATGAAGAATCCACCAGAAGAGACTCAGAGACAAGTTGAGTGTATTGAAATGTAGAACATGGGGTGAGTTCGGTAATGGTCTGGTGCTTAAGAGACACCGTACAAGACCATATATGAAGCTGAACTCCCAATACAGAAGATCGATGTCGAGAGTTCCAATGATTCGATGTCCTGGTAAAAAAACCTGGAGCGTCTGTGATGCTATAAAGGTTATATAGCAACGGTGCCAATAGTCGATGTCATGATGCACTCAGACTGGATCTGCACTGGAAAGGTCAGAGTCAACACCGGTACCCATGAATGGAATTCGACACCGGGTGAAGCCATGGTAACATCAACTTTTTTTTTTTTTTTGTAACTCATCGAGTTTCACCTGGAAAAGGGAAAGAACAGTGCTGGTAGTCGGTGTCGAGATATGTCCATACCAAAACAACACCGTAATAGGCAGAGTTGACACCGGGGAAATCTGTGTCTGCATCCACAGTGAATAAACTCGCTGAGTTTCACCCTAAAGGCAACCATGGTGCGGGTGGTCGGTCAATATAGATAGACCGGATCGGCACCGGGATGGTTTTATGTCGACACCAGGAGAAGAGGTGTCGACACGCACTGAACCAATACCTCAGAGTAGCACTGGTAGGGTAGGCGGAACTTCTGTGCCCATACTGAAAGTTTGATGAGAAGGCCAATAACGAGGCACTCACTGGCATGGTAACCGAGTGCATACGGGACTCATGCAAAGTCAGCATGACTTGACTCAATGTAACTAAGACCTGCGTCCTGGAGGATAAAGTCCAAAGAAACTATGACACCAGAGTCGACACCGATTGATCCTGCGGTGTTGAAACTTCAGCCCCACACATCTGGTGCGGGGAACTCCAAAGACGGTAAAGTACCCCCCCCCTTTTTTTTTTTTTTTTTGCAACAACAAAAGTTGTACCAGCCCCAAAAGATCATGAGAAAAGACTAATATCCGAAGAAGCTCGAAAATGTTACTTGAAGAAAACTCAAGTCAGCGGCCTGACATGGACAGGAACAGCACCTTCAGCGAACTTGAAGTCAGAGGCTGAGATGAACCAAGAGGCCCTATCGAATCAAACCCAAAGACAAGGAAAACTAAACTAATTTCAGTCATTGAATTCTTTTTTTTTTTTTAATGAAAAGAAAATCATATTATACTGAATAAAAAAAGGGTCTGACTAAAAAGTCAGAAATCCACGAGAGAAGGAAGGCATTAAAAAGTTTAACGATCGTTGAAATGAGACTTCTTAGCTCCACGGAAACAATAAAACTGAGGGACCGCGCGCCTTTGTCGGGTGGGAGGGCACTCACGCATGTGCTGTGCAGGCAATCGTGAACTTTTAAAGTGTTAGTACCGGGGCTCCATTGGTGACATCACCCATGTGTGAGAATATGCTGCCTGTTTGTCCTGAGATAAATAGCTAATATAGCGGGACTGGGGTCCACAAACTTGATCTCAGAGGGCCATAATACATTTTCAGAATTTCCACAATGAATATGGTGACAAGCACATTTCACAGGAGCCTAAACAGGAATGGTTAGTCTTATGTCAGAATTCCCAGCAGCCGCTTAACATACCCGAAGTATGGGCAGGAAGAAGCAGGAAAATTAATTCAAGATTAAAAGGTCTTAATTTCCCCAAAAGGAGGATTGGAAAAGAAATGCTGATAACAAGAATACCTATAACACAGGGTGGGAAATGGACCATACATATAGGCCAATAGGAAATAACAGATGACTCAGCTGTTTCACAGAAAGAGAAAACAATATGGCTAACAAAACACCCTAGGTCATCTAGCAGTAAGATCAGAGAATCAAGGAAGGAGTGGACACAGCTGCTATAACGACTTCCCTACCCAGCCAAACCTCTTGCATCACCAGAGGAACTGAAGGCAGACAAAAGAATGGAGATGCCCTTGAACTTGGATGACAACCGAGGGACTGACTGTACATAGAGGGGCATTTTCAATATGACATCTATATTTGATTTTGGATATTTTGGGAAAAATGTCGAGAAATTGAGGAGAATAAATGACCATTTTCAAATCAGCAGAAAAACTTTTTTTTTAAAAAATGGCCATTTCCTAGATGTGTTTGTCCTCAGTGCATCTCTTTTTAAACCATTAAAAAAAAAATAAAGCCCCAAACCCATTCAAATAAAACACACCCAAAAAACAACCATTGGTCCGTAGGAGGGGCCAGCATTCTTAGCAGACTAGTGCTGCCCGATTCACTTCAGTGAGCCAATTAGAATCGATTAGTTTTCCCCCAAAATCAGATTCACCGATTCAGTAACCAACCCTCCCCCAGGTGAAACTTGACATACCTCCAGGCCTTCTAAACCAGCAGCAGCAGTGGCGGTAGAAACATAGAAACATAGAAATAGACGGCAGATAAGGGCCCACGGCCCATAGTCTGCCCACCTTAATGTCCCTCCCCTACCTTTGCCCTGTGAAGAGATCCCATGTGCCGATCCCATTTGGCCTTAAAATCAGGCACGCTGCTGGCCTCAATCACCTGTAGTGGAAGACTATTCCAGCGATCAACCACTCTTTCAGTGAAAAAGAATTTCCTGGTGTCACCTCGTAGTTTCCCGCCCCTGATTTTCAACGGATGCCCTCTTGTTGTCGTGGGACCCTTGAAAAAGAAGATATCTTCCTCCGCCTCGATGCGGCCCGTAAGATACTTGAACGTCTCGATCATGTCCCCCCTCTCTCTGCGCTCCTCGAGCGAGTATAGCTGTAATTTGTCAAGCCGTTTTTCGTATGGTAGATCCTTGAGTCCCGAGACCATCCGGGTGGCCATTCTTTGCACCGACTCCAGTCTCAGCACATCCTTGCGATAATGCGGCCTCCAGAATTGCACACAGTATTCCAGGTGGGGCCTCACCATGGATCTATACAATGGCATAATGACTTCCGCCTTACGACTGACGAAACCTCTTTGTATGCAGCCCATGATTTGTCTTGCCTTGGACGAAGCCTGCTCCACTTGATTGGCAGACTTCATGTCCTCACTGACGATTACCCCCAAGTCTCGTTCTGCTACCGTTTTTGCTAGGATCTCGCCATTAAGGGTATAAGACTTGCATGGATTCTGGCTGCCCAGGTGCATAACTTTGCATTTTTTGGCATTGAAGTTGAGTTGCCATGTCCTAGACCATCGCTCCAGTAGGAGTAGGTCGTGCATCATGTTGTTGGGCACTGAATCTTCGTCTGTTGTGCATTTGCCCACTACATTACTCAGTTTGGCGTCATCGGCGAATAATGTTATTTTACCTCGAAGCCCTTCTGCCAAGTCTCTTATAAAGATAGCAAGGTAGATAGCAAGAGGAGGCAGTGCTCTGAACAGGCTGCTCATGGCCTGCCCTGCCACTGATGACACTGCAGAGGGAAGCCCTGGCAGGGCAGGCCGCAAACAGCCTGCTTACAGCAAGACCGTCACCGCTGTTGCTGCTTTAGGAAGCCCAATGGTATGTCAGATCGCACCGGCGTGGGGGAGGGGATGGGGAGGGGAGGGAGGTATGGAGAAGCTGCTGAACAGGGGGATAGGAAGGAGGGAGGGATGGAAAGCTGCTGCACAGTGGGGAGAGACGAGAGAGAAAGAATTGTTGGACATGGGGTGGAGGGGAGGAAAGGAGTGCAACAAAGAGGTAGAAAAGGGTGAGGGAGAAATCCTGCATATGGTGAAGGAGGAGACATGCATGGAGAACAGAGGAGAAATGATGGACTTAGGGTGGAGGGCAGGGAGAGAGTGCATGGAGAGAGAGAGAAAGAAATGTTGCACATGACTGTTGCACCTGAAAATGAAGGGGAGGAAGGGAGAGATGCTGCATAGAGGGGAATAGAGAGGTTTGACCCAGGGAGAGAGAGAGAAGAGAGATGGTAAGACAGTGGGAAAGTGATGTTGGAAATGGCAGTGGAAGGGAAGTTACAGAGATGGAAGATGGATGGTGAGCACAGAGAAAGAAGAAAACGTCAAAAGGACAGGAAGACCCTGGAGAACGAGTTAACAGAAGACAAACAGAAAACACAGTCTGGGAACAACATGATATGAATAATTTGACCAGACAACAAAATGGGTATCCTGCTAGAGCTGGTGTTAGCAAGCATGAGCTAAAACCTAACAGAGAAAAGAAAAGTCTTTTTTTGTTTTGTTAACACCATAGTGTCATTGTGGGGATGGTGAGGTCCATCAGAGAAGCTTGATCCAAAAGTTTGTAGGATACTCTAGCCAGCGCCTGGAGGACCAGATTAAGACTCCATGCTGGAAAAGGCTGTAGGATGGAGGCATCATGCACCCTTCAAAAACCTAGCCACATCTGGATGTGTGGCTACTGTGCTCTTATTAATCCTAAGTCCAAAACAGGGGAGCCCCACAGAAAACCAATAGCTAGGCCTTTTTCCAGATCTTTCAGCAGAAAGGTGAGCAGCACAGAAATCGGTGCCGAGTTCAGCTCCTTCCTCCTCTAAGCGCATCAAGCCTAGAAACACTCACATGCTTTCGCATATGCTGCTACAGTCGCCTTCTTTCTACATCTTAAAAGAGTGGAGACCACTCCATCCAAATAGCCTTTATACACTAGCACTGCATGCTCAAGAGCCAGGCTGTTAAGACTAAAGTGTTTTGGATCCTGCAGGGCAATTGGACCATGCGTGAGCATGCTGGGGATGACATGGAAGATTGAGACTTTGATCCCTTAGTAAACGGACCAGATCTGCAAGCTAAGGCCACCTCTGCCAGTCTGGTGCTACTAGAATTACAAGCCACCTGGTGTGCTATGATCCTGCTTAGAAGACTGCCTATCAAGGAGCCACAGAAAGAAGGCATAGAGATGACCTGCTATTGGGCAGGGTTGCACCAGAGCATCCAGACCTTCACTTCCTAGCTCATATCTTTGAATGAAGAACCATGCCACCTTCCTGTTGGCTGCCAATGCCATCAGATCGAACGCTGGACTTTCTCACTGATTCACGATGCAGGTGAAGGCTTCCTGAGACAGTGACCACTCCCCGGGATCCAGGGTCTTCAAGCTGAGGAAATCCGCTTCCATCTTGTCCATTCCTGCCATAAGTGCGACAGAGCGCCATCCATCAAAACAGCATCTGAGCTTCCAAGCGTGGAGCAGCACTCCTGGTGCCACCCTGGTGATTGACATAGGCTACCGCCGTTGCATTGTCCATGAAAACTTGTACCGCTTTGCTCTGCAGCGTGCTCCCGAATTCCTGAAGTGCCAGTCAGATGGCTCAAAGTTCCAAGCGGTTATCAATCACTTCATTTACGCAGCAAGACACCACTGAGGTGATTTCTGACAATACAGGTCTGTGCAGTATGTTCACACCCTGAAGCAGCCATGAATGTGAAAAGCTGGCCATCAATGCTATGAAATACCTTTCCTAATGCAGATTAGCCTTTTATTTTTTAATCTTTGGAATTTCAGTGGCTTTACTTACATTGTATAGAGCACCAATTTAATTTGTACATGAGATTTTTTTATGCCTATGAGATTTACCCTGCTACATATGTCACCTGTCTCTGTTGAGTGGAGGTTGGGTTCTGAGGCTTTTTCTTCCTCATTTTTCATTTTATTAGTTGCTCTGTTTCTCTGGGCACTGGCTGTAGTGAATACAAAAATTATAGCTATCCAATTTGTAAGCACTCTCTTGGAAAACTCTTGTCAATGTGATGTTCACTATCGTCAATTAATTTATAACAAATTTACAAGAAGGATAAACCATAATTTTGTATGAACAGTTTGGTGAGGTTTATTGAATCTCATTTTCATTGTGAGTTTTCATTGGTTGTAGTGCCCCTCCCTTTTTAGTGTCTGTGATACATGTATGTACCTGTCTTATTTCTGAAGACAGGTATAGAGATAGCCCATTCAAAAATGAAGGTTCTAGACTTTAAAAATCTTTGTTCAGATGGCGGATTATGTCAAGGAGTTGTCTGGATGGGAACATCTGGAAGTAGTAGGACAGCAAAGGGCAAAACTGAAAGGAGCTATTATAAGGGCAACAAACCATTTTGTAAGGAAAGTAAAAAAGTAAGAGAAAAAGCAGCCCCTTTAGTTCTCAAAAGTAGCTGCCTCCTCTTCCCTTCTGTAGCAGCAGAGCGGCGCACAAGGCTGCCTGCCTAGTTCCGCGCCGCTTCCGTTCTTGCGGGAAGTGGCGTGGGACCAGGCAGGCAGCCTTGTTCGTCGCTCTGCCGCTAAAGAAGGGAAGAGGAGGCAGCTGCATCAGCCAACAAGGCAGGCAGCCTTGCGCACTGCTCTGCCGCTGGAGACAGCAAGTCCTGCTTCCCACACATTCCCCGTGGGCCGGGCGCGAGCAGCAACCATCCGAACCAGCAGCCACTGGGAGTTGGCATGGCGGCGTGACCCTGACGAGAGCGAGCGGCTACGTTAACAGCAGCAGCGGCGGCTGGTTCTGGCCTCCCACTCGCCTCCCTCCCTTCCCCCAAGGCAGTACTGGGTGGCACATCCGGGCCTTAGCTGCCGCTCCTCTGACTCCCTTCACGTTGCTGCGCCAGAGGAACAATAAGGTACGGGGGAGATATCGGAGGGGGCACGGGGGGGCCCTGCCTGCCTGCCTGGGGGTAAGGAGTACGGAAATGAAGCTTAACATGAGGAGGGAAAGAGACAGAGCAAATAAATGCTGAAAAAGGAGGGCGCATAGGGACAGGGACATGGATCAATGCTGGAAAGGGGAGGAATAAAGATATAGAGATTTGATACTTAATGGAAGGGGAGGAAAGGGTATACATGGATAGAGAAGAAAGATTATACACTTTGGGGGGCCCTGCCTGCCTGCTTGCTTGCCTCGGGGTGGGGGGGGGGGGGGGTCCTGCCTGCCACTAGGCCTGCCTGCCCTGTGCCCTGTCCCTGCCTATCACTAGACCACCAGAAAGGGGACAGGATACAGAGCCTGGCAGGGAGGGGGGACAAGGTGCAGAGCCTGGCAGGGAGAATTTTGGCTCAGAATGGGTTTTCTTCTTGTTTTCCTTCTCTAAATCTAGGGTGCATCTTATGGAGCGAAAAATATAGTAACCCCAGCTGACTCTAACAGGGAGATCACAGCACTGGCACATGGCCCCAAGCTCAACAACTCTCCCAAGCAACAAGGAACGTGGATTCTCACCAGGCAGGAAAGGACAAGCAGGGAACCAACAACCAGCTAAGTAATGTGCATTTCCATTTGAGACTTTGTCTGAGGGGCTCTAATCTAATCTTCAGTTTATATATCAGATCATCTCTCATCGGAACTCGACTCGGTTTACAAATAATCAGAAGACTAGAATGTACATAAATGGTAAGGAATAAAGCAAAGTTTAAAATTAGAAATTTATCATTAAAAAGTCTAGCATTGTTATTGGTTAGTGTACTCTGCAGGTATATTTTTTAGATATTGTAAAAATAGCAAGATTTTTAAGGTTTTCCGGAATATTTGTAGTTGACCAATCGTTCTAATAGGATCTGGTAGTCCATTCCAAATCTCTACCAACTTGAAAGTGTAGGACTGGCAGAGTTTCCCAGTTGATTTAATTCCCTTAAGAGAGGGCTGGAATATTTCTCAGAGGGAGAAGGAGAAGCCTACCATAAAAGTTACCTATAACACCCAGAGAGGGGAATAGTAAGTAAAGAATAAAGTTGGGGAATCTATGGAGACAGATGAGTGTGATTATAACTCCAGTAACACAGGGTTTCTAAGTTAGATTTGAGTGTACCAAAAGAATGTATGGAAATGTGATCCAGCAATTTGTTGTCACAGTTCCCAGACTACAGTGAAGTCTGGGCACAGGAAAGTATGTGTTATGTCACAGGGTTGCCCCTGTTCCTAGCAAGAAAGCCTTGCCAGAAAAGGGAAATGGGGTTAAAACTATGTAAATTTGTAAGGCTTTGAGCATTTACACTTCCTCAAGGATTAAACTTTTATGATCACTTATGCAAACCATATGTTTCTAGAAATGCATTTATTGTATTACTTGGGTCTGTTATTTATTTTCTTAGGACCCCTGAAGAAGGCATGTTTTCCGAAACACGGACCGTGTTGGGTCTTTTGGTTTGTAAAAAGGTGGTATTGGTTACCACATTTAATATTGGGTAAAATAAACATTGCCTGCATCTTGTACATATCAGTCTGCAGTTTCTTTTTTGTTTCTTGCTTGCTGTTTTTATACTGCAGACACTGTTGGGTTTCTTTTGTTGTTTTAGCTTTACATAAGCCAGTTATAAGAAAACATGTGGAAAGACTACATCTCCCATCTTCCAGCAGGCATAGAGCCAGGGAAAGGAAAGGGCAGGGCTGGAATACAAGCCACTCCCAAGCAGGCTCAAACTGGTTTAAGCCAGGTGAGAAACTCTCTGAGAGGAAGTTACTCTAACACACCTGCAGGGAGGACTAATCAACTTCCTGAAGTGAAAGAAAAGGGAGTAGTTTTCTCAAAGCAGGGGAGCCAGCTCCAGAAGCAGTTGGAGAGCCAGCCTCAGAGTACACACCTGCTCCCGACCCTGTAAGCCAGAGCCAGTCAGCAGGTTGCAAGCCCAGAGAATCAGGAAGCCATAGTCTACCTCCTGGCTACCAGCCCAGGCAGAGGTTGGTGAGATAGAAGCCACAGAGGGCGCTGAGTCTGTGTTTGGGCAAAACAATGAGATGGATGATGAGGACTAGAGAATGACACGGTGGCAGTTTAGCCGCGGGTAACCCGCCAAAAACGGGGAATGAAAATTAGCAGCCCCGTGGAGCGGTGAATGGTCTTGTCACCGCAGTGAGGCATAAAGGATCGTGCGGTCCCCACAGCCCCCACCCGCCCACCCGCACGCAGGCTCGATCGTTTAACCAGCTTACTCTCTCCACCTCACCTTAGTTTGCCGGCTTTCTTTTTAGGCAACCGGAACGCTTTCAAAAGAGCCGCGCACGCGCGGCTGCTCAGTATTCAATCTTCTGCTCTGACCCAACCGGAAACAGGAACTTGCAGCAGAGCAGAAGATTGAACTTTGAGCAGCCGCGCATGCGCGGCTCTTTGAAAGCGTACCGGTCGCCGAAAAAGAAAACCGTCAAACTAAGGAGAGCTGGAGAGCAGTAGCGTACCAAGGGGGGGGGGCAGGAGAGGCGAAAAAGGTAATGGCGCCAGGCCTTGGAGCACCGAGGCAGACCGCTTCTCCCCCCTCCCAGCCGAACCCCCGCTGACCCTCCTATCTCTCCCCCCCCAAGTGAACCTTTCCGACCCTCCCAGCAAAAGCAGCAAACTTCCCTCCAGTAGCGTCGGCTTTCTCCTCCCTCTGCCGTATCACTGATGACGTCATCAGTGACACGGCAGAGGGAGGAGAAAGCCGCGAAGGAGGTTTGCTGCTCTCGCTGGGAGGGTCGGAAAGGTTCACGGGGGGGGGGAGATAGGAGGGTCAGCGGGGGTTCGGCTGGGAGGGGGGCGAAGCGGTCTGCCTCGGTGCTCCATTACCTTCTTCGGGCAGCAGCAGCGTTTACAATTCGCTGCTGTTGCCGGCTTCAGGCCTTGTTCTCTGCCGGGTCCTGCCTACTTCCTGTTTTCATGAAGACAGGACCCGATAGAGAGGAAGGCCTGAAGCGGGCAACAGCAGTGAATTGTGAATGCTGCTGCTGCCCGATGAAGATCAGGACATCGGGGAAGGAGCAGGGAGAAATCGGCTGCTGGCTTGGGGGTGAGGGTAGGGAAAGAATCGTGGAAGTGGAGAAATTGGCACGATGGCTTTGTGGGGGCTAGGGAGAGAGAGAAAGAAAGGAAAAAAATAAAGAGGGGGGGCCAGGGGGAGAGAGAAAGAAAGGCAGAAATAAAGAGGGGGGCCAGGGGGAGAGAGAAAGAAAGGCAGAAATAAAGAGGGGAGCCAGGGGGAGAGAGAAAGAAAGGAGGGGGGGGGGGCAGGAGAAGAAAGAAGAAGAACCAGAAGAAGGACCAGAGACTCATGAAATCACTAGACAAAAAGGTAGGAAAAATGATTTTATTTTCAACTTAGTGATCAAAATGTGTCCGTTTTGAGAATTTATATCTGCTGTCTATATTTTGCACTATGGCCCCCTTTTACTAAAACGCAATAGCGGTTTTTAGCGCAGGGAGCCTATGAGCGTCAAGAGCAGCGTGGGGCATTCAGCTCCCTGCGCTAAAAACCGCTATCGCAGTTTAGTAAAAAGGGAGGGGGAATATTTGTCTATTTTTGTATAGTTGTTACTGAGGTGACATTGCATAAAGTCATCTGCCTTGACCTCTTTGAAAACCCGCGGAATATAAATGATAATTAACATTTTCTCTGCGTACAGCGTGCTTTGTGTTTTTAAAATTTTATTGTTGGTAGATCATTTTGACTTGGCCACAAAGGTAAGGGGGAGGGAGGGAGGGGAGCTGCTGAAAGACATCTAGTAATCCTTGCAGGCTTGACTGTGCAGGGAATTATTTTTGTAAAATCATGTTTTGTTAAGTGACTGGCATTATCTAGACTTTAATTTCTATGAATGAATAGAATGAAAATGATATAAAATTACTTGCTTGCGGGGACCGCGTGTTCCGGCTCACACAAGGAAGGAGGGGGTGAAAGGGAAAAAGTTTCTCTTCCTTGGAAATAGATTCTGAAGTGATCTCGTCAAAGAAGACCAGCACCAAATGTACAAGAAATCCCTTAAACAATGTCAAAAGAGCCCAAAATAGAAAACTGCTACTGCCTTGAGACTCCATTATTGAAGGAATCAACTTGAAATCATTGAAGAGACAGGAAAAGGTTAAATGCCTCATGGAATCCTCAGGTACAAAACACAAACCAAATTGTGAATGAAATCAGAGCAGACAGTAAGAATTATAAAATTGATGTCATTATCTATCTGGAAAAAAAGGCGTACTAGAAATAATGCCTCAGCAATACAATTTTCAGAAGTTCTATTTGCTCATGGTAAGGGAGAAGAGAGACTGCTAGTGATGGGGGGGGACTGATAGAAGATATGAAAGAAGGGTGGTAGAAAGGAACAGATGGTAAAGGAGGGAGGGAAGGGTGGTGGTGGAAAGGAATAGAACAGACATTGAAAGAGGGTAGAGAGGAACAGACCCTGAAAGGAAATGTGAAAGGCAGAGTGGGGAGAAGACGCTGGAAGGGAAGAAGACAGATGCCAGACTATGGGGGAGCGGAGGGAAGAAGATGGGTGCTAGACGGGGACGGTGACAGGGCGGTGAAAGGGATGGCGGTGACGGGGCGGTGAAGGGAACGGCGGTGACGGGGCGGTGCAAAGGATGGTGGGCCGGGGTCGGTGCAGTGACGGGGACAGATTTTTTCCTTGTGTCATTCTCTAATGAGGACCTTGCTTATGATATGGAGATAGAAAAAACAGAGTTGCCCATTATAGAAGGAATGGAAATAAGCTAATCTTTTCCTGTTAAGGAGGGCTGGGATAAAATTTGAACTGTGTACTAGATTAAGAGAAGGCTGAGATTTTTGTTTGAAGAAAACTTTACAGTTGGGACAAGTTATTTTTTTCTCTTTTGAGATAACGGGCTTGGAACTGACCATTGTTTATGTTTTGAATGCTGCAATGATATACTAGGTGATACAAACCTGGAAAAGCCTGTTTTGAAAGTTTGCTTTTGATTTTGATCAATAAATTATACCAGGAAATTGCACCTCTGTCATTGGACCTGTTTTTATTTTTTATTATTCCAATACCAAGCTACCAATAGAACCTCAACCGCTCGGCTGAGGTTTTGTGTGCACTGGGTAAGGCTACTTGCTGAGCTTAGCTTGGCCGCACCAGGTCACAGTATTGCCTAATGAAGTATCAGCACCGTTCCTGAGCAACTGAATTAAAATGACTTTGGGGGCATACGGGTGAGCCTGAATATTTGTATTCTAAGAGAGACTTGCCACACAGGCTACATGGCAGTGCTGTGAGAGTGCTAGTAAGGAACAGGAGTTGCCAGGAATAAAAGCTGAAAGAATTTTTTTTTTTTTTGTAGGGGGCCTCCATTTGGGATGTACTTGTACCTGTAGTTCCCTAGCAATGCTGGCTAGAATTGTAGTTTGGGGTATACAGCAGCCCTAGAGGTTCAGGGGCTAGTGTTCCTAGTAAGGGGACATCAGTGCAGATTGAATATTTTGATTTTGCTTATTGAATAGAGGCAAAGACTGCACAGTCCATGAGCTCTGTGCCATGTGATAGAAACCTTGACTGAACTGAACTGTGAAAGGTGGATATGAACTGAACAGTGAAATGTGGCTGTGGAAAGCAGGTTTCTTTTCTTGTATATTTTTTCTTTATAATAAACCCAGTGACTCTTTTTGAACTGAATCTGGTGTTCCGGTTTTCCTTCCTACTAGCTACATAAAGGGCACAAAAATCTTATCTGGGGTCCGAGCCAGGTTTTTCCTTTTGCTGGGGACCTGGCCCAGCCACAATAGGTTATAGGTTATATATATTTTCTCCAAAGTTGCCAGTTATATATTTACATATATATCTGTGTAATCATTAGTATATTTTGTAATTATTTTTGTAACCTGTTTGCCATATTTCCAATAATTTTTATTATTTAATAAATAATATATAATCCCACATTGGTAGTATTCACAGGGATACATTAAATGCTTTCCTATTCCTACCACACAAGTCCAGAATATCACTGTCTGAATGATTTTCTGTTATATAACTGTGCCAACATGACTCATGGATCAGTTCATGGGCCTATTCTTTTTAACATTTTTGTAAGCAATATTGCTGAACGGGCTTGTCAGATAAGATTTGCCTCTTTGAAGAATACACAAAAATCTGCAATAGAATAGACATTCCTGATGGTCTGCATAACATGAAAAAGGATCAAATGAAGCTTGAGGAATGAGCTTGCCTGCAAGCAGCCACAGAGGGAGAGAGGCAAGAGAGAGACTTGGAAGGCAGGGGTTAGGAGAGGAGGAGAGCCAGGAGGGCACAGGGAGAGTGCAGAGCGAGGTGTAGCGGCGAGAGGTAGCTCCGCCCACCCTTCTGACGTCGGACCTCGGAACTCCGCCTTAAAAGGGGCGGAGCCAACGGCGCGCGGCCGCAAGAGCGCCTTTGCGAAGGGCCTTGAGAAGGGCCAGGGCACTACACTAAGGTCAGCACACAACCGGAGGCAGAGAGTGAGTGTGGGTGAGAGGTCACAGCAGCAGCAGGCAGAGGGAGAGAGGACACAGCAGCAGCAGGCGGAGAGTGAGAGTGGGGGAGGGGACACAGCAGCATCAGGCAGAGGGAGAGAGGACACAGCAGCAGCAGGCGGAGAGTGAGAGTGGGAGAGGGGACACAGCAGCACCAGGCAGAGGGAGAGAGGACACGGCAGCAGCAGGCGGAGAGTGAGAGTTGGAGAGGGGACACAGCAGCACCAGGCAGAGGGAGAGAGGACACAGCAGCAGCAGGCGGAGGGAGAGCGAGGGAGTGAGGACACCAACAGATCAGAGGAGACCAGAGTGGTGAGAGCCAGAGGAGAGAGCAGAGAGGAGAGAGCAGAACAGGCAGACGAGAGAGCGGAGAGCAAATAGACGGACCAAAGGAGCAGAGCAGAGAGCTGAGGGAGACCGGAGAGCGGAGCGGATAAGATGGAAATGGAGGCAGCCGGAATACACCAGAGCTTTCCAGTATACTGCATGGGGTGCCATATGTACGACTACCTCCCCTCGGGAAGGCGGGAGTACATATGCGGTCGATGCCGGGAGCTGGAAGGCCTGAAGTATGAGGTCGCGAGATTGCAGGCCAGGGTTCAGGACCTGGAGGGGCTGCACGCTTCAGAGGAGCCAAGCCAGGCGTCTGAGGATCCAGACAGAAACAGGTCCATTGAAGATCAGGTGAGGGACCTTGAGAGATTCATCGAGGAGAGCTACAGGAGGGTCGAGGAGCAGAACCAGCAGCAACTCAGACAGGTGTCATCAGACGAGAGCCAGGACCCACCGGAGGATGGACCTAGTGGAGAGGCCAGTGGAGAGGCCAGGAGGGCAGAGGAGGCCAAGGACCCCGAGGGAGGAGCGCCCAGATTCACCATGGACACGGACCTGAGGCAGAGGAGGCTCTTAAGGAAGGGAAAGACTGCAATTGTTGTGGGAGACTCGATCCTGAGGGAGGTGGACAGTCACGTAGCCGGAGGTCGAGAGGACCGGCTGGTGACATGTCTCCCTGGGGCCAGGACAAAGGACATTGCCGACAGAATCGAGAGGATCTTGGACGGAGCCGAAACGGAGGAGACAGCAGTAATTGTCCACGTCGGAACAAATGATGTGAGCCGGAGGAATTTCAGCATGCCTGCGCTAACAGACCAGTTCAGGGTCCTGGGAAGGAAGCTGAAATGGAGGACACAAAGGATAGCATTCTCGGAGATCCTGCCGGTCCCGAGGGCAGATGCAAGGAGGCAGGCCGAGCTCCAGGAGGTGAATGCGTGGCTGAGGAGGTGGTGCAAGGAGGAGGGCTTCCACTTTGTGAGGAACTGGTCATCCTTCTGGGGAAAGAGCAAGCTCTACAGGTGGGATGGCCTGCACCTGAGCACGGCGGGAACAAGAATACTAGCAGCCAACGTAAAGAAGGAGACCGAGAGGGCTTTAAACTACAGAGAGGGGGAAAGCCGACAGCTGACCTGATGACGCTTCGGACAGCAGTATCAAGAAAAGATGCTGAATGGGCTGACTGCAGGGAGGAGGACGGGGGTCCGATGGAACTCGCGATCAGACAGCGAGGGAAACACCAGGTAACAGCAACTTGCTGGGAGAAGTCTAAGGGGAAGGGGAAAACATGGGATTCAGGAGGACAAGATGGCACCAGGGTGCAAACAGAAGGCAATAAGGTGGAGCCACAGGGCAAAGGGGAGACACAAGGCAAGGGGGAACAAACCAAGGCCCAGGGGACGATAGCACAGGAGGGGGCTGCTACTCCCCGGGGAAAAGCGGGGAGGTGGGGTGGAGGGGACATGGGGAGGAAGAGAGTTGCGAGGGTAAAGGCGGAGGGCACAGCAGAGGCACCGGGAGCGGGAAAACGGCCCGAGACCCAAGGGAAGGCGGCCCAGGTAAAGGCAGAGGTGGAGGACAAACACCGGGACCTACAGTGCTTATACGCAAATGCAAGAAGCCTCATGGCTAAGATGGGTGAACTGGAAGTCATGGCCAAGGGGGAGGACCTGGATATAATAGGAATTACAGAAACCTGGTGAACAGAGGAAAATCAATGGGATGTGGCGCTGCCAGGGTACAAGCTCTACAGGAGGGACAGGACCCACAAGAAGGGGGGAGGCATAGCGCTGTATATAAAGGACTATATCTACTCGATTGGGATCGATACGGCAACAAAGGCAGAGGAGCTAGAATCGCTATGGGTCAAATTGCCGGGAAAGAAGAGTGCAGACATAAAGCTGGGGCTGTATTATCGCCCGCGTGGTGCGTCAGAAACAATAGGACAAGACTTGGAAGCAGAACTGAGACAGGAATGCAGGACTGGAAGTGTAACAGTGATGGGGGACTTCAACTACCCGGTGATAGACTGGAGTACGGGACACTCCAACTCCATGAGGGAAGCAGGATTCGTAGAAGCTGTGAGGGACTGCTTCATGGAGCAACTAGTCAAGGAACCGACGCGAGGGGATGCTACTCTTGACCTCATCCTTAACGGATTAGGGGGGCCTGCAAGAGGGGTAGAAGTAGGAGGAACACTAGGCAACAGTGATCACAACGTGATCAGATTCACATTAGAAAGGGGGTCACCCATAGTGGGGAGGACCGCAACGACTGTGCTCAACTTCAGGAAAGGGAACTATGTTGCTATGAGGAAAATGGTGGGGAGGAAGCTCAGGAACAGCTTTAGGATGGAGACTGTAGGGAGCGCCTGGACCCTTCTCAGGGACACACTGCAGGAAGCGCAAAAACTGTACATCCCCAGTTTCAGGAAAGGCCGCAAGAACAAGCGGTCAAAAGACCCGGTTTGGATGACACCTGAAGTAAAGAGGGTAATCAGTGACAAGAAAGTGTCCTTCCGGAAATGGAAAAGGGATCCAACGGAGGAAAATCACCAGGAGCACAGGAAATGTCAAAAGGAATGCCACCGAGAGATTAGAAAAGCAAAAGGGAAATATGAGGCGGGGCTAGCCAGGGAGGCGAAAAACTTCAAGGCATTCTTCAGTTACGTAAAGGGGAAGCAACCAGTGAGAGAGGAGGTGGGGCCATTGGACGATGGGGATAGGAAGGGAGTGATTAAGGAGAATAAAGAGGTAGCTGAGAGGTTGAACACGTTCTTCTCGTCGGTCTTCACGAGCGAGGACACGTCCAATATACCGGACTCAGAGGAGCTCATGAGTGGGGAGCAGGCCAAAAGATTGGGGCATATAGAGGTAAGTCGGGAGGATGTCCTCAAGCAGATTGACAGACTGAAAAGCGGGCAAATCACCAGGACCGGACGGGATCCACCCAAGGGTTCTAAAGGAACTAAGTCAGGAAATAGCGGGCGCAATCCAGCATGTTTGCAACCTATCTTTGAAAACTGGAGAGGTACCAGAGGACTGGAAACTGGCGAATATCACACCTATCTTTAAGAAGGGATCGAGAGGTGACCCCGGGAACTACAGGTCGGTGAGCCTGACTTCAGTTATAGGGAAGATGGTGGAAGCAATGATCAAGGACAGCATTTGCAAGCACATCGAGAAAAATGGCCTACTGCGGACAAGCCAGCACGGATTCTGTAAGGGAAGGTCGTGCCTGACAAACCTTCTGTACTTCTTTGAGGGAATAAGCAGTCAGGTGGACAAAGGGGAACCCATAGACATCATTTACCTCGATTTTCAAAAGGCCTTTGACAAGGTGCCACATGAAAGGCTGCTTAGGAAGCTGTGGAACCACGGGGTGGGCGGGGATGTACACAGATGGATCAAGCACTGGCTGTCAGGTAGACTACAGAGGGTCGGAGTAAAGGGCCAATATTCTGACTGGCGGGGAGTCACGAGCGGTGTGCCGCAGGGATCGGTGCTGGGGCCGCTACTCTTCAACATATTTATCAATGACCTGGAAACGGAGGCAAAGTGTGAGGTTATAAAATTTGCAGACGATACCAAGCTCTGCGCCAGAGTTAGGACCAGGGAGGAGTGTGAGGAACTGCAAAGGGACCTCGATAAGCTGGAGGACTGGGCAAACAAATGGCAAATGCGCTTTAACGTAGATAAATGCAAGGTCATGCAAATAGGGAAAAAGATCCCGTTGTTCGAGTATAAAATGGGGGGGAGATTGCTGGAAGACACCGGACTTGAGAGAGACTTGGGTGTGCTAGTGGATCCATCCATGAAACCATCCGCACAGTGTGCAGCAGCCTCGAAGAAAGCCAACAGGATGCTGGGCATCATCAAGAGGGGCATATCAACCAGGACGCGGGAAGTCATCATGCCGCTGTATCGAGCGATGGTGCGCCCACATCTGGAATACTGCGTTCAATATTGGTCGCCGCACCTCAAGAAGGACATGGCAGTTCTTGAGAGAGTCCAAAGGAGGGCAACGAAACTGGTAAGAGGGCTGGAAAACTGCCCATATGCTGAGAGGCTGGATAAACTGGGGCTCTTCTCTCTGGAAAAGAGGAGGCTCAGGGGGGATATGATAGAGACCTTCAAAATACTTAGGGGCATAGAGAGGGTGGACAGGGACAGGTTCTTCAGACTAAAAGGGACGACAGGTACGAGGGGGCATTCAGAGAAACTGAAGGGAGATAGGTTCAAATCAAATGCAAGGAAGTTTTTCTTCACCCAAAGGGTCGTGGACAAATGGAATGCGCTCCCGGAGGAAGTGATCCGGCAGAGTACAGTACAGGGATTCAAACAGGGATTGGACAGATTCCTGAGGGAAAAGGGGATCGTGGGGTACTGAGGGAGGTGCTGGGGTGTTGCATAAGTATAGACAGCTCACCAGGTCGTGCAGGTGCAAGGCCGGAGGGTTAGGACATTGATGGGAAGATAGGACTTTGATGAGAAACCTAGGGGGCAAGGGGGCCCCTTCTGGTGATTAAGGCAGGTCATGACCTGTTGGGCCGCCGCGGGGGCGGACTGCTGGGCGGGATGGACCTCTGGTCTGACCCGGCAGAGGCACTGCTTATGTTCTTATGTCTGAAATTTGGCAGCTAAGATTCAATGCTAAGATATGCAAGTCATGAATTTTGGCTGCAAAAGTCTGAGGAAATGGTACAGTTTAGGGGGTGAAGGACTCTGGTGTACAAAAGAGTAGTACTTAGTGTGATAGTATGTGATGGATCTTAAGGTGGCCAAACGGGTTGAAACGACAACAGCAAAAGTTAGAAGGATACTTGGATACATAGGGATAGGAATGACCAGTAGGAAAAATGGAAGATTAGATTTATACCTTTGATAATCTTCTTTCTGTTAGTCCTTGGAGGATTCCATTTGTTAGGTGTTCAATCCCAACCCACAGTACTAGGCATTGCAGAAATCTACAATTTTTATGAGCACATGCTCCACCCCCTTAGTCTTAGTAAACAATTCCAGTTAAGTCTCAAAGCCAAGCACATACCATGATAAAGGGGTAGGGGGAAGAATCCTCATCAACAGAAGTAATTCATGAACTGGTTTGCTCAAAGGCAACTCAGAAAAACACTGAAGAATAATGTATCACTAACCTGAAGTGCAGCAAGCACCCCAAGAAAGACCTTTGGTAATGAGTGCTGTGAACAAGGCTGCCCTGTGAACTTCTTAAAAGCTAAGTTGCTCAGCATTTCATATTCTGCTCTTTTCACTGTTTTTCAGCGTTATATCTGTTTAATTTCTCTTCTCCTTCTCGCTGTTTCTTATTTAAAAAAACAAAAAACACAAAAAAATAAACCTTTCTCTTTCCTCTGTTAAATCTTATTTCCTCTTCCTTTTCATAGGAATAAGGGTAAGACTTATATTAACTCTAATTAAATCCTGGTGCCTATGGCACAGGGTGACTAAAGTAGGGAAAATCCTGTTATAAAACCTGTGATTTAGGGTAGCCACTGATTTGGTATAGAGCCTGCATTTCTGTTTAAAATCCTGTGTTTTAGGGTAGCTACTGATTTGGTATAGAGCCTGCATTTTTGTTTAAAATCCTGTGTTTTAGGGTAGCCACTGATCTGGTATAGAGCCTGCATTTTTGTTTAAAATCCTGTGTTTTAGGGTAGCCACTGATCTGATACAGAGCCTGTATTTCTGACTTACTAGTTTTCAGATATTGTTTTCTGATGATTAGGTGTAGAAGGGAGGGGGCTCTGATTTATTACTAAGGTTAACTGCATTATCTTTGGGACAATGCTGTGAACAAGGCTGCCCTGTGAACTTCTAAAAGTTAAGTTGCTCAGCATTTCATAGTCTGCTCTTTTCACTGTTTTTCAGCATTATATCTGCTTAATTTCTCTTCTCCTTCTCCCTGTTTCTTACTTAAAAAAAACAAAAAACACAAAAAAAATAAACCCTTCTCTTTCCTCTGTTAAATCTTATTTCCTCTTCCTTTTCATAGGAATAAGGGTAAGACTTATATTAACTCTAATTAAATCCTGGTGCCTATGGCACAGGGTGACTAAAGTAGGGAAAATCCTGTTATAAAACCTGTGATTTAGGGTAGCCACTGATTTGGTATAGAGCCTGCATTTCTGTTTAAAATCCTGTGTTTTAGGGTAGCCACTGATTTGGTATAGAGCCTGCATTTCTGTTTAAAATCCTGTGTTTTAGGGTAGCCACTGATTTGGTATAGAGCCTGTATTTTTGCTTAAAATCCTGTGTTTTAGGGTAGCCACTGATCTGGTATAGAGCCTGTATTAGAGAATGACACAAGGAAAAAATCTGTCCCTGTCACCGCCCCGTCCCACCATCCTCTCCACTGCCCCGTCACCGCTGTTCCCTTCACCGTCCCGTCACCGTCATCCCTTTCACCGCCCCATCACCGCCACTGCCATCCCATTCACCGCCCCATCACTGTCCCCGCAGCATCCATATAAGCCTTAGTAAGTACTGTAATATTTAGCTTATTCCTTTATTATAAATCAAAGTTCCTGCTGCTGAACTAGAGAAAGAGATGTTCAGCTGGCAGGGCTTTGTTTATAAATTTTTATCAACACAACTAATATACTACTTTATCCTAAAGCAAAAAATAAATAAATACATATTATTTTTTTTTTCTACCTTTGTTGTCTGGTTTCTGCTTTCAACATCTTCTCATTCAATTCCTTCCATCCACTGTGTGTCTTCTCTCTGCGTCTTCCATTTGCTGTTACTGTGCCTCTCCCTTCACCCCCCCCCCCCAATTGGTTTAGCACCCATCTTCCCTCCGCTCCCCCATAGTCTGGCATCTGTCTTCTTCCCTTCCAGTATCTTCTCCCCACTCTGTCTTCCACATTTCCCTTCAGGGTCTGTTCCTCTCCACCCTCTTTCAATGTCTGTTCTATTCCTTTCCACCACCACCCTTCCATCCATCCTTTACCATCTGTTCCTTTCTACTACCCTTCAGCTCCTCTCGCGTGGCCTATTTATCTACCTTCCTCCCTCTTATTTTCGTGGCATGTTACAATGTAATTTGTGCAAGCCACTGGAGCCTGCGAGCTTGGTCCCTGTCCCATCCCCACAAACCATCTCACTTCTGTGCTCCTATTTTCCCCATTTCTAATATCTCCCCTATGTATCTGCCATTGACCCCCCCCCCCCCGTGTCCATATACCAACCCCATGGCATGTCCCCTTTATGTCTCTGTCCCTATGCCCCATGCACATAATTTCCCCTCTTACTCTTACCTTCCTGTGTCCAGATTTCCCATATCTTCCTCTTCCATACCAGTGTGTCTCTTTTTTTCAACCCCATCTAGCTTCTTTCCCTCTTTCTTCCCCCCCCTCCTTCCAGCATCTGGCTCACCTGCATGTCCTCCCCTTTCTTTCCTGCTGTGGGTTTTTCTTTCCCTCTTCATCCCCTTTGCCCAGAATCCTTTTCCCTTTCACTCCCTCCTTCCACTCTGTTACAAACCTTGGTATCATCAGCAAAAAGGCAAAATTTACCTTCTAACTTTTCTGCATTGTCACTCACAAATATATTGAACAGAATCCTTGTAATGAATGTGACTATTATTTTGTAACCTGCCTTATGTTGAAATACAGTATATTAAATTTTACTACATTAATAAATACATTTGCAAGACTCCTGCTTTTCTACAATCTAGAGAACCAATGCAAGTGGTCCTTCACTGTGCTCCTTCACCTTCACACAGCACATCGAAGGCCAGTTTGAGCAATCTGTTTCTGCAATCCTTCACATTCCCACAAACTATCAGGGTCTAGTGTGAATGGCCCTTCTCAGGGCTATTTGAAATTTCAAGCACCAGATGTACTTTTTTCAAACTGAATTGGATCATTTCAACTAGAGAGGAAAAGGTGTGTTAAGGTGTTTTTTTGAGTGGCAAGAAAAAGAAAGCCTGCAAACTAAGATGAGGTGAAGGGAGGGAGCTGGCTAAACGCTACGATCGATCGCGCGGTCCCCGCAGCCCCCACCCGCCTGCCCGATGGATCTTAGCCAGCTCCCTCCCTTCACCTCACCTTAGTTTGCAGGCTTTCTTTTTCGGCGACCTGCACGCTTTCCCAAAGAGTCGCGCATGCGCGATTGCTCAGTGTTCAATCTTCTGCTCTGCTGCAACTTCCTGTTTTCGGTTGCTCCACGGGGCGGTGAATGGCCTTGTCCCCGTCCCCGCAGCGACTGCTATTTTTCTTTCCCCGTTTCAGCAGTTTGCCCGCGGCTAAACACGGCTAGCCGTGGGTAACCGCCACCGTGTCATTCTCTAGTCTGTATTTCAGCCATTGTTTTCTGCTGATTAGGTGTAGAAGGGAGGGGCTCTGATTTATTACTAAGGTTAACTGCATTATCTTTGGGACAGTGCTGTGAACAAGGCTGCCCTGTGAACTTCTAAAAGCTAAGTTACTCAGCATTTCATATTCTGCTCTTTTCACTGTTTTCAGCATTATATCTGCTTAATTTTTCTCCTCCTCCTCCCTGTTTCTTACAAAAAAATAAACCCTTCTCTTTCTTTTGTTAAATCTTATTTCCTCTTTCCCTTCATAGGAATGAGGGTAAGACTTATAGTCCCACCCACCCCAGGGACCACTTTTCATATATAGAGAACCAAATAATCAGGACTACTAAAATCAAGTCATTTCACAACCAATCAAGATGACCTTTATTCTATACAATCATTGTGGTGCTTTAATTCCAAGACACACTATTTGGAGGCTTAAGGCTTGCCCCATCTGTCTTCAACTTGCTAGTATTAAGGAGGAGCTCTGCAAACTTAAACAGGAATTGAATACAATTAAAGCAGCTTCCATCGCTCCACAAAATCATACCAACTTACCACCTCTATCTCAAAGAATAAAACAGCACAGGAATAAATGGGTCACAGTAGGATCAGGAAGACTGCGACATGTAACACAGAAACATCCACTTTCACTAATATTACCTCTACAGAATTCCTTCGCTCCACTAGAGCACTGTGATACTCAAGAAAACAGAAGGGAGGTAGGACTGGAATCAATGAAGGTAACTCAAGAGAACAAACGCACCCTAAGCACAAATAAAAAAGCCAAAAACAGAAAACTATTACTGTTGGGGGATTCCATCATCAGAGGCATTAACCTTGAAACACAAGGCGAGGAGACCAAAATAGTGAAATGTCTTCCAGGATCCTCAGCTACCAGGAGTTCCAGGCAAATACAGACTATAATTAAGGAAGAAACTAAGGATTTTAACACTGATGTTATCTATCTGGGAACAAATGACCTGGCCACAACTCCATACTTGCAGCACAGAAAGCTTTTCGGGAGCTTGGAGAGGGTGTGAAACCTTTTGTAAAGACTTTAGCTTTTTCTGAAATACTGCCTGCATATGGAAAGGGAGAGCAAAGAGTGAAAAACACAGAGGACTTTAATAGATGGCTCAAAGCCTGGTGTCATCAAGAAGGCTTCAGCTACATAGGAGGATGGGGAAATACATGGAAGGACAAGAAGCTATATTGCACTGATGGGCTACATATTACTACAGCAGGAAAAAGAAACCTTGCAGAGAAATTTAGACAATATGTTTCAAGGCATTTAAACTAGAAGGTGAGGGTGGTGTATGTATGAAGGACAATTATAGAGACCACCCCCGGCAAAAGAAAAGATATGATAGCAGTAAAGATTGCAACATAAACAATATCAGCAACTTGTTTCTTATTATTGCAATAGAAAGTGAAACGAAACAAAAATCTATATGAAAAAGGAGATTACCACTGAAAAATAGCAGAAAGGAGCAGGCTACTCTAAACCAGTGGTTCCCAACCCTGTCCTGGAGGAACACCAGGCCAATTGGGTTTTCAGGCTAGCCCTAATGAATATGCATGAAGCAAATTTGCATGCCTATCACTTCCATCATATGCAAATCTCTCTCATGCATATTCATTAGGGCTAGCCTGAAAACCCGATTGGCCTGGTGTTCCTCCAGGACAGGGTTGGGAATCACTGCTCTAAACAACTGAGTGAAGACAGATGGCGTGTGGTATGAAATCCTCCAGGGACTAACAGAAAGATAACACTAGTCTGCATGATATCGGATGACTGAAAACTAATATATGATATTACCTCACTTTTTTATGCTGATTCCAGAATTGTCCTTAGTTTTCTTCTATCACGTATAGTTTTTCCACAATTTTACTTCAAAGATTTATTGCCGTGCCAGTAGGTAATGAGTATTGTTGGAGGGAAATTTCACAATACAGACCTGTAAGCCTTTTGGCTTGCACAAATGTTGCTGCTAGCTGTTATTTGTGTGACCTTGGAAGTGTTGTTTATTGAAGGGGCGTGGCTTGGTGCTGAAGCAGAATGGACGTTTGAATCAACAGCTCTTTCCCTTCTCCATCTTTTTTTCCTAACTAGCAGGTTACACATGTATAAAACACGGGCAATTTAGGAATACTCATATGCATATATAGTGAGTATAACATATAAGTTTTAGGATGGCATCTGGAAAGCAATGTAAGTTGGAGGCTGCTTTTGTAGCGAGCAGTGCCAATGCCACTGCAAACATCAAAGGAACAGGATATTTCAGATATCCTGGAACCTCTAATGTCTGAACTGAAAGACATTAAGACATTGATAAAGGAAAGCACGTCTAAAATCTCCGTGTTACAAACCGGAAGTTGCAAGCCTGTCGCAACAAATTAATACATATAATAAGAGGACATGGCACAGCCCCCAATTACCTAAACAACCGCCTGAACCAAAATCTCACCACTAGACAAAGAAGAACTAATACTCCATTTACCTACCCCCCACTCAAAGGCACTCAGCGCAAGAAGATGTTTGAGAGTCTACTAGTGACGCAAGCAGCGAAACTGGACCATACCATCTCCAACCTGCTGATAACAACAAGCGACTTCAAATCTTTTCGTAAAGAAATCAAAACCCAACTATTCAAAAAAATTTATCCAGATATCTTAACTCTAACCCTGGATTCCCCTCCGTGTAATTCACTCAACCTCTCCCCCTCTCCAGTTATCCTTACTCTTCAAAGCCTCAAGCATGTCAACTGCTTCCAAAACTGTATATATACTGGAACTGCACTATCTCCAATTTGTACATCTCCCCAAATTGTAAATCTACTGGAATAGCCCAATCTTCCTTGCTCTATCCCATTCCCAAAACTGTAATTCACCAATCTTCTTGTAATTTCTCCTGGAAATGTCCAGATGTCTCTTTTGTAATCCGCCCAGAACTGCAAGGTACGGGCAGAATAAAAGTCAGTAATGTAATGTAATCTTGAGCAGTGGATTTCTGCTATTGAGGATGGATTACAAGGCTGCCAAGCACACTACAATACAATTGTGCAGATGAAAAAAGACCTGGAGGAGGCCAGTAACAGAAGATTGAACTAAAAAAAAAAAAAAAAGGGGGAAGTGTTTATCTCAGACAGTTGCATTACCAGTGCTGTTCTCATTTTATTTCTCTATTGTGATTGCAGGAACTACAATGTCTACACGTAAGTGAGTGAACAATCCAAATGTTTTCTGTTACCTTTGTGGAAATTATACAGTGCTTAAGCAAAGAACGGATATAACAGACTTTGTGAAAAAAGCTTACTATGCTTATTTTAAAGTGAAACTTGGTGACCAGGATAAGGCATGGGCATCAAAGAAAGTTTGCTGCTATTGTGTTGAGGTTAAAATTGTGGACAAAAGGAAAAAAAAAAGTGCATGCCATTTGTAATTCCTATGGTGTGGATGGAGCCTAAAGACCACCTTTATCTAATTGTGGTATACTGTTCCGCTTTCTAACCTAGACCTCTCTATTTCTAACCTCCCCCCCCCCGGCCCCCCCCAAAAAAAAAAGCTTTTCCTTCCTTTTCTGGCTAACCCTGGTACAAGAGTCTTTCTTGAGCTGCCAACTTTTTCCAAACTTTCCTAACTTGGGTTCTAGATAAGCTCTGTAAGGTTTTATTTTATATTGCCATAGCTTGGATAGGTAGAAGATTAATTTTTACAGCTGGTTTATTAGACAGGAATGTGGAATATATACATCAGCTAGCCTACTTCCCACACATCTTGACTGTAGGCAGGCTCTATTACAGGTTTAATAGAAAATTTACATTCAATATAGGTTTCATTGCTAACACAGCTCATACATCTCTGGTGACTTAGGCCCTCCCACCCTCCCCTGTGCTTACACTACTTAAATACCTAATTCTCATTTATTGGTTCCATGCTGCCTTAAGGACAAATTGATCCACCCACCCCTGGATTATCACAGATAAGTATTTTTCTTGTCTATAGATCAATCACTTCCTATACCATCCAATCAAGATGACCTTTATTCAGTGCAATCACTGTGGCGCTTTAGTTCCAAGGCGCACCATCTAGAGACTTGGGGCTTGCTCCATCTGTCTTCTGCTTTCTTTTATTAAGGAGGAGCTCAGAAATCTTAAGCAAGAATTGAATTCAATCAAAGCAACTTCCATCACTCCACAGAATCATACCCACGGTCTCCAGCCTTCTAGTATTAAGGAGGAGCTCAGGAATCTTAAGAAGGAATTGAATGCAATCAAAGCAACTTCTAACACTCCACTGAACCATACCAATTTCCCACCACTGCCTCAAAGAGTAATACAATCAAGGAATAAAGGGATCACAGTAGGGTCAGGAAGACTGCGCCACATGACACAGAAAAATACATCCTCACAATTGCACCTACAGAATTCATTTGCTCCATTAGAGCATTGCAGTGCTCAAGAAAGAACTGAAATCGAACTGGAACCAGTGAAGGTAACTTATGAAGAAAAGCACTCACAAAAGAAGAGTAAGAAACCCCAAGCCAATAAATTATTGTTTTTAGGGGATTCTATCATCAGAGGCATTAACATTGAAACGCAAGACAAGGAGCCTAAAATAGTGAAGTGTCTCCCAGGATCCTTGGCTACTAGGAGTACCCAACAAATACTATCTATAATTAAGGAAGAAACTAAAAAGTCTAAAGCTGATACTGTTATCCATCTGGGAACAAATGACCTAGCCAACAACTCCACACTTGCAGCTCAGAAAGCCTTTCGAGAGCTTGGTGAAGGCTTGAAACCTTTTGTAAGCACTGTAGCTTTCTCCGAAGTACTTCCAGCATATGGAAAGGGAGAGCAAAGAGTTAAAAACACAGAGGACTTCAATAGGTGGCTCAAAGCCTGGTGTCATCAAGAAGGCTTTAGGTACATTGGAGAATGGGGAAATACATGGAAGGACAAGAAGCTATACTGTACTGACGGGCTACATATTACTACAGCAAGAAAAAGAATCTTTGCAGAGAAATTTAGACAATATGTTTCTAGGCATTTAAACTTGAAGGTGGGGGTGGTGTATGTATGAAGGACAATTATACAGACCACCCCCAGCAAAAGACAAGATGTGATGGTAGTAAAGACTGCAACAAAACTATACAAAAAAGATAACCGCTGAAAAATAGCTGGAACGCAATGACCACAAATGCTCGCAGTCTAAGCAATAAAGATCATAATCTGCAAGCCCTGATGTTAGAGGGAGACCTGGATATTGTTGCTATCACAGAGACGTGGTTCAGTGAATCTCATGGATGGGATGCAAACATACTGGATTATAATCTTTTTAGAAAGGACAGAGATGGTCAAAAAGGTGGAGGAGTAGCTCTCTATGTAAGGATTGATATCCAAGCGACTGAAATGCAAGGGACCTGGAGAGAGGAAGAAGCGATATGGATCGTTCTGAAAAGAGAAGTGGAACTTCTACTTACATGGTTGTAGTCTACAGACCTCTGACTCAATTGCAGCAAATTGATAAAGATCTAAATGTGGATATCCAAAAGTTTGGAAAGAAAGAGGAGATGCTGCTGTTGGGAGATTTCAACCTGCCGGATGCAGGCTGGAAAGTTCCATCTGCGGAATCGGAAAGAAGTAGGGAGATAGTGGATGCCTTTCAAGATGCCCTGCTCAGACAAATGGTGACGGAACTCATGAGGGAAAAAGCGATATTGGATCTGGTCCTCACAAATGGAGAGAGTATATCTAATGTACGAATGGGTGCTCATCTGGAAGTAGCAATCATCAAATGGTTTGGTTTGATATAGCGGCTAAAGCGGAAGGCCGCCGCATGATACTAAAAGTCCTAGATTTCAAACATACAGACTTTAATAAAATTGGAGAGTACCTGAAGAAAGAGCTGCTAGGACTAACAGGTGAAACTGAAAGAACCAAAGAGGGAGATACGCCTGGCGAAAGCGCAGGCAGAAGAGCAAATGGCTAAAAATGTAAAAAAGGGAGACAAATTATTTTTCAGATATATCGGTGAAAGGAGGAAGATGAAAAATGGAATTTCTAAACTAAAAGATGCTAGGAACCGATATGTGGAGAGTGATGAACAAAAAGCAAACGTGTTAAACAAATACTTCTGGAGAAGGACCGAGATTGTCTGGCAAAGTTACACGAGAAAATGGAGTAGATTCTGCGCCGTTCACGAAGGAAAGTGTTTATGAACAACTTGAAAAACTGAAGGTGTATAAAGCGATGCGACTGGACGGGATCCATTCCAGGATACTGAGGAAGCTCAGAGAGGTTCTGACGGGTCCTATTAAAGAGTTGTTCAACAAATCTCTGGAGACGGGAGTGGTTCCTGGGGACTGGAGAAGAGCGGATGTGGTCCCTATTCGCAAAAGTGGTCACAGGGATGAAGCGGGAAACTACAGGACAACAAGCCTCACTTTGGTTGTTGGAAAAATAATGGAAGTGTTGCTGAAAGAAAGAATAGTGAACTTCTTAGAATCTAATGGGTTACAGGATCCGAGGCAACATGGTTTTACTAAAGGTAAATCATGCCAAACGAACCTGATTGAATTTTTTAATTGGGTGACCACAGAACTGGATCAAGGACATATGCTAGATGTAATTTACTTAGATTTCAGCAAAGCCTTTGACATGGTTCCTCATAGGAGGCTGTTGAACAAACTTGAAGGGCTGAAGTTAGGATTCAAAGTGGAGAACTGGATTAGAAACTGGTTGACGGACAGACGCCAGAGGGTGGTGGTTAATGGAAGTTGCTCGGAGGAAGGAAAGGTGAGTAGTGAAGTCCCTCAGGGTTCGGTGCTGGGGCCGATCCTGTTCAATATGTTTCTGAGTGACATTGCTGAAGGGTTAGAAGGAAAAGTTTGCCTTTTTGTGGATGATAGCAAGATTTGTAACAGAGCAGACACCGAGGAGGGAGAGGAAAACATGAAAAAGGATCTGCAAAAGTTAGAGGAATAGTCTAAAATATGGCAACTAAAATTCAATGCAAAGAAATGCAGAGTAATGCATTTTGGGATTAATAATCGGAAGGAACATAAGAAGTGCTATCTCCGGAACAGACCGCAAGTCCGGCGATCCGCATATGCAGAGGCCCCGCCAGGTGTACCCTGGCATAGTTTTAAGTCCCCATATCACTCTAAGCTTCTCATAAGGAGAAGTGCATCTAGCTTACCCTTACCAATGTCACTTTATGCCTCTCATAAGGAGATGTACATCTAACTTACCCTTAAATCCTAGAACGGTGGATTCCGTAACTACCTCTTCTGGGAGAGCATTCCAGGTGTCCACCACTCGTTGCGTGAAGCAGAACTTCCTGATATTTGTCCTGAACTTGTCCCTCCTTAGCTTCAGTCCATGTCCTCTTGGCTGTGTCACACTGGACATTGTAAATAATGTTTTTTCCTGCTCTATTTTGTCGATTCCTTTCAGTATTTTGAAAGTCTTGATCATATCCCCTCGCAGTCTCCTCTTCTCAAGGGAGAGCAATCCCAGTCTCTTAACTCATTCCTCGTATTCCAAGTACTCCATGCCCTTTATTAGCTTTGTTGCTCGTCTCTGCACCCTCTCGAGCATACTTCTTTAGGTATGGAGACCAATGTTGGACGCAGTATTCCAAGTGTGGTCTGACCATCGCTCTATATAGCAGCATTATTACTTTCTCCGATCTACTTGTGATTCCCTTCTTTATCATGCCTAGCATTCTATTCACATTTTTCGCTGCCACCGCACATTGCACCAACAGCTTCAGGGTCCTATCGATTAATACGCCCAGGTCCATTTCCTGTTCGGTTTTTCCCAGAGTTGCACCTGACATACTATACTTGTGTTCCTTATTTTTTCTGCCTAAGTGCATCACTTTGCATTTTTTCACATTAAACTTCATCTGCCATTTATCTGCCCAATTCTCCAATCAGCTCAAGTCGCTCTGGAATTCCTCACTGTCATTCTGCGATTTGATTGCCCTGCATAGCTTTGTGTCGTCTGCAAACTTGATGATCTCACTGGATGTTCCATTCTCCAGGTCATTGATGAAGATATTAAATAAGATGGGCCCAAGTACCGAGCCCTGGGGCACACCGCTAGTCACATTCTCCCAGTCTGAGAATTTCCCATTTATGCCCACTCTCTGCCTTCTGTTCTCCAGCCATTTGCCTATCCATCTTAGTATATCTCCTTCTATTCCATGGAACCTTGTCGAACGCTTTCTGAAAATCCAAGTATATAATATCCACCAGTTCTCCATTATCAATTTGTCTGTTCACTGTCTCAAAAAATTGAAGTAGGTTCGTCAAACATGACTTCCCTTTCCTGAATCCATGTTGGCTGGCTCTCATCATGTCGTGTGTGTCTAAGTGCCGGTTATGCTATCCTTGATCAGAGCCTCAACCATCTTCCCAGGGATCGACGCGAGACTCACAGGTCTATAGTTGCTCGGTACTCCTCTTGATCCTTTTTTAAATATCGGCGTGACGTTCACTATCTTCTAGTCGTCCGGTATCTGTCCTGTTTTGATTGACAGGTTCGCAAGTTTTTGCAATAGTTTTCCGATTTCTACTTTTAGCTCTTTCAAGACTCTCGGATTAATTCTGTCTGGTCCAGGAGATTTGTCACTTTTGAGTTTGTCGATCTGGTGGTAAATCTGGTCCAAGTCCACTTCTACTGTGGTAAGGCTCTTCTCTGTTACTCCTTTGAACACTTTCACTGCTTCCGGAATTGTTGCAGTGTCTTGCTTTGTAAAGACAGACGCAAAGAAGGAATTAAGTCTGTCTGCGATTTGTTTGTCTTCCTTGATGTACCCTTTCCTTCCCTGATCGTCCAACGGTCCCATTGCCTCTTTTGTGGGTTTTCTCCCTTTCACGTTTCTGAAGAAGGACTTTAAGTTTTTGGCCTCCTGCGCTATTTTCTCCTCTTAGCCCTTTTTGGCATCCCTCACCGCCCTGTGACACTTCTTCTGATCATCCTTGTGTTTGTTCCAAGTTTCGGTTGTTTTCGTGCATTTCCATGCTTTAAAGGAGTCCTTCTTTTCTTTTATGGCTTCCTTCACCTCTTTAGTAAGCCACGCCGGCTCTCTTTTGCCTTTGGTTTTCTTTGCTTTGGACATCCGTGGAATGTAGAGGCTTTGTGCTTCCGTGATAGTATTTTTCAGAAGGGACCATGCCTGTTCTACCGTTTTGACTTTGAAGGAGCTGTATATGCTGGAGGGGAGAGGCTGATATGCATGGATGGGGAAAGGAACCTTAGGGCGATAGTGTCCAAAGATCTAAAGGTGAAAAAACAGTACGACAAAGTTGTGGCTGCTGCCAGAAGGATGCTGGGCTGTATAAAGAGAGGCGTAACCAATAGAACGAACGAAGGTGTTGATGCCCCTGTACAGGTCGTTGGTGAGGCCCCACTTGGGAGTATTGTGTTCAGTTTTCGAGACCGTATCTGGCGAAGGACACAAAAAGGCTTGAAGTGGTCCAGAAGAGGGCGACGAAAATGATAGGAGGTTTGCGCCAAAAGACATAAGAGGAGAGACTGGAAGCCCTGAATATGTATACCTTAGAGGAAAGGAGGGACAGGGGAGATATAATTCAGACATTCAAATACTTGAAAAGTAATAATGTAGAACAAAATATTTTCCAGAGAAAGGAAAATGGTAACACCAGAGGACAAAATTTGAGGTTGAGGGGTAGGAGACTCAAGAGCAATGTAAGGAAATTCTTCTTTGCGGACAGGGTGGTGGATGCCTGGAATGTGCTCCCAAGAGAGGTGATGGAGAGGAAAACGGTGACGGAGTTCAAAAAAATGTGGGATGATCACAGAGGATCTAGAATCAGAAAATACTAGTAAATATTGAAGAACAAAGTTCAGTACTGGGCAGACTTACATGGTCTGTGTGTGTATATGGCCATTTGGGAGAGGATGGGCTGGGTAGGGCTTCAATGACTGGGAGAGTGTAGTTGGACTGGAGTGAGCTTTGACAGAGACTTCAGTAGTTGGAACCTAAGAACAGTACCAGGCAGAGCTTTAGATTCTTGCCCAGAAATAGCTAAGGAGGAAAAAAAAAAACCCAACAAACATTTAGATTGAATCAGGTTGGGCAGACTAGATGGACCATTCAGATCTTTATCTGCCATCATCTACTATGTTACCTTAATAACTGTTACTTCTGTTTAGTTAATGTTCACGGGTGCAATTCAAAAAATAAGAACCAAATTGTGTATCCAAGCATTCCTTCAGCTATTAGGCCAGTTCTACATGGAGAAGACCTGCATGCTCCTCTTCCTCCAGCTGTTTTAGAGAAACTGGCAGAAGATGATGTTGAAAGTGAACTTGACACAATCACCAAAGACGATACTGATGATGTGTACCAGCCTGAATACGACTACTCCACAACAGTTCTCTCAGAGTGAACTTAATGATCTAGTACATGATTTGAATTTGCCTAAGGAATCTGCATAACTACTGAAGATGACGCTGAAAGTGAACTTGACGCAATCACCAAAAACAATACTGATGATGTGTACCAGCCTGAATATGACTTTACTCCACAACAGTTCTCTCAGAGTGAACTTAATGATCTAGTACATGATTTTAATTTGCCTAAGGAATCTGCATAACTACTTGGCTCCCGAGCCACCAAGTGTTAGGGTAGGCTGGCCAGGCAGGTTCCCTGCAAAAGGGTTGCCCTTTCAGCTATAAACTTCTGACCAGAGTCTGTGTCTTCTCCCAGGCAGAGCTGTCCCAGTCATGCAGGGAACCTCTGGAGCACCACAGGCCTCACATTTCGGATAAAGACTCAAAAATAAAACATCTAAATCAAAGCAGATCACAAAGACACCTTCCAACTCACTTGTAGAAGGAAAAACTGAGGAGATGGAGGCAGAGCCGAGAAAAAAGGTAGATGATGCTTTCTACAGACTCTTGAATAAAGGAGAACAACACACTGGTCAAGACTCGTATGCCTTTTGCACTAGAAGAAGACTCAAAAAAGTGGACTTTTATTTATTTATTTGGTTTAATATCCCATCCTCCCAGAAGAGCTCAGAAAGGGTTATAAGTTTACATACATAATAAAGTGTATTTATATGAAGTGATGGCAAACATTGTTTGACAAAAATAGTATAATATAGTTAAAGCATGGTTTGACACTACTAGGATCTCTCTTGGACACAGCCAGACAACATCTCAGCACAGGAAAAAAAATGATGCTCATACAACTAGACCTTACCGCTGCATTCAACTTGGTGGACCATAACATTCTACTACAAATCCTGGATACAATGGTATCACAGATAAAGTATACACATGGTTTGAAGGATTCATTAAATCAAGAACCTATAGAGTAAAATCAGACAAACAAAAATCTGAACCTTGGTCAAACCCCTGCGGAGTTCCCCAAGGATCCCCTCTATCCCCGACTCTCTTCAATCTCTATACAGCCTCTCTCAGCTCTCACCTGGACAAACAAGGCATAACCTCCTAAAGCTATGCCGATGACATTACCATTCTCATACCCTTCGATCAACCTGAACTCTCCATGACGAACACAATATACCAAACATTAAAATAAATAGCAACCTGGATGAAAGATCACAAACTGAAATTGAACCCAGATAAAATGAAATTCATCCTCCTAGAAAACAACAAAATACCAACCATAACCAACATTGAAATCAACGCAATCAACTACCCCATAAAACCACCCTAAAACTGCTAGGAATAACTATCGACAGATGTGCAATCGTAAATCAATAAAACAATACAAAAGTCATTCTTAGTCATGAGAAATTTAAGACAAGTTCGGAAATTCTTTGAGAAAACTCAATTCCAGCTCATAGTTCAATCCTTAATACTAGACCTACTTGACTACTGTAATATCCTCTACCTCCCATGCCCTACAACCATAACAAAACAACTACAAACTATCCAAAACACAGCACTAAGACTCATCTACTCATTAAAGAAACATGATCACATTACAGAAGCATATCTCCAATCGCACTGGCTTCCAATCCCAGCAAGAATACAATTTAAATTCTACTGCCTGCTATTTAAGACTTTATACGGAGACAGTCCAAACTACCTGAATAACCGCCTCATCCACAACACCGCAACCAGACATAGGAAAACTCACACCCCATTCTCGTACCCCCTAATTAAGGAGGTCAAACGGAAAAAACTATATGATGGCCTCCTGGCCACTCAAGCAGCCAAACTAGACAACCAAATCGCCAATCTACTGACGGCATCCCTCGACTACAAGACTTTTAGAAAAGAAATAAAGGCCATACTCTTCAAGAAAACTCTGAAAAAAGAAATAATACCGCAAGTCTCAAACTCCATCTCTCACTAAAGCCAACTACCCCAAACAAATAACCTTACCCATTTCTTACTCTTTTTGAAAATGACCAAATTTTTTTTTTTTTTTTTGTAAGTTCTTGTTGTAATACATCTAGGATAATTCTTTTGTAATCCGCCTTGAACTGCAAGGTAATGGCGGAATAGAAATCCCTAATGTAATGTAATGATAAAAGATAGCTTGGCAAACATTGTCAGACAAAGTAGCAAAACATAATTTTTTAGGCTAGATTTAAATGCTTCCAAAGATGGAGCTCAACATACTGACTCAGGCAGTCTGTTCCAGGTATATGGTGCAGCAATATAGAAGGGACAGAGTATGGAGTTGGCAGTAGAGAAGGATACAGATGAGAGAGACTTATCCAATGAACAGAGTTCCTGGGGAGCAGTATATGGAGAGATAAAAGAGGAGAGATACTGAGGAGCTGCAGAGGAATATGAGAACATATGCCTGCTGTAATCAGAGAACACTTTGCTATAGTTATATAGCAATAAATAATAATATAAAAACATTTCTTATAATTAGACACCTGCATATTAAGAATGACTCATACTTAAATTAAAGTGTTGAAATAAGTGAAAGAAATACTGATACTAATAATTGTAAGAAACAAATAAGTAAAGATAAAAGAGGAAAATAAAGAAGGGAGATGAGTTTTTCCTTTTTCCGAGGACAAGCAGGCATAATATGGAACTCACTAGATACCAAGGTCACTAAGTTGTAAATGAGGTTAGTAATGAAGTACAAAGTAAATATGGTGAAGAAAAGGGCCAGAGGGCAACGTTGGCATTCAAGTAGTAAACTATTTTGCATAATTGCTTGTCCAAATCAGTTACCCAACCTGGAATAGTATAGTAGTGAGCAGCAAGTATGGAAGGATACAGAGCAGAAATGGGATACAGATGTAATCATGACCCTTATACTGTAAGCATTAACACGGCCATGAAGAGGCAGCCCAGCTTGAACATATGTTAAGGAAATACAAGGTAACAAAATTCATTACTGTTCCCGTGCTCACAGATAACCATGGGAAAACATGTCCATGTCATTCTTTAAGGAGATAGGGTAGAATCAGAGTATGAATAGGCACAACCACTAACCCTCAAGCCTTGCATTGAAAAATGCTGGTGTAAAAGGACTGAGGCTGAGGTAGACACTAAAGAATGACACGGGATTGTTTCCCGCGGTTATCCACAGAAACGGGAACATGATGAATTTTGTTACCATGTCATTCTCTACTGCCAGTCAGGTCAAGATGGTGCACTTGGTGATTAGAATTTCCCAGACCTTGCCATGCAAGGGAAAGAGAGACTGTGGCATGATCTGAGATAAGGATTGGTGAGATATTTGGCAAAGTTACTGATTGTAATAAGGATTGGGAGATAAAGATATAATCTATACGTGAAAAGCAATGGTGAGGGATTGAATGATGGGTATGTTCTCAAGCGTCAGGATGCTGAAGTCTCCAGGGATCTGTTAAGATTAATTGTTGAATCATAGAGTGAAAAGCAGAAGTGGATCTCTGTTGGGAGAACTTACTTTTAGATTGTCTATCCAATATATAATCTACTGGAGCAGGGGTGCCCACACTTTTTTGGCTTGCGAGCTACTTTTAAAATGACCAAGTCAAAATGATCTACCAACAATAAAATTTTAAAAAACACAAAGCTTCTTTCCCTTCTCAATAACCCAGACTTTGCCCCGGGAATGGGCAGGTTAGCGGGACTGCAAGGGTGTTCGGGGCGAGACATTACATTGGGCAAGGCCCTATCTTTGGGCGGGGGTCAGTTTCCTTCTTTAGCGCAAGTGAGGGCGTCTTGGAATCTCTCTCCTGCTCGTACTTTCACCTACCTCCAAATACATCACTATTATCATAACTTGGTACGCATACATGGCGTCGGTCACTGAAGACGCTAAGCCATTTAAATCACCCAATGAGGGGCTACAGGCAAAGGACGTCATTCACGTAATGGCGTGTAAAGGATTACGTGTTACGTGAATGACGTGTTACGTGAATGACGTCCTTTGCCGGTAGCCCCTCATTGGGTGATTTAAATGGCTTAGCGTCTTCAGTGACTGACGCCATTTTTGAGAAATATCTGCTAAGGATTCAGGTCATTTTTGGCTCTGTAAATTTGCTGCATTAAACACTGATGTTTAATCTCTTTATGATTTCTTGAAAATGTTTATGCATTTGTCATCTTTTTCAGGCACTGTTTATGTTTTCCCCTGACGAAGCCAGGTGAAAGGGTGGCCCCGTTGGGTTTTGAATACAGTGCTGACATCTTATTAAGATAAGTGCTTTGTTTGAATATGTGCACTATCTAAACAATTTTTATGATGTTTGATGTCTGACACAAGATGTTTTTATATCTTTCTTAGAAAAATATTTAAACAATCTATTTAAAAATTATTTAAAAATACAAAAAGTATAAAATTTAATCAGTACTATAGGTTAATGCCATTGGCCAATGATTGAGACTTTGAATGAAAGCTGTATCTAGCAGTTTTTGCTTGAATACTCGGTCTCTGAGGCATGGCATAAAATTATTGTGTGATTCTTCACAGTGTTCACCTTTGGAAGTGAATTTGTTTGTTTGTTTATTTTTTGAGTGTCCGCATCTGACTTTCTGGGTCTCTGTACGGCGATGTTTGAATGGATTGCTGCAGAGTGACATGCCTTGGAATACGACTGCGTTATTGCTGGGGGTCGTCCAGGAGTTTCAACAACAGGGCCTGATTATGTCTTCCCAGAAATTCATTCTGCATGCAGTTCTTGTGGGTAAAAAGCTTATTTTGAAACTTTGGACCTCAGAGGATGCACCCTCCTATCACCTGTGGCATACTTTGATGACACAGCAAGCCCGTTATGAGTTGGACACATACTTGTCTCGGCCACAGGAGCATTGGACAGCCTACTGCCTTTTATGGCAGCAGTTTTTGGCCACTACTGCTTGATTGTATGTACTGTTCCTTTTGTGTAGCTTCACTCATTTGGAGCCGGTAACGTCCCTCTGCAGAGAGAGAGCACGTATGTGTGTGAGTGTGGATGTCGGTGTGAGGAGGTGTGTATGTATGCTGCGATGTATGGCTCATGCACTTATGGCATGAGAGTTGGATGCGTGTGTTGAATCGTTTGGGGATTCTGTTTGAGTTTTCACAAAACCGGACGGGGGCTGCTGGACAGGGGCATTCCTGACTTTCATTGTGGTTTGTTGCTTTTTTTTTTTTTGGGGGGGGGGGGGTTATTTCTTGGGTTTCCTGTTGTCCTGCTGGTACCACTTCTTCGTTCATGTCTGATCCCATGCTTGTTTTATTGTGCTTTACTCTACTGGGATGGTATTCACTGTTCAGTATGCCTTCTGTCTTAATAAAAATGATTTCATTAAAAAAAAAAAAAACCACAAAGCACACTGTATGCAGAGAAAATGTTCATCATTTGTATTCAGAATTTTTTTCAGAGATCAAGGCAGATGACTTTAAAATATGCAATGTCACCTCAGTAACAACTATACAAAAATAGACAAATATACCCCATAAGAATATAAGAACCGCCATCTCCGGATCAGACCTTCGGTCCATCAAGCCCGGCGATCTGCACACGCGGAGGCCCAGCCAGGTGTACACCTGGCGTAATTTTAGTCACCCATATCCCTCTATGCCTCTCATAAGGAGATGTGCATCTAGTTTGCTTTTGAATTCTAGGATGGTGGATTCCGCAATAACCCCCCTTTTACTAAACCACGATAGCGGATTTTAGTGCAGGAAGCTGCGTTGAATGCCCTGCGCTGCTCTCGATGCTCATAGGCTCCCTGCGCTAAAAACCGCTATTGCAGTTTAGTAAAAGGGGGCCATAATGCAAAATATAGACAGCAGATATAAATTCTCAAAACGGACACATTTTGATCACTAAATTGAAAATAAAGTCATTTTTCCTACCTTTTTGTCTGGTGATTTCATGAGTCTCTGGTTGCACTTCCTTCTTCTGTAAAGCCAATATTTCTTTATTTCTGCCTTTCTTTCTCTCTCCCCCTGCCTGCTTCTCTTTCTTTCTCTCTACCCCTGCCACCCCAAGCCATCGTGCCGATTTCTCCACTTCCCCGATTCTTTCCCTACCCCCACCCCTAAGCCACCAACGTAATTTCTCCCTGCTGCTTCCCCGAGCCAGGCCTGGCATGTACAAGCGCCGGGCCCACAATTCTTCACCTCCGACGTCAATTCTAACATCAGGGCAGCGATTGGCTGGCCCAGAACTTCCTCTCCAACGTCAGAATTGAAGTTGGAGGTGAAGTCTTGTGAGTCCGGCGCTTCTACGTGCCAGGCTTGGCTCAGGGAAGGAGCAGGGAGAAAAAGATTGCAAAGGCAACGCGATCGACTTGTGTTGCCTTTGCGATCTACTAGTTGATCGCGATCGACCATTTGGACACTCCTGTACTGGAGTATTAAAATCACCCGCAACAATTAATGGGTGTGGTTCAAATTCTTGAATCTTACTGATAAGATTAAGAAAAAAAATCCAGGGACTCAGAATTGGGAGGATAAATGTTTACTAACAATTAGTTAAGAAATAATAATATTGATGGGAGAGTTAGCCGAGTTAGTTATAAAGGTTGCTTGATAAGAATTCGCTAAAATTCAAAGTAGTGATATAAATCAGCAGAATGAACTTGTGAATCTCATAACAAACGATATAAGGAACACAATGGGTTCCAACCTATAGGGAGAACTATGCAATGGAGTCATTGGCTGAGAACAGAGAATGGAACACATAAGCCATTTCCTCTAACTGTAGATTATATGTGGTTGAGCACATTGGGTAACACAATGGTATTAAAGAAAAGATACATCTTTGATGTGAGAAAATGAATCCAAAATGATTGGAAAATAAAAGGTAAGGAAAATGAATAAAATAAGCGATTGTGAAAGCAATTATGAATTTCAAAAGAATGAAGCAGGAGAGCGTTTAATTGGGTAAGTATCTCATGGAAAAGAAACATGAGATCTAATCCAATTATACAATATCTAGAGAGAAAAATCTGAGAACAGTGGGGAACAGAATTCTGTACCAGCAAGTATTGCCATCCATAGAAGAGGTCTTTAACATTAAAACCATCTATCTATCTGCATATAGGACATAGGTTAAAAGGCAAATTTAGCTGTGGAGGCAGCAACAGCATGATTCATGCTCTGCAAGTCACATATAGCATAAATTGGAGATATACAACATAATACAAGTTAAGAAACTATAGGAGAGACTTGGCATAGAGATTCAGAAAGGCATTAAATATCAAGCAACAATCAAGATTTATGATTATCATGGAATCTCAATGTGATAATAATGAGAAACTAACTATAGGCTGCAGAGGAGATTGTCCATTGGAAAGGAGGTTAATGAGGCTGGGAAAGCAGTGGGGAAGAAAATTCCATATAAGCAACTATTGTTATCCACATAAGTTAATTTCATTGGTAACATCCATAAAAAAAAAGAACATAAGGTGAAGAGGCAAACTTGGCAGTGAAAGCTGTATCAGCGTGGTACATATACTCAAGGTCACATACAGTAAAAAATGTGAGATATACATAGTTATACACATCTAGAGAGGTTTGGCACAGAGAATCAGAAAGGCGGTACATATCAAATAACTGTGGATATTCATAACAATCAATATAATAATAAAGAGAGAACCACTAGTTGCAGGAGATATATTCCATAAGAAAGGGGGATTAGTGAAGCTGGGAAAGCAGTGAGGAGAGAGAGAGAAAAAAAAGGAAAAAGGATGTTATACCAGCTAGTAAAGCCATCCATATAAATAGTCATTTTCAGTGATGTCATCTATCAGCATAGAAATTAAGATTAAGAGGCAATCTTGATAGCAAAAGCAGCAGCAGCAGCAGCATGGTACATATAAGGCAAGTCACATATAGCAAAAAAGTGAGATATACCTAATTATGCATATAAAGAAAATATAGGAAAGGCCTGGCTCAGAGATTCAGAGAGGAGCTTAGTCTTAAATGAACAGTGAACAGTCATAATGATCATATGATATAATAGAGAAGATTGTAAACTGCAAAAGGAAATACAAGTAAGATTTAGTTCTATAGGCACCACCAAACATGGAAGCTTGCTCCACACACTAACAAGTAAGGGGGGAGCTGACAATCAGATTCAGGAGGCAGCCATTAACTAGGGTCACATCAGCTCAGTGAGAAGAAATAGAGTAGACATATAGCATAAACTGCTGCATGGTTAGTCATTTTAGAGCAAGGAGAGAAGGATTCAGGCCTAGAAAAGCCTGTGTAATTTAATGTGCTCTGTAGTGAAAGTTTACTGAAATCTCAGATAGTGCTGCAGCAGGAGTACCCACTGCCGTACAGAGAAGGAGAGAGAAAAAAAAAAGGCTTACAGTCTCACACACTTATCAATAAATGAAAGCAAAAGCTAGTTGAAATTAGGCATTTTTAAGTATATGAGAGGGAAAAATAATCTAACATAATAAAACGGTAATCCGCGCATGCGCACTTCCTAAGCGTGCGTCCGTTTTCCGTGAGCTGAAGCGACCCATAGGAAGTGCGCATGCGAGGCTTACGGTCTGGCCTCATGCGAGGAAAGACAACTGCGCGCCCTTCTCTGCTCTCCACCTGCAGAGCGGCGGCTGCCGCCTGCTAGCACACCCTGCCCTCTCCAAGCCGGGACCGCAGCCAGCCAACGATCGCCTCCACAGCACGGAACAAGTCGACAACTCCCCCCTCCCGCACCAACCGCTGCCGCTCCTGTTTGAAGCGGCCTGATGAGGTTCGCGGCCGGCTGTAGCGAACCTCGCAGGCCGCTCTCCACATGAAGCACGTTCCCTCTGACGCAATCGTCAGAACAGGAACAGGAGCGGCAGCGTCGACGGCACTCCCCCCCTCCTTTCAGCGGCCGACAAACAACATGGAGGACTGCTTCCGGGAGGAATCGGCTTCCAGCCTCATATCTCAGGCCTGACCCGCGACTCAAAGGGGAGAGGATATGCTGGTTGGAGGGAGCAAGACTGGTTAGAAGACTGAAAATAAAGGGGGAAGAGAGAGAAAGAGAAGATGCTGGAAGGGAGGAGTTAGCAAAAACAAAACAAAACAAACAAACCAAAAAAAAACCTCCCAAAAAAACAAACAACTGGAGAAATAGAAGCAGATAGAGATGCAGAAAAATAAATGGAGGAAAACTGAAAGATAAGGTTAAAGTCTGAGATGGATGTAGGAGAGGAAGTGAAGACAGGAATGAGAGAAGAGCCCGATAGACTGCAAACCCTGGTAAGAAAATTGAGAGAAGAGAGCAGAAACTGGGATAAACATGAATAAAATGGCCAGACAATAAAAGTAGAAAAAAAATTTTTATTTTTAATTTCATTAACAGAAAATACAGTTTTACTGTAAATTTGCACTGCTTTCTTTTTATATTCCAAAGTGTATAGTGTTTTTTCTCTTTATCTGGTGTGTTGAACTGCATATTGCTGGACAGGGGGAGCAGGAAGAGGTGCTGATGGACAGGGGGGAAATGAAGGGAGGCCTACTGCTGGACAGGGGGAGCAGGAAGAGGTGCTGATGGACGAGGGAGCAGGAAGAGGGGTGAGGTAAAATAAAGGGAGAAGGGCTGCTGTTGGATAAGGTGAGCAGTGATGGGGTGGGGGAGGACACAGGGGAGGTAAAAGGAAGGGAGAATGAACAGGGGAAGCAGACAAGGGGTGGTGGTGGACAGCCAAGGAAAAAAAAGAAAGAAAGATAGAAATACAAGGAGAGAGAAAAAGAAATAAAGACAGACACACACATATTCTAGCACCCGTTAATTTAACGGGCTATAAGACTAGTAGTAGTATAATCAAGGAAAGTTTAGCTCAATTTAAGAGTCTTAGATGATTAGCAAGTACTCATCATCAGAGAAGACAGCATGGCGTCACATATCCACATGATGGAGAGCTGCTGAACAGAAGTGCTGGATCCTACAGATGCATTAAAATGACATTCCTTGTGATTGTATTTGATCACGGTACTTCTGTAGCTGATCCAGGGAATCAAAGGTACAAGTAGAGTTGTGCAGGGTAACGGTCATTCTAGCTGGATACTGAAGTCCATAGCGTGCCCCCAAGGATTTCAGACGAGCCCTCATTTCCAGAAATGATTTCCTTTTCCTGGCTGTTGTTTTAGCTAAGTCTGGGACGATGAGAATTATTTTTCCTGCATACTGGAGGTTGGTAGAATTCTTTGCAGCTGTAAGGATTTGAAGAGTTTGAGGGAAACAGAGCAATTTAGCCACTATGGGTCTGGGATTAATCAGACCCTGCTTCAAAAATGAAGGAGTCCAGTGTGCTCTTTCAAACTGCAGTGGGAGACCTGTTGAGATATTTAGAAGTACAGGAAGCTGTTCCATAAGGAATTTACTGAGATATGAACCCTCAAAGCATTCTGCAAGACCAATAATTCTTATATTATTTCTACAGCTTCTGTTGGAGAGATCTTCAATTTCTTGCTTAAGCTGTTTCAGCTCTGGTTTCTAGCACATCAATTCTGGTCTGGCAGGTTTGAAGAGAAGCTGTTAGAGAATTTAAATCCTGTTTGAGATCACAGGTTACTTCATGTTTTGTGATGAGATCTTTAAGGGATCGAAGTTCCTCTAGCATTAAATTTGAATAAGATGCCATGTGCTTGCCAGCAACTGATTTTTCAGGAGGAGGATCATGCTTCTGGCATTTTGAGCCTGATGAAGGAGCAGCAGGGAGTTCTGCTTTGCTCCCTGACATGTCCAGAGGCAGGTGTTGTAATTTTGTCAGGAAAAGATTAAGCAGAAAAAGGTGCTAAATTCGATTTTCTGGAGCTGTAGAGAGGAGAGAAAGCTTTATGCATCCATCGTGGTTCTCAGCTCAGCTTTTTCAACAGACATTGGTCTCCTTTGCAGGCATATTTGCAATAATTTTCCAACAGTGTTTAATGTTGAAACCTTACTTCATATCAATTCTCTCTGTTCCATTGATTTTGAATGTACACATACCAACAAATTTGAATGTATGCATACCAACAAATATTATAACTATGTTTTGAATCGATTCATGCACTGATGTACTGTGAACCTCATTGATGTTTCAGTTTTATATTCTCTTGTATTTTTCAAAATCTTAATAAACTTTCATGGAAAAAAAAAATTAAAAATTTCCCACCTGTTACGGTTGAAGTTCACAAAAAGCTGAGACACTCCTTATGAGAGTACACCAAAGAATAATTGCAGTCTAAGGTTTGCAGATCTGCTTCTCCATGATGAGTGTGAGGTTTTGGAAAGAAGACTGGAACAATGGATTAAAATGCAATTCTGATAAAATTTTAGGAAGTAGTTCAAAGAAGTACCCAATCATGATAAAACCTGGTGTAAAGCAGGTCTGTGACTAACACGAAGTTCGCTTACCCACTTGGCAGAAGTGAGTACCATTAAGAAAAATCACTTCGTATCTCAGAAATGTCAAGGTACAAAAATGAAGAGGTTCAAAAGGCATTTTCATGAGAACCAAGAGGATTCCATATTTCAAGATGGCATCCTAATAAGATGTTGACTTCACTGCCTCCTTCATTGTCTTTTGTTTTTATTCATTTAATCTGCTTTATCTTATTTTAATTTGGGTTTTTTTTTTAGCTCATTTAATTTATATTATAATTTATCTTGTTTATTTCTAGTTTTTATTTGGGTTGGGGAAGTGGTTCCCGTTTTTTTTTTTACTAAATCTTCTGTTTCCCTGCAACTGTCCGTTTGGAATGTTTAATGGCTAACTTACCTGCCATTGTTGGCTCCCTCTCTTTCCGCTGGGCAGATGTCGCTGATGGGAGACCATGACTGGGAGATGACATATGGTGCAGTTTTTGTTACGGAAGTTCCATCTCCATAGCTGTGATGCCCTCTGCCTTTCATCTGGGAGGAGCTGGAAGTGTCTCTGGCGCTGTTGGCTGGGACTGCATCTCATCCTTCTGACGCTGCGATGGTGCTGTCTTGCAGCAGAGAGTACTTTTTTTCCTGGTTTCCAGTGTTGCTCGTCTTCCAGGGGTTCTTGCTTACCTGCTATGTACTGCTTCAGCGATGCACGACTCTGCCTGCCCTATTCTTCAATTTGGAGCGGAGTCTACTTCAGCAGCAGTGGCCCATTGAGAGTCTGGGTGGGCAACGTGCTCGGTGTTTCGACTGATTTTCTACTGCTTCTCCTTTGATCGCTGCCCTTCATCAGCATGTATCCTGGTCCTGCTTATTTGGTTACAGCCCATTGACCTGTTTCCAGTGTCAGATGAGGAGGAGCCTGCTGCCCATCCATGGGTCTCCGGCTTTATATCTCGTGCCGATCTACAAACTGAACTTACTATCAGGCCGTTTCAGAGACTGACTATGCAGGACTACTTTTCTATCTCTTTAAATTTGTTTTATTTATTTATTTTAATTTTTTTTATCTTCTTTATTTCTATTTTTTTATTTTTTATCATGAATTATTTTTGCTGTTTTTTAAAATTTATTTTTGAAGTGTAACTTATCGCCACCTTGGAATTGTAGTATATATTTTTATTTTAATCAGGTACTTTAGCTAGATTGTGAGTCTTCGGGACAGATAGGGTAATTTTTCTCAAGTACCTAATTTCATCTTAGTTTGAAAGCCACTTTAACTACTGCATTAAGCAGGATATCAAATGTACAATAAACAATCAAATGTACAATAATATTCAGACCCTAAGCCATCTTAACGTATGTTCAAATTTGGATTTTATAGTAATTCGCTTAGTATTTTATTTGTTATTATTATTTTGTATTTTATTGTACATTCAAATTTGGATTTTTAATGTACATCGCTTAGTAATTTATGTATAAGCGATTCATCAAATTTCGAATAAACTTGAACTTGAAACTTGGTATGGCATGAAACAAGCCTTTCATGAATTGAACTACCAAGGCCCTTGAGTGGAAAGCACTAAATGCACTCAGGTGTACTCATACTGAGTCTTTATACCATAATTATAAAGATGGAAGAGGTACTTTAGAAGAAAAGTTAAGTGCTTTAATTGCACACCAGAGGGAAAATCTTGACCATTTAAAACAGTTAACACCTCCATGTAGGAGGTCACGTGATGCCATGAGCGTGTAAGGACGTGTCCTTGCTAGCTCCGGGGCTGCCCTGCATGCTGGTCCATAACCGACGCTTCCCCACGGTGCCTGTTGCGATTTCGCCGCTTCCGAGATCGGTCTGGTTGCATGGAACGGTACCTAACTAGATCCCGGGAGTCTATGCTACCAAAATCCGCCCGCAAAATCCGAGACCGAGTGCGGCCTGCTGAAAATAAAATGGCGGCGAGCCCCGCGGCGGCGGTCTCGAATCTAACTGAGACCACCCTGAGCGACATCAAGGAGGCATTGGCACAGGTACTGGGGCCTAAACTTGAGACTTTAACAGCGCAAATCATGAATATTGAAACTCTGCTGGCGGCGGCAGCGGCGCGCACTACCGAGCTGGAACAGCGGGTTTCCACCTTAGAAGATACATCTACGGCTCAGGGCGCTGAGTTTACCGAGTTGAGGGCGCAGGTTCGGGCGCAGGCTGAGAAATTGGACGATTTGGAAAATCGTTCTAGACGCTCGAACCTGCGCCTGATAGGAATCCCGGAGACGATCCCTGACCGTGACCTGCTGGAGGTACTGGAGAAGTGGCTGAGAGAGGAGCTACCGTTACCTCCCTCATTGGGGCCTCTTCGTATCGAACGTGCGCACCGCCTGGGCCGTCGCCCGGATCTGGAGGCACGTCCACGTGTGGTCATCATGAAGTTACTCAACTTCAGACATAAGGTGGAACTGTTACAACTTTACCGCAATAAAAGGGATGCCCTGAAATATGATGGCGCTTTGGTCCGACTCAGCCAGGATTTCTCGCTGGCGCTTCAGGAACGGAGACGACCCTTTTATCCACTCTGCACACAACTATCTGAGCTTAAGATGCGATTTCAATTCATCTACCCAGCTCAATTACGGATCCTGAGAAATGGCGTCTGGAAGTCCTTCCAGTCCCCTGAGGCGGCTGCTGAATTTATATCCTTGCTTAAAACATCAAATCCATGACAGGTTTGACTCTGGGGACTGTCCATTTCCTGGGAGGGCTGGCGCAGCTTGACTGTTACTGTTCATACCTTCCCTGCATAGAAGGACCCTATTTCGACCTTCTTTTCAGTTTACTCTTTTGCAGGCCAGGGTGGCCCTGGGGCAGGCATCTTTCGTGATCTGTTCTTCTCCCACTGGATGGGGGCTGTGGGGATTGTTGGGGGTTTTGGGGGGGAGGGGTATGTTTGGGTGGCAGCAGCGGTACTTATGGGACAAATTGTGTTTTCTTACTATTGTTTTTCTTTGTGGTTGATGTACTTGTTGGGACCAGATACATGGTGTGAATGGAGTGTGTATGTACAGTCTTGGGGTGAGGCTGGGCGCCCTAAGACTATCATTTCCGGAAGGCTTCTTTACTATAACATACTAGGTGGGGAGAGTCATGGGTGATAGGAAACTTCGTATACTCTCCTGGAATGTATCGGGCATTACATCGCCTTCCAAGCGCACAAAGATTTTATCACAGTTGAAACATCATTCAGTTGATATAGCTTGCCTCCAGGAAACTAGACTTACTGATAATGAGCAACAAAAGCTTAGGAGAGGCTGGGTTGGGGACTTGTACTATGCATCCTCGCCAGGGAAGAAGGCAGGGGTGGCTATATTGATTAGAAAAGGCTTACCGAAATCGGCGGCGGTTTGCCCCGCCCCAAACAGCCACCTTCGGCATAAGTCTGCCTTGCAGCCCTCTCTAGGGCTCTGAAAACAGGACCCCCTTTAAAAATCCAGCACAGTGAAGGGGAAGGAAGATTGAGGCGTCCCCCTTCACTGCACCGGAGGAGCCCGAAATCGGCGGCGGTTTGCCCCGCCCCCAACAGCCACCTTCGGCATAAGTCTGCCTTGCAGCAATCTCTAGGGCTCTGAAAACAGGACCCCCTTTAAAAATCCAGCACAGTGAAGGGGAAGGAAGATTGAGGCGTCCCCCTTCACTGCACCGGAGGAGCCCGAAATCGGCGGCGGTTTGCCCCGCCCCCAACAGCCACCTTCGGCATAAGTCTACCTTGCAGCCCTCTCTAGGGCTCTGAAAACAGGACCCCCTTTAAAAATCCAGCACAGTGAAGGGGAAGGAAGATTGAGGCGTCCCCCTTCACTGCACCGGAGGAGCCCGAAATCGGCGGCGGTTTGCCCCGCCCCCAACAGCCACCTTCGGCACAAGTCTCCCTCTCGAGGGCTCTGAAAACAGGACCCACTTAAAAAATCCAGCACAGTGAAGGGGAAGGAAGATCGAGGCATCCCCCTTCACTGCACCGGAAGAGCCCGAAATCGGCGGCGGTTTGCCCCGCCCCCAACAACCACCTTTGGCATAAGTCTGTCTTCCAGTAAAACATTACTAAGATAGCACGTATGGCTTAAAGGCTCCTTCACACCAACACCCAAATTAATTAACAAAAAATAAAAGTGCTTTTTCACCGAAATCAGCTGCCACAACTAATTTCAGTCCGCAACAACTACTGTCCTCATGTCACCACCGAAACCGCCGAAAGCCGAATCAACCGCGCCACTCAACGGTAGAAGAACCAAGCCGGATCCAAACACACCAGAGAAAATGGCGACGGGAATCGACGAAGCCTCATTCGACCTGCTCTTAAAAGAAATGAGGTCAATTCGGATCATAGTGCAAGAGCAAGTCGAGGAAACAAAGCTTCTCCGTGGGAAAATTGAAGAACTAAACTCTCAGTTTGTCGACGCACGCCACCGACTTGACGCTCTTGAAGAAAAAACGGCTGATCTGCAATCAACACAAACGCTAGTAAATAAACATGAAAAATTGATTATCACCCTGCAACGAGACATGGAAGACCTTTCCAACCGCAGCAGAAGATCCAACCTGAGAATCATTGGATTACCTGAATCAACAGAGGGCTCAGATATGATTTCCTTCTTGTCTAATTTTCTGCCTAAAACTCTCGGTCTTGTCTTCTCTCCTCCATTGGAAATAGAGCACGCTCACCGTGTACCTTCTCATCTTTCAACACATGCTTCCTCTCCTCGACCCATAGTGGCAAAGTTGCTTAGATTTCAACACACGTTGCAAATCCTTACAGCTGCAAAATCTAAACCTCAACTTCTCCACCAAGGCAGAAAGTTCTTTATAGTTCCAGACCTGGCCAAATCCACGGCCTTGAAGAGAAAAGCATTTCTTTCCCATCGACAGGAGCTTAAAGATATAGGAGCCAAGTATGGTCTTATGTACCCAGCAAGGATGAAAGTGACCTACAACAACCGCACATCTTCATATACTGACCCTAAAGACTTAGTTGCTTTTCTGGAATCTTTAAAAATGCGTTGACATGATTTGCTGCAAACATACTCACTTGTTTCTCAGTTATATCGCAAATATTGATAAGCACACCAATTTTCAAGTTATTGATATTGTATGGGTGTGGGGTTCTTTGTTAGCTTTCCCATTTGTGTTATATCTTTATGCTCACAGGAGCACCCATAAAAATTTTTAACTCTATATACGAGAATGTGATCCTTTGTGATGACATTTTTTACTTTTTCTCTACTACCTATATGCTCTTTCTTTTACTTTCTGACAGGAGTGTCTACCTTAAACATTATCTTTGCTATATACACACATTGAACATGTGCAAAATATACTGCAATATAGTAATGTATTTAAAAGATTATGGCTGACTTGCATATTTTTTCTTTTAATGTGAATGGACTAAATCATCCCATTAAGAGGAAAAAGATAGCTAACTATATTTTTAATAAGCACCCTGATGTGGTTTTTTTACAAGAGACTCACCTGCCTCTCGCTGCTGCCTTAAAATTTCAATTAAAGGGATACTCCTCTCACTTTTATTCTCCTGCGACCCAGCGTAAGAAAAATGGAGTCTCAATATTTTTCCATGATAAACTCTCTCCTGTAGTTCACTCTTCTACGACGGACAAGGATGGAAGATGGTGCTTGGTGCACGCTGCGTTGCACTCAGTGAACTTTGTGTTCCTTAACATTTATGCTCCAGTCCTAGACCACCCAGAATTTTTCCAAGACCTTCAGATGGCGTTAGTAGAATACAGTTCTTGCCCTTTAGTACTTGGAGGCGATTTCAATCAAATTCAAGATATTTATATTGATAGATCATCTTCTTGCAAACCCTCCAAATCCAAGTCATTCACAGCCTTACATGCCCTTAAAGATGCCTTCTCCCTTGTAGATCCATGGCGTTTGTTTAATCCAAAGGGTAGAGAATACTCTCACTTCTCACCACCTCATAATACCTACTCAAGAATAGACTTCTTTCTTATATCCTCCTCTCTCATTCAGGACCTGGCAAACAATGTTATTCACCCAATCTCTCTTACAGATCATGCGGCCACCTCCCTACACCTACTTATCTCTGCCCCCCGCAAAGAATTTTCTTCTTGGAGACTAAACAATGCTTTACTCTTAGACTCAGAAATAGCTGACAAAATTCAATCTTTCACTGCTGAATTCTTCGAACTTAACTCCAAAGATCCAGAAATTTGCCCATCCATTGTCTGGGAGGCTTATAAAGTCTCCCTTAGGGGTGAACTTATCAACCTCGCCTCTTGGAAAAAGAAACAATCCATGAAAAAAGAGAAAGACTTAGAATCTTCTATCAAAGAGTTAGAACTACAACATATGTCTACCCACTTACATGATCCATCTATTTTTCAACGTATACAAAATCTTAAATACGAATTTAACACTTTAGTTTCCAGTACTGCTAGACGGGATATTTTTATCTCAACCTCTGGACATTATATGGGAGACAACCTTATGGGACGCCCTTTGGCTAGATATCTTAAAACTAAATCCAAACGCCTACATATCACAGCCATTCAAAACCCATTGGGGCAGATGGTTAAAACCCGGTCTCTGATCTCTTCTCAATTTGAAAACTTCTATACTACTTTATATAAATCTGATTTTTCTGCTTCAGAATCGGGGATAGACTCTTTTCTTGCTTCTTTGGTTCATCCGACCTTATCGAACTCTGTGAAATTGAAACTGGACTCTCCCATTACTGTATCTGAAATAGAAGCCGCAATATCAGCTATGCCTACCGGCAAAGCCCCAGGTCCTGACGGGTTTACCAATGAATTTTTTAAGCAGTTTCGTAATCTTCTGGCTCCTCATCTTCTTTCTTACTACGAATTCCTCCACTCTGATCCAGACAAACAATTCAACTTCACTGAGGCCACTATAGTAGTCATTCCCAAACCTGACAGAGACCCTACCTTGGTTAAAAACTTTCGCCCCATTTCTCTTCTTAATTTAGATTACAAGATCATGGCAAAACTTCTTGCACTGAGACTCAACAAAGTGATCCCCTCTCTTATTCACAAAGATCAAACGGGGTTTATTAAACAAAGGTTCATAGGAGACAATATACGCCTCTTTCATCATATTAATGCCCATGCTAAAACACTCTCAGATCCCGTAATCGGTTTGGCCATAGATGCCGAAAAGGCCTTTGACCGAGTTGAATGGCCTTTTCTATTCCAAATTTTAAAGTGGTACAACTTTGGCCCGTTCTATACAGATTGGATTAAAACTTTATATCATCAACCCACAGCTCGCATTTTAATTAATAATTCTCTCTCCAACAAATTCTCCCTACATAGAGGCACTCGCCAGGGCTGCCCTCTGTCGCCGCTGCTATTTAATTTAGCGTTGGAACCTCTCCTCTCTGCTATCCGACAATGCCCAACAATAACAGGAATTGAAACCACTTATTGTCACATCAAATTAGCAGCATACGCTGATGATGTCCTTCTCTTTATCCGAGATCCTGTTGCTTCCCTTCCCTCACTCGTTAATATTGTCTCTCATTACTCCAAGCTTTCTGGATACTCAGTTAACTGGGAAAAATCAGAAATTTTCCCTCTTAATGATCTCATTTACCCCTCAGATCTCGCCCAATTTCCCTTCACGTGGTCACACGGAGCTGTAAAATACTTGGGAGTGTTAATACATAAAGATCCGATTCAAACTCAAGATCTAAACATATCTAAAATTAAAAGTTTAGTTCTTAACACCCTGTCTCGTTGGTCTCCACTCTTCCTTTCATGGTGGGGCAGAATAGCTTCTATCAAAATGACCCTCACTCCTCAGATAAACTATACCCTCTCAATGCTTCCCTCCTTATGCAAGAAGAAATTTTTTCATTGGTTGAATAAGAAAATATCTGACTTTGTGTGGAATAACAAAAAACCTCGTATTGCTCTCGACAAGCTGAAAGCCTCTAAAATTAATGGGGGTTTGAATGTACCAGATTTTTATTTTTATTATATCGCATCATTGGCCAAATATGGAGCCTATTGGATTATTAACCCTAATACCCAAGACTCACCAACCTGGTTTGACCTGGAACGGTTTTTATGTGCACCATTACATGTTTCATGCTTGTTGACGGTGCCAGTGCCCAAACTTTTGAGAAAATACTCCTTATTGAGTGCAACGCAGCATGCCCTTCATATACTAGACGTAATCGCAGAGATTTCAATTAAAGACAGTCCACTCTTGTCCATTTGGAATAACCCCAAAATCCAAATCAATAGTAAATCTCTTTCATGGAAAAGGTGGCAGCGGGCTGGTTTGTGGTCTCTCCATCAGATAACCACTCTCACTTCGTTTGTTCCCTTTGTCACAATTTGCTCTACTTACTCATTGTCTCCTTCTGCTTACTCACAGTGGCTTTCTCTTACTAAGACGTTATCTTCTATGTCTATACGCTTTGATTATATGACATCCATTCACACTTTGTATCACTGGTCCACATTGGCTACATCAAAAGGTAAAGCGATATCTCTCTTTTATAGTATTCTAAGAGATCACTCTTTCACATTTTCCTCTCATTCCATGAAACATTGGGAATCTATGCTGACAACCTCACTTACTGATGTTGACTGGGAACTCTTCTGGTCATCGACAAACCGACCTCTTTTATCATCCAGAGTCTCACAATCAATGTTCTTCATTATGTGGAATGCGGTATGGACACCCTTTCGGATGTGGAAAGCTAACCTAAAACAAGACTCTATATGTTGGAATTGTATGAAAGAAGCTGGGACTCTTGATCACATGCTTTTCCACTGTGCTAAAGTTCGTTCCTTTTGGACATGCATTTGGGACACCATAAAGTCTATTACCAATTGTTCAGAAGAAATTTCCTTTGACATTATAATTCTCCGATCTCAACACCCTTGTTTTACACAGTCTAACTGTCCTCCTAAACTCATTGATGCAATGTTTGTGACTGCCCTTATGCACATCTTGAAAAATTGGAAGTCTTCTTCATTACTAAACTATACCTTTTGGTGGAATTCTTTGAGCATGTATCATAAATTTGAATCATATGCTTATGAAAAGAAAAATATAATTCGACTTTCCAAAAGTTTGACACAATGTAAATCACCCTGGAAATTCCTGGACTCATATGTTCAATCTATTTCATAGACACTCCTCTCTTCTTCTTCTTCTTTTTCTTTACCTTCATCTTTTTCCTCATTTTATTCTTTTTCTTTCTTCTTTCAATTTCTCTTTCCTCTTATCTTTTCTTTTATTATCTTTTCATGAACAGTCCTAGTACTTTAGATCTTTTAAAACGATTCAATTCTACATTGCACAATATAACTGAATACTTGTTATACTAAATGTTTTGTTTTATTTTTTGATACCCTGTACTTGAACTGTTTCTTATATTTTTTCAAAAAACTCAATAAAAAATATTGAACGGGAAAAAAAAAAAAAAAAAAAAAAAAAAAGGCTTACCATGCTCTGTCCAGGTCCTGAGACGAGATCCACAGGGCAGATTCTTGTTAGTGAAGGTGCTGGGACCGGGTGGATCATTTAGAATATTGGTGGGATATGGCCCGAATGGATATCAACACTCCTTCTTTCAAAATCTGGTTAACATATGTCTGCAAAATTCGGGTGACCCACTGATATTGGTGGGTGACTTGAATCAAGTGCTGGACCCGGGTGTGGATCGCTCTGGAGGAACAGGGCCCTCGATGGTACGACAGACAAAGGGAGTCCCCTATCTGTGTCGAGCTCTGGGGTTGGTGGACCCTTGGAGGTTGCTACACCCCACCGACAGGGACTATACTCATCAATCCAGGGCACATGGGACCTTTTCCAGAATTGACTACACCTTAATCTCTGAACACAAGTTTGCCTGGGTGTCAGAGGCAACTATTGGCCCTCTTGAGATTTCTGACCATCATATGATTTGGTTAGATGTAGCGGTGGGGGGTCCCGTAGGCAATGGTCCCGGATGGAGATTCCCTTCCTATTTACATACTGACCCTCACTTTCGGGAATTTTTGTCTGACAAATGGGAGGAATACTGTACTTTTAATGCACAACATATAGATCATCCTATATTATTCTGGGACGCGGCTAAGGCAGTGTTACGCGGAGATGTGATCGCTTATGTGGCCTCCCGGACACGGAGAATTGCACATCGCATAATCTTACTCGAAAGGCAGTCGACTAGCCTGAAACGGGAGTTGCTACATACCCCCTCTGCGACCGTCAGGGAGGCATATACCGCTGCATTGGCGGAATTAAACTCTCTTATCCATGAGAGGACTAAAAAATTATTATTTTTCCGTAAATATAAATTTTATAAATATGGTAACAAAACTGGGAAGTTATTAGCGTCTGTAGCAAAAAGCTGGAAGGGTTCTCGTTACATAGCGATGATAAAAGAGAGGTCTGGGAAACTACTGACATCCGCGACAGACATTTCCACCTGCTTTAAGAATTATTTTGAAGCCTTCTATTCCTCCCCGAGTCCATACTCAGGCCCGGATGTGAGGGATTATCTAGAACAGGGGTGCCCAACACGTCGATCGCGATCGACCGGTCGATCGGGAAGGCAACGCCAGTCGATTTCGTGTTGCCGTTCCAATCGGCCGGCCGATCAGCCTTCCTCTCCCCAAGGTTCCCCACCGGAATCTCCCCAAGGTTCCCCACGCACACTCATTCTTGCTGTGCCCTTCCTGCCCGACTGCCAGAACCCGTCTTCCGACTGGGGGATGATATCACTTCCTTCGGGAGAAGGCGGGAGGGAGGTCTAGGGAAGTCACGACCCTTGAGAGCTGAGCGCCGGCTGCCTCTGGCGGAATTGACAAGCCAGACTGGAGAAAGGCGGTCGGGAGCAGGAGGTGCTCTGCCCAAAAATGCCGGAGCTGCTGCTGCTGCTCTGACGTCTTGAGCCTGAAAATGGGAAGTTGAGTGTCGTGCTAAAAAGAGACTGGAACGGTTCTCATGGAAGACTGACTTTTTTTCTTTTCTTTTCCTCGGCCCTGGGGATCCAGAGATTTGGGCCTGCAGAAGCCTAACGCTGACCAGCATTGCTCTCCCCGACATCAATTCTTACATCGGAGAGGAATTTCTGGGCCAGCCAATCGCTGCCTGGCTGGCCCAGAACTTCCTCTCCGACATCAGAATTGAAGGGGAGCAGAATGCTGGTCAGTGCAAGGCTTCTGCATGCAGAGCTTGGGGGGCGGTGGCTTGGAGGCCTGTTCCCCGGTGGCGATGGCAAACCTAGTGGCTTGGGGGAGGGCAGGGAGAAAGAAACAAAGGGGGCAAGCAGGGAGAAAGAAAATGGGCATGGAGAGAGAGAGAGAGAGAGAGAAAGAAAGAATAGGAGGCAGGGAGAAAGAAAGAAAAAGTTGGGGGAGAGAATGAGGTATGGAAGAGAGAAAGCATATAGGAGGCTGAAAGAAGGAGTGGGCTGAAATCAGAAGATGTCAGAAGAAGTGCAGCCAGAGTGAAGTGAGAAGAAGTCAGAAGAAGAAAGTGCAACCAGAGACTCATGAAATCATCAAACAAAAGTAGGAAAAATGATTTTATTTTCAATTTAGTGATCAAAATGTGTCTGTTTTGAGAATTTATATCTGCTGTCTATATTTTGCACTAGGACTCCCTTTTACTAAACCACAATAGCGGTTTTTAGCGCAGGGAGCCTATGAGCGTCGAGAGCAGCGCAGGGGCATTCAGCGCAACTCCCTGCGCTAAAAACTGCTATGTGGTTTAGTAAAAAGGGAGGGGCTATATTTGTCTATTTTTGTATGGTTGTTATTGAGATGACATTGCATAGAGTCATCTGCCTTGACTTCTTTGAAAAAAACCCGGAATATGAATGATAATTAACATTTTCTCTGCCTTTCAGTGTGCTTTGTGGGGGTTTTAAAATTTTTTTATTGTTGGTAGATCATTTTGACTTGGTCATTTTAAAAGTAGCTCGCAAGCCCAAAAAGTGTGGGCACCCCTGATCTAGAAGATGCCGGGATGCCTAAGTTGTCGGCAGCTCAGATATCTCGATTGGATAACCCTCTACAGCTACAGGAAGTCCTGCAGGCAATTAAAACTTTGAAGCCCTGCATGGCTCCTGGTCCGGACGGATTCTCCCCAGAATTTTTTAAGATCTTATCGTCCTCTATAGGGGGGTCCCTTTTGAATTATTACTCTGAGGTTCAGAAGTGTGGCACCCTTCCGAGGTATGCGAATGACGCGTTGATCACTCTGATACCGAAACCATCTAAACCGCCGACTGACCTTGAATCATATCGACCGATATCATTATTAAATGTTGACCTAAAAATTTTGGCGCGAGTTTTAGCGGACAGGCTAGCCCCCCTGCTTACTACTATTATTGTGCAAGAACAGGTGGGCTTTGTACGTTCTCGTCAATCGGTAATTAATGTGCGTCGGGTACTTCTGGCCTTCTCCCGAGCTCAGCGGGCCCGGTCTCCTGGGTTGCTGGTGGGGTTGGATGCGGCGAAAGCTTTTGATAAAGTACACTGGCATTATCTTTTCCAAGTTTTATATCACATGGGGTTCCCAGATAGTTACATGGCATGGATACACGCACTTTATTCTGGACCCAAAGCGTCAGTTTTGGTTAATGGGGTGCGTTCTCCCTCTTTCTCGGTGGGCAAGGGGACTCGACAAGGATGTCCATTGTCACCGCTACTTTTTCTTTTGTACTTAGATCCCTTGTTGCGTACCCTACAGAGGGATGATGAAATTGTGGGGTTACCAGAGGGCTCCTCGCAGCTGAGGGTGCTGGCATTTGCGGATGATCTTCTGCTTACGTTGGGCTCTCCACACAGTTCTTTGCCCCGAGCACTAGAACTTCTGGATGAATTTAATCTTTATTCAGGTCTAGTGCTTAATAAGCAGAAGTCCTTGGCACTGCCAACGTCACCTGCGGTACGTATGGGTTGGCAGGGAGACTTTCCATTACAGTGGGCTCCATCTCAGTTGACCTATTTGGGGGTGGTGATTCCTCAGGACCTGGACAGACTATATTCCATCAATATTACACCATTACTTCATCGGACACTGACCACCCTAGCTGGTTGGAGGGCGCTTCCCTTATCACTTTCTGGTCGAATTGCATTATACAATATGATGCTCCTTCCACAATGGCTTTATATACTGCAAATGTTGCCTATTATGCTCACACCCTTACACTTAACACGACTCAACTCACACCTCTCTGCCTATTTGTGGCAAGGAAAACGGGCGAGGATAGCATTATCCAAATTGATGCTGCCGAAACATCGGGGGGGATTGGGCTTGCTAGATATTTCCCGATTTGCTCTTGCATGCCAATTAAGACATTTGCATGACTGGTTTTGCAATTCTACATGGTTTTCCCTGCCGGAGAATGAATGTCTTGATTTTCGACCTTATAACTTTAGTTACCTAATACATGTTAGACATCTGCCAGATTTGCCATTGCTGCATTTCCACCCCTTTTTGCAGGTCATGCGTACAGCTTGGAAAAGGTTATGTAGGGTATTGAAAATCTCCTCTGAAGCAACGCCTTATCTCCCGGTGGCTGGCAACGGAGACTTCCCACCTGGCTTGGACTCGGCAGCTGTACGCCGTTGGTCTTCTTTGGGCCTTCTCTACTTGTTTCAGGCAGTGCAAGATACCGGTATCCCTACCTCGTTTGCTGAACTGCAGACCAAATTCAATATGTTACCGGGGGACTGGCTTGCTTTTCGACAACTCTCTCACTACTTACAGACCTTGACTTCTGTACACTTGAGAGAGGATGTGCAATCTAGTTTACGGGAAGCGCTTGACTTGACGGCCCAGGAACAGGTCCCGTTGAAATTTTAACATAGGTTCCTGCAGGACATCTCCGGAGAGTTGGACCTTCTTACCCTAGCCCAGAAATGGACAATTGACCTTCAAGTACCGGTATCTGATGAGATGCTACGAAAGGGCCTTCGTGTGGGGAATGATCCTACACTATCTTCTGTAGAGAGGGAGCGTAATTACAAATTCCTGTTACGAGCGTTCTATCCACCTAAGAGGGCTCTGACAATGGGGATTAGCGCGTCTTCTAGCTGTGGAAAATGTGCCCACCCACTGGCATCCTTTGGACATATGTTTTGGACTTGCCCTCTGGTGTCTACATTTTGGCTGACTTTGGTGTCTGCGGTGGCCAAGCTGTGGGGTTGCTCATGGAGGTTACACCCCAGTTTTCTTATAACTTTGCAAATTCGTTTTCATCCGCCGAGACCGGGGTGTGCGCTGTTCCTCCGAAAGACTGTACTCATGGGCAGGAAATGTATATTGACTCAGTGGCTTTCGCCTCAACCTCCTTCTTTACAACAGTGGCGATCACTCATGTTACAGCAAATGTTGCTCGAACGACGGGACATTCTGGACTTAACAACTAAAAAGGGACGGCTGTTTCGCCAATGCTGGTACCTCTTTAGTTCAACTTGTGTCCCGACTATTCAACAACAACTTTGGGATGTGTGACTTGATTTTCACTCCTACATTGTTGGTTTTCTTTCACCAATATTACTGCCGCTGCTGCTGCCCAGGTGGGGTGGGGGGGGGGGGGTTGTTTGGGTGGGCAGGGGATTTGGGAAAGTTTTGTTATCCTACAAAATGTTATCGTGGTCTGTATTTACCTGTGACCTTGCTGATATAATAAAAATTATTTACACATAACACCTCCATGTAGAAGTTTTTTGAGAAGCTAAGAGTATTTTGGATATGTTTTCTGGAGGTTTCAAAGAGATTACCGTATATACTCATACATAAGATGAGATTTTTGGGTAAAAAAATGGCCCAAAAATGGGGGTCTCGACTTATATTCAGGTAGCTGCTGTTTTGTCCTATTTTAACGATGGGTAATACTCTCCTAAACTCCCACAATCACCCAAAGAATGCCGATGCTCTCTTGCACTCTACCCTTTCACCGCCAATGCTGCTTCCATCACCATGCAGCTTTCTGAAGGTTCCCCCTACCTCAGACACTGCTGTCTGAAGAATCCTCCCACTTCCAATGCTGAAGCTGTGCTTTGTGAAGGCCGACTGCCCCCCCCCCCCGTTCTGATGCTGCTTCCACTGCTATTTTCTGATGGCCTGTCCCCCTCCCCCATTACACATTCTATTTTATTGTTGTTTGTTTGTTTACCGGCTCCTGCTTGGGTCTTTAGTGCTCCCTCCAAGGAATTTGATGCATGGGGCCCCGCACTGGATCAGCGTGCACTAGCGGTAATTGCTTTGTTTGTCTCTGTCATCCGATGATGCTTTCCATAGGGCTGCTCCCCACCCCCGATGTCAGCATTCTTCTTACCAGCAGAAGGCGGGAGTCAGCAGGTCTTGAGCATGCGCAGATGCTCAAGGCCTTACACAGATCAGCATACTGGCAAACAGCTTTTTCTGGCATCTGCAGCTTGGAACACCAACCGGTAAGGCTGGCTGTCTACTACTAATTGCTGAGGCGAGAAAGCAAAACAAAAACCAATACTGTGAGATATCCCACAGTATTGTTTTGTTTTGGTTTTGGGATTTGTGGGACCTTTTTGTTTAAAATATTTTTTTTTTTGTATACTCTCTACCTGAATTTAGTATTTTGATAGTAATTGGGTAGAGAGGGGAGTTGGGGTGGAAGGGGTTTATTACTGTAAAATATGAATGATGATTTGTATTGTTCTTTTCTTTGGAGGTCCATCCTCTGGCAGGTTGGCCTTTGTATTTTGCTTTCACGTTGTGGTTGTCATCAATAAAAATGTGGAATTTGTTGGACCTTTTGATTTAAAATCTATTGCTACTGTGGAATTTGTTGAACCTTTTGAATTAAAATTTATTGCTGCTGTGGAATTTGTGGGACCTTTATAGTTAAAATTTATTGCTGCTGTGGAATCTATGGGGATACTGGTATGTGGAGGACAATGGTGTGGGCCATCTGTGGGGGAGGGCTTGTATGAAGGGTAATGGTATAGGTCATCTGGGAATCATTTACAGTACCATTTCATGAATTGCAGAAAAAAGAGGCAAGGTTTTTCTGAGACTAACAGAATGTTTGCTCTATCTTCTAAGATAGACGACAGGAGCCTATGGGAGAATTTTACAGGTTGTGAGACCTATTCCTACATTTTGCTGAAGTCATGGGCTTGTGCAAACTGGTTTCAGTTCAGATGATGAGATGCTAATGTGTGGCATGTGCGTGTGTAGATTTCTTGCTGTGAAATCTCTCAAGGACACCAACCAATGCTGGAAAGACAATGAACAGTGCTGAAAGAAAAAAAAAATGCAAGTCAGCGAGACACTCCATCATCCAGGAACCTAACTGATAAAATGATGCTGTACCCGTGTGAAGAATGCAAACTTCAAGAAGAAAGTTCCAGAAGCTATGCCTGTCCAGGGCCCCCCAGGGAAGAATGGAGGCGTAGACTAGGAGAGGGTTAGATAGGCATTTGGTTTATCCAAAAGGGTGATACACATTCCCAGCAAGGGGAAGGGTCTGAAAAAAAGATACTTTCTGTATAAAACCCCAATGCTGTGGCAGAGTTTCCTTAGAGAGACTGTGCCATGCTTACAGAAATATGCCGGTACTGTTCGTATGAGGTTTTTTTCTCTCCATTGTATATGTCCAAACTGATTTATTTTTGATTTGACAAATGCTACTATAATACTAATTACTAGAATAAAAAGTTATTTGCTTTGGAATATACAATGTAACCTTGTTGGTTTTTATTTTTATTTTGGGGGTTTTGGTTTTTTTTGTATCACATTGGATCTCCGGTGAGGTAAATTATCTGCCTTTCACTTCACTTCTCTCACTATTTTCTCTACAATCTACCAGTACCTGTGGCACAGAATTACCGTTACACACGCTGAATGTCAAGAAGCCCATTTTACACCTATGAGCTTTCTTAGCATGTAGTGTACATTATGGCAATTCAGGTTTCAGGTTTATTTAAAATTTGATATACCACCTTATCAAATATCAAAGCGGTTTTATATAGTATATATAAAAAAACCAAGAAATTATAAAAAAAAATATATTAAAAACAAATTTCAATAAAACAATACTAACAGACTGCCTCACTGACAAACAATGACATACTGATACAAGAGGTAACTGGGCAGAAATACAATATTTAAATAGAAAAAGCTGGGAAGAGGGTAAAAACAAGAGGAAGGGAAAAACAGGCAAATAATCTAAAATACGAGGCTAATGGAAGAGAACAAACTTCCATTACTGTCCTTAAAAGGACTATCATACATCATATGCATCTTTAAAAAGAAAGACCTTTAAGCTACTTTTAAATTTATCAAGGGATGTAATTTCTCTTATGTGATTTGGTACTGAATTCCAAATAGTAGGGGCCGTAACTGAGAAAATGCTAATATGTATGGTGTTAATGTATCTCAGTGAAGGGATAGCTAGTAAGTTTTGATTTGAGGAATGTAAAGTACGATGGGTAGTATGAGGGATTAATAGCCTGTTATGAATTCTGGTTGGCCGGCTATTTTTGTCTTAAAGGTCAGTAACATTATTTTATAAGTGATTTGGTGCTCAATGGGGAGCCAGTGAGCCTTGATCAGAAGAGGTGCGACACAACCGTTTTTATGTGCTTTTGAGATAATTTTTATAGCAGTGTTTTGGATAATTTGAATGCGTCTTATTTCTTTCTTTGTAATTCCTTTGTATAATGAATTGCTATAGTCCAATTCCCATATGAACAATCTGTACAGCTGGGGGACATTAAGGAACCAACTTTTTTATTTACATTTTTAAACAATTTCATGGATGGCAGTGAAGATGATGTATTATATGAAAGCAGTGAAGATGATGGCAATGATGACATTAATAATGACAGTATCTATGCTGACATCATCACAGAAGCTGACTTCCACTGTCTGGGATTCTGATGATGAGGAATCCTGTTTTGAAGGATTTAAAATCATTGATGTCTAAAAACTACACTGTGAAGTTAATGTTTAAAACTTGAGAAAGGGGGATAGAGGGTAGGAAACATAGGGAATTATGGAGGGAGGGATTGTTTATCTACAGATATTGTTTAAGCTGCTGTAATGTTTTGTGGTTTTGCACTAATAAAAATATTTAAAGTTACAAAAAATTGTGTTAAAACATATGGCAATGATAGCTAGTCTTTGTAGACTTTCTCACCAGGATCACCCAAATTTCTACTCTCAACTTATATTCGAGTCAACCTTTGGGGGAAAAAAAGGGTAACTTGTCTTATACTGGGATCAATTTATATTCGAGTATATACGGTAGTTCTATTTCATCAAGAACCATGCCATTAGGGCAAGGAATTGGGATGAAGTAAGGACATCTAGTGCTTAAGAGTTGGAAAAGGATCTGATCTCCGTGACTCTTTGGACGATAGTTCAAAAAGAAGGGGACAACTTACTTGACGTGTCCAGGAGCAATTAGGATCATGGTCCTCTGGTATCAAAGCAGATTGAGAAGAATTTCCCCCAATAAAAAAATAGCAAGGGAAAAGCATTGAGAAGAATTTCCCCTCCCCCCTCAATGAAGAAAAACATCCAGAACTTTTCCATTGGAAGCACAGAGTCTGGAGCAGAAAGCAAGGATGCTTCTTATTCCACTGAGACACAAAGAGATCAATGCATGCTGAGAGCCCACTCGAAGTTAGAGAACTCAGCTTGCCCATCACAGTATTTTGTTTGCCAGTAAGTTTGAGGAATATTCCTCTAGAGGTTGCCCCAGTCCAAATGCAAATAGCTTCCTGACAAAGGATAAGAGTTTGTCCTTCCTGTTTGTCCTTCCCTGTTTGCTACTTGATTGTCAATGTGAACAAGAACTACCTGATTGAGGTGGCAGTTCTGAAATATTTTTAAGGGTATTCCACATCACTCATAATTCCAGAAGATTGATGTGTTGTGTTGTCTCATGATGGTCTTCAAATACAAGGTTCCTGTTCCCAACAAGATAGGTTCCCCAACCTATCATGGAGGCATCTCATGGACGGTCATAACAACATATGGCAGTCTCCTAGGCTGGGGAGCTCATTGCAACTGTCATCCGATTCAGGTGTGTTGGACAAGGAATCTGAAAAAATGGTCTTATCAATAGGCTAGAACTGCGTGCCATTCGGTTGACTTTACTAAATTTGCAGAAAGTTCTCGAAGGTCAAACGGTCTTCTCTGACAATGCTACAGCGGTGGTATATGTCAATCGCAAGGGAGGCACTAAAAATGCATTTCTATGTCTGAAAGCCCGCCTGCTCTTCATCAGCAGCACATGTTGTGGATGTGTACAATGTTTAAGCCAACTTCCTCAGCAGACAGACCTCAGATCCGGGCAAGTGGATGCTGTCGACAGCAGCATTTCAGGCCATTATTCAGCGCTGGGGTAGTCCTTGATTTGACCTTATGGTGATATTGAAAACAAGAAAGCAGACAGGTTCTTCAGCTGAATATTCGAGCATCATCCACTTGGTGGTCCTGCATATCCTTGAGCACCACACCATCTTCGCTCGAGAGGTAAGTTTAGTAACCGGTGCAACCCAGGAATCTACTTTAGGCTGACTAAAAAGTTGCTAACACTCTTGTGCCATAGGATACAGCCTGGACATGGCTCTCACTACTTTGAGAGGCCCTTCAAGAGAATCCTACAGTTCCAAAATCAAGGCATTGTCTGGATGCCAGAGAAACGTAGAGGACTGAAACCTCACTCTACCCATAAAGGAGGAGAAGGTAAAAGGAGCTGGCTGTGTGTCCAAATTCAGCTCATGCAGAGACTCTGGAATGAGATCCTATAAGGCAATGGACTGAAATACACTTCTCCCTCCGTATTCGCGGTTTCAGCATTCGCAGTTTTGATTATTCACGGTTTTTAGCTTGCTGGCTCCTCCCCCCAAATTACATCAGATTGCATAGAGAAATTGCTGATTCCAAGCGTTTACAGAGAAAATCGCTGATTCCCAGCACTTTCTTCACCATGTTTTGCCTCTCCTTCAGGAACACACCAGGTCTCCCACCATGTTATTCGCGGTTTCAGTATATTCACAATGGTTTTTAATAGAAAACAGCGAACACCATATGAAAAAGTTATTTGCGTTTTTTCTGTATTTGTGGTTAACATAGAAAAATAGAGTATGATGGCAGATAAGAGCCGGCAGCCCAACAAGTCTGTCCACTCAAGTCTAGCCCTCCCTCACTGGGGTATCCATTTTTAAGCATAACTCTGTGGTACCCCTACCTGTTTGTCCCATCGATTCTTGAAGTCTATCACACTGCTGGCCTGGACCACCTGGCATGGAAGACTATTCCATTGATCAATCATCCGCTCGGTGAAGAAGTACTTCCTGGTGTCACCATGAAGTCTTCCCCCCACGAGTTCTGTTAATCCCCTATCACAGCGAATACGGAGGGAGAAATGTAACTGCATAACTGTGGGAACGTCCTCAGAATCTAGAGGCAAAATAGGATCCAAAGCGCCAGCGGACAATCCCTGGTAACACTGCTACGGGAGGAACAGGTCTCCCAAGTCCCGAACAGCAGCAGACTGAGAAGCTGATGAGCACTGAGAGGCAACGCCTTATTGAGGCAAGTCAGACGCGCAATTGAACTGCAGAGGAGCAAGGCTCTCCTGAAAGGCTTTCCATATAAAATTCATAAATTCATAGAAGAAAGCTGTACCAGGGAGCGAGAAGTCACCCTGTGATGACACTACTTTGCAGAGGAGAATGTAGCACAGTGGTTAATAATAACAATTTATTCTTATATACTGCCAAAGCCGTGATAGTTCAAGGCGGTTTACAACAAGAAGTACTGGACAATCAGCTTTCAGCTTCAGCACCTGATGTTATGGGTTAAAACCCCGTGCAAGTCACCTAATCCTACACTGCCCCAGGTACATTAGACAGATTGTGAGTCCACCGGGAAAATTCTTGAAGTACCTGTATGTAAACCGCTTTGAGTGTGGTTGTAAAACTACAAAAAGGCAGTATACAAGTCCCAATCCTTTCCTATACCTTTCTGGAACTGCACGGCATCCGCGTCCTTTTGTGCAGAACAATCACTACTTCCAGGCCCCAAAAACTGAAAAGGCTGCTGCAATGAGCTAGCTGCCCTTTTGTCAGCTGAGTATGCAGAGGAAAGGTTAAGCTGGCTGCTCTCGCCTCTCCGGTCAGAGATGGAATTAGATGGTTCTTGATATACCGCTTTTTTGTGTGGTTACAATCAAAGTGGTTTACATATTTTAGCTAGGTACTTATTTTGTACCTGGGGCAACAAATTGTTAAGTGACATGCCCAGAGTCACAAGGAGCTCCAGTGGGAATCAAATTCATTTGGATTTATTAACCACCTTTATAAAGAGACTCACCCAGTTAGATATAACTAGTTAGAAGGCTGAAAGATGAAGCAAGACATAGAAGCTGATATTTTGAAAATATAGCTATAATTATTACAACCATTTATTTATTTAAAAATTTCTATACCATGCATAAAGAATTCAGGTTCATAAATCTAAAGAAAAGGTCAACATACTTGACTTAAGAGAAAATTATATGTTGGAGGAGTCCTCTGTTTATGAGAGACTAGGATCATAAATTTTCAACACATTTATTAGGTGTACTGTAATGAGAACAAAGACTGGTAATAAATCCAAAAATGGATCACCAGTTTTTAATTTTCATAGATAATCAACACAGATTGTTCAAATCAGCACTTAATCACAAATAAGTAACATGTAATCACATCATGTTCAAATCAATAATACTACTTAATGGTTATAAATACAAAATCAAAGAAATAAAAAGTACAATACTAACTTGGAGACATTACCCACAACAATGGTTTTCTTCAAATAAATGCGTGATGAATTATCAGAAATAAAGATGCCATTTTGACAGCCAGTCTCCAAGTCTTTAACACCTAGACACTCCTAAGGGAAAAGAAAATTATTTAGAACATTCACCATATAAAGCACAAGAGACAGGATGCACCGAGACATTCAACTAGTTAGAAGAGAGTTTAATTGATACAGAAAAGATGGTGTGCCTGGGGGGAGGGGGAAATGCCAGCCTTTATAATAGAGGTATTCTGCTCATGAAAATTTCAAATGAAGTATGCAGTTTGCAGAATTTTCAAATTATTAATGAATTTCCCCAAGAAAGCAGATACTTACCTGTAGAAGGTATTCTCCAAAGACAGCAGGTATATGAATGATGTCATCCAACAGAGCCTACTGCGGACATTGTCTAGTGTCATATCACTTTAAATCTTAGAGAAAGTACCCCCACCACGCATATACATGTGCCTTCCCATCCAATAATGAAGAGCAGGATCATCAGTAGAATGCAAAAGCTAAAAGGCAACAACTTCAAAGGGAGGTGGAAGGGTTGTGAGAATATATGCCTGCTGTCCTCAGTTTTAAGAAAGATTTGGACTATTTCCTGGAGGAAAAGTCCAAAGTCTCTTATTGAGAAAGACATGGGGGAAGCCACTGCTTGGCCTGATCAGTAGCATGGAATGTTGCAATTCTTTAGGATATTAGTGATCTGGATTTGCCACCGAGAGAATGGGCTACTTGGCTTGATGGATCATTGATCTGACCCAGTAAGGCTATTCTTTTGTTCTTATACCTGTTATAGGTTTGTATCTTCACTTTCTCCAAGGACAAGCAGGCATAATATTCTCACATGTGGGACTTACTAGCTTCCAGACTCACTAATTTGTACAAAAAAAAAAATTAACAATGAAGTAGAAGTTTGCTTGGAGAAGAAAAGGGCCAGAAGGTAGAGCTGACGTTCAAGGACTAAAGATTTTCCAAAACTGCTTGTCCAAAACCAGCTATCCAACCTGTAATTTTGATCCAGTCAGCAGTGAAGGTGTGGATGGAAGACTATGGTGTTGTCCTGCATAATATTTAAAAGGATGCAGAGTGGAAATAGGCTAGAGTTGCCGTCAAAGGCCTTACTATTGTGAACAGCAATAAGGTCATGCAGAGTAAGGCCAGTATGAACAGATGTAAAGGAGATACAGTCAGTCAGCCAAATGGAGATGGTCTTATCGATGAAAGGAATTCCCAGTCTGATATTACTGAAGTCTCCAAAGAGTTATAAAGATTTCCCATGAGGTGTAGTACAATCTAGAAATTAGATACTATTTCAAAGCACATATGCAGTGCTATCTTTTCCGGATGAGTATGAGGCTTTGGCAAGAAGACTGGAAGGATAATGGACTGACTGAGATGAAATTCAGATACCATTTTACAGTCTGCCCTCCTGCCATATTCGTGTGGGCAGGGAGGGCAGCGTCGGGCGGAGTAGCTGGTGGCAGGAAGGAGTGGGCATCCCTCCTGCCATTTTGGGGGGATGGGGAGGGGGTGCTGTTGGTGGGGTAGAGGCTTTTTTTTCATTTTTTTTTTTTTTATTGGCAAGATATTTTGCATGTGTAATACACGCAAAATATTTCTTCCATTAAAAAAAAGAAAAGAAAAAAATGGCAGAAGCCCTGACAGCAGTGACAGGAGGCTGCTTTGCTTGTCACTACTGTCAGGGCTCTGCCCCGACTCAATTGCTCACTGAGCGATTGAGTCGGGAGTTTGCATGCAAAAATGATTTGCACCTCCGTGCAAATCATTTGCATGCAAAAAAGATAGTGAATCAATCGCTGTTTCAAAATCAGCCAGAAATTGGCCAACAGCGATTGAATCGATATCTCTAGTGAATCTGGGCCTAAACCTTTTCAACTGTGTGGTAGGTGTTTGAGAAGCTACAAGTATTCTGGATTCATCTTCTGTAAAGTTCAAAGAGACTACACTTATGTTGTCAAGAACAATGCTGTCAGGACGATAGAATGTGAGTTGGAACAAAGGAGGAACCGCAAGCTCTGGGTGACAAGAATCTGAAAAGAATAATAATAATAATTTTATTTCTTATATACCGCTGTACCGTGAAGTTCTAAGCGGTTTACAGTAGAAACAGAAGAAATGCAATAAGTAAGATTAATTAAGATGAAGAGAGAGTACTTAGAGTTCCCTGACTGTCCCAAAGGCTCACATTCTTGCTAAAGTACTTGAGAAAAATAAATTAGTTAGGTTATAAACAGAGTAGAAGAAGGTAGGAAAACAGTTCATAGGAAAATTAATTTTGAATACATTATACATTATATATTGTTCAAGTCGGAATACAAATTATAGGAGATTTGGACATTACCAAAAGAATTGCGTAATAAAGATTATCTAGATAAATTACATAACAGTGATTCATGTACATTACAGCTCTGTGGATGATAGTTCCAATAGAAGAGGGTATAAGGCCAGTGGGGAGCAACTGAGATCATGGTCTCTTGGACTCACCACAACCTGAGAAAAGTTTTCTCAATGAGAAGCAGGTGCACCACACTAGGAATAATAAATAAGCACAAAGAGATGGTCAGAAAGTCTAAACTCATTAGTGACCTCTAGATAAATAAGAAGCATGCTTCCTAAATCATCAGCTTCATCAAAATGCGATCCTGCTACCTAGAATCTGTAGTTGTAGACACAGGCAAACAGACCTTCTGATTAACATGAAATACCAAAACAACTTTCGGCAGAAAAGAAGAAACCATGTGCAAAGAATCTCCTGTCTCCGAAATTTCAGAGGAAAAGGCTCTCTACCAGAAAGAGCCTGGCATTTCAAAATGCGCCATGCTGAGGTCACTGCATCCAGGAAAAATGCCTGAGACATCACTGGTTACCTATTATTTTATTTGCCATAGGATTACTTTTAGAACACTATTTCTTGCCTTCAAAGTCCAATCTAATCATATTCCCTCATTCATAGACAGATTGCTGATCCCTTATGGGACGCCTCTCGTATGAATTAAGACTAAAAAGGTTAGGGCTCGTCAGTTATTTTACGATACAACACGTAACTGCACCCACATTGTGGAATGCCCTACCACTGACCCTGAGAAAAGAATCTCAACAACTTTAAATCTAATCTCAAAACATTTATTTTCAGAGATGCTTTTGAGATCTATATTTAGCTCTCCTTATTCAAAAATCTCAGACATCAGGCCTTAATTACTCCTCTTGTATTTTGCCTCTCCTTTCTTTTATTTTAAGCAATATATCCTCCCCATTTGCCCTTATGTATCATGTTATGTCTGTACATTAACTGTAAATTTGTTCCCCACTATTTTATATTTTTTAACGTTTTAAACACTTTGTATAAATTGGAAACCGCTTTGCTTATAAAAGTGGTATATCAAGTCCTAAATAAACTTGAAATCCAAGAGGGACACTTCGACCAGAGGCTCAAATGGCAATTGGCGAGGCCTCTTAGAACCATGATCTTAGATCTTAGAACTTAGATCCCAAGAAGGGAATGGTGGCTTGATCGGTGGTCTAACATGGAGAGCATCCTTCAGAAATCTAGTAAAGTCTGGATGGAATGCTGGTGTAGATACGAAACAAGATAGCCTGCCTGGAGAATAGCCAATATCACCAAAATTGGAGCTGAAAACAACTCCACACGCTCTGGGACGCATCAGTGCTGGAAGGTTGTTCACGCCTTAGCGTAGGCAGAAACTGTGGTTGTCTTCTTAGACTTGAGAAGGGTGGCAAGGACTACATCTGAGTAGCCTGTATGAACTAATGCTTTGCATTCATAGCCATGCTGTAAGAGCAAAGTGATCCAGGTTCTACATGCATACTGGACCCTGAGAAAGCAGGTCTAAATGCACCTGCCACCTGAGGCCACAGTCCGTTTGAAGCCACAGATCTGCATATCATGGCTTGTAAGGCCAAACTGCAGCCACTAGAATGACCCTGCCTATCACGAGTCAGGGAGAAAAAACACAACTGGACTGCCTGAGGTCATGACTGAACTAGAGCGTCTAAGCCCATCACTTTCGGGCTCGACTCTTCAACTGAAGAATTGGTTTGCCTTCTTGTTCTTCACCGTTGTCATAAGGTCAAAGTGTGGACAACCCCAGCAATGAACAATAGCCTGAAACGCTGTGAAAGCGACCACTCACCCAGATCCAAGGTCTGTCTGCTAAGGAAGTCTGCCCAAATATTGTCCACTTTCGCTTCATGCACTGCCAATAGGGTCTGGAGATGATGCTCTGCCCAATGGAAGAGTAGGCGGGATTCAAGACTTAGAGATGCATTCTTGGTGCCTCCCAGGTGACTGACAAAGGCCACTGATTTAGCATTGTCAGAGAAAACTCTGACCACTTGACCTTCCAGAGTTTTCTGCAATTTCACCAAAGCCAGCCTTTGAGAGGGCAACCAATATCCAGGAGACTGGCATTACAACCACCCAGGAAACAATACTCACAGGCATGCCCCTGGAGAGGGACTGATGACGAAGTTACCATTCATGTTGGGCCGAGCCTCCAGCGTCCAGAGTAGACACTTCTGAAATGCGTCCATCTGAGGGAACCAGCTGGAGAGTAACGCATACTGGAGAGGATTCATGTGGGCTCTCACCCAAGTAACCATGTCTAATGAGGCCACCATGGATCCAAGGACCTGAAGACAGTCCCATGCTGACGGAGCCAACTTGTCTTAGAGACAAGAAATCTGAGAGCACAGCTTCTGACCGCATGCTTCTGGTAGCAAAACTCGACTGATAGCCATATCAAATAAAATTCTCAGCTACTCTATGGACTAGGTCATCATTAAAATTGCTCTATAAATCACACACCAACCCAGATCCTCCAGGACTCAGATCATCTGATCCACTGTGTACCAACCCTCGGACAACGAGGAGTTTCTGATTAGCCAATCAGGCAGGTAAAAATTCAAATGCAGTCCCCCTTCATTCGCAGGTGAGCTGCTACAAGAACAAGGAGCTGTCACCAGGCCAAAGGGTAAAGCTGAAAACTGACAATGATTTTCCAGGATATGAAACCTGAGAAACTTCCCGTGGTCTGGAAAAATAGGAAAATGCAAGTAGACCTCTGTTGGATCTGGAGAGGCTAGGAACTCTCCCCAAGCTACCGAACCTATGACAGATCGAACCATGTCCATGCGAAAGCACGGCACTCTGAACACTGCATTAACTTGAGTACGGTCCAGGATGGATCTCAAATTGTAAGAGCCCTTCTTTGTCACTATAAAGAATATGCAGCATCTGCTGGAGCTCGATGTACTAAGCCAAATCGACAAGTTAAAAAGTGATAAATCACCTGGACCGGATGGTATACATCCCAGGGTACTAAAATAACTAAAAAATGAAATTGCTGACCTGCTGTTAGTGATCTGTAACCTGTCAATAAAATCGTTTGCAGTACCTGAAGATTGGAAGGTGGCCAATGTTATGCCGGTTTTTAAAAAGGACTCCAGGGGAGATCTGGGAAATTACAGACTGATAAGCCTCACTTCAGTGCCAGGCAAAATGGTGCAAACAATTAAAAAAAATAAAATTGTGAAACACGTAGGCAAATATGATTTAATGAGATAGAGTCAGCATGGGTATAGCCGAAGGAGATCTTGCCTCACCAATTTGTTTGACTTTCTTGTAGGTGTGAATAAACATGTGGATAAAGGTGAGCCAGTTGATGTAGTTTATCTAGATTTTCAGAAAGCTTTTGATAAAGTTCGCATTAAAGGCTCCTGAGAAAATTAAAGAGTCACGGGATAGGTGGCAAAGTTCAGTTGTGGATTAGGAATTGGTTATCGGACAGAAAACAGAGGGTTCAGTTAAATGGTCATTTTTCTCAATGGAGGAGAGTAAACAGTAGAGTACCGCAGGAGTCTGTACTGGGACCGGTGCTATTTTAACTTATTTATAATGATCTGGAAATTGGAATGACGAGTGAGGTGATTAAATTTGCAGATGACATTAAACAAAGTTGTTAAAACGGATGCGGATTATGAAAAATTGTAGGCAGACTTTAGGAAATTAGAAGACTGGTTGTCCAAATGGCAGATGAAATTTAATGTGGACAAATGCAAAGTGATGCACATTGGGAAGAATAACCTGAATCACAGTTACCGGATGTGAGGGTCCACCTTGGGGGTTAGCACCCAAGAAAAGGATCTGGGTGTCATTGTAGACAATACGATGAAACCTTCCACCCTATGTGCAGTGGCAGCCAAAAAAGCAAAAAGGATGCTAGGAATTATTTTAAAAAGGGATGATTAACAAGACTAAGAATGTTATAATGCCCCTTTATCGCTCCATGATGCGACCTCATCTGGAAAATTCTGGTCTCTTTATCTCAAGAAAGATATAGTGATGCTAGAAAAGGTTCAAAGAAGAGCGACCAAGATGATAAAGGGGATGGGATGCCTCTCGTATGAATTAAGACTAAAAAGGTTAGGGCTCTTCAGCTTGGAAAAGAGATGGCTAAGGGGAGATATGATTGAAGTCTACAAAATTCTGAGTGGTGTAGAACGAGTACAAGTGGATCGATTTTTCACTCTGTCAAAAATTACAAAGTCTAGGGGACACTCAAAGTTACAGGGAAATATTTTTAAACCAATAGGAAGAAATTTTTTTTTACTCAGAGAATAGTTAAGCTCTGGAACGCATTGCCAGAGGTTGTGGCAAAAGCGGATAGCATAGCTGGTTTTAAGAAAGGTTTGGACAATTTCCTGGAGGAAAAGTCCATAGTCTGTTATTGAGAAAGACATGGGTTAAACCACTGTTTGCCCTGGATTGGTAACATGAAATATTACTACTCCTTGAGTTTTGGCCAGGTGACCTGAATTGGCCACTGTTAGAACAAGATACTGGGTTTAATGGACCATTTGGTCTGACCCAGTAAGGCTATTCTTATGAGTGTTCGGGCTGCACCAGCTCTGTGGCCCAAATATCGAGCAACCTTCTACTCTGGCTGCCTTCTCTGGAAGCCGTACAGGAGAGACCACAAACCAATCCAGAGGCCGAGCAAATTCCAGCTAGTAGCTGGACCGATGGTAGAGAAAGCAGCCCAGGAAGCGAAGGATTGGTTACGCCTGGCCTTTAGCCAGGGTAGAAACTTTGTGACATTGAACTGGAATACTGTTGAGAGTGCCGTAAGCCATGAAATGTAGAGTGCCCTGAGCCTATAGAGGCTCTGGGTCCACTATCAGGCAGGGTCTAGGGGCGACAATCCAATACAGAAGTCATGAGATTATTCAGACCTTTGTTAAATAACTGCCCCATAATAGATAGTCTGGCAAGAGAAGCTTTAGAGGTGGAATCGCAAGCCCACTGTTTGATCCAGAGTATTCTACAAGTAAAAATGGAATAAGCTGACGCTTTACCCAGGACTCAAAGAAAGTCATACAGGGCATCAGCCACATAGACCACACCATATAAAATAAGCTGAGCAGAAGGTTCAAAACCATCACTCTCCAAAGTGCTCAGTCTGGAAAGACAAGAGCACATGTCAAAGAACGCTGCCAAGGCAGCTGTGATTCCCAAGGCCACTGCCTCAAAATGCATCCTGAGAATTACATCCACTCAGCAGTCCTGCACATCTTTGAGCACCACTCAGTCTTGGCTTGGAAGGGAGATATGCCTAAGTGACCTGAGCAACAGAGGAATCCACTCTGGGCTGACTAAAAATTTGCTGACAAATAGGACACATAGGACATGGCTCTCAGTACTTTGAGAGCCCCCTCCAGAGAATCCCACTGCTCCAAAATCAGGATGTTAATGGCAGGATGCCAGGGAACAGGAGAGGACTGAGGTCTCACTCTACACATAAGAGAGGAAGTAGAAGAAGGAGCTGGCAAGATTCTAGAACTTGGACACACAAGCAAATGGTCGGGTAATAGCTGAGCTCCAGACCAGACAAGCTAATATTTTAAATTTAAAACTCCAAAACTTAATTTTTATTGGAAAAAACGATTGATAAGAAGAAAATGGCATCGAGCAAGCAAAATAAAAATGATACAGGAGCCGGAGGATCAGGAACAAGCAGTAACAAAAGATCAAAGCCAGAACCAGGGACACCATCAAAAGTACCATTACCTTCAGAAGATAAAGATATGATGACAGAAATAAAACAGATAAAGGATATAGTACTGGAGATCAAAAAACAACTACAAAAGGCAATAGATGATGTTGCCATATTAACAAAAAGAATGGATCTAATTGACAACAAAATGACAAACTTGGAAGAAAAATCTGAAGAAGTACATGCTGAGGTTATACAAAACAAACAAGCATGGAAAGAAATGGAAATAATAAAGAAAGATCTGGAAGACTGCGTGAATAGAGAAAAAAGAAATAATTTGAGAATTATTGGGATGCCGGAAGGAGTTGAAAAAAATGATCCCATTAACTTCTTAGAACAATTCCTCCCAAAGATACTGCCTATAAAATCCAAGATGCCTCTTGAAATAGAAAGGGCACACAGAATACCGGGACAAAAAACAACCACACAAAAAGGTCCAAGAACTTTTATTTTTAAATTACTAAGATATCAACATGTAGTTGAAATATGTCAGTTAGCTAAAGCAAATAAAAACCTAAGATGTCAAGATGCACGTATACATATTGTACCAGACTTTGCTAGAGAAACTGCTCAAAAAAGAAAACAACTCCTTGATTTAAGACCTCAACTAAGAGCACTAGGGGCAAGATATGGATTACTCTACCCAGCGGTGATGAAGGTAACTTTAGGAAATAAAACACAAAATTTTACAGATGCTAAAAAATTAGCAGAATACCTTGAGACATACGAACAACCAATGACATCTTAAAAGAAACTTTGGGAATAATTTAAAGATATTTCAATAAAAAAAGAAGACATTAAAAAACTTTTCACTTGGATTTATTATATTATAATTCAATTTTTCAATACAAAGAACTCTAAAACATTATAAAACTGTTTACACCGTTTAGAATACTGGAACTTTTAAATACTTTAAAAAACAACGATAAATCCAAACACGAGAATGGAACAAACTTGAAACGAATGCAAACACGTCAGTAGCAGAATGACGTGAAGGAGAAAAAAAATGGACATACCTAGAAAATTCCACAAATATGCAGGCTGAAGAGAGGAGATGGAGCGATCTTTTGAGAGATGTCCTTTGACAGTGTTGCTTCTATGCTCTTGGAGTGAGAAATGAGGAGAAGAAACACGCTGGAGATGGCGTATTCACTGAACTGCTGGGTCGAAGAGGGAATCAGCGCGTTAACAGGAAGTCTCTCCCATTGCTAGGGAACGCAACGGAAATGAAGAAGAGAGAATGCTTACGTCTTGCGTCTTGCATCTAACGTCTACGGAAGATCAGAGAGAAACTGGAGGGAAATATAGACACAGAAGGAGAAAGAAAAATGCCGAACAGCAAATTGAACCAAAGACAGAGATAAGACCTAATCCAGAAGTAAAAAAAAAAACCCGGAACATATTGATACAATGGAAGTCCTTCAGATCTACTCCACCGAGGATGAAAAAACAAAAACAATCAGCAATGTCTCTACAACCTACCTCAAAATGGAGGGGAAAAAAAATAATAATAATAATAACAGAGCGCCCATTTGTGAAGTGATCCCCATACCATTACTAGTGACTTTATACAACAATGTAAATGGTAGTAAGAGAAAATATGCATTTCTTTCTCCTCTTTCACTAATATATTCTTATATTCCTCCTATTTCTTTTTCCCATCTGTTTTATTCTCATCTCTCTCATACTTTATACATGTAATTTAAAAGAAAGATTTTGCATTTATTAAGTATTTGCTTACCAATGGTATTTATTATATATTTAAACTAAACTTATTTAATATACTTAATGATTGGTTAATGAATAGCAATTAATATTAACAAAATATACACTTTTTGAAATCCAAAATATTAGTAAGGAAGAAAATGAAATAAACACTACCAAGGCTTTCAGACTATTAAGTAACACCTACAGGTTTTATAAACTGAACCTATAGACATGCTTAAACTATATGGAATTTTATTAGTATCCTGTAGATCAAATTCAATTATTTACTCCATTATATTTCTTCCCCACATCTCAGCCAACCAGATTAAATTTCTCCATTCCTACCATCATAACTCATAAAAAAAGTCTTCAAATAAACATGTCTAGATATATTTCCTATTTGATTAAAAGGACCAAGATTGAAATCATATAGAAACTGAGGGCTCCTTCTACTGGAATGCGATAACATGTATAAGGCTTGCAAACCCTGTACTAAACAGGAGAAAAAAAAAAAAACTAACAAAAGCTCTAAGATGATATAAGTAACTAAAGAACACTAAGCTTTACTTAAACCGCAGAAATGAATTAATGGAAGGAGCCCTTAGTTTACCTCAACCACACTTAGACTTTTAAGAAAAGACATTCGTAATTGATAAGTTGTATTCCTGTCTTAGAAAGAAAATATATTACTATATAGGTGTGATACAATAGAACTAAGACAATTATATATATAGAATTCTGAAAATGAATAGAAGAAAAAACAAATAAAAAAATATATATATAAAATATATCAATATAAAGATATATTATACTATATTATTAATATGGAGTAATAATTATAAAATTTTTATAGCTTGTAATGGAGTAATGTCAAACCTGATCTATTTTGTGTTTCCAAGTGATCGTACATAAATGAGGAGGGGAGGGAGGGAAAGGGAGGGTAATAAATTTTAAGGGTAGGGGTAAAATAGGTAATTCATCAAACTATCTTATATATGGGAAAAGGAAATTCATAAAAAATACTGAAGATCGGATTGATATAGTACAAATTACATTAATATTATATGGATCTTAAAATAATCTCTTTAAATGTTAATGGTCTCAATCACCCGATTAAAAGAAAAAAAAGGCATTATTATTTTTAAAAAGACAAAACGCTGATATATGCTGCATACAAGAGACCCATCTGTCAAATAATGAATCCATAAAGCTTTTCTGCAGCAATAGGAAAAAAAGCTGGAGTTGCAATATTAATAAATAAAAAATGTTCTGCTTCATTTAAATATAAGGCAGCTGATCCTCTAGGAAGATGGATATATATAGAAATGGACATAGGAAATACCACCATGACGCTCTTCAATATATATGCCCCTAATTCAAATCAAAATGAATTTTTTAAAACTCTACAACAGTTAATTCTTCCACTGGCTACTTCAAATTTAATAGTGGCAGGGGATTTCAATGCTGTGATGGATCCATTGATAGATAAAAACCCGAGAAGATTTATAAAATCATTAGGCCTTGATAATTTGGTGCAATCTTGTGATTTAAAAGATATTTGGCGTATACTTCATTTTGATGGTCGGGAATTTTCTTTCTGTTCACAAGTCCATAACTCTTTTTCTAGAATAGATTATATTTTTGTTTCTAATCAATTAGTACATCAAGTCACACAGGCTGTCATTGATCCAATTATATTATCTGATCATGGTGGAGTGTGGATTGAAATTAAGATAATAGATCAAAATATAAATAGACCTATATGGAAATTAAATAATACATTGCTTGCAGATAACGACTTTTGTACAAATCTTATAAAAAAAATAGAAGATTATTTTCAAATAAATGAGACAGAAGAAATTTCCATAGAGACTTTATGGGATGCTTTTAAAGCATATATTAGAGGACAAATTATTTCTTATTCAGCAATGAAAATAAAAAAAGAAAAACAACAATTTATAGAATTAGAAAAACTAATAAAGTCTCTAGAATCAAAATTAATTGAAAAATGGGATTATTTGACACAACAAGAACTTTTAAAAGCTAAAGGTAAATATAATGAAATTTCTTCAAAAATTATTAGAAAAGATTTATTTATACAGCAAGCTTTGTATTATGGAAATTCGAATAAGGCAGGAAAAATGCTAGCAAATTATCTTAAAGCGAAAAAAAAAAAAAAAAATAATAATTGCTATTCAAAATGAGAATGGTGAAATTTTATCTCAAATTGATCCCATTATAAAACAATTTTTAAAATATTATAAAGATTTGTATTCTTCTGAGCCTTATTCGAAAAAGGAAAAGGATGGTTTAGATTTTTTAAAGTTAATAAAAGGACCAAAAGTTCCTGAACATATAAAACGAAGTTTAGAAGAACCAATATCCTTAAAAGAATTAGATACAGCTTTGAAATCCCTTAGGGTTGGATCCGCTCCAGGTGGAGATGGTTATACAGTGGAGTTTTATAAATCATTTAAAAACATTATCATGCCCTATTTATTAAAACTATATCAGACACAACTAAATAAAGGTTGTATTACAGGTACTATGGCTGAATCAATAACTATAGTTTTACCTAAGCCAAATAAAGATCCTACTTTGGTATCAAACTATAGACCTATTTCTTTAATAAATGTGGATGCAAAAATTTTAACTAAGGCAATAGCATTAAGATTAGCTAAAGCTCTCCCTTTTATTATTGATATGCATCAAACAGGTTTTGTTGCTCAAAGACATTCATCTCATAATACTAGATTGGCACATCACATGCTATATTTGACAAAATCCATTAATGACCCAGCATTCTCTATTTCATTAGATGCGGAAAAAGCATTTGATAGAGTGGAATGGTCCTTCATGTTCCAGACAATGGAATGGTTTGGTATAGGATCCGGTTTTATACAAATAAAGCACAGTTACTTACCGTAACAGGTGTTATCCAGGGACAGCAGGCAGATATTCTTGACTGATGGGTGACGGCACCGACGGAGCCCCGGTACGGACACTTTTAGAGTGATTGCACTCTAAGAACTTGGAAAGTTCTAGAGACCGCACCGCGCATGCGCGAGTGCCTTCCCGCCCGACCCCGACGCGCGGTCCCTCAGTTAAGATAAGCCAGCTAAGAAGCCAACCCGGGGAGGTGGGTGGGACGCAAGAATATCTGCCTGCTGTCCCTGGATAACACCTGTTACGGTAAGTAACTGTGCTTTATCCCAGGACAAGCAGGCAGCATATTCTTGACTGATGGGTGACCTCCAAGCTAACAAAAAGAGGGATGGAGGGAAGGTTGGCCATTAGGAAAACAAATTTTGCAAAACAGATTGGCCGAAATGTCCATCCCGTCTGGAGAAAGCATCCAGACAATAATGAGATGTAAAAGTATGGACTGAGGACCACGTAGCAGCTTTGCAGATTTCCTCAATGGGCGTGGAACGGAGGAAAGCTACAGATGCTGCCATAGCTCTAATTCTATGTGCCGTGACAGAACCTTCCAGTGTCAGTCCGGACTGAGCATAGCAGAATGAAATGCACGCAGCAAGCCAATTAGATAGCGTACGCTTAGAAACAGGACGTCCCAATTTATTCTGATCAAAGGACAGAAAGAGTTGGGGAGATGATCTGTGGGGCTTAGTACGGTCTAAATAGTAAGCTAAAGCCCGCTTACAGTCCAAAGTATGAAGAGCCTGTTCCCCGGAATGGGAGTGAGGTTTAGGGAAAAAAAAAAAACAGGTAGTACAATAGATTGGTTGAGATGGAACTCAGAAACAACCTTAGGGAGAAACTTTGGATGTGTACGTAGAACCACCTTGTCGTGATGAAAAACAGTGAAAGGTGGATCAGAAACTAGTGCATGGAGCTCACTGACCCTCCTGGCAGAGGTGAGAGCAATAAGAAAAAGTACCTTCCAAGTGAGAAACTTGAAAGAGGTAGTAGCCAAGGGTTCAAATGGAGGCTTCATCAAGGCGGAGAGAACCACGTTCAGATCCCAGATCACCGGAGGTGCTTTGAGAGGTGGTTTCAGATTGAAAAGACCTCGCATGAATCTGGAGACCAGGGGATGAGCTGAAAGGAGTTTCCCCTGGACCGGCTCATGAAAGGCCGTAATGGCACTGAGATGAACTCTGATGGAAGTAGACTTGAGACCAGAAGTAGACAGAGAAAGCAGATAATCCAATAGAGGTTCCACTGCAAGAGACTTGGGGTCATGATGATGTAGGAGACACCAAGAAGAAAACCTCGTCCACTTTTGATGGTAACATTGTAGAGTGGCTGGTTTCCTGGAGGCGTCCAGGATGGAGCGAACAGGCTGAGATAGCAAAAGATCAGTTGAAGTCAGCCCGAGAGATACCAAGCTGTCAGGTGTAGAGACTGCAGGTTGGGATGGAGGAGGGTTTCCTGATCCTGTGTAAGCAGAGATGGAAACAGTGGAAGTAGAAATGGATCCCTGGAACTGAGTTGAAGTAGAAGGGAGAACCAATGTTGTCTGGGCCACCGTGGAGCAATCAGGATCATGGTGGCCCGATCCCTCTTTAGTTTGAACAAGGTCCGAAGCATGAGAGGCAGAGGAGGGAAAGCATAAAGGAACAGATTGGACCAATCCAGAAGAAACGCATCCGCTGCCAGACGGTGAGGAGAGTAAAGTCTGGAGCAGAATTGGGGCAACTGATGATTGTGAGGAGCTGCAAAAAGGTCCACCTGAGGAGTGCCCCATTGTGCAAAGATGGACTGTAGAGTCGATGGGTCGAGAGTCCATTCGTGGGGTTGGAGAACTCTGCTGAGCTTGTCCGCTAAGAAGTTCTGTTCTCCCTGAATATAAATCGCTTTCAGGAATAAGCGGCGCGAGGATGCCCAAGACCAGATTCTCTGGGCTTCCTGGCATAAGAGGCGAGAGCCCGTTCCCCCTTGCTTGTTGATGTAGTACATAGCCACCTGGTTGTCTGTGCAAATTAGAAGGACTTGAGGAAATAGAAGGTGTTGGAAGGCCTTGAGGGCATAGAACATTGCCCTGAGTTCCAGGAAATTGATGTGATGCTTCTTTTCCTGAGGAGTCCAAAGGCCCTGAGTTTGGAACTCGTTCAGATGGGCTCCCCATGCATAAGGGGAGGCGTCGGTGGTGATGACCAGATGATGAGGAGGCAGATGGAACAGAAGGCCCCTGGAGAGATTTGAGGATATCAACCACCATTGCAGAGACTGACGAAGAGACGATGTCACAGATATGTGTCGTGAGGAAGAGTCTGTCGCTTGAGACCACTGGAGAGCCAGGGTCCATTGAGGAGTGCGCAGGTGAAGCCGTGCCAGGGGTGTGACATGAACTGTGGAGGCCATGTGACCCAAGAGAATCATCATCTGCTTTGCAGAAATGGAGTGCTGGGACAGCACCTGCTGACAGAGCGATTGGAGGTTGTGAAGACGGTTGTCCGGCAAGAAGGCTCTCATCTGGACCGTGTCCAGTACCGCTCCAATGAATTGAAGTCTCCGCGTAGGAAGAAGGTGAGACTTGGGTATATTGATTTCGAACCCCAGTAGTTGTAGAAAAAAGATGGTCTGGTTGGTGGCCAGAAGAACAGTCTGAAAAGAAATGGCCTTGATTAACCAATCGTCCAGGTAGGGAAAAACCTGAAGGTGGTGGGAGCGCAGAAATGCTGCCACCACTACCAGACATTTTGTGAACACTCTTGGAGAGGAGGCAAGACCGAAGGGGAGCACTCTGTATTGGTAATGACAGTGATTGATCATGAAGCGAAGGTACTGTCTGGAGGCCGGATGAATTGGAATGTGAGTGTAGGCCTCTTTGAGATCGAGAGAGCATAGCCAGTCGTTGTGATCGAGGAGAGGATAAAGCGTAGCTAGAGATAGCATCTTGAATTTTTCTTTGACCAAACATTTGTTGAGATCTCGCAGATCTAGAATTGGTCTGAGGTCTCCTGTTTTCTTGGGGACTAGAAAATACCGGGAGTAGAATCCTTGCCCTCTTTGGTCCAGAGGAACTTCCTCTATGGCGTTCAGAAGCAGGAGGGACTGAACCTCCTGACAAAGGAGGGCAGATTGAGGAGTGTGCAAAGCAGACTCTTTTGGTAGACTTTGGCCCGGAAGGGTGTGAAAGTTGAGAGAGTAGCCGTGGCGGATGATGTTGAGGACCCACTGGTCCGAAGTGATAACTTCCCACCGGCTGAGAAAGAAAGACAGTCGTCCTCCTATCGGTTGAGGGAGGAGAGGAGATGGTTGAACGCTGGCTATGCCCTCGAGGATCAAGTCAAAAGGGCTGAGTCGATTTTTGTGGAGGAGGCTGCTTAGCTGGTTGTTGCTGCTGAGGCCTAGGTGTTTGCCGCTGCTGTTGACGCTGCCTCCTAGGTTGCTGAGTGGAAGGCTGCAAGGGGCGAGCCACAAAACGCCGCTGATAGGCCGTTTGCTGTCTGAATGGCCGTGAAGGTGGAGGTTTCTTCTTGGTCTTAAGAAGGGTATCCCAGCGGGTTTCATGAGCCGAGAGCTTCTGGGTCGTTGAGTCCATAGAATCTCCGAACAGCTCATCCCCTAAACATGGGGCATTAGCCAACCGGTCTTGATGATTAACATCAAGCTCAGAGACTCTGAGCCAAGCCAAACGGCGCATGGCTACAGACATGGCTGTTGCTCTAGAGGTAAGCTCAAAAGTGTCATATATAGACCTTACCATGAATTTTCTGAGCTGGAAAAGAGCTGAAGAGCACTGATGGAAAGCCTCACGATTCCCCACAGGAAGGTACTGCTCAAAGGAAGCCATGGTGGTAAGGAGATGCTTTAAATAAAACGAAAAATGAAAAGCATAGTTACCAGAACGATTAGCAAGCATCGCATTCTGGTAAAGTCGCTTACCGAATTTGTCCATGGCTTTACCCTCTCTGCCAGGAGGGACAGAGGCATAGACACTAGCTCCCAAGGACTTCTTGAGGGTGGATTCTACAAGAAGAGACTCATGAGAGAGCTGTGGTTTATCGAAACCAGGAATAGGGATTACTTTATAAAGGGAATCCAATTTGCGAGGAGCTCCCGGGACAGTAAGAGGAGTCTCCAGATTCTTGTAAAAGGTCTCCCTCAGGATGTCATGTAAAGGGAGTTTCAAAAATTCCTTTGGAGGCTGGTCAAAATCAAGAGCGTCCAGAAAAGCTTTGGACTTTTTAGACTCAGCCTCCAAAGGAATGGAAAGAGATTCACACATATCTCTTAAAAAAGAAGAGAAAGAGGTGGAATCAGGCTTGGAGGAAGTGTCCTGAAGTACAGGCTCGTCTTCCTCTGACAAACATTCTCCTTCTGACAGAAAAGGTTCTTCAGAATCGCCCCACAGATCAGGGTCTTGAATATGGGGACCACGGGCCCGAGACTCCGGGGTGGACGGGTCCAGGTGTCGGGACTTGTGTACCGACTTACCCGACCTCATCGACGCGGTACCGGGAGATGTTATCGGTTGCACCGGAGCCGAAGTCTGTACCGATTGGTGAAGAGACTTGGGCTCCGGTGCGAGGACAGGCATCGATACCGATGAGGCCGAGTGTACCGGTACCGAAGGAGTGGATGGGGACAATATAGACTGTTCCACAATCGGTACCGGTTGCCCAGTGGAGACCGACACCGGAGGGCTCGGTGTCAGGAGAGCTGGAAGGAGTTGTTTAAGCTGGTCCCTCAGCTGCACCTGCAAGATGGCCGCAATGCGATCATCGAGGGAGGGCACCGGTACCGCTTTTTTCTTCTGCGGTACCTGCGGTGCCGCTCTACGCCCCGGAGATGAGGAGCCCGATGTCGAGGGACTCACCTCAATAGGAGCGGAGCGCTTCCGCTGGCGTCTCACGGTTGGCAGGACTGGACTCTCTGCACTGGAGACCGGAGGACGTTCCAGCGGGGAAGGCTTCTTAGCCGGCTTACCTGGATGTTGCGACGCCGACGCGGGATCGCGTGGCGTCGATGAGGTGGGTGCCGACGAAACAGGTACCGAAACCGGTGCCGAAGACACGGGGTCGGACATGTCGGTGCCGAAAAGCAGTCTCTGTTGGATTTCTCGATTTTTGAGAGTCCGCTTTTTCAAAGTGGCACAGCGGGTGCAGGTGGCGGCCTGATGTTCCGGACCCAGACACTGAAGGCACCAGTTGTGTGGGTCTGTAAGTGAAATAGGCCGTGCACACCGCTGGCACTTCTTGAACCCGGGCTGGGGGGGCATGAACGGAAAAACGGCTTCTGCCAAATCGAAGGCCGAGGCCTCGATGATGGCAGTAGGCCCCGCCGGGGCAAATCAAGAAAACTCGACAAAAAAATAAGATTTTTTTTTTTTTTTTTTACAAAAGAAAGAAAAAAGTAAGGGCAGAAAAAACCCGAAAAAGTTTACGCGAGCGGGAAGGCGAATGAAAAATACTTTCAACAGCCGTTGAAAATGCGACTTCTTAGCTCCGCGGAAACTAAGAAACTGAGGGACCGCGCGTCGGGGTCGGGCGGGAAGGCACTCGCGCATGCGCGGTGCGGTCTCTAGAACTTTCCAAGTTCTTAGAGTGCAATCACTCTAAAAGTGTCCGCACCGGGGCTCCGTCGGTGCCGTCACCCATCAGTCAAGAATATGCTGCCTGCTTGTCCTGGGATAATAAAAGCATTATATAACTCCCCTATTGCTAGATTATATATTAATAATAATTTTTCAGAAAAATTTATTCTACAAAGAGGAGTTAGACAAGGATGCCCACTATCTCCTTTGCTTTTTGATATCGTTTTAGAACCCTTGTTATTAGCTATAGAACAGGTAAGGGAGATACAGGGTATTCCGCATTCAGATAGAGAATATAAGTTATCAGCATATGCGGATGATATTTTACTTTATTTGAGAAACCCGGAAACAACCATTCCAAATTTACTTGAACTGATAGAAAGATTTGGAAAATTTTCAGGATATAAAATAAACTGGAATAAATCAGAAATACTTCCACTCAACGTACATTGTACAAAAAGTTTATTTGACTCATTTTCTTTCATTTGGAAAGAAGAAGGACTAAAATACTTAGGAATTTGGATTACAAAACTATAGAAGAAACTATGAAAATCAATGAAAAAAATGTATTACAAAAAGTGTCAGAAATGTGTGAACAATGGAATCCTTTGTGCATATCTTGGTGGGGAAGAGTGCAAACTGTAAAAATGATGATATTACCAATAGTTTGTTATCAAATGGGTATGATACCAATTTTTTTCCAGGGGTCTTTTTACAAAAAATTAGATAAAATATTAACAAAATTTATTTGGCTTGGAAAACCCCCCCGAATTGCTCTAGTATCTTTACAAAGACCAATTGAGGAGGGAGGGGTAAATTTTCCAAATTTTTATAGGTATCATCAAGCCTATATTATGCGTCATGGTATGTATTGGATCCTCCCAGAGCCCATTGAACATATACCAGATTGGTTCTGGTTAGAATGGAGACTAATGTTTCCTTTACGTTTAAGTCATGTTATCAGTATTCAAATGCCAAGGTTATATAAGGATCATAAAATATTTATGGATACATGGAAAACTATAAGATATATAAGTAATCTAACTCCTATTCCAATAACTAAATCAACAACTCAAACAATATGGCTCAATCCAAAGATCAAAGTTGGCGGTTATAAAATTATCTGGAAACATTGGATGATAGCTGGAATTCGTATTTTAGAAGATGTAATAAATAAAGGTAAACTGCTTGAGTTTTCACAATTGCAAAATAAATTTGGTTTAAATAAATCACAATATTTTAGATGGATGCAATTGAAGCAGGCCATTCAGACAGGGTTCTCTGAATGGAAAAATCTTAATAACTATCATAGTATGGAATTCTTATGTTTTCAGATAGATTCCATGGGACACCAGGCTGCAATGTGGTACAAATTAATATCTGGATTTATACATAAAAAGAAAAAAAATGGTCTTAGAGATATTTGGAGCATTGAGATTAAGCATCAGATTAATGCATCTCAATGGCCACGACTTTGGTCTTGGAGGATAAGATGTACACTGTCAGCATCTATGAGACAAACTTGGTTTTTTATTTTACATAGAGCTTTATGGACCCCTACACGTTTACATAGAATTGATAGCTCTAAGTCTAATAGATGCTGGCATTGTCATCTTGAAGCAGGGACATTAGATCATCTTTTATTCTATTGTCCATTCATATTAACATTTTGGAAATCAATTTGGCCCCAAATTAATAGGATGTTAGAAAATCCTGTAGCCTTGACATACGATACAATTCTATTTGGTACTGCAATGAGAACTCGAAGTCAAATTTCATCAAATAACAACAAACTTTTATTTATAATGACTGGAGTAGCAGTACAGCAAATTACACATAATTGGAAAAATTATGAAAGATTGAACTATAATTTTTGGTGGAACTCAGTTTGCCATATATATAAAATGGAATGTACATTTGCAACACAAAAAGGATATATAGATAAATTCAAAAAGATTTGGGGACCATTAACAAAATATTGCAATAATTGAATTTCATTTTCTCATAGTAAGAAAATAGTTAAAGAAGGAAGGGAGGGAGGGATATGGGAGGGAGATTTATTCTCTTTATTATAAATATAAATAAAAAATTATTAATAGAAGATATTCTTACATGAAAACAATATAATAAAGGGAGGAAAAAAAGGTTCAAAAAATTTTTAAAAAATAATTGATAAAACCATTACAATATATATGTTATATGACTTTATAAGAAAAATAATTACAATTATATGATATATAAAATCATAAGAAAAATAAGATAAGAAATGTTATGTATAAAATACATTATAGAAATATCAAGTGTATTGTTAAGATAATTGTATGTAAATTTATGACACTTGTTGTTAAATGAAAAAATCAATAATAAAAAAAATAATATAAATTTTTCTCAACACATCTAATATACTACTTTATCCTAAAGCAAAAAAATAAAATAAAATAAAATATACATTTTTTCCTACAAAAAAAAAAAAAAGAAGAAGGAGTGACTAAATTCAATTCATGTGACTTGCGAGAACTGACTGCAGCCAATCAGGGAGCGGCGCCAGACCAAGCAATATGCGCCTGCCTTCTGCGCCGTTCTGCCCGAAAAGAAGAATAGCCTTCCGGCGAGGGAAACAGGCAAGAGCAGGGAAAGCTCCAAAGGACTTCAAAAAAAGGTACCAAGGGGGGATGCCTACAGGGAGGATGTCTGCCTCTACTGAATACGGGTTTTTTGCTCTATAAGACCCTGTCCTGGCCTACCACTAGACCACCAGAGGGGGTACAGGGCAGGATGGTGGAAATTTTTTTCTTGGGTTTTCCTCCTCTACAGGTGGGTGCATCTTATAGAGCGAAAAATACGGTATCTAAAATTCCAAGATTGCTGCAGTTAAGAAATTTGCAACCAAAAATGTTAATAAAACGCAGTAACTGAATCAAAAAATTGCGAAATTAGGATTTTCTACATGGGGGACACAGAGAAACATGCAGAAACCCCTAAATTCCTGAAATTCAGACTTCCCCCGATTTACTTCATAGGCTGTAACAGCCTTATTGTGCTGAGCATGTGCTGCAGCCTGTCTCAGCTCTTCACAGTAGCTGGAAAGGAGAAGAATCACTGCCTCAAGCTGAGAATGCCTCTTCAATAATGATCTTTGGGCTGCCAGCCAGGCACAGTGCTTGACTGTATCCCCACCCCTGCAGATCAACAGATGTGTGTACAGAAAGGGGGGGAGACACCCTGTGAGCCACCACTGAGCCAACTCAAGGTACCCCACATCCTGCACTCAAACCCTGCAAGGCAGTAGGTAAGTGATAAATGCAGAGATAGCCCCGAGCTCCACAAACACTTGTGCAGGATGGCTAACAGGTACCACCAGGATCTGGCGTTGCAATAGAGTGTTGGAACTGGGGTGAGCGAGTCTGAAGCAAGGTTGGAGAGATTTGCGGAGGGAACAGGCTTTAGGGATGCGTGGTTAACTCTTCGAGGGTTTTTTTTTTTGGAGGGATGGTTTCTGGAGCGGAGTGTATTGTTAAGATAATTGTATGTAAATTTATGACACTTGTTGTTAAATGAAAAAATCAATAAAAAAAAAAAGTAATATAAATTTTTCTCAACACATCTAATATACTACTTTATCCTAAAGCAAAAAAATAAAATAAAATATACATTTTTTCCTACAAAAAAAAAAAAAGAAGAAGGAGCTGGCTGAGTGACTAAATTCAATTCATGTGACTTGCGAGAACTGACTGCAGCCAATCAGGGAGCGGCGCCAGACCAAGCAATATGCGCCTGCCTTCTGCGCCGTTCTGCCCGAAAAGAAGAATAGCCTTCCGGCGAGGGAGACAGGTAAGAGCAGGGAAAGCTCCAGATGTTAAAGTCAATTGAGGGGTCGGGAAGGTTGGGGGGGAGGAGGTTTCAAGCAGGGGGTGGTGTAGGGAGAAGAGCAGAGCAGGAGGAGAAGGAGCCATGAAGGCGGCTTCATGGTGAAGGTAAGTTTCTGTTTTTTTGTTTTTTGTTTGTTTGTTTGGGAGGGCTTTATTGGGGGAAGAGCTAGGTAGTTTGTGTCAAAAGAGTAGAAGGTCGAGATGTAGCCCGATCTTAGAGGAGGGTGGACTATGAAACTAGACTGGATAAGCTGCAGGATAGTGAACTGGGTAGTCTGCTAGGATTATGAACTGAATGATCAGCAGTAGGTGGGGTGAGGATCAGAACAGCTGGAGGATCAAACTTGGTAGCAGGGTAATAACATGTAGGAGTAATAAGTGGCAATTAGAAACAATAAATGAGGTAAAAATCAGGACAACTGGAGATCAAGGTAAAAATTGGATAAATAGGCAGCTGGATGTGGCTGCTTGCTAGAGTTGGCTCTCCTGTGTCGGGAGGGGGGTGGAGCAGGGCTCCCACACTCCTCTCCTGGATGAAGAGGGGGCCTGAGGAAAAGGCAGGCTCCTCCGATGTGGCTGCTTGGTAGAGTCGGCTCTCCTGTGTCGGGAGGGGGGCGGAGCAGGGCTCCCACGCTCCTCTCCTGGATGCAGAGGGGGCCTGAGGAAAAGGCTGCAGCTTTCAGCTGCAGACCGGAGTCTGATTCTTCTCTATGCAGGAAGAGCTGAAACCAAGGTGAAAGCTCCAAGCAATGAAAACACCAAATAAAATCAGAAAAAGAGAGCAGAACAGAAACACTCCTGGTTCACGTGCACAAGGGAAAAACTGCAGGTGGCAGTAGAGCTCACTTTGAAGTAGAAGGGACACAGAAAAACCCCCAGAGGGGATTCCTTCTGCAGATGGTTCGTGACCATGGGGAGATAACCTGCTTGTCTAGAATGACACACCTATTGCACTGGAGAAGTTATTCCCTTTTTGCTTGTAGAAGAAATATATCAGCATGATTAAAAACTACATGACAGAGGAGGCAGTCCTGGAAAGTTCTGAGGCATTCCAGATTGTTCACTATTCTAGAAGATTGATGGTATGGCATTTCTCCTGTTGGGACCAGAAACCCTATGTGTGGAGGCCATGGAGATGAGCCCTCCAACCTACCTTGAAGACATGTGAACTCAAAACGTTCTGATAGGAAGAGGACCACAATTCAAGTCTCCACTTGTGTGGAAACATTCATCACAGCAAAAAAGGGGCAAAGTGCATGAGTAACTTGGACATGGTCTGAAAGACTACAGAGAAAGTCCTTTGAGGTACGTAAATGAGTCGAGCTGATGCTGTGACCTGGGCAGTGGAAGCCATGTGACTTAAAAAACAGAAGCTGATGATCAGATACTCATCTGAAGTTGGAAATCTGTTTGGATAGAGTTATTTATTGCTCTTTCTTTGCTGAGGTAGAAAAGCTCATCCCTGAATGGTGTCAAGAAGGGTTCCTATGAACTCCAAGATCAGCACTGGTTGATTTGTGATAATTGATTACAAAGCCAATGAGCATTAGGACATGGAGGCCGAACATCTGCTGGGAGACTGTTTTGATTAACTAGTTGTGAGGTAGGGAGGAGACATGAATAGCCCTGAGATGGTCACCAGCACTACCACCAAGCATTTTGTGAATATAGAAGGAGGAGATACCTAGGTGAAGAAGGAATCCCAGAGATACCATGTAAAAATTTCTATTGAAGTTATTGATTATATTCCAAAAGAAGAGAACCAGTCAAACTCCCTCATCTCTTTTTTTTTTTGTGTGTGTGTGGGGGGGGGGGTGGAGGCGTGGTATGCAGAGTACCTGGAATAGAACCCTCAACGTCTTTCCAAAAGAGGATTCTATGGCTTTATAGGTGTAGCTATTGCACAGGAATCTGAGGATATCTGGAATTAGAACCGTTGTAACACAGGCATAGCCATGAGAATGTCTCTTGGAGGAAAAATCTGTGTATCCCTAACGACATCTGCGGGAGAGGAATGAAGAATAATTCGACTCCGTCTAGACGTCCAGCAAGACTTGCGCACAGGGAACAGCATAGCTCAGCAACACCTGAGTAGAGGTCATCTAGACCTATATCAACAAGAAGCTGGCCCTTGAAAAGACATCCGCTTAAGGTGATTCTTGAAACAGCACCCCCAGTCCAAAGACAGATCCAGAGTCCAGCACACAGACACTGCACCAGCACAGAATATATTAAACTCGAATGAGTTCATAAAGGGTGCCCAGCACCTAATCCACACCAACCAACACCAGCAGAGGACAGGAAAGCACAGTTACTTACCGTAACAGGTGTTATCCAGGGACAGCAGGCAGATATTCTTGACTGATGGGTGACGGCACCGACTGAGCCCCGATACGGACAATTTTAGAGTGATTGCACTCTAAGAACTTAGAAAGTTCCAGTAGGCCGCACCGCGCACGCGCGAGTGCCTTCCCGCCCGACAGAGGCGCGCGGTCCCCAGTTAGGATAAGCCAGCTAAGAAGTCAACCCGGGGAGGTGGGAGGGACGCAAGAATATCTGCCTGCTGTCCCTGGATAACACCTGTTACGGTAAGTAACTGTGCTTTATCCCAGGACAAGCAGGCAGCATATTCTTGACTGATGGGTGACCTCCAAGCTAACAAAAAGAGGGATGGTGGGAAGGTTGGCCATTAGGAAAACAAATTTTGCAAAACAGATTGGCCGAAGTGTCCATCCCGTCTGGAGAAAGCGTCCAGACAATAATGAGATGTGAAAGTATGAACTGAGGACCAAGTAGCAGCCTTGTAGATTTCCTCAATAGGAGTGGAACGGAGGAAAGCTACAGATGCTGCCATGGCTCGGACTCTATGGGCCGTGACAGAACCTTCCAGTGTCAGTCCGGTCTGAGCATAACAGAATGAAATGCACGCTGCCAGCCAATTAGACAACATACGTTTAGAAACAGGACGTCCCAATTTATTCAGATCAAAGGACAGAAAGAGTTGGGGAGATGATCTGTGGGGCTTAGTGCAGTCTAAATAGTAAGCTAGAGCCCTCTTACAGTCCAAAGTATGCAGAGCCTGTTCCCCTGAATGTGAGTGAGGTTTCGGAAAGAAGACAGGCAAAACAATGGATTGGTTGAGATGGAAATCAGAAACAATTTTAGGAAGAAACTTTGGGTGCGTACGCAGAACCACCTTGTCGTGATGGAATACTGTAAAAGGTGGGTCCGCAACTAGTGCATGAAGCTCACTGACCCTCCTGGCAGAGGTAAGGGCAATAAGAAAAAGAACCTTCCAAGTGAGAAACTTGAAAGAAGCGGTAGCCAAAGGTTCAAATGGAGGTTTCATTAAGACGGAAAGAACCACATTGAGATCCCAGATAACAGGAGGGGCTTTAAGAGGTGGTTTAACATTAAAAAGACCCCGCATGAACCTGGACACCAAGGGATGAGCTGAGAGGAGTTTTCCATGGACTGGCTCATGAAAAGCAGCAATAGCACTGAGGTGGACTCTGATTGAAGTAGACTTGAGGCCAGAGTCAGATAAAGAAAGAAGATAATCCAACAAGGGTTCCACTGCAAGGGAAGTGGGATCATGATTAGAGAATGAAACGGTGACAAAATTCATCACCATTCCCGTCCCCGCGGATAACCACGGTAAACCATCTTCATGTCATTCTTTAAGGAGAGAGGGAAGAATCAGAGTATGAATAGCCACAACCACTGACTCGCAAGCTTTGCTTTGAAGAATGCTGGTGTAGAAGGACTGAGGCTGAAATAGACACTAAAAAATGATATGGGATTATTTCCCGCGGTTATCCGCGGGGATGGGAACAGTGATGAATTTTGTCACCGTGTCATTCTCTAATCATGATGATGAAGAAAGCACCAGGAGGAAAACCTTGTCCACTTCTGATGGTAACATTGTAGAGTGACCGGTTTCCTGGAGGCATTCAGAATGGAAAGAACGGGCTGAGACAAAAGAGTATCATGAGAAGTCAGCCCTGGAGGTTGGGATGTAGAAGGGTCTCCTGATGCTGCGTAAGCAGAGAAGGAAACAGTGGAAGAAGAAAAGGCTCCCTGGAACTGAGTTGAAGTAGAAGGGAGAACCAATATTGCCTGGGCCACCGTGGAGCTATCAGAATCATGGTGGCTCGTTCCCTCTTGAGCTTGAACAAGGTTCTTAACATGAGCGGAAGAGGGGGGAAAGCGTACAGGAACAGGTTGGACCAGTCAAGAAAAAATGCATCCGCTGTTAGACAGTGAGGAGAGTAAAGTCTGGAGCAGAATTGGGGCAAATGATGATTGTGAGGAGCTGCGAAGAGGTCCACCTGAGGAGTGCCCCATTGATCGAATATGGACTGGAGAGTTAAAGGATTGAGAGTCCATTCGTGAGGCTGGAGAATTCTGCTGAGCTTGTCTGCTAAGGAATTCTGTTCGCCTTGTATGTAGATAGCTTTCAGAAACAGATGGTGATCTACGGCCCAAGTCCAGATCTTCTGGGCTTCCTGGCATAAGAGGCGAGAGCCTGTTCCACCCTGCTTGTTGATGTAATACATCGCAACCTGATTGTCTGTGCAAAGTAGGAGGACTTGAGGGAAGAGAAGATGTTGAAAAGCCTTGAGGGCATAAAACATCGCTCTTAGTTCCAGGAAGTTGATGTGATGTTTCATTTCCTGGGCTGTCCAAAGTCCTTGAGTTTGGAACTCGTTCAAATGAGCTCCCCAGGCGTAAGGGGAGGCATCGGTGGTGATGATAAGTTGATGAGGAGGTAGATGGAACAGAAGACCTTTGGAGAGATTTGAGGATATCAACCACCATTGAAGAGATTGACGAAGAGATGATGTCACAGATATGTGTCGTGAGCAAGGATCCGTCGCTTGGGACCACTGGGTAGCTAGGGTCCATTGAGGAGTGCGTAGATGGAGACGTACAAAAGGCGTGACATGAACTGTAGAGGCCATGTGACCTAAGAGTATCATCATTTGTTTGGCAGATATGGAACGCTGATGAAGAACCTGCTGACATAGAGATTGGAGAATGTGCAGACGGTTGGACGGCAGGAAAGCTCTCATGAGGACTGTGTCCAGCACTGCTCCAATGAACTGAAGTCTCTGAGTGGGGACAATATGAGATTTGTACATAAAAAGTACATAAAAAGAACACCATTCTTTCCCTTATATTAATCTGTAGTGTGTTTTTCTGGCTTTAGCTACATTTATATTTAGATTTTTATTCACCAGTTTTTTCGCACGCTTCCATTGGGTGTGGCCTTAACTAACACATATGCTTGTATCTAACTAGAAGTACCCAGAATCATACGAAAAACAGGCACTTTTGTAGAAAAACTTCACAAAAATACTGCACCATCATGTTCTGCTATCCATTCCATTACCGTCCCATAAACATCACCCCCTATTTGTCACGAGCCACTACTCCTCACTTGGTCATTTTAAAAAGTAGCTCGCAAGCTAAAAAAGTATGGACACATCTGCTGTACTGTCTTGAAGAAAAATTTGGCCTCTGAAAGCTAATTGAAAAATTGATTAGTCCAAAAAATGATATTTTCTTATTTCTCATTATTTGTTTTATTTCTTTTTGTTAATTTGTAAAGTGGTGATTGTTATATAGCAGTTTTTTTTCAAATTTACATCTACTGTCTTTATATTTTGCACAGTATTAGAGGATGTGTCACTGTTTCTGTGGTGTTGCATTGTATGCAGAGTCTGGTTTCTTGGTTCAGTTTAACTTTTGTCTACATAGTTCTATTTTTAGTTTGTAATTATTCCATATTGGGTGAGGGTGTATCTGTCTGTGTGTATGAAAAGGACATGGCTTTCTGTTAGCAATGACTGTACAGATCAATTGACTGTGCAGAATCTGGCTTGTTTATTTTTACATTGAGCGTGTTGGTGTTCTAGTGCTCACTGCAGTGTTTAAGATGCTGCCTTTTCTTAGGTGCACCCTTGTTGTGTGGATTATTACTAAATCCGGGTCTCCAAAAAGGAGAATCTAAATGGGCCACCGTGTGCGCGGATCGCCGGACAAGATGGACCACGGTCTGATCCGGTGAAGGCATTTCTTATGTTCTTATATAAAGGAGGGGGGTTGTTAAAAATGTTCAGCACTGGCTGTCATATATACTAGGTACGGCAAAACCAAAGTGGAATTGTCCAATCAGAATGGTGCACAAAAAAGTGTCTTTCAACTCATCTGATAAATTCAATATCTTTATTCATTCAAAGTAACTTTACTGTTGATGTAGGTGTTGTCTCACCCCCCCACACACTATAAAGAATTAAATTAAAGTTGTATTAACATCAAGCAGCTTTCATTATAATGACATTATAAGCAAATAAAAATAAAATATTTTTAATACATTGCTAATTATTACCTGCTTCTTTACCTAAACTGTTTTGCCCTAGCTCTCACTTTGCACCACACTTCCCCCTCCATATTCGCGAATTCCGTATCTACAGATTCACTTATTCGCGGTTTTAAACCAAAAAATGCATTTTCATTTTCAGGCTATTTTAAGCCCTGAAAGCATTCCCTTAAGCCTTACCTGGTGATATAGCGGGTTTTTGGGGGCAGGAACGATCTTCCCACGCTCTTGCTCTGTGCAGATCGCTCACAGGAAATGGCTTGAAAGACTATGGGAGCTCAAGGCAGCCATTTCCTGTGAGCAGATCACGCCTGCCTAAAAACCCACTAGACAACCAGGTAAGGCTTAAGGGGGGGCTTTCAGGGCTTAAAATAGCTGGGGGAAGCAGGGGATAGGGGCAGAACCGGTCCAAATATTATTCACGGTTTTTTAATATTTGCAGGCCGGCTCTGCCCCTAACCCTTGCGAATACGGAGGGGGAAGTATACAGCAAAAAAGTAGCAGATAAAGATCAATCACACAGGTCTCCTTCAAGGCTTAGTAACACCTCTCCATAAATTATGTGGAAGAGGTCTGGAAGTGGGGATCGCATCTATTTCATATCCTCAGTGAGACCTCAGGAAGGAACCTAGTGATGAAAACATTATTAGAGGTGCTGTAGAGCCATTTCTTGTATGACTGGATGAGCTATATTTATCTTTTTTTTTTAGTTGTTTAAATTCATACAGAAATAAATGGCTAGATTGAACCTAATGACTTCATTAACGCATTTCCCTTTTTTAAACCTCTATACCATTTGAAAGAGGGCAAATATCTAATTGCCTTCTAGAAGTGGATACTTCTTAAATTTAGTAAAAATATTCTGGCACAAGTGTCAAACCTTAAAAATGGAAGTCATATTGAGCATTGGAAAATAATAATAATTAACTAATAAAAATAGTACACATTTAGGGCTCTTTTTACTAAGCTGCGATAGCGGTTTTAGTGTGCACTTAGCACGTGCAGAATTGCCGTGCGCACTAGACGCTAACGGCAGCATTGAGCTGGCGTTAGTTTTCCTGCGTAGTGCGGGGTTTGCGCACGCTAAAAACACTAGCACACCTTAGTAATAAGGGGGTTAATTTTCCCCACCACCAAATTTCCCCATCCCACCCCACCCGGCTACTTTTTCATGCCACATAAGAACATAAGAAGTTGCCTCCGCTGGGGCAGACCAGAGGTCCAACCTGCCCAGCGGTCCGCTCTAGCGGCGGCCCATCAGGCCTAATTGCCTGAAGAGTGTCCCTGACTAATTTTGTAACTGCCTCTAATCCTATCTGTACCCCTCAATCCCTTTGTCCTCCTGGTACCTGCCCAGACCCTCTTTGAAGCCCTGTAGCGTGTTCCTGCTTATCACGTCCTCCGGTAGCGCGTTACATGTATCCACCACCCACTGAGTGAAAAAGAACTTCCTGGCGTTTGTTCTAAACCTTTCCCCTTTCAATTTCTCAGAGTGCCCCCTTGTACTTGTGGTTCCCCTTAATTTGAAAAATCTGTCCCTGTCTATTCTTTCTATGCCCTTCATGATCTTGAAGGTTTCTATCATGTCTCCTCTAAGTCTCCGCTTTTCCAGGGAGAAAAGCCCCAGCTTCTTCAGTCTGTCATTATATGAGAGGTCTTCCATACCCTTTATTAGCTTAGTTGCTCTTCTCTGGACTCTCTCAAGTACCGTCATGTCCTTCTTGAGGTATGGCGACCAGTACTGGACACAGTACTCCAGGTGTGGGCGTACCATTGCACGATACAGCCACTCGGCTGTAAAATATTTCTGGGGAGAACACTGCCTAGTATAATATTTTAACAGCAATTTTTATTTGTGTTTTATGAAAAGTATGTTTTATTAAATTTTCAGTTCAGAACACAAAATCAAGAACACAGTGTAGTATACATTTGACCAAATGAGTACAACAATCCATACCAAAACACTCCCATCCCCCCAACCCACCCCCCCCACCCCTCAAATAATAATTCACCCAAGATGCTAAAAACATCACAACCCAGTGTGTCATATACCAGTGGAGATCAAACATTCAACAAGTGGCTTCGAGCTCTAGGTGTCAAGGTGTTCCAGAATGGCTCCCAGCATGAACAGTATGCTTTCCCCAACACTGAGTCCCAGGAAGAGAAGCGCAAGCGCTCCATAGAAGCATGTTGGAGCATCAATACACGCCAATGTGTCAGCGTAGGCGTATCCGAAGTTATCCAGCAATGAAGCACCACTTTCTTCCCCAAAAGGATGGCGCGGTCCAAAAAATTCCTGAAGCCCCTCGGAGAAGCTCTGGGAAGGGACTCCAATGTGAACAGCATTATTGGAGAAAAAAGATAAGAATAGCTCCACATTCCCGCTATGTGGCGATGTACATGGTACCAAAATCGCTGCACCCTCTCACAAGACCAAAATTGATGTCCAAGCGTAGCGGGAGAATGATGACATTTTAAGCAGCAGTCAGAATCACTCAAGGACGCCCGATACATGTAGGAAGGCGATCTATAGAGTCGCAGCAGAAACTTATAATTCATTTCAATGAGTGTCACTTGTGGAGTCAAGCGTGCTGTTTTGTGGAGACTTCTCTTTATGACTGATCCAGAGATTTCACAGGATAAATCCATCGACCATTTACTGGCATAAAAGTCGTAAGAAAGTTCGCCCAAGCACTCCTGCAGATGACGATGATGAAAGCGAAGCGGAATCTGCACCTGGGCTGACAGACTCAAAGCTTCAGAGATCAATTCCATGCACCTATCAGTGAGACAGTCCCTCGGCAGTGTGCGTATATATGAGGACAATTGATGATAAGAATACCAGGACTGAGGAGTCCAGTGAGTTTCTCTTTGAAGAGACTCCAGCGTTCTCAATTCTCCATTAGAGCGAACCATTTGAAATAAGTAGCAGTTAGAGGGCCGAGACCAAATAGAAGCAGGCCCAGAGAAAAGTCCAGGAAGAAAGTCTCCGTTGCCCCGCAAAGGCAGATATGGTGTTACAGTGGATGAGATAGGAATATGTTGACAGAGAATCCTCCACAGACGTCTCAACGGCTGAAGAAAAAGGCGCCAGGCCGCCAATGACTTTCGGGGTAAACGTTTGGTGTGTAGCAGATAGCTAAAGTGGTAGGGATCACAAAGAGATAGTTCCTGAGTTGTCGCTGAAAAGTGATGGGTACCACGAAACCAATCGTTCAAATGTCTCATCTGACAAGCCTGCGATAGCCGACGGAGACTTCGCAATCCCAAGCCTCCTCTGTCTCTTGGTCGAGTCATATGAGATAAAGACATCCTCGCCCTCTTCCCATTCCACAGATAAAGTTGTAATTGTTTCCCCACCTCTTTATCATGTTTAACCGAAAGCAACACAGGCAACATTTGAAATACATACAACCATTGAGGCACCAATGCCATATTATATAATGCTATCCGCCCCAGCAATGAAAGCGGGTACGCCCTCCAATTGTGCAGTTTTTGCTTCGTGACATTTAAAAGAGGTTCTATATTCAAAGAGTATAGTTGAGTAAGGTCAGGAGAAATAAGTATTCCCAAGTATTTCAGACATCCCGATGCCCACGTAAGAGGAAAGGGTCCCCTCCAATCAATCGGGATATCCGAAGATAATGGCAACACCATTGATTTTTGTTTGTTTAGGATCAATCCAGAGTACATGCTGTATTCATCCAGAAGATCCAAAGCCCGTTTAAGAGATCTTTGTGGATCACTCAATGTCAGTAAGAGGTCATCCGCAAAGGCCAAAACTCGTAACTGGGAATCACCCTCTGGCAGGCCCTGTAAATCCGCGTCACCGAGAAGGGAACGTAAAAAGGGATCCAGATAGAGAAGAAAAAGAAGAGGGGAGAGCGGACTTCCCTGACGAGTACCCCTGGCTATTGGAAATGGTGACGTTCGAGTTCCGTTAATCAGTATGCTAGCAGTAGGGTCTTTATATAACAAGCGGACCATCTCATAATACCAACCCTCAATTCCCATGTAGGAGAGCACCTGGAAAAGAAAATTCCAATTGACCTGATCAAAAGCCTTAGCAGCATCAAGGCCTACCATAATCCCCTTAACGCCCTGGTCTTGCGCACGCTGTATCGCAGTTAACAACCGGCGAACGTTAAGAACAGAGTGCCGCTGCTTTACAAAGCCAACCTGTTCCGGGACAATCAGATGTGGTAATAAATGCGCCAACCTATTGGCCAATATTTTGTCCAAAATCTTAAGATCTACGTTAATAAGAGAAATCGGACGATACGATTCAAGGTCTCCCTCCGGCTTTCCCGGCTTTGGTATTAAGGTTATATGTGCATGGTTCGCGCCAGCAGGGAACCCGCCCCCCTCCAAGGCCGCCGTGTAATAGGCTGCTAACGGCCCACATACTGATGGAAATAAAAGTTTATAAAATTCGGGAGAATACCCGTCTGGCCCCGGAGAGGTGCCTTGTTTAAGTTGTTTCACCGCTTCCTGGAGCTCCTTCCCCTGTATAGGCCTATTCAAGTGGAGACATTCCTGAGATGATAACCTGGGCACACCCGCATCTACCAAATAATCCACAACCTCTGGGCCCTCTAACGTTTCCCTTGTAGCGTAAAAGGAGGCATAATAAGCGCGAAAACCCTCCGCTATCTCAGGTGTAGTAGTCACCTCTACTCCCGAGGGAAGGAGGATGCGAGAGATATGGCGATTGGGTCGCTGTGTCCTTGTCAATGCTGCCAGCAATCTACCATGCTTATTTCCAAAGGAGTAATAATGAAATTTAGCATGAGAAAGGTATCGCTGCGTACGTTCGTGCAAGAGCGTGTTCAAAGCAATTTGCGCTGCGGTCATCGCCTCTCTCGATAGAGAAGAGGGATGAGCTAGGTATGTCCGCTTAGACGCACGATATTCCTTTTCCAATCTCAAAATCCCTTGAGAAATTCTTTTTCTCTGAGCCACGACATAGGATATGATATCCCCTCTAAGGACCGATTTAGCTGCCTCCCAAAACAATAATGGTGTGTCAACGTGTTGTGCATTAAAGTGGACATAGTCATCCCATTTTGTCTGAAGGTAAGCAATAAAGTCAGAATGTTTGGTCATATAAGAGGGAAAGCGCCAGAACCCCCGGGATGGTAAGCCATCACCATGAAGAATATCAACCCAAATAGGACAATGGTCCGACACAGAAAGCGGGCCAATCTCCGCCAAATGAACCTGCGAAAAAGAGATTGTGGAAAGCAATATGTAGTCTATTCGAGAGAATGTATTGTGTGCCCTTGATTGGTGTGTGAAATCGTGTTCCATAGGGTGTAAAAGACGCCAGGGGTCGGACAAAGCCAAAGTATCACACAAGTAAGGAACCCCTCTAGTTATACTAGATGACTGAGAAGTACCCGGTCCCGTTCTATCTAAGTCTGGGTCCATGACTTGATTTAAATCTCCCAGTAATATCAGAGGAGTGTCTGGGTCCCGAAGCCCATGGCGAACCAGAGAAGAAAAGAAAGCGTGGTCATAATGATTTGGGGCATACACCACCAACAGGTGATAGGAGTGGCCAGACATAGTAATTTTACACAAGAGGGTTCTCCCCGCTTCATCTCCAAATATACGTTCCACCCTACCCGGGAATCCCTTCCTTATCAATAGTGCCACCCCTGCCTTCTTATTAGGCGATGAAACTGAGATTACCTGCCCCACCCACCCCTTCTGTAATTTTGCATGTTCCAATTCCGTAAGTCTGGTTTCCTGCAGACATGCCAGGTCAGCGTGATGATGTTTAAGGCGCTGGAGTAGCTTCGTTCTTTTTATTGGGGACGTGATACCACCCACGTTCCACGACACTATCCTAAAAGTTTTACCCCCCATTTACCACAAAGAATGCACCATTAGAAGCAGAGTCAACATAAATTCCTCTCGGGCACCCAGCCCTCACCCAAGAGGAAAGTGGAAAATCCCCACCAGGTATTGCAGAAAAAAAATACAACTCAAAAAAGCAAAGACACACTGGAATGTTCTGTGAATAATCCCCCTTTTCCCTCCCCATCCCCCCAACCCCAATCCCTCTCCCTCCCAACAAGCCCCCCAAACCCCCACCTCTACCCATCCCAAACACTACTAATATTCCTAATGCCAACCGGGCAACAGGAAGGAAGATCACAATTATGAAGCCATCAAAGCCCCATCCCTAACTTTAAACAAGTAGTCAGATAAAGAGACATAAACTACAGCCTGCCCTGTAAAGCAAACCTGAAACCACCTTTTTAAGTCAGTTAGTGCTAGAAACCAGCATGTCCAGAGTATTCAAGGTGGAGAAGAGGAGGAGGGCTCCAGGTGATTAATAAAGTCTCCAGCTAAAGGTGCAGAGTCGAAAACGTGCCATTTTCCGTTGTGTTGAATTTTTAATACTGCCGGATATAAAAACATAAAGCGTCGTTTCTGTTCGACCAGTTGAGCACAGAGGGGGTGAAACGCTCTCCGCTTATCCGTTAAGGCCGCTGAATAGTCCTGGCCAATCCGCACTGGATGGGATTCGTAGGTCAAGGAGGCTCTCTTTGAGCGGTAGGCTCTCAGCAGTTCAACTTTGTGCCGGTAATTATGAAGTTTCCCGATCACCACTCTCGGCCGCTGGTCCGCCCCAACACGGGAGCCCACCCGATGTACCCGCTCAAACCTTGCAGGACCCAGAGATGCAGGCATCGGCAGCTCACTGGCCAGCCACGACTCCAATACAGAAAGAAGTACTGAATCAGAAATTTGCTCCGGTAAGCCTATAAATCTTAAGTTGTCTCTGCGCGATCTGTTCTCCAGATCCTCGAGTTTTTCCTGGTGGGAATGTAGCTGGGCTTTGAGCGTCGCGACATCAGACGCCATGGAGGTGGCCTCGTCCTCTACCGTCGAAACTCTGGTTTCTAGAGCTGTAACACGCATGGAGTGATCTTCCAAAAGCGACTCCAATTTGTTAAGTTGTAGTGAAATCTGCTCCATACGAGGATCCAAGGCTTGCAGTATGACTTGTTGAAATTCCGTGCGCATTTCGGATGTAAACATCGGGTTAGTTGCACGAGGCTCCTCCGCCATTTTTTCCTCTCCAGCTTTGGCCTTCTCGCGGTCTTTTTTTGCGGTTTTGGAGGTCATGGCAGGCTGCGATCTCGCCAAGAATCTGTCCATGTAATTGCAAGCCAGAAAGCTGATAAAGATTTTAGTGTTCCCGCCGAGTTTGTCTCAAATAATGAATGTTGAGGGAACAGGGCTCTGGAGCTGGCGAGAGGTGCTGCCGACCAGCTCACAGCATCACGTGATCCTCTTTTATTTGTGTTTTAAAAGCTTTCTTTTATTATGGCTGTAAACCGTTTAGAAATTTGAATTAGCAGTATAAAAAATGTTTTAATAAACTTGAAACTTGAAACTACTACTCAAAAGAGTCCAGAGAAAAGCAACTAAGATGGTTAAGGGGCTGGAGGAAGTGCTGTACAGTGAAAGATTAGAGAAACTGGGCCTTTTCTCCCTCAAACAGAAGAGATTGAGAGGGGACATGATCGAAACATTCAAGGTACTGAAGGGAATAGACTTAGTAGATAAGGCCAGGTTGTTCACCCTCTCCAATGTAGGGAGAACGAGAGGGCACTATCTAAAGTTGAAAGGGGATAGATTCCGTACAAATGTAAGGAAATTCTTCACCCAGAGAGTGGTGGAAAAGTGGAACGCTCTTCCAGAGTCTGTTATAGGGTAAAACAAGCAGCAGCCACATCGGAGGAGCCTGCCTTTTCCTCACGCCCCCTCTGCATCCAGGAGAGGAGCGTGGGAGCCCTGTTCTGCCCCCCTCCCGATACAGGAGAGCCGACTCTAGCAAGCAGCCACATCGGAGGAGCCTGCCTTTTCCTCAGGCCCCCTCTGCATCGAGAAGAAGAGAGTGGGAGCTCTGCTCCGCCCTCCTCCCGACACAGGAGAGTCGACTCTAGCAAGCAGCCACATCGGAGGAGCCTGCCTTTTCCTAAGGCCCCCTCTGCATCCAGGATAGAAGCGTGGGAGCCCTGCTCCGCCCCCCTCCCGACACAGGAGAGCCGACTCTAGCAAGCAGCCACATCGGAGGAGCCTGCCTTTTCCTCAGGCCCCCTCTGCATCCAGGAGAGGAGCGTGGGAGCCCTGCTCCGCCCCCCTCCCGACACAGGAGAGCCGACTCTAGCAAGCAGCCACATCGGAGGAGCCTGCCTTTTCCTCAGGCCCCCTCTGCATCCAGGAGAGGAGCGTGGGAGCCCTGCTCCGCCCCCCTCCCGACACAGGAGAGCCGACTCTAGCAAGCAGCAACATCGGAGGACTCTGCCTTTTCCTCAGGCCCCCTCTGCATCCGTGGGAGCCCTGCTCTGCCCCCTCCCGACACAGGAGAGCAGACTCTAGCAAGCAGCCACATCGGAGGAGCCTGCCTTTTCCTCAGGCCCCCTCTGCATCCAGGAGAGGAGCATGGGAGCCCTGCTCCGCCCCCCTCCCGACACAGGAGAGCCGACTCTAGCAAGCAGCCACATCGGAGGAGCCTGCCTTTTCCTCAGGCCCACTCTGCATCCAGGAGAGGAGCATGGGAGCCCTGCTCCGCCCCATCCCGACACAGGAGAGCCGACTCTAGCAAGCAGCCACATCGGATGAGCCTGCCTTTTCCTCAGGCCCCCCTCTGCATCCAGGAGAGGAGCGTGGGAGCCCTGCTCCGCCCCCCTCCTGACACAGGAGAGCCCACTCTAGCAAGCAGCCACATCGGAGGACTCTGCCTTCCTTTGCATCGAGGAGAGGAGCGTGGGAGCCCTTCTCCGCACTCCCTCCCGACACAGGAGAGCCGACTCTAGCAAGCAGCCACATCGGAGGAGCCTGCCTTTTCCTCAGGCCCCCTCTGCATCGAGAAGAGAGTGGGAGCTCTGCTCCGCCCTCCTCCCGACACAGGAGAGTCGACTCTAGCAAGCAGCCACATCGGAGGAGCCTGCCTTTTCCTAAGGCCCCCTCTGCATCCAGGAGAGAAGCGTGGGAGCCCTGCTCCGCCCCCCTCCCGACACAGGAGAGCCAACTCTAGCAAGCAGCCACATCGGAGAAGCCTGCCTTTTCCTTAGGCCCCCTCTGCATCCAGGAGAGGAGCGTGGGAGCCCTGCTCCGCCCCCCTCCCGACACAGGAGAGCCGACTCTAGCAAGCAGCCACATCGGAGGAGCCTGCCTTTTCCTCAGGCCCCCTCTGCATCCAGGAGAGGAGCGTGGGAGCCCTGCTCCGCCCCCCTCCTGACACAGGAGAGCCCACTCTAGCAAGCAGCCACATCGGAGGACTCTGCCTTCCTTTGCATCGAGGAGAGGAGCATGGGAGCCCTTCTCCGCACTCCCTCCCGACACAGGAGAGCCGACTCTAGCAAGCAGCCACATCGGAGGAGCCTGCCTTTTCCTCAGGCCCCCTCTGCATCGAGAAGAGAGTGGGAGCTCTGCTCCGCCCTCCTCCCGACACAGGAGAGTCGACTCTAGCAAGCAGCCACATCGGAGGAGCCTGCCTTTTCCTAAGGCCCCCTCTGCATCCAGGAGAGAAGCGTGGGAGCCCTGCTCCGCCCCCCTCCCGACACAGGAGAGCCAACTCTAGCAAGCAGCCACATCGGAGAAGCCTGCCTTTTCCTTAGGCCCCCTCTGCATCCAGGAGAGGAGCGTAGGAGCCCTGCTCCGCCCCCCTCCAGACACAGGAGAGCCGACTCTAGCAAGCAGCAACATCGGAGGACTCTGCCTTTTCCTCAGGCCCCCTCTGCATCCGTGGGAGCCCTGCTCCGCCCCCTCCCGACACAGGAGAGCAGACTCTAGCAAGCAGCCACATCGGAGGAGCCTGCCTTTTCCTCAGGCCCCCTCTACATCCAGGAGAGGAGCATGGGAGCCCTGCTCCGCACCCCTCCCGACACAGGAGAGCCGACTCTAGCAAGCAGCCATATCGGAGGAGCCTGCCTTTTCCTCAGGCCCCCTCTGCATCCAGGAGAGGAGCATGGGAGCCCTGCTCCGCCCCATCCCGACACAGGAGAGCCGACTCTAGCAAGCAGCCACATCGGATGAGCCTGCCTTTTCCTCAGGCCCCCCTCTGCATCCAGGAGAGGAGCGTGGGAGCCCTGCTCCGCCCCCCTCCTGACACAGGAGAGCCCACTCTAGCAAGCAGCCACATCGGAGGACTCTGCCTTCCTTTGCATCGAGGAGAGGAGCGTGGGAGCCCTTCTCCGCACTCCCTCCCGACACAGGAGAGCCGACTCTAGCAAGCAGCCACATCGGAGGAGCCTGCCTTTTCCTCAGGCCCCCTCTGCATCCAGGAGAGGAGCGTGGGAGCCCTGCTCCGCCCCCCTCCTGACACAGGAGAGCCCACTCTACCAAGCAGCCACATCGGAGGACTCTGCCTTCCTTTGCATCGAGGAGAGGAGCGTGGGAGCCCTTCTCCGCCCCCCCTCCCGACACAAGAGAGCCGACTCTAGCAAGCAGCCACATCGGAGGAGCCTGCCTTTTCCTCAGGCCCCCTCTGGATCCAGGAGAGGAGCATGGGAGCCCTTCTCCACCCCCCTCCTGACACAGAAGAGCCGACTCTAGCAAGCAGCCACATCGGAGGAGCCTGCCTTTTCCTGAGGCCCCCTCTGCATCGAGGAGAGGAGCATGGGAGCCCTGCTCCGCCCTCCTCCTGACACAGGAGAGCCGACTCTAGCAAGCAGCCACATCGGAGGAGCCTGCCTTTTCCTCAGGCCCCCTCTGCATCGAGAGGAGCATGGGAGCCCTGCTCCGCCCCCCCTCCCGACACAGGAGAGCTGACTCTAGCAAGCAGCCACATCGGAGGAGCCTGCCTTTTCCTCAGTCCCCCTCTGCATCCAGGAGAGGAGCGTGGGAGCCCTGCTCCACCCCCTCCCGACACAGGAGAGCCGACTCTAGCAAGCAGCCACATCGGAGGAGCCTGCCTTTTCCTCAGTCCCCCTCTGCATCCAAGAGAGGAGTGTAGGAGCCCTGCTCCGCCCCCCTCCCGACACAGGAGAGCCAACTCTGGCAAGCAGCCACATCGGAGGAGCCTGCCTTTTCCTCAGGCCCCCTTTGCATCGAGAGGAGCATGGGAGCCCTGCTCCGCCCCCCTCCCGACACAAAAGAGCCGACTCTAGCAAGCAGCCACATCGGAGGAGCCTGCCTTTTCCTCAGTCCCCCTCTGCATCCAGGAGAGGAGCGTGGGAGCCCTGCTCCGCCCCCTCCCGACACAGGAGAGCCGACTCTAGCAAGCAGCCACATCGGAGGAGCCTGCCTTTTCCTCAGGCCCCCTCTGCATCCAGGAGAGGAGCATGGAAGCCCTGCTCCGCCCCCCTCCCGACACAGGAGAGCCGACTCTAGCAAGCAGCCACATCGGAGGAGCCTGCCTTTTCCTCAGGCCCCCTCTGCATCCAGGAGAGGAGCGTGGGAGCCCTGCTCCGCCTTTCTCCCGACAAAGGAGAGCCGACTCTAGCAAGCAGCCACATCGGAGGAGCCTGCCTTTTACTAAGGCCCCCTCTGCATCCAGGAGAGGAGCGTGGGAGCCCTGCTCCGCCCCCTCCCGACACAGGAGAGCCCACTCTAGCAAGCAGCCACATCGGAGGACTCTGCCTTTTCCTCAGGCCCCCTCTGCATCGAGGAGAGGAGCGTGGGAGCCCTGCTCCGCCCCATCTCCCGACACAGGAGAGCCGACTCTAGCAAGCAGCCATATCGGAGGAGCCTGCCTTTTCCTCAGGCCCCCTCTGCATCCAGGAGAGGAGCGTGGGAGCCCTGCTCCGCCCCCCTCCCGACACAGGAGAGCCGATTCTAGCAAGCAGCCACATCGGAGGAGCCTGCCTTTTCCTAAGGCCCCCTCTGCATCGAGGAGAGGAGTATGGGAGCCCTGCTCCGCCTCCCTCCCGACACAGGAGAGCCGACTCTAGCAAGCAGCCACATCAGAGGAGCCTGCCTTTTCCTCAGTCCCCCTCTGCATCCAGGAGAGGAGCGAGGGAACTCTGCACCGCCCCCCTCCCGACACAGGAGAGCCGACTCTAGCAAGCAGCCACATCGGAGGAGCCTGCCTTTTCCTCAGGCCCCCTCTGCATCCAGGAGAGGAGCATGGGAGCCCTGCTCCGCCCCCCTCCCGACACAGGAGAGCCGACTCTAGCAAAGCAGCCACATCGGAGGAGCCTGCCTTTTCCTCAGTCCCCCTCTGCATCCAGGAGAGGAGCGTGGGAGCCCTGCTCCGCCCCCCTCCCGACACAGGAGAGCCGACTCTAGCAAGCAGCCACATCGGAGGAGCCTGCCTTTTCCTCAGTCCCCCTCTGCATGCAGGAGAGGAGCGTGGGAGCCCTGCTCCGCCCCCCTCCCGACTCAGGAGAGCCGACTCTAGCAAGCAGCCACATCGGAGGAGCCTGCCTTTTCCTCAGTCCCCCTCTGCATACAGGAGAGGAGCGTGGGAGCCATGCTCCGCCCCCCTCCCGACACAGGAGAGCCGATTCTAGCAAGCAGCCACATCGGAGGAGCCTGCCTTTTCCTCAGGCCCCCTTTGCATCGAGGAGAGGAGCATGGGAGCCCTGCTCCGCCTCCCTCCCGACACAGGAGTGCCGACTCTAGCAAGCAGCCACATCGGAGGAGCCTGGCGTTTCATCAGTCCCCCTCTGCATCCAGGAGAGGAGCGTGGGAGCCCTGCGCCGCCCCCCTCCCGCCACAGGAGAGCCGACTCTAGCAAGCAGCCACATCGGAGGAGCCTGCCTTTTCCTCAGGCCCCCTCTGCATCCAGGAGAGGAGCATGGGAGCCCTGCTCCGCCCCCCTCCCGACAAAGGAGAGCCGACTCTAGCAAGCAGCCACATCGGAGGAGCCTGCCTTTTCCTCAGTCCCCCTCTGCATCCAGGAGAGGAGCGTTGGAGCCCTGTTCCGCCCCCTCCCAACACAGGAGAGCCGACTCTAGCAAGCAGCCACATCGGAGGAGCCTGCCTATTCCTCAGTCCCCCTCTGCATCCAGGAGATTAGTGTGGGAGCCCTGCTCCGCCCCCCTCCCGACACAGGAGAGCCGACTCTAGCAAGCAACCACATCGGATGAGCCTGCCTTTTCCTCAGGCCCCCCTCTGCATCCAGGAGAGGAGCGTGGGAGCCCTGCTCCGCCCCCCTCCCGACACAGGAGAGCCCACTCTAGCAAGCAGCCACATCGGAGGACTCTGCCTTTTCCTCAGGCCCCCTTTGCATCGAGGAGAGGAGCGTGGGAGCCCTTCTCCGCCCCCCCTCCCGACACAGGAGAGCCGACTATAGCAAGCAGCCACATCGGAGGAGCCTGCCTTTTCCTCAGGCCCCCTCTGCATCCAGGAGAGGAGCATGGGAGCCCTTCTCCGCCCCCCTCCTGACACAGAAGAGCCGACTCTAGCAAGCAGCCACATCGGAGGAGCCTGCCTTTTCCTCAGGCCCACTCTGCATCGAGGAGAGGAGCATGGGAGCCCTGCTCCGCCCTCCTCCTGACACAGGAGAGCCGACTCTAGCAAGCAGCCACATCGGAGGAGCCTGCCTTTTCCTCAGTCCCCCTCTGCATCCAGGACAGGAGCGTAGGAGCCCTGCTCCGCCCTCCTCCCGACACAGGAGAGCCGACTCTAGCAAGCAGCCACATGGGAGGAGCCTGCCTTTTCCTCAGGCCCCCTCTGCATCCAGGAGAGGAGCGTGGGAGCCCTGCTCCGCCCCCCTCCCGACAAAGGAGAGCCGACTCTAGCAAGCAGCCACATCGGAGGAGCCTGCCTTTTCCTCAGGCCCCCTCTGCATCCAGGAGAGGAGCGTGGGAGCCCTGCTCCGCCCCCCCCCTCCCGACACAGGAGCGCCGACTCTAGCAAGCAGCCACATTGGAGGAGCCTGCCTTTTCCTCAGTCCCCCTCTACATTCAGGAGAGGAGCGTGGGAGACCTGCTCCGCCCCCCTCCCGACACAGGAAAGCCGACTCTAGCAAGCAGCCACATCGGAGGAGCCTGCCTTTTCCTCAGTCCCCCTCTGCATTCAGGAGAGGAGCGTGGGAGCCCTGCTCCGCCCCCCTCCCTACACAGGAGAGCCGACTCTAGCAAGCAGCCACATCGGAGGAGCCTGCCTTTTCCTCAGGCCCCCTCTGCATCCAGGAGAGGAGCGTGGGAGCCCTGCTCCGCCCCCCTCCCGACACAGGAGAGCCTACTCTAGCAAGCAGCCACATCGGAGGAGCCTGCCTTTTCCTCAGGCCCCCTCTGCATCCAGGAGAGGAGCATGGGAGCCCTGCTCCGCCCCCCTCCCGACACAGGAGAGCCGACTCTAGCAAGCAGCCACATCGGAGGAGCCTGCCTTTTCCTCAGTCCCATCTGCATCCAGGAGAGGAGCGTGGGAGCCCTGCTCCGCCCCCCTCCCGACACAGGAGAGCCAACTCTAGGAAGCAGCCACATCGGAGGAGCCTGCATTTTCCTCAGGCCCCCTCTGCATCGAGGAGAGGAGCATGGGAGCCCTGCTCCGCCCCCCTCCTGACACAGGAGAGCCGACTCTAGCAAGCAGCCACATCGGAGGAGCCTGCCTTTTACTAAGGCCCCCTCTGAATCCAGGAGAGGTGCGTGTGAGCCCTGCTCCGCCCCCCTCCCGACACAGGAGAGCCGACTCTAGCAAGCAGCCACATCGGAGGAGCCTGCCTTTTCCTCAGGCCCCCTCTGCATCGAGGAGAGGAGCATGGGAGCCCTGCTCCGCCTCCCTTCCGACACAGGAGAGCCGACTCTAGGAAGCAGCCACATCGGAGGAGCCTGCCTTTTCCTCAGTCCCCCTCTGCATCCAGGAGAGGAGCGTGGGAGCCCTGCACCGCCCCCCTCCCGACACAGGAGAGCCGACTCTAGCAAGCAGCCACATCGGAGGAGCCTGCCTTTTCCTCAGGCCCCCTCTGCATCCAGGAGAGGAGCATGGGAGCCCTGCTCCGCCCCCCTCCCGACACAGGAGAGCCGACTCTAGCAAAGCAGCCACATCGGAGGAGCCTGCCTTTTCCTCAGGCCCCCTCTGCTTCGAGGAGAGGAGCATGGGAGCCCTGCTCTGCCTCCCTCCCTACACAGGAGAGCCGATTCTAGCAAGCAGCCACATCGGAGGAGCCTGCCTTTTCCTCAGGGCCCCTCTGCATCGAGGAGAGGAGCATTGGAGCCCTGCTCCGCCTCCCTCCCGACACAGGAGAGCCGACTCTAGCAAGCAGCCACATCGGAGGAGCCTGCCTTTTCCTCAGTCCCCCTCTGCATGCAGGAGGAGCGTGGGAGCCCTGCTCCGCCCCCCTCCCGACACAGGAGAGCCGACTCTAGCAAGCAGCCACATCGGAGAAGCCTGCCTTTTCCTCAGTCCCCCTCTGCATCCAGGAGAGGAGCGTGGGAGCCATGCTCCGCCCCCCTCCCGACACAGGAGAGCCGATTCTAGCAAGCAGCCACATCGGAGGAGCCTGCCTTTTCCTCAGGCCCCCTTTGCATCGAGGAGAGGAGCATGGGAGCCCTGCTCCGCCTCCCTCCCGACACAGGAGAGCCGACTCTAGCAAGCAGCCACATCGGAGGAGCCTGGCGTTTCATCAGTCCCCCTCTGCATCCAGGAGAGGAGCGTGGGAGCCCTGCGCCGCCCCCCTCCCGCCACAGGAGAGCCGACTCTAGCAAGCAGCCACATCGGAGGAGCCTGCCTTTTCCTCAGGCACCCTCTGCATCCAGGAGAGGAGCATGGGAGCCCTGCTCCGCCCCCCTCCCGACAAAGGAGAGCCGACTCTAGCAAGCAGCCACATAGGAGGAGCCTGCCTTTTCCTCAGTCCCCCTCTGCATCCAGGAGAGGAGCGTTGGAGCCCTGCTCCGCCCCCTCCCGACACAGGAGAGCCGACTCTAGCAAGCAGCCACATCGGAGGAGCTTGCCTATTCCTCAGTCCACCTCTGCATCCAGGAGATTAGTGTGGGAGCCCTGCTCCGCCCCCCTCCCGACACAGGAGAGCCCACTCTAGCAAGCAGCCACATCGGAGGACTCTGCCTTTTCCTCAGGCCCCCTTTGCATCGAGGAGAGGAGCGTGGGAGCCCTTCTCCGCCCCCCCTCCCGACACAGGAGAGCCGACTATAGCAAGCAGCCACATCGGAGGAGCCTGCCTTTTCCTCAGGCCCCCTCTGCATCCAGGAGAGGAGCATGGGAGCCCTTCTCCGCCCCCCTCCTGACACAGAAGAGCCGACTCTAGCAAGCAGCCACATCGGAGGAGCCTGCCTTTTCCTCAGGCCCACTCTGCATCGAGGAGAGGAGCATGGGAGCCCTGCTCCGCCCTCCTCCTGACACAGGAGAGCCGACTCTAGCAAGCAGCCACATCGGAGGAGCCTGCCTTTTCCTCAGTCCCCCTCTGCATCCAGGAGAGGAGCGTAGGAGCCCTGCTCCGCCCTCCTCCCGACACAGGAGAGCCGACTCTAGCAAGCAGCCACATCGGAGGAGCCTGCCTTTTCCTCAGTCCCCCTCTGCATCCAGGAGAGGAGCGTGGGAGCCCTGCTCCGTCCCCTCCCGACACAGGAGAGCCGACTCTAGCAAGCAGCCACATCGGAGGAGCCTGCCTTTTCCTCAGGCCCCCTCTGCATCCAGGAGAGGAGTGTGGGAGCCCTGCTCCGCCCCCCTCCCGACACAGGAGCGCCGACTCTAGCAAGCAGCCACATCGGAGGAGCCTGCCTTTTCCTCAGTCCCCCTCTGCATTCAGGAGAGGAGCGTGGGAGCCCTGCTCCGCCCCCCTCCCGACACAGGAAAGCCGACTCTAGCAAGCAGCCACATCGGAGGAGCCTGCCTTTTCCTCAGTCCCCCTCTGCATTCAGGAGAGGGGCGTGGGAGCCCTGCTCCGCCACCCTCCCTACACAGGAGAGCCAACTCTAGCAAGCAGCCACATCGGAGGAACTTGCCTTTTCCTCAGGCCCCCTCTGCATCCAGGAGAGGAGCGTGGGAGCCCTGCTCCGCCCCCCTCCCGACACAGGAGAGCCTACTCTAGCAAGCAGCCACATCGGAGGAGCCTGCCTTTTCCTCAGGCCCCCTCTGCATCCAGGAGAGGAGCATGGGAGCCCTGCTCCGCCCCCCTCCCGACACAGGAGAGCCGACTCTAGCAAGCAGCCACATCGGAGGAGCCTGCCTTTTCCTCAGTCCCCTCTGCATCCAGGAGAGGAGCGTGGGAGCCCTGCTCCGCCCCCCTCCCGACACAGGAGAGCCGACTCTATTAAGCAGCCACATCGGAGGAGCCTGCCTTTTCCTCAGTCCCATCTGCATCCAGGAGAGGAGCGTGGGAGCCCTGCTCCGCCCCCCTCCCGACACAGGAGAGCCAACTCTAGGAAGCAGCCACATCGGAGGAGCCTGCATTTTCCTCAGGCCCCCTCTGCATCGAGGAGAGGAGCATGGGAGCCCTGCTCCGCCCCCCTCCTGACACAGGAGAGCAGACTCTAGCAAGCAGCCACATCGGAGGAGCCTGCCTTTTACTAAGGCCCCCTCTGAATCCAGGAGAGGTGCGTGTGAGCCCTGCTCCGCCCCCCTCCCGACACAGGAGAGCCGACTCTAGCAAGCAGCCACATCGGAGGACTCTGCCTTTTCCTCAGGCCCCCTCTGCATCGAGGAGAGGAGCGTGGGAGCCCTGCTCCGCCCCATCCTGACACAGGAGAGCCGACTCTAGCAAGCAGCCACATCGGAGGAGCCTGCCTTTTCCTCAGACCCCCTCTGCATCCAGGAGAGGAGCGTGGGAGCCCTGCTCCACCCCCTCCCGACACAGGAGAGCCGACTCTAGCAAGCAGCCATATCGGAGGAGCCTGCCTTTTCCTCAGGCCCCCTCTGCATCCAGGAGAGGAGCGTGGGAGCCATGCTCCGCCCCCCTCCCGACATAGGAGCGCCGACTCTAGCAAGCAGCCACATTGGAGAAGCCTGCCTTTTCCTCAGTCCCCCTCTACATTCAGGAGAGGAGCGTGTGAGCCCTGCTCCGCCCCCCTCCCGACACAGGAAAGCCGACTCTAGCAAGCAGCCACAACGGAGGAGCCTGCCTTTTCCTCAGTCCCCCTCTGCATTCAGGAGAGGAGCGTGGGAGCCCTGCTCCGCCCCCCTCCCTACACAGGAGAGCCGACTCTAGCAAGCAGCCACATTGGAGGAGCCTGCCTTTTCCTCAGTCCCCTCTGCATCCAGGAGAGGAGCGTGGGAGCCATGCTCCGCCCCCCTTCCGACACAGGAGAGCCGACTCTAGCAAGCAGCCACATCGGAGGAGCCTGCCTTTTCCTCAGGCCCCCTCTGCATCGAGGAGAGGAGCATGGGAGCCCTGCTCCGCCCCCCTCCTGACACAGGAGAGCCGACTCTAGCAAGCAGCCACATCGGAGGAGCCTGCCTTTTCCTCAGTCCCCCTCTGCATCCAGGAGAGGAGCGTGGGAGCCATGCTCCGCTCCCCTCCCGACACAGGAGAGCCGACTCTAGCAAGCAGCCACATCGGAGGAGCCTGCCTTTTCCTCAGGCCCCCTCTGCATTCAGGAGAGGAGCATGGGAGCCCTGCTCTGCCCCCCTCCCGACACAGGAGAGCCGACTCTAGCAAGCAGCCACATCGGAGGACTCTGCCTTTTCCTCAGGCCCCCTCTGCATCGAGGAGAGGAGCGTGGGAGCCCTGCTCCGCCCCCCCCCTCCCGACACAGGAGAGCCGACTCTAGCAAGCAGCCACATCGGAGGAGCCTGCCTTTTCCTCAGTCCCCCTCTGCATCCAGGAGAGGAGCGTGGGAGCCCTGCTCCGCCCCTCTCCCGACACAGGAGAGCCGACTCTAGCAAGCAGCCACATCGGAGGAGCCTGCCTTTTCCTCAGGCCCCCTCTGCATCGAGGAGAGGAGCGTGGGAGCCCTGCTCCGCCCCACCTCCCGACACAGGAGAGCCGACTCTAGCAAGCAGCCATATCGGAGGAGCCTGCCTTTTCCTCAGGCCCCCTCTGCACCCAGGAGAGGAGCGTGGGAGCCCTGCTCCGCCCCCCTACCGACACAGGAGAGCCGACTCTAGCAAGCAGCCACATCGGAGGAGCCTGCCTTTTCCTCAGGCCCCCTCTGCATCCAGGAGAGGAGCGTGGGAGCCCTGCTCCGCCCCCCTCCCGACACAGGAGCGCCGACTCTAGCAAGCAGCCACATCGGAGGAGCCTGCCTTTTCCTCAGTCCCCCTCTACATTCAGGAGAGGAGCGTGGGAGCCCTGCTCCGCCCCCCTCCCGACACAGGAAAGCCGACTCTAGCAAGCAGCCACATCGGAGGAGCCTGCCTTTTCCTCAGGCCCCCTCTGCATCGAGGAGAGGAGCATGGGAGCCCTGCTCCGCCCCCCTCCTGACACAGGAGAGCCGACTCTAGCAAGCAGCCACATCGGAGGAGCCTGCCTTTTCCTCAGTCCCCCTCTGCATCCAGGAGAGGAGCGTGGGAGCCATGCTCCGCTCCCCTCCCGACACAGGAGAGCCGACTCTAGCAAGCAGCCACATCGGAGGAGCCTGCCTTTTCCTCAGGCCCCCTCTGCATTCAGGAGAGGAGCGTGGGAGCCCTGCTCTGCCCCCCTCCCGACACAGGAGAGCCGACTCTAGCAAGCAGCCACATCGGAGGACTCTGCCTTTTCCTCAGGCCCCCTCTGCATCGAGGAGAGGAGCGTGGGAGCCCTGCTCCGCCCCCCCCTCCCGACACAGGAGAGCCGACTCTATCAAGCAGCCACATTGGAGGAGCCTGCCTTTTCCTCAGGCCCCCTCTGCATCCAGGACAGGAGCGTGGGAGCCCTGCTCCGCCCCATCCCGACACAGGAGAGCCGACTCTAGCAAGCAGCCACATTGGAGGAGCCTGCCTTTTCCTCAGTCCCCCTCTGCATCCAGGAGAGGAGCGTGGGAGCCCTGCTCCGCCCCTCTCCCGACACAGGAGAGCCGACTCTAGCAAGCAGCCACATCGGAGGAGCCTGCCTTTTCCTCAGGCCCCCTCTGCATCGAGGAGAGGAGCGTGGGAGCCCTGCTCCGCCCCACCTCCCGACACAGGAGAGCCGACTCTAGCAAGCAGCCATATCGGAGGAGCCTGCCTTTTCCTCAGGCCCCCTCTGCATCCAGGAGAGGAGCGTGGGAGCCATGCTCCGCCCCCCTCCCGACACAGGAGCGCCGACTCTAGCAAGCAGCCACATTGGAGGAGCCTGCCTTTTCCTCAGTCCCCCTCTACATTCAGGAGAGGAGCGTGTGAGCCCTGCTCCGCCCCCCTCCCGACACAGGAAAGCCGACTCTAGCAAGCAGCCACATCGGAGGAGCCTGCCTTTTCCTCAGTCCCCCTCTGCATTCAGTAGAGGAGCGTGGGAGCCATGCTCCGCCCCCCTTCCGACACAGGAGAGCCGACTCTAGCAAGCAGCCACATCGGAGGAGCCTGCCTTTTCCTCAGGCCCCCTCTGCATCGAGGAGAGGAGCATGGGAGCCCTGCTCCGCCCCCCTCCTGACACAGGAGAGCCGACTCTAGCAAGCAGCCACATCGGAGGAGCCTGCCTTTTCCTCAGTCCCCCTCTGCATCCAGGAGAGGAGCGTGGGAGCCATGCTCCGCTCCCCTCCCGACACAGGAGAGCCGACTCTAGCAAGCAGCCACATCGGAGGAGCCTGCCTTTTCCTCAGGCCCCCTCTGCATTCAGGAGAGGAGCGTGGGAGCCCTGCTCTGCCCCCCTCACGACACAGGAGAGCCGACTCTAGCAAGCAGCCACATCGGAGGACTCTGCCTTTTCCTCAGGCCCCCTCTGCATCGAGGAGAGGAGCGTGGGAGCCCTGCTCCGCCCCCCTCCCGACACAGGAGAGCCGACTCTAGCAAGCAGCCACATCGGAGGAGCCTGCCTTTTCCTCAGGCCCCCTCTGCATCCAGGAGAGGAGCGTGGGAGCCCTGCTCCGCCCCATCCCGACACAGGAGAGCCGACTCTAGCAAGCAGCCACATTGGAGGAGCCTGCCTTTTCCTCAGTCCCCCTCTGCATCCAGGAGAGGAGCGTGGGAGCCCTGCTCCGCCCCTCTCCCGACACAGGAGAGCCGACTCTAGCAAGCAGCCACATCGGAGGAGCCTGCCTTTTCCTCAGGCCCCCTCTGCATCGAGGAGAGGAGCGTGGGAGCCCTGCTCCGCCCCACCTCCCGACACAGGAGAGCCGACTCTAGCAAGCAGCCACATCGGAGGAGCCTGCCTTTTCCTCAGGCCCCCTCTGCATCCAGGAGAGGAGCGTGGGAGCCCTGCTCCGCCCCCCTCCCGACACAGGAGAGCCGACTCTAGCAAGCAGCCACATCGGAGGATCCTGCCTTTTCCTCAGGCCCCCTCTGCATCCAGGAGAGGAGCGTGGGAGCCCTGCTCCGCCCCCCTCCCGACACAGGAGCGCCGACTCTAGCAAGCAGCCACATCGGAGGAGCCTGCCTTTTCCTCAGTCCCCCTCTACATTCAGGAGAGGAGCGTGGGAGCCCTGCTCCGCCCCCCTCCCGACACAGGAAAGCCGACTCTAGCAAGCAGCCACATCGGAGGAGCCTGCCTTTTCCTCAGTCCCCCTCTGCATTCAGGAGAGGAGCGTGGGAGCCCTGCTCTGCCCCCCTCCCTACACAGGAGAGCCGACTCTAGCAAGCAGCCACATCGGAGGAGCCTGCCTTTTCCTCAGGCCCCCTCTGCATCCAGGAGAGGAGCGTGGGAGCCCTGCTCCGCCCCCCTCCCGACACAGGAGAGCCTACTCTAGCAAGCAGCCACATCGGAGGAGCCTGCCTTTTCCTCAGGCCCCCTCTGCATCCAGGAGAGGAGCATGGAAGCCCTGCTCCGCCCCCCTCCCGACACAGGAGAGCCGACTCTAGCAAGCAGCCACATCGGAGGAGCCTGCCTTTTCCTCAGTCCCCTCTGCATCCAGGAGAGGAGCGTGGGAACCCTGCTCCGCCCCCCTCCCGACACAGGAGAGCCGACTCTATTAAGCAGCCACATCGGAGGAGCCTGCATTTTCCTCAGGCCCCCTCTGCATCGAGGAGAGGAGCATGGGAGCCCTGCTCCGCCCCCCTCCTGACACAGGAGAGCCGACTCTAGCAAGCAGCCATATCGGAGGAGCCTGCCTTTTCCTCAGGCCCCCTCTGCATCCAGGAGAGGAGCGTGTGAGCCATGCTCCGCCCCCCTCCCGACACAGGAGCGCCGACTCTAGCAAGCAGCCACATTGGAGGAGCCTGCCTTTTCCTCAGTCCCCCTCTACATTCAGGAGAGGAGCGTGTGAGCCCTGCTCCGCCCCCCTCCCGACACAGGAAAGCCGACTCTAGCAAGCAGCCACATCGGAGGAGCCTGCCTTTTCCTCAGTCCCCCTCTGCATTCAGGAGAGGAGCGTGGGAGCCCTGCTCCGCCCCCCTCCCTACACAGGAGAGCCGACTCTAGCAAGCAGCCACATCGGAGGAGCCTGCCTTTTCCTCAGTCCCCTCTGCATCCAGGAGAGGAGCGTGGGAGCCATGCTCCGCCCCCCTTCCGACACAGGAGAGCCGACTCTAGCAAGCAGCCACATCGGAGGAGCCTGCCTTTTCCTCAGGCCCCCTCTGCATCGAGGAGAGGAGCATGGGAGCCCTGCTCCGCCCCCCTCCTGACACAGGAGAGCCGACTCTAGCAAGCAGCCACATCGGAGGAGCCTGCCTTTTCCTCAGTCCCCCTCTGCATCCAGGAGAGGAGCGTGGGAGCCCTGCTCCGCCCCCCTCCCGACACAGGAGAGCCGACTCTAGCAAGCAGCCACATCGGAGGAGCCTGCCTTTTCCTCAGGCCCCTCTGCATTCAGGAGAGGAGCGTGGGAGCCCTGCTCTGCCCCCCTCCCGACACAGGAGAGCCGACTCTAGCAAGCAGCCACATCGGAGGACTCTGCCTTTTCCTCAGGCCCCCTCTGCATCGAGGAGAGGAGCGTGGGAGCCCTGCTCCGCCCCCCCTCCCGACACAGGAGAGCCGACTCTAGCAAGCAGCCACATCGGAGGAGCCTGCCTTTTCCTCAGGCCCCCTCTGCATCCAGGAGAGGAGCGTGGGAGCCCTGCTCCGCCCCATCCCGACACAGGAGAGCCGACTCTAGCAAGCAGCCACATTGGAGGAGCCTGCCTTTTCCTCAGTCCCCCTCTACATCCAGGAGAGGAGCGTGGGAGCCCTGCTCCGCCCCTCTCCCGACACAGGAGAGCCGACTCTAGCAAGCAGCCACATCGGAGGAGCCTGCCTTTTCCTCAGGCCCCCTCTGCATCGAGGAGAGGAGCGTGGGAGCCCTGCTACGCCCCACCTCCCAACACAGGAGAGCCGACTCTAGCAAGCAGCCATATCGGAGGAGCCTGCCTTTTCCTCAGGCCCCCTCTGCATCCAGGAGAGGAGCGTGGGAGCCCTGCTCCGCCCCCCTCCCGACACAGGAGAGCCGATTCTAGCAAGCAGCCACATCGGAGGAGCCTGCCTTTTCCTCAGGCCCCCTCTGCATCGAGGAGAGGAGCATGGGAGCCCTGCTCCGCCTCCCTCCCGACACAGGAGAGCCGACTCTAGCAAGCAGCCACATCGGAGGAGCCTGCCTTTTCCTCAGTCCCCCTCTGCATCCAGGAGAGGAGCGTGGGAGCCCTGCACCGCCCCCTCCCGACACAGGAGAGCCGACTCTAGCAAGCAGCCACATCGGAGGAGCCTGCCTTTTCCTCAGGCCCCCTCTGCATCCAGGAGAGGAGCATGGGAGCCCTGCTCCGCCCCCCTCCCGACACAGGAGAGCCGACTCTAGCAAAGCAGCCACATCGGAGGAGCCTGCCTTTTCCTCAGGCCCTCTCTGCATCGAGGAGAGGAGCATGGGAGCCCTGCTCCGCCTCCCTCCCGACACAGGAGAGCCGATTCTAGCAAGCAGCCACATCGGAGGAGCCTGCCTTTTCCTCAGGCCCCCTCTGCATCGAGGAGAGGAGCATGGGAGCCCTGCTCCGCCACCCTCCCGACACAGGAGAGCCGACTCTAGCAAGCAGCCACATCGGAGGAGCCTGCCTTTTCCTCAGTCCCCCTCTGCATCCAGGAGAGGAGCGTGGGAGCCCTGCTCCGCCCCCCTCCCGACACAGGAGAGCCGACTCTAGCAAGCAGCCACATTGGAGGAGCCTGCCTTTTCCTCAGTCCCCCTCTGCATGCAGGAGAGGAGCGTGGGAGCCCTGCTCCGCCCCCCTCCCGACACAGGAGAGCCGACTCTAGCAAGCAGCCACATCGGAGGAGCCTGCCTTTTCCTCAGTCCCCCTCTGCATCCAGGAGAGGAGCGTGGGAGCCATGCTCCGCCCCCCTCCCGACACAGGAGAGCCGATTCTAGCAAGCAGCCACATCGGAGGAGCCTGCCTTTTCCTCAGGCCCCCTTTACATCGAGGATAGGAGCATGGGAGCCCTGCTCCGCCTCCCTCCCGACACAGGAGAGCCGACTCTAGCAAGCAGCCACATCGGAGGAGCCTGGCGTTTCATCAGTCCCCCTCTGCATCCAGGAGAGGAGCGTGGGAGCCCTGCGCTGCCCCCCTCCCGCCACAGGAGAGCCGACTCTAGCAAGCAGCCACATCGGAGGAGCCTGCCTTTTCCTCAGGCCCCCTCTGCATCCAGGAGAGGAGCATGGGAGCCCTGCTCCGCCCCCCTCCCGACAAAGGAGAGCCGACTCTAGCAAGCAGCCACATTGGAGGAGCCTGCCTTTTCCTCAGTCCCCCTCTGCATCCAGGAGAGGAGCGTTGGAGCCCTGCTCCGCCCCCTCCCGACACAGGAGAGCCGACTCTAGCAAGCAGCCACATCGGAGGAGCCTGCCTATTCCTCAGTCCCCCTCTGCATCCAGGAGATTAGTGTGGGAGCCCTGCTCCGCCCCCCTCCCGACACAGGAGAGCCGACTCTAGCAAGCAACCACATCGGATGAGCCTGCCTTTTCCTCAGGCCCCCCTCTGCATCCAGGAGAGGAGCGTGGGAGCCCTGCTCCGCCCCCCTCCCGACACAGGAGAGCCCACTCTAGCATGCAGCCACATCGGAGGACTCTGCCTTTTCCTCAGGCCCCCTTTGCATCGAGGAGAGGAGCGTGGGAGCCCTTCTCCGCCCCCCCTCCCCAAAACAGGAGAGCCGACTATAGCAAGCAGCCACATCGGAGGAGCCTGCCTTTTCCTCAGGCCCCCTCTGCATCCAGGAGAGGAGCATGGGAGCCCTTCTCCGCCCCCCCTCCTGACACAGAAGAGCCGACTCTAGCAAGCAGCCACATCGGAGGAGCCTGCCTTTTCCTCAGGCCCACTCTGCATCGAGGAGAGGAGCATGGGAGCCCTGCTCCGCCCTCCTCCTGACACAGGAGAGCCGACTCTAGCAAGCAGCCACATCGGAGGAGCCTGCCTTTTCCTCAGTCCCCCTCTGCATCCAGGAGAGGAGCGTAGGAGCCCTGCTCCACCCTCCTCCCGACACAGGAGAGCCGACTCTAGCAAGCAGCCACATCGGAGGAGCCTGCCTTTTCCTCAGTCCCCCTCTGCATCCAGGAGAGGAGCGTGGGAGCCCTGCTCCGCCCCCCTCCCGACACAGGAGAGCCGACTCTAGCAAGCAGCCACATCGGAGGAGCCTGCCTTTTCCTCAGGCCCCCTCTGCATCCAGGAGAGGAGCGTGGGAGCCCTGCTCCGCCCCCCTCCCGACACAGGAGCGCCGACTCTAGCAAGCAGCCACATTGGAGGAGCCTGCCTTTTCCTCAGTCCCCCTCTACATTCAGGAGAGGAGCGTGGGAGCCCTGCTCCGCCCCCCTCCCGACACAGGAAAGCCGACTCTAGCAAGCAGCCACATCGGAGGAGCCTGTCTTTCCTCAGTCCCCCTCTGCATTCAGGAGAGGAGCGTGGGAGCCCTGCTCCGCCCCCCTCCCTACACAGGAGAGCCGACTCTAGCAAGCAGCCACATCGGAGGAGCCTATCTTTTCCTCAGGCCCCCTCTGCATCCAGGAGAGGAGCGTGGGAGCCCTGCTCCGCCCCCCTCCCGACACAGGAGAGCCTACTCTAGCAAGCAGCCACATCGGAGGAGCCTGCCTTTTCCTCAGGCCCCCTCTGCATCCAGGAGAGGAGCATGGGAGCCCTGCTCCGCCCCCCTCCCGACACAGGAGAGCCGACTCTAGCAAGCAGCCACATCGGAGGAGCCTGCCTTTTCCTCAGTCCCCTCTGCATCCAGGAGAGGAGCGTGGGAGCCCTGCTCCGCCCCCCTCCCGACACAGGAGAGCCGAGTCTAGGAAGCAGCCACATCGGAGGAGCCTGCATTTTCCTCAGGCCCCCTCTGCATCGAGGAGAGGAGCATGGGAGCCCTGCTCCGCCCCCCTCCTGACACAGGAGAGCCGACTCTAGCAAGCAGCCACATCGGAGGAGCCTGCCTTTTCCTCAGTCCCCCTCTGCATCCAGGAGAGGAGCGTGGGAGCCCTGCTCCGCCCCCCTCCCGACATAGGAGAGGTGACTCTAGCAAGCAGCCACATCGGAGGAGCCTGCCTTTTCCTCAGGCCCCCTCTGCATCCAGGAGAGGAGCGTGGGAGCCCTGCTCTGCCCCCCCTCCCGACACAGGAGAGCCGACTCTAGCAAGCAGCCACATCGGAGGACTCTGCCTTTTCCTCAGGCCCCCTCTGCATCGAGGAGAGGAGCGTGGGAGCCCTGCTCCGCCCCATCCTGACACAGGAGAGCCGACTCTAGCAAGCAGCCACATCGGAGGAGCCTGCCTTCTCCTCAGACCCCCTCTGCATCCAGGAGAGGAGCGTGGGAGCCCTGCTCCACCCCCTCCCGACACAGGAGAGCCGACTAGCAAGCAGCCATATCGGAGGAGCCTGCCTTTTCCTCAGGCCCCCTCTGCATCCAGGAGAGGAGCGTGGGAGCCCTGCTCCGCCCCCCTCCCGACACAGGAGCGCCGACTCTAGCAAGCAGCCACATTGGAGGAGCTTGCCTTTTCCTCAGTCCCCCTCTACATTCAGGAGAGGAGCGTGTGAGCCCTGCTCCGCCCCCCTCTCGACACAGGAAAGCCGACTCTAGCAAGCAGCCACATCGGAGGAGCCTGCCTTTTCCTCAGTCCCCCTCTGCATTCAGGAGAGGAGCGTGGGAGCCCTGCTCCGCCCCCCTCCCTACACAGGAGAGCCGACTCTAGCAAGCAGCCACATCGGAGGAGCCTGCCTTTTCCTCAGTCCCCTCTGCATCCAGGAGAGGAGCGTGGGAGCCATGCTCCGCCCCCCTTCCGACACAGGAGAGCCGACTCTAGCAAGCAGCCACATCGGAGGAGCCTGCCTTTTCCTCAGGCCCCCTCTGCATCGAGGATTGGAGCATGGGAGCCCTGCTCCGCCCCCCTCCTGACACAGGAGAGCCGACTCTAGCAAGCAGCCACATCGGAGGAGCCTGCCTTTTCCTCAGTCCCCCTCTGCATCCAGGAGAGGAGCGTGGGAGCCATGCTCCGCCCCCCTCCCGACACAGGAGAGCCGACTCTAGCAAGCAGCCACATCGGAGGAGCCTGCCTTTTCCTCAGGCCCCCTCTGCATCCAGGAGAGGAGCGTGGGAGCCCTGCTCTGCCCCCCTCCCGACACAGGAGAGCCGACTCTAGCAAGCAGCCACATCGGAGGACTCTGCCTTTTCCTCAGGCCCCCTCTGCATCGAGGAGAGGAGCGTGGGAGCCCTGCTCCGCCCCCCCTCCCGACACAGGAGAGCCGACTCTAGCAAGCAGCCACATCGGAGGAGCCTGCCTTTTCCTCAGGCTCCCTCTGCATCCAGGAGAGGAGCGTGGGAGCCCTGCTCCGCCCCATCCCGACACAGGAGAGCCGACTCTAGCAAGCAGCCACATCGGAGGAGCCTGCCTTTTCCTCAGTCCCCCTCTGCATCCAGGAGAGGAGCGTGGGAGCCCTGCTCCGCCCCCCTCCCGACACAGGAGAGCCGACTCTAGCAAGCAGCCACATCGGAGGAGCCTGCCTTTTCCTCAAGCCCCCTCTGCATCCAGGAGAGGAGCGTGGGAGGCCTGCTCCGCCCCCCTCCCGACACAGGAGAGCCAACTCTAGCAAGCAGCCACATCCAGCTGCCTATTTATCCAATTTTTACCTTGATCTCCAGTTGTCCTGATTTTTACCTCATTTATTGTTTCTAATTGCCACTTACCCTGTTTCCCCTATGATAAGGCAGGGCCATCAAATAAGACAGCCCCCCCTTTTTAGAAAAAAATGTAAAATAAGGCACCCCCCCCGCAAATAAGCCACCCACCGATACCTGCGCTTACCCGAATCGGGTGGTACGGTGGGTGACTCCGTGTGGTCCCTCCGTCTACCATATTTGCCTCCATGGCTGCGTGCCGCGCCTCGTCATGAAGTGAAGAGGAGGAAGTGACAGGACTGAGCGCGCGCATGTGACTCCGCGCAAGGAAACACAGGCAGCTTCCCTCATCCCTCCCTAACGGAGACTGCAGGAGTTTGTTCACGGCCAGAACATCCAAAAGTGAGACCCGCAGACAGGTTTCTTTTGCTGTGAGCAATACCACTTACTGTATATAAAGCCTGTTTAAAATGCATACGGTATATAAACAATGGTTTCACATTGTCAAGTCCCCTCTGATGCTGCACTACAGAATAATCTCTTTACTGTGTTTCCCTGATGGAGAACATTGGGGACATTAAATGGTACAATATATGGTATGATGGATAAAGCTGGCCATACACGGTACGATTTTTCGGCCGACCGATTCTTCAGCCGTCAAATAAGACAGCCCCCCCTTTTTAGAAAAAAATGTAAATAAGGCATCCCTCCGAAAATAAGCCCTAGAGCATATTTTGGCCTTCCAAAAAAAATAAGACAGTGTCTTACCATCGGGGAAACAGGGTATTACTCCTACATGTTATTACCCTGCTACCAAGTTTGATCCTCCAGCTGTTCTGATCCTCACCCCACCTACTGTTGATCATTCAGTTCATAATCCTAGCAGACTACCCAGTTCACTATCCTGCAGCTTATCCAGTCTAGTTTCATAGTCCACCCTCCTCTAAGATCGGGCTACATCTCGACCTTCTTCCTCTTTTGACACAAACTACCTAGCTCTTCCCCCGATAAAGCCCTCCCAAACAAACAAACAAAAAACAAAAAAACAGAAACTTACTCTCACCATGAAGCCGCCTTCATGGCTCCTTCTCCTCCTGCTCTGCTCTTCTCCCTACACCACCCCCTGCTTGAAACCTCCTCCCCCCAACCTTCCCGACCCCTCAATTGACTTTAACATCTGCCCTGGCCTCAGAATCCCCACGCTGCTCTGCTCCAGAAACCATCCCTCCAAAAAAAAACCCCTCGAAGAGTTAACCACGCATCCCTAAAGCCTGTTCCCTCCGCAAATCTCCCCAACCTTGCTTCAGACTCGCTCACCCCAGTCCCAACACTCTATTGCAACACCAGATCCGCTTGCAATAAGATTCAAATCCTGAAGGACCTACTCGAAGACTCTGACCCAGGATTCCTATGCGTCACGGAATCTTGGATCACAAAAGTTGACATATTTGAACAAAATGAACTCTGCTCCTACGGCTACCAAGGTCTCTTCTCTCCCAGAACAAACCGAAAAGGAGGCGGTCTGGCACTAATCTACAAATCATTCTTCGATGTCCAGCTCATCGAAAAGAGCAGCCACACCACTCTAGATTACATGCTAGCCTCGGTCAATGACGAACTCCAACCTCACCAACTGGGTATCCTTCTTCTTTACTGCACACCTACCCCATGGAACAAATCCTCTGATCTCGTTCTCGAAACCATTTCAAACGCCTTCCTCAAATTTCAAAGACTTTTGATCATTGGGGACATCAATCTCCACCTCGATGACAACTCCATCAAGGACACGATTGAACTGAATAGCTTCCTCATCTCTCTTGGTTTTTCCCCCCCTTTACCTTCCCCAACCCATGAAAAGGGACATACTCTAGACCTCATCAGTTTCCTGGACCTCACCACCTACAAATCCGTAGTCGGCGACACCCGCTGGGTGCCCTGGTCTGACCACTTCCTTGGGACCTTCGCCCTCCCCATCTTCATGTCGCATCTTGGGGCCCCTCCCCGCTCCCCTAATTCCATCACCTTTCGCAAAACAATTTCAAGCGACCTGTTCTGGACAAAATTTCTCAAACAACTCTCCTCTGCCCCCAAGCCTGTAGACCCCGAATCCAACTGGCATAACTGGACTGCCCTCTCCGAGTCCACCTACCACTCCCTCGCCCCCCTTTCCACCAAATCCATCTCCTACCCTCACAAAGCCCCCTGGTTCCTCCCTTATCACAGAGAACTAAAGCAGAAATGTCGAGCCCTGGAGCGCAAGTGGAAAAAATCTAACTCCCCTATAGACAGACAGTCCTGGAGAGCCAACATCAAACTCTACAATTCAGCACTAAAAAAAGCAAGGAAGAACTTCTATGGCGAGAAAATCACCAGATCCAACAACCAGAGCAGCACACTTTTCAAAATCTGGCGCTCTCTAACTTCCAAAAAAGACTCCATCTCTTTCCCCTCCTCTCCCTCAGCTGAAGTTCTAGCTAAATTCTTCAATGAAAAGGTCACTACCTTACGTTGTTCCTTCCCACCTGCTATCTCCTACAACTCCCTGGTGATCACTGACCCCAACCCTACTCTAATGGCCCCTAGCACTATCCCAGCCGACAGATTCTGGGCTGCCTTTCCGAATCCCACATCCTTAAACTCTGTCTCAAACTGAAATCTTGCAAATGTTCTTTAGACCCTTTCCCCTCCTACCTCTATGAGGAAATTCCCACTCAGGCCATCTCTTCCATTACCAAACTCCTAAACTCTGCCCTACATTCGGGCCTCTTCTCCCAGAAATGGGCCATATCGCCTTAACCCCTCCAGTGAAAAAACCCAACCTCAACCCTTCCACACCATCCAGCTATCGCCCAATAGCAAATATCCCTCTCCTAACCAAGTTGCTCGAGACCATCATATCGACCCAACTCTCATCCTATCTAGAGAAATTCTCCATTCTCCTACCTTACCAATATGGCTTTCGCCCCAATTTCAGCACCGAATCCCTACTGACCTCCCTGATCTCCAAGGTTCAACAACTTCACTCCCGCAACAAGTTCGCCGTCCTCCTGCAATTCGATCTTTCTGCCGCTTTCGACGTTGCTCACCATGATATTCTAATCTACCAACTCTCCGAGATCGGCATCACCTCTACAGTCCTTGAATGGTTCTCAAAATTCCTCCGCTCCCGATCCTACACTGTCAATAGGAATGGCACCTCATCCTCCCCTTGGATACCAATCTGCGAAGTCCCGCAAGGCTCACCTTTCTCTCCTATCCTTTTCAACATTTATATGACCTCCCTAAAACTCCTCCATCTATCCCCCCTTGAAACAATTTACACCTTTGCTGATGACATCCTCGTCCTTCTGGAAAAAGACTCGAACCTCACTAATCTCTCAGAGAACATATCCTCTTGCATCTCGAACCTCCAATCCTGGGCCCACACCGTCCAAATGAAATTGAATAAATCCAAGACAAAACTACTCTGGCTTGGCCCAAATCTAGCTCAGCTACCCACCTCAATCCAACTGTCCTCTGGCTCCACTCTGCAGCTCGAATTCTCCAGCAAGGTCCTGGGCGTCATCATTGATTCTACACTGTCCTTCAATGACCACCTCAACTCCCTGGTAAAAAAATACTACTTCAGCCTACACATGCTGAGGAAAGTAAGATCCTGTTTCCACCAAAAACATTTTGCCATTCTCGTCCAATCCATCATCCTCTCCAGACTGGACTATTGCAATTCTATTTTCATTAGCCTAACGAAGAAAAACCTTCACAGACTCCAAAGGATCCAAAATGCCGCGGCCAAGCTTATCTTTGCAAAAAGCAAATTCGATCACGTCTCACCGCTCCTTTCCAAGCTTCATTGGCTCCCAATAATTTCCAGAGTTCACTTCAAATGCATCTGCCTAACTTTCAAGATCCTCCACGGCATCCTTCCTCCATTAATTCCACTTTTTTGGAATTCCTCAAGTCTTAATTCCACCAGACCTACCCAAAAAATCGAAACTACCCTTCCCCTCATTAAAAGGCATTTCCCACCCAGGAAAACGGGGGACTTCCCTCCCCTTCAGATTCATCGAGCTCTGGAACAACCTTACCTCCCCTCTTCGAAACCTGAGTGCTCTCCAACCCTTCCGCAAACATCTGAAAACCTGGCTTTTCTCCAAAACCTAACACTCCCCCCTCTTCTGACATCCTAGCCCTCTAACATTCTTCTCTCCTCTGATCTTCTTCTAGCCCTTCCTTGGAGTTCCTTTCTCATTATAATTCCTGTAAACTGTGCCGAGCTCCACAACCGTGAAAATGGTGTGGTATACAAACCCAACATTTAGTTTAGTTTAAAACACTCTCCAGGGTTTCAAGACAAAGTTGGACAAGTTCCTGCTCAAGTGGAATGTACATAGGTGAGGCTGGACTCATTTAGAGCACTGGTCTTTGACTTTGAGGGCTGCCATGTGAGCGGACTGCTGGGCAGGATAGACCACTGGTGTGACCCAGCAGCGGCAATTCTTATGTTCTTATGTATGCTGTGCTATCCAGGTGGGATATTTTTTTTTGAGGGACTCTTTTTCTCTGATATTATTTGAAAAAGTGATTAAAGCTACACAGCAGCCTTAACCCCCACAATCAGCTCTGAGGAGCTACACACCTGCCAAAGTTGGTAATGGCAGGTTGGGAGAACATGAACTGTTTCCTTCTTTGAGAATTGGTTGGAGTTAACAATTGAATGCAAGAGCCTGATGAAAAGGACTTTGGACTACTGAAGTCTGAAGAAATAACAGTTATTGAATCACCTTCTTTCTTCAATGACTGACACATAGCTTCACTGTAAAACAAGACGCTAGGAATTGAAAGTGAAGTATAAGGAAGGTGCCTGTTTCTTTAAATGTATGCTGTCTGGTAGAAAACAGAAGTGCTTGTATCTTTTTAGAAGATCATGCCTCTTTATGCCAGTAGTTAAGATGAAAAAAAAGGGATGCCCTAAATCTCTAAATATCCTACTACACTCTTTAATCATTTCTAAACTTGATTACTGCAATTCTCTATTGTTAAACATTACACAAAAAGAAAAGAAACGCTTACAAATCATACAAAACACTGCCGTTAAGCTTATTTATAAAGGTAAAAAATAAGATCATGTCACTCCCTTTCTGATTAAATCTTATTGGCTCCCCATTAATCATCGGATTACCTATAAAATCTTATTATTAACATTCAAAACTCTTGACACTAATGAACCCCAATTTATAAATAAAGTACTTATTCCATATAGTACCTCACGTTCGTTACGATCAAACAACCATAAACTTTTAACGGTTCCCTCTTTAAAAGTTATTGGAACCCGCCGACAAGACATGTTTTCTGTATCAGCACCACAACTTTGGAATTCATTACCATTACAGTTAAGAGATGTAAATAACTTAAGTGATTTTAAAAAGAATTTAAAATGCTTTTTATTCAAGGATGCCTTTAACTTATAACTTATAAATTACTTCTGAGCTCTCTCTCATTCTCTTTCTTCTTCTTCTTTTCCATGCTTTTTTCTTGAATCTTTTATGTTGATATCATTTTCATTATTGTATAAATTTATTAGCTCATTATATACTTGTTATGTAAATTCTCCCTTTTTTTTTTTAAATTGTATTTATTGTATAAATTGCTAGTTTTATAACATCTTATATGTTATCTCCTATTTTAATATTATGTTTAGTTATATGTTACTTTTATATATTGTAATTCGCTTAGAAACAATTTTAATTAAGCGATTAATCAAATATAAATAAAACTTGAAACTTGATGTGCGCATGCGGTGCTTGGTTTTACTGAGCTCCGTTTAAATGAATAGTTCAAAGGAAAGAAAGAAATGTAAAATGAGACGTGAGCTGTAACAATGCCGGCATTTATAAAGGAAGTGAGCTTTAAGCATGAACATTCCCGGCAGATCTAGCACCTGAACTGTGAGGACGCTGGAGAAAGGTTGGTGATTCATGATATTAATAAATTGCTTGTAATATATCTTTTTTTGAATATGCTTTACAGAATGAGTAGTAGAAATGAATGAGCTCAATATTAATGGGAATTGGTGTATTGAGAATCTTGGACATCTTTCCTTGTATATTTTTCTTTCTTATATTTTTTGTATATGCATTTTAACAAAAACTGAGGTTAAGAAAGATTAGTAAGTTTATAAAAATGATATGTTAGGGGAAATTAAAATAAGTTTCTAATTATGTCAAGATTCCCCTGTATATGAATGCTCTGTTAATATTCTTCAGATGGATGGTATTCAAGTATTTTTACAGTTGGATAATTAGATGGTATTAAGTTGTCTTAAATCAAATGTTTTCATCATTTTAAAAGGTTAAATATAGACAATAAAGATTTTTTTAAAAAAGTAGTTTATAAGAATGCTTAGCACTTTCAAAGTATAAATCTAAATGAAATAGATTTATTCTTAATACACTAATTTAGCACTTTAAAATATTAGTAATTAATTTTAGAGAAATAAGGTGAGAATGAGTTATTACATATCATTTATTTTAGTTTAGAAAGGTTTTTAGTCACTATATGTTTTAATGTATAAATTAATGGTTTTGTAAAAGATAATAAATTGAACAAAGGTAAATTAGTTCCTTAATTGAGAACAGTAGTTAGAGATTTTCAATTTATATAATCAATAATTAATTAAATTAATAGGATAATTAATTTAAACAGTAAGAGTGGTTTAGCACTTGTACTGAAAAGGCTTTTTTAAGAAGTAAGAGTAAAGAATTAATAAGAAGGCAGAATCATTTGAGTGATTTTTTAAGGATTGGTATTTGGCTCATTTTTATAGATATTATGCGATGATAATTAGTAATTGGTTCACCTTTAAAAAATTATAGTAAAGAGTTTATAAGAAGGCACATTCATTTTGAGTCCTTTTTAAGGAATGCTATTTGGTTTACTTTCATAGATGTTAAGTGATGATAATTAGTAATTGGTTCACTTTTAAAGAAATTAGGTGATAATAAGTTTCAAATAATTTGAATAAGTGGGATATTAATTTAACAATATCAAATGGTCCATAAAGGAAAGTGCTGATCATTTAATAGTTTTAAATAATCAAAAGATAAATTAATTTAATTATTTATAGAAGAAAATTTTTTAATTTGTAGATTGTTTTAAACTTAAGAATGAGTTATTCAAGAAAAGAGCTAATTAATAGTTTTAAATGATTAAAAGATGAATTAACTTAATTAGTTTTAGAAGAAATTATTTAATATATAGATTGATTTAAGTTCAATAATGAACTATTTAAGATTTCTTTGATATATTTATAATGGAATGAATGATGAGCATTTGATTTGACAGCATTTTAAGTAAATATAGTGTATAGGAATTATATGTATCTCCATGTATATTTAGGAACATTTGATAAACTTCTCCGTTTTTGTATTGTAGTGATTATGAATAAGAATGTGTATGTTTTGAATAGGGTTTTGAATAGAAATTGAAAGAGAGTTTACACAGTTTTAATAGAATTGGATAATATTAATATTTAACAAATGGTTCCATTACAAAAAAATTTTAATAAATGGACTCATTTAAATTGATTGAGAATTTAGAAAGTAAAAGTTAAGATATGTTGTATTGAGAATTCTTTTGTATTGTGCAGAGCGCCCACTGTGAACCTTGAAAAAGCCCTATTTGGGCGAAATGGGTCCCGTCAGGGACATGCTAGTATCTCTGCAACAAGGAAGAAAAAGAAAAATAAAGGAATGAATTACCTGATGTTATTGGTTTGTCTTACTTCTGAAAAGATTAGAAGATGATGGAACACTTTTAATGTAAAATTTACAACATATCAGAGGTAGCTATCTCAGACTTGAGATTTAGCAAGAGAATCACTTATTTCCTCTTCTTGTAGAGTGAGGTGAAGTTTTGGATTTGTTAAGACTGTGAAAGTAGCCCAGAATGTATTACTATTTAGGACTTGCTAAAGACTTACCTAAATACTTGAAGCCAGAGTTTCTGAGGGTTTTTTTTCTTTTCTTTGTTGGTGGCTCTTTTGGGCAGAATTAAAAGGCCTACTTGATAAAATTACCTTTAAAAGCTTTCCTGTTTGAGAATTGGATTTGTTTGTTTTTTGCTGTTTTGAACTTTGAATTGAAACTAACTTGAGCAGTTTTAACCTGTTCACCCTGAAGGGCAATTCTCCCTCTGGAGTGGCGCACAGAAATCGGCCTAGTCACCCTTGCCCACACTTGCGCTATCCAGCGGAGGCTGGGAAGATAACAAAATGCATAGCCTAATTAATTAGGAAAAGAACCAGAAGCTGCACAGAAAGAATAGACGGAAAGCAACACTCCAAATGCAAGCTTTGTCAAATAATTAAGTCATATGGTGTTATAAGGTCATGATGAACCTTAAAGCCAGACTTGTTCATACAGCCACTGTGCTGTGATAGTTGCAAGTCAGAACATGTTCAGAAAAGCTGCATGTTTCCGACATACTACTACAGCTATGCGTACAATGGTGTAAATCACATGATTATACTTTTGGGCTTGCACACAGTAAGTAGTTTGTGCAAGCCAATGCATGTTATTGGTTTTTTTAAATTCTTTATTTAAATTTTAAACTTTTGACATATTTATCAGTCAAATGAGAAAAAATACAATCTTAGAAATATTCCTTACTTACAAGAATTAATTTCTTATGGAAATTTAAACAATGAAATAATAAATCACAAAGTATAATTAGTCCCCAATAACTGAAGGAGGAGCTGTAAATAGACTGAAAAATTAAAGAAAAGTAAGATGGAGCTAGCATGTGTCAGAACATAACCTCTCTGAGCTTATACTGGGATGAAACAGGTCCACATAGTAGTTACAGGTTGCCCTTGGGCAGAAATAAATCTAGAGAGCTGTTATGGTTCATAGAAAACATATCAACTATCTTTATAGACCATAACGCATTTACAGGGGTACAAGACAAATGTTGCACCCTACTGCAATGCCTGGGGTCTCAAAACGAGTAATTGTTTCCTTCTCTTTTGTGTAGTACGAGATACATCAGGGTATATTCTTACAACACTGGACATGAAAGGAACATCTATATATTTGAAAAATAATTTTAACATCCATTCCCTGTCTGAATCTATAGCAAACTGTACCAGCAACGTAGCTGTACCCTGAACTTCAGCTTCTGACCTCTCTAAGAAATCAGTTAAATCCAGACTATCATCAGATAAATTCTGCTGGTTAGGATTTTGAGATTTAACTCTCCTAGGAAGGTAATAAATTTTTGAGAGAGGTGGATATGAAGTTTCTGAAACCTTAAGAACTTCAGTTAAGTATTTTTTAAACATAATGAGCTAATAGAGGAAATATTTTTGAAAAGTTTATAATCCGAAGATTACATTTGTTAGTGGCATTCCCCAGTATTTCTATCTTGAAATGAAGTCTTGGGTTAAGGACAGTGGGAATCTTGAAATGAAGATTCCCACTGTCCTTAACCCAAGACTTTAATCTGGAGTCATGTTCATCCACCTTACTCTCAAAACATGAAACTTTATTATTTATATCCAAATTTTCTGGTAAGACTGCTGTATAACGTTATGAAAGTTGCTGGAATTGAGTTCCCAAAGTGAGCTGCAAACTTGAAATTGCCCCCCATAGCGCTTCCATGTTGAATACCTTTGGCCTCTGCATAGGCACATTACTCCCCAAGCCCTCTATAAGTAACAGTGTACCACAGCAGCTTTCTTTTCCATCATCAAAGAAACTCCAGTATCTGCTGCATCTCACTCTCCGAATGCTTCAATATTGTAAAAACAGCTTCCACTGCCCTCCATCCAGAGCCATTGTCCAAACTCTGCAGGGTCGGGTAAGGAGCATCCCGGGCCGGCTCCTCCTTCATCTACCATCCCGTTGCCTTGGGATGAATAGGAGGACTATGCTCCTTCAGGGACAAGGTGGCGCCCTCAAGGGAGAGATCACACGCTTCATCCTGCGTGTCTTTCAATGCTGAGAATCCTCCCAGTTGCGAAGTTCGGACTCCTCGCTCCACGTAGATGTCCATTGGCCCTGCCGTTACAGCAGATTTGTCCGGGGAAACCCAGATCTTTGATTTTCTTTTGATCATATAGCCCAGGTCAAGCAAAATTCTCTACAGGAACTCCGATGGCGTCTCTGTGACCGTGTTCAAGCTGCCATTTTTGGAAAGCTCCTCCTTCCAACCGCCCAACGCTGAGCACAGTACGAGACAAGCACTTGTGGCTGGCAAAGCTTGGTTATGAGTTTTCAGAGCAATATAGCTCCATTGCACATTCACAATGATGTGCCAATGACCCTTCAACATAACATGTTTACGCAAGCAATTAATGCTTATCTTTAAACCATCAGTTCTCACCAAAGGTCGGATCCAAGATGAAACAGTATAGCTTCTGTAGCAAAAAACATGCTCTTTCAAATGATATAAAACAAAAGACAAAAAAAACTACACAGAGATATTTGAATCTGAAAAACAGTGAAAATTTGCATAACTGCATAAAGCCATATTTTTTTGAATGGTAACATCACTTCACTGTAAAGGCTCGTATTGCAGATCTTGGAAGTACCTCATGGTACATGTCTGCTGGTAAAGTTGTACCCTCAGCTGACTTATCTACCTGCAGCAGTAAGGAGCCAAACTTTGCCAAAAATTTTTGTTCATGAATTTTTTTGCCTTTTTTGCTAACCTGTAGAAATGGAAACACGTTCACAAAAGATTTCAAATTTGGAACAGAAAATTGCCCCAAGGTGTTGTACCAAACTGCAAAATTTCAGACTCCTAGGTAGTTTCCTTCTGCCACAGTGCTTAAGCAAAGTTACCATTTTAGGTCACACCAGGCATGGGAGTGGATCGATTGCTTTTGTTCAACCACCCCTAGCTCCTGACCAAGCTGAGATAGATCCAAAAAATTTAGCAGTTTCATTTGAGACCCTAGAAAACACCCTTGTAAAATTTGGTTGGATTTCAAGGGGGTCGAATGTGGGCAGTTTTTGACATGGAATAACCCACATGTTAAATTCCACCATTTATCATAACATAATTGCACTAGATCTTTCCTTGAAGAACAAATGCCTTTCAAAGCAATTGCCAGTAGAGAGTCAAGTAATTGACAAATAGTATCAGAACAGATAGAGGAAAAACAAATACCCTTCAGCTGAATAATCCTCTAAGATACCGGTTCAGTAATGTTGATTATATCGTAAATCATTCTTCAAACTTGTGATCAATATTCCCTTGAAAAGGGACTGTCATAATTGACATGTTTGATATTATCCAGGTCCTGTTTATAAGAACAGCACAGCTTAGAGTACGTGTTATTTATAAGATAGATTTAAGTGGCGTCCAGAGTGCTTTATGTGCAAGAAAATAAAGAGATTGTGTAATTGAAGCAGATTTGGAAGGTTTTAATAAAGCAGGCCAAAAGAAGACCCAATCAGAGTCGGAAAATTCATCCTCAGTATCTAGTGCCAACGAGTGTTGCAAGGCCATCTATTTAGGGAAAGCTATGTAAGAAAGTATTTTATAGAACTGGAAAGCTGAATGACCTGTAGAAACAATCTTGTGTCATAAACTAAATTAATCTGATATTAAGTGATGTTCTTAGCTGAAGTCATGCCCCATCGTCCAAGGCTAAAACAGCTTTCCAAACCCCTCAGGGGCTGTTTCAGTTTAAGTGTATGCCGTTCGGCTTGCACGGGTCTGCCATGTCCTGATAAAGAATGGTCAGCAAATTGTTGGAGGGACATGGTGCTTATGCAGTGGCCTATATGGACGACATAGTTATTTACACCACGTCCTAGCAAGCACATCTAGAGGCATGCAGGTGGTCTTGACAGATTTGGGAAAGGCCGGCCTGATGCTGAATCCCAAGAAATATATACATGGGGTTACCTCTACTTTTCCTCTCAGGTTAGTCCAGTCTAAAGCTGCCAGAAGTGATTGTGAGCAAGAGACTATCAAACTGCATGAAAGTATTTTGAAAGTAGTTTGGAATCTATGTACTATTACACTGAGGTAGAGAAGAGTCATTTTTGGACTATATCTGAGAAATACAAGTTTTTTTCCTTTTTAAACTGTGAATTCAATTGTGGGGTTTGAAAGCTGAAGTAACTATTGGAATAAAGATTTTGTGTTGGAAGCAAAACCAGGGTGTTTTTTACTTGATCCACCAACTCAAGTCCAGCTTGCCTGCAAGCAGCCACAGAGGGAGAGAGGCAAGAGAGAGACTTGGAAGGCAGGGGTTAGGAGAGGAGGAGAGCCAGGAGGGCACAGGGAGAGTGCAGAGCGAGGGGTAGCGGCGAGAGGTAGCTCCGCCCACCCCTCCAACGTCGGACCTCGGAGCTCCGCCTTAAAAGGGGCGGAGCCAATGCCAAACAATCCAGCTTGCCTGCAAGCAGCCACAGAGGGAGAGAGGCAAGAGAGAGACTTGGAAGGCAGGGGTTAGGAGAGGAGGAGAGCCAGGAGGGCACAGGGAGAGTGCAGAGCGAGGGGTAGCGGCGAGAGGTAGCTCCGCCCACCCCTCCGACGTCGGACCTCGGAGCTCCGCCTTAAAAGGGGCGGAGCCAATGCCAAACAGTCCAGCTTGCCTGCAAGCAGCCACAGAGGGAGAGAGGCAAGAGAGAGAGACTTGGAAGGCAGCGGTTAGGAGAGGAGGAGAGCCAGGAGGGCACAGGGAGAGTGCAGAGCGAGGGGCAGCGGCGAGAGGTAGCTCCGCCCACCCCTCCGACGTTGGACCTCGGAGCTCCGCCTTAAAAGGGGCGGAGCCAACGCCAAACAGTCCAGCTTGCCTGCAAGCAGCCACAGAGGGAGAGAGGCAAGAGAGAGAGACTTGGAAGGCAGGGGTTAGGAGAGGAGGAGAGCCAGGAGGGCACAGGGAGAGTGCAGAGCGAGGGGTAGCGGCGAGAGGTAACTCCGCCCACCCCTCCGACGTCAGACCTCGGAGCTCCGCCTTAAAAGGGGCCAGGGCACTACACCAAGGTCAGCACACAACAGAGGCACAGAGTGAGTGTTGGTGTGAGGTGAGCACACAACCAGAGGCAGAGAGTGAGTGTGGGTGAGAGGTCACAGCAGCAGCAGGCAGAGGGAGAGAGGACACAGCAGCAGCAGGCGGAGAGTGAGAGTGGGAGAGGGGACACAGCAGCATCAGGCAGAGGGAGAGAGGACACAGCAGCAGCAGGCGGAGAGTGAGAGTTGGAGAGGGGACACAGCAGCACCAGGCAGAGGGAGAGAGGACACAGCAGCAGCAGGCTGAGGGAGAGCGAGGGAGTGAGGACACCAACAGATCAGAGGAGACCAGAGTGGTGAGAGCCAGAGGAGAGAGCAGAGAGGAGAGAGCAGAACAGGCAGACGAGAGAGCGGAGAGCAAATAGACGGACCAAAGGAGCAGAGCAGAGAGCTGAGGGAGACCGGAGAGCGGAGCGGATAAGATGGAAATGGAGGCAGCCGGAATACACCAGAGCTTTCCAGTATACTGCATGGGGTGCCATATGTACGACTACCTCCCCTCGGGAAGGCGGGAGTACATATGCGGTCGATGCCGGGAGCTGGAAGGCCTGAAGTATGAGGTCGCGAGATTGCAGGCCAGGGTTCAGGACCTGGAGGGGCTGCACGCTTCAGAGGAGCCATGCCAGGCGTCTGAGGATCCAGACAGAAACAGCTCCATTGAAGATCAGGTGAGGGACCTTGAGAGATTCATCGAGGAGAGCTACAGGAGGGTCGAGGAGCAGAACCAGCAGCAATTCAGACAGGTGTCATCAGACGAGAGCCAGGACCCACCGGAGGATGGACCTAGTGGAGAGGCCAGGAGGGCAGAGGAGGCCAAGGACCCCGAGGGAGGAGCGCCCAGATTCACCATGGACACGGACCTGAGGCAGAGGAGGCTCTTAAGGAAGGGAAAGACTGCAATTGTTGTGGGAGACTCGATCCTGAGGGAGGTGGACAGTCACGTAGCCGGAGGTCGAGAGGACCGGCTGGTGACATGTCTCCCTGGGGCCAGGACAAAGGACATTGCCGACAGAATCGAGAGGATCTTGGACGGAGCCGAAACGGAGGAGACAGCAGTAATTGTCCACGTCGGATCAAATGATGTTAGCCGGAGGAATTTCAGCATGCCTGCGCTAACAGACCAGTTCAGGGTCCTGGGAAGGAAGCTGAAACGGAGGTCACAGAGGATAGCATTCTCGGAGATCCTGCCGGTCCTGAGGGCAGATGCAAGGAGGCAGGCCGAGCTCCAGGAGGTGAATGCGTGGCTGAGGAGGTGGTGCAAGGAGGAGGGCTTCCACTTTGTGAGGAACTGGTCGTCCTTCTGGGGAAAGAGCAAGCTCTACAGGCGGGATGGCCTGCACCTGAGCATGGCGGGAACAAGAATACTAGCAGTCAACGTAAAGAAGGAGATTGAGAGGGCTTTAAACTACAGAGAGGGGGAAAGCCGACAGCTTACCTGATGACGCTTCGGACAGCAGTATCAAGAAAAGATGCTGAATGGGCTGACTGCAGGGAGGAGGACGGGGGTCCGATGGAACTCGCGATCAGACAGCGAGGGAAACACCAGGTAACAGCAACTTGCTGGGAAAAGTCTAAGGGGAAAACAGGGGATTCAGGAGGACAAGATGGCACTAGGGTGCAAACAGAAGGCAATAAGGTGGAGCCACAGGGCAAAGGGGAGACACAAGGCAAGGGGGAACAAACCAAGGCCCAGGGGACGACAGCACAGGAGGGGGCTGGTACTCCCCGGGGAAAAGCGGGGAGGTGGGGTGGAGGGGACATGGGGAGGAAGAGAGTTGCGAGGGTAAAGGCGGAGGGCACAGCAGAGGCACCGGGAGCGGGAAAACGGCCCGAGACCCAAGGGAAGGCGGCCCAGGTAAAGGCAGAGGTGGAGGACAAACACCGGGACCTACAGTGCTTATACGCAAATGCAAGAAGCCTCATGGCTAAGATGGGTGAACTGGAAGTCATGGCCAAGGGGGAGGACCTGGATATAATAGGAATTACAGAAACCTGGTGGACAGAGGAAAATCAATGGTATGTGGCGCTGCCAGGGTACAAGCTCTACAGGAGGGACAGGACCCACAAGAAGGGGGGAGGCATAGCGCTGTATATAAAGGACTATATCTACTCGATTGGGATCGATACGGCAACAAAGGCAGAGGAGCTAGTATCGCTATGGGTCAAATTGCTGGGAAAGAAGAGTGCAGACATAAAGCTGGGGCTGTATTATCGCCCGCCTGGTGCGTCAGAAACAATAGGACAAGACTTGGAAGCAGAACTGAGACAGGAATGCAGGACTGGAAGTGTAACAGTGATGGGGGACTTCAACTACCCGGGGATAGACTGGAGTACGGGACACTCCAACTCCACGAGGGAAGCAGGATTCGTAGAAGCTGTGAGGGACTGCTTCATGGAGCAACTAGTCAAGGAACCGACGCGAGGGGATGCTACTCTTGACCTCATCCTTAACGGATTAGGGGGGCCTGCAAGAGGGGTAGAAGTGGGAGGAACACTAGGCAACAGTGATCACAATGTGATCAGATTCACATTAGAAAGGGGGTCACCCATAGTGGGGAGGACCGCAACGACTGCGCTCAACTTCAGGAAAGGGAACTATGTTGCTATGAGGAAAATGGTGGGGAGGAAGCTCAGGAACGGCTTTAGGATGGAGACTGTAGGGAGCGCCTGGACCCTTCTCAGGGACACACTGCAGGAAGCGCAAAAACTGTACATCCCCAGTTTCAGGAAAGGCCGCAAGAACAAGCGGTCAAAAGACCCGGTTTGGATGACACATGAAGTAAAGAAGGTAATCAGTGACAAGAAAGTGTCCTTCCGGAAATGGAAAAGGGATCCAACGGAGGAAAATCACCAGGAGCACAGGAAATGCCAAAAGGAATGCCACCGAGAGATTAGAAAAGCAAAAGGGAAATACGAGGAGGGGCTGGCCAGGGAGGCGAAAAACTTCAAGGCATTCTTCAGTTACGTAAAGGGGAAGCAACCAGTGAGAGAGGAGGTGGGGCCATTGGACGATGGGGATAGGAAGGGAGTGATTAAGGAGAATAAAGAGGTAGCTGAGAGGTTGAACACGTTCTTCTCGTCGGTCTTCACGAGCGAGGACACGTCCAATATACCGGACTCAGAGGAGCTCATGAGTGGGGAGCAGGCCAAAAGATTTGGGCATATAGAGGTAAGTCGGGAGGATGTCCTCAAGCAGATTGACAGACTGAAAAGCGGCAAATCACCGGGACCGGACGGGATCCACCCAAGGGTTCTAAAGGAACTAAGTCAGGAAATAGCGGGCGCAATCCAGCATGTTTGCAACCTATCCTTGAAAACTGGAGAGGTACCAGAGGACTGGAAACTGGCAAATGTCACACCTATCTTTAAGAAGGGATCGAGAGGTGACCCCGGGAACTACAGGCCGGTGAGCCTGACTTCAGTTATAGGGAAGATGGTGGAAGCAATGATCAAGGACAGCATTTGCGAGCACATCGAGAAAAATGGCCTACTGCGGACAAGCCAGCACGGATTCTGTAAGGGAAGGTCGTGCCTGACAAACCTTCTGTACTTCTTTGAGGGAATAAGCAGTCAGGTGGACAAAGGGGAACCCATAGACATCATTTACCTCGATTTTCAAAAGGCCTTTGACAAGGTGCCACATGAAAGGCTGCTTAGGAAGCTGTGGAACCACGGGGTGGGCGGGGATGTACACAGATGGATCAAGCACTGGCTGTCAGGTAGACTACAGTGGGTCAGAGTAAAGGGCCAATATTCTGACTGGTGGGGAGTCACGAGCGGTGTGCCGCAGGGATCGGTGCTGGGGCCGCTACTCTTCAACATATTTATCAATGACCTGGAAACGGAGGCAAAGTGTGAGGTTATAAAATTTGCAGACGATACCAAGCTCTGCGCCAGAGTTAGGACCAGGGAGGAGTGTGAGGAACTGCAAAGGGACCTCGATAAGCTGGAGGACTGGGCAAACAAATGGCAAATGCGCTTTAACGTAGATAAATGCAAGGTCATGCACATAGGGAAAAAGAACCCGTTGTTCGAGTATAAAATGGGGGGAGATTGCTGGAAGACACCGGACTTGAGAGAGACTTGGGTGTGCTAGTGGATCCATCCATGAAACCATCCGCACAGTGTGCAGCAGCCTCGAAGAAAGCCAACAGGATGCTGGGCATCATCAAGAGGGGCATATCAACCAGGACGCGGGAAGTCATCATGCCGCTGTATCGAGCGATGGTGCGCCCACATCTGGAATACTGCGTTCAATATTGGTCGCCGCACCTCAAGAAGGACATGGCAGTTCTTGAGAGAGTCCAAAGGAGGGCAACGAAACTGGTAAGAGGGCTGGAAAACTGCCCATATGCTGAGAGGCTGGATAAACTGGGGCTCTTCTCTCTGGAAAAGAGGAGGCTCAGGGGGGATATGATAGAGTCCTTCAAAATACTTAGGGGCATAGAGAGGGTGGACAGGGACAGGTTCTTCAGACTAAAAGGGACGACAGGTACGAGGGGGCACTCAGAGAAACTGAAGGGAGATAGGTTCAAATCAAATGCAAGGAAGTTTTTCTTCACCCAAAGGGTCGTGGACAAATGGAATGCGCTCCCGGAGGAAGTGATCCGGCAGAGTACAGTACAGGGATTCAAACAGGGATTGGACAGATTCCTGAGGGAAAAGGGGATGATCGTGGGGTACTGAGGGAGGTGCTGGGGTGTTGCATAAGTATAGACAGCTCACCAGGTCGTGCAGGTGCAAGGCCGGAGGGTTAGGACATTGATGGGAAGATAGGACTTCGATGAGAAACCTAGGGGGCAAGGGGGCCCCTTCTGGTGATTAAGGCAGGTCATGACCTGTTGGGCCGCCGCGGGGGCGGACTGCTGGGCGGGATGGACCTCTGGTCTGACCCGGCAGAGGCACTGCTTATGTTCTTATGTTCTTAACTCCAATTAGTACTGATAATCTGCTCGGACATCACCGTGTGTTCTGGGCTCTTTCGGCCACCCCTGCTTGGGCACAGCCCGGCCTGGTGATACACAGTGACAAAAAATCAAAAACTACCCTACCTGCAGCTAAGTAGCTCGATTTGTCTACAATTCTAACTTTAAGTTTAAGTTTGAGCGATTTTGCAGGTAGGAGGGGGATTAAGAGCCAGTGAAGAATCATTCCCTTTCCAGTGCGGTTGAAACAATTAGCAATGCATGAGGGATCCGAGGCTCTTCCCTCAATACAATTTGTAGTATACAAGTTATAACCATATCATTGATGCAAAATAGTGTTCAGTGAATTTGTGTTCATAAGTTTCTGAAATAATTTTGAGTTATTGGACCTAGAATTAAGTGACTTGCCCAGGATCACAAGGAGCAGCATGGAATTTGAACCTACAACCTCAGGGTGCTGAGGCTGTAGCTCTAACCAATGTGCCACACACTCCCCACTCTCCCTTCCTTTTACCTGCCCCCTGTCCAGCAGTACCCCTTCCCTCCTCCCCTATCCAGATTACCCCTTCTCCCTTCCCTACTTTCCCCTGGTCCAGCAGTAGCACTTCCCACTTCCATGCTCCCCATGTTCAGCAGTACCCCCTTCTCCCTTCCCTCTCCAGCAATATCTCTCCTGTCTACCCTAACTTTTAACTTCGGCACACAGCTGCTGCTAAGAAGTAGTTTAGCCGCGGTTTCATCAGGCAGCCTCAGGGCCTTTGCTAGGCTGGCCCGCTTTGATGATGCGATGCGAGCCAGCCTAGCAAAGGTTCCGAGGCTGCCTGAAACTGTGGCTAAACTACTGCTTAATGGCAGCTGTGTGCCAAAGTTAAAAGCACACAGAGTTGCTGCTGCTGGTCCGGAGGTGCGGAAACGAGGAAGGAAGAAGTCCCAGCAGATACGCAACCAACATGATGGTAGGATAAGTCAGTTGACACAGACGCCGGAGCCTCTCTTCCTGCCCAGTGAGCAACGGTACACTTAAAATCTCAAAAGGCACACAGTTTACGATATACTGCTCTAAGAGATCCCAGGTGCTTATCCTACACTTTCTTTAATTCAGATATGGTCTCTGCACCACCTCTTCCAGGAAACTGTTCCACACATCTACCACCCTTTCTGTAAAAAAGTACAGTGGTACCTCGATTTACGAGTGCACCAGTTTGCGAGCGTTTTGCAAGACGAGCAAAACATTCGCAAATTTGGTGCCTCGTAAACCGAGCTTGCCTCGCTGTACGAGCGCCCCCCCCCCACGATCCGGCATCCCCCCCACTCGTATTGCCCCCTCTCCACCGCGATCCTACTTCCCCCCCCGAGCAGTCAATGACACCCTTTACCCGACTTGGCACCAATGCCGGTGCCCGAAGATTCTCCCTCTTCTGGCGCGGCCTGGGCTGGGCGGTGCGTCGGAGATCCTCCTTCTTCTGGTCTGGGCTGGACTGGTTTTGAGCATTTGCGCATGCTCAAAGCCTTCTGGTCTCACTCTCAATCTCGGAGAGAGCGAGACCAGGCTTTGAGCATGCGCAAATGCTCAAAGCTAGTCCAGTCCAGCCCAGCCCAGACCAGAAGAAGGAGGATCTCCGACGCACCGCCCAGCCGCGCCAGAAGAGGGAGGATCTTCGGGCACCGGCACTGGTGCCAAGTCGGGTAAAGGGTGTCATTGACTGCTCGGGAGGGGGGAAAGTAGGATCGCGATGGAGAGGGGGCAACGTGAGCGGGGAGGGGGATGCCGGTTCGCAGGGGGGGGAAGCTGGATCACGAGGAGGGGTTTGGAACAGCGTCGGATTCCTCAAGGGGGGGGGGGAGAATGGAGCAGCGCCGGTAGCCTCGGGGGGGGGAGGAGGTGGAACCAATCAAAGCAGTTTCCCTTACTTCCTATGAGGAAACTTGCTTTGATATACGAGCAATTTGGTTTACGAGCATGCTTCTGGAACGAATTATGCTCGTAAACCAAGGTTCCACTGTATTTCCTTAGATTACTCCTGAGCCTCTTAACTTCATCCTAAGTCCTCTCATTCCAGAGCTTCCTTTCAAATGAAACTCAACTCATGCGCATTTATGCAATGTAGGTTTTTAAACGTCTATCATATCTCCCCTCTCCTGAATTTCCTCCAAAGTATACAGATTGAGATCTTTAAGTCTGTCCCCATACGCCTAAAGATGAAGGCACACATTTTATCAGCCTTCTTCTGGACGACTCAATCCTTTTTATATCTTTTTGAAAGTGTGAAGTGTGGTCTCCAGAATTGTACACAATATTCCTACCTTGGGAAAGAAAACTGTCTTAATTATTCAAGTGCATAAATCTTGACCTTTTCAACTGATATGTTTAGGTTTATTAGTATTTATATACCGCTCTTCGTTGCAACATCAGTGTGATTTACATCAAAATATAAAAAAGGAAAAGAACGACAATAAAGAACAGATAAAGGTAAAATTAAATAAGTAAAATCAAAATCAGAAAATTAAAATTAAAAACTAAAATCTAATAGTCGCTGCATAGCCTGTTAGCCCCCCAAACTCTTAATACTTAAGTTACTAAAATTAGGAAAAGGCAGATCCAAAAAGATAAGTTTAACAAAGATCTAAATTTTAAGTAAGTAAGCTTAAAGCATAACTCTGTTGGAAGGGAGTTCCAAAGATTGGGTACAGAAGCAAAAAAGGCAGAGTTTTGAGTTGACATCAGTCTAACCAGATGAATTGGTGGTTAAGATAATCAATTTGAAATTGATGAATATAAAATAGGAGTTGGTTTATATGGGACAAGTAGTTTTGCAAGATAGTCAGGTTGCCCACTGTGTAATACATTAAATGCTGAAGTTAATGCTTTATGCATTAAACCAGTGTTTTTCAACCTTTTTTGGGCAAAGGCACACTTGTTTCATGAAAAAAATCACGAGGCACACCACCATTAGAAAATGTTAACAAATTTAACTCTGTGCCTATATTGACTATATATAAAGTAATTCACTTGAGTGCCACCGCCGCCATCGGGAACAGGCCGGCGCCAAGTTCTCCCTGCTTCTCTTCCCCGCGGGGCCGACCAACTCTCGCCACCCGTCGTCAATTCTAACGTCGGAGAGGACGTTCTAGGCCAGCCAGGCAGCGATTGGCTGGCCCTGAACGTCCTCTCCGATGTCAGAATTGACGCGAGTGGCGAGAGTTGGCCGGCCCCACAGGGAAAAGCAGGGAGAACTTGGCGCCGGCCTGTTCCCGATGGCGGCGGTGGCACTCAAGTGGCTAAAGAGCCGCAGTTTGCCGGCCTAGGGACAACACTGGAGGGTGGCCAGCTGTGCACCCCCTTGGGACGTAAACCCGGGGTGGGGCAGACAGCCCCCCCCACCCTGGTATGCCACTATCTGTACCTCACTCCCTCCCTATGACCAAAAATTCTCCTTTCTTCTATTCCCCGTGTACACAACCATCTCTTTCCCTCCCTTCCTCTCTCCAAAGTCCATGCCTTCTGTGTCCAAACACTCATTCCCTCCCCCACCTCAGCATCTCTTTCCTTCCCTTCCTCTCTCCCAAGTCCATTTCTTCTGTGTCCAAAAACGCATTTCCTCCCCCACCTCAGCATCTCTTTCCCTCCCTTCCTCTCTCCCAAGTCCATGCCTTCTGTGTCCAAAAACCCATTCCCTCCCCCACCTCAGCATCTCTTTCCCTCCCTTCCTCTCTCCCAAGTTCATGCCTTGTGTCCAAAACGCACTCCCTCCCCCCTTTTGTGTTCCGTGTTTGCCTCCCAGCCCATCTTTGCAACTTTCTCAGCAAAACGAAGCTCAAGCCGCGAGGCTTGTCTTCTGCTTCCTGCCTGCCCTGCCGCGCACAAATAGCCGAACGGAAGTATTCTCCGACGTCAGCGCTGACGTCGGAGGGCAGGCTTTGCTTAAGCCCTCCCTCCGACGTCAGCGCTGACATCGGGGAACGCTTGCGATCGGCTATATGTTAGCTGCAGGGCAGGCAGGAACAGAAGACGAGCCTCGCGGCTCGAGATGTATTGAACTCCGCGGGTCCCCCGTCCAGCTCTCTCCTGTCCACGTGGGGCGGACCGCCCCTCTCCCTAGATTGTGGCCTAGGACCCTGAGGGAGCCCGGGCCCCCTATCAGCTCCGGGCCCCTGAATGCAGGATTGGTGGTACTGCCCTGATGGCGGCCCTGACCGTACGGCACACTAGGCAACATCTCGCGGCACACTAGTGTGCCGCGGAACAGCGGTTGAAAAACACTGCATTAAACAATATTTAATAGGAAGCCAATTATATTCATTAAATAGTGAGTAGGGAGGCATGATCATATCTCCGAGCATTTGTAAGAACTCTGATGGTGGTATTTTGAACAGTCTACAATCTTTTGATAGAAACCTGTGGTAATCTAGTATACATAGGGCTCCTTTAACAAAGCCGTGCTAGGGCCTTAACGCGCAGAATAGCGTGTGCTAGATTGCTGCACGCGCTAGCCGCTACCGCTTCCTTTTGAGCAGGAGGTAGATTTCCGGCTAGCGTGCGCTAATCCGGTGCGTGTGATTAAACCACTAGCGCAGCTTTGTAAAAGGAGCCCATAAGTGTTACAGTAATCCAATTTTGAGGTAACTAAAGCATAAACAAGAGATACACAACATGATGTATCTATATATGAGAGAATTGAACAAATTTTACATAAGGAATAAAAACAAGATTTAACTATAGAAATCAATTGTGGTTGAAATGTTAATGCAGAATCAAGATAAACACCTAAATAGTTCATATAATTTTGAAGCTAACTAGGTTGAGACCATAAAACCAGAGATGCTGTCGGAGTTTTTAAAGAATCTGTAATACATAACCCTATAGTTTTCAAAGAGTTCAGAACTAATTTTGTAAAATCCATTCAATCAATCATATCTAAACAGGACTGGATGAAAGTTAAATCCGGATTATATGGATTTTGTGGAAATACTAATATATCAACTGCATAAATATAGAAGTTGATCTGATGTTCTTGAATTCTCAAAGCAAGAGGACTCAGTCAACAGAGGTGATAAAATGGATCCTTCAGGAACTCCACAAGAGATATGACAAAATTAAGAATAAAAAGAACCGAATGAGACCATAAATGTTCTATCTGTCAAAAAGGATTTAAACTAAGTAAAATACCTGTAATGCCTAGTGATTCTAGGCAAGAGAAGAGAATGGCTAACTAAATCAAAAGCAGCGGAAAAATTCAAAGAGATCAATAATTCAGCTTTACCCTGATCTATTGCAGTAGAGCAATCATTAAGTAATGAAACTAAAATTGTTTCAGTAGAATGAAATTTTCTGAATCCTGATTGTAAAGGATAACATAGTAACATAGTAGATGACGGCAGATAAAGACCCGAATGGTCCATCAGTCTGCCCAACCTGATTCAATTTAAATTTTTTAATTTTTTCTTCTTAGCTATTTCTGGGCAAGAATCCAAAGCTTTACCCTGTACTGTGCTTGGGTTCCAACTGCCGAAATCTCTGTTAAGACTTACTCCAGCCCATCTACACCCTCCCAGCCATTGAAGCCCTTCCCAGCCCATCCTCCACCAAACGGCCATATACAGACACAGACCGTGCAAGTCTGCCCAGTACCGGCCTTTGTTCAATATTTAATCTTATTTTCTGATTCTAGATCCTTTGTGTTCATCACACGCTTCTTGAACTCAGTCACAGTTTTACTCTCCACCACCTCTCTCGGGAGCGCATTCCAGGCATCCACCACCTTCTCTGTAAAATAGAATTTCCTAACATTGCCTTTGAATCTACCACCCCTCAACCTCAAATTATGTCCTCTGGTTTTACCAATTTCCTTTCTCTGGAAAAGATTTTGTTCTACATTAATACCTTTCAAGTATTTGAAGTTTCAAGTTTCAAGTTTTATTTCACATTTGATGAATCGCCTATTTCAGAGTTTTAGGCGATGTACATAATATAATAAAGAAACTTTAACCTAATTACAATAAAATCAAATTGTGACACACATGAGAGATAGGGAAGGAGGGTAAAGTTACAATGGGGAAGAGGAAAAAAAAACAAAAAAACCAGGGAAGAACGAAAGGTAGGGTAAAAATTTATTCAAAGCATTTCTTGCATATTTGTTTGAGCCAAGTCAACAATTTAGAGGATTAAAAATTAATTAATGGCGTCCATAAGTTAAATTATAGATCGAAGGCGTCCTTAAATAAATGAGATTTTAAAAGCTTTTTGAATATTAGGACGTCTGAATCATATCTCCCCTGTCTTTCCTTTCCTCTAGGGTATACATATTCAGGGCTTCCAGTCTCTCCTCATACATCTTCTGGCGCAAGCCTCCTATCATTTTCGTCGCCCTCCTCTGGACCGCTTCAAGTTTTCTTACGTCCTTCGCCAGATATGGTCTCCAAAATTGAACACAATACTCCAAGTGGGGCCTTACCAATGACCTGTTCAGGGGCATCAACACCTTCTTCCTTCTACTGACTACACCTCTCTTTATACAGCCCAGCATCCTTCTGGCAGCAGCCACTGCCTTGTCACACTTTTTTTCACCTTTAGATCTTCGGACACTATCACCCCAAGGTCCCTCTCCCCGTCCGTGCATATCAGCTTCTTTCCTCCCAGCATATACGGTTTCTTCCTATTATTAATCCCCAAATGCATTACTCTGCATTTCTTTGCATTGAATTTTAGTTGCCAGGCATTAGACCATTCCTCTAACTTTTGCAGATCCTTTTTCATATTTTCCACTCCCTCTTCGGATGAAGCAAATGAGAGAATTCAGAATGCTGAGAAAGTTGTTCGAAAACACGGCATTCCAAGATTTTTGATACAAAAAGAATATTAGAAATAGGCTGAAAATTAGATACTTGTGATGAATCCAAAGAATGATTCTTAATTGCAGGATAAACGATGGTGGTTTTCCAATCTGGGGGAACCTCATCATTGGACATTATTGATCATGTTTAAAATTAAAGGAGATAATCCATTCTTATTATCAAGGGTCCAGAGCACAAGTAATCTCTCTCATAGAGACTATAGTTTTCTCTTCAGTTAAGAACTGTCGTTACAAGAAGTTTTTGAATAAAACATTTGCCTTTCAACTAGGCAAACTGAACTCTTGGTTAAGCCTACTTATTTGTCAAACAGATTCTTCTATCGGTTTTAGAAAGTTTTTAAAAACACATTTGTTGGATAAGTTTGTTAAATAATTATGTATTCTTTATCATTAATTTGATGTACCTTTCACTGATTGTACAGTTCTTCTTTGTTGTTAACCGCCTGTAACTTTGTGGATGGGCAGTATACAAGAATAAATGTATTATTATTATTATTATTAAAGTTGTTAAAGATGGAAAATTTAAAGTCAACCAAGATAGCTTTGATGGGGATTCTGCAGCAAATGAATTAGTCTGAGACAAAGAAGTTAAAGTTGGCGAGGATGGAAACAAATCCTGTAAAGATGAAATTTTGGTCACAAAATAATCAGCAATTAAACTGGAAGTTTGAGATGGTAATGGTTTATTTTAGGTCTATTAGGTGCCTGTTTTTTTTATTTATATAATAAGTACGACAAGCAGTTTTCACATATGAACGATATTCAGTATGAAATGATTGATATTTCTGGAGATCTAAAACATCCCCATATTTAAGCCATTTACGTTCATGGGCTTGTAAACATCTTTTAAAGGAACGACAATCTTTATAGAACCAAGGTTTTTTCCAATCTCTTGACTGGCCATCTTACATTCTTACATTTGAATAGTCGGATGACACGGGCGGTCATGGGAGACCCTTGATAAAGCACTTTTTAGTGCGAAACATGGCATGTCGGGTTTGACTCCCGGACGTTGGCTCAGCAGTAAAAAAAAGCTAAGTACATTAGTATAGTAAAATATTTATTTAAAAATTAAGAAAGTTTTTTAAAAAAATAAGTAAATTTCATTAAAAAATTAATACAATCAGCCAATGATGAGCTCTCACTTAATTCTTCTCGCAATGGTAAATTAACATAGCGGTGGAGTGGTGGGGCTGAGGCTATTGTTTAAGACTAAAAAAACAGCTTGTGGAATGTATATACAGCTTGGGTCTTTGATTTATATATATATGCTATCTGATTGCTGGCAGGACGCTGGAGAATGTCTCTCTTACCTGTTAGGAAATGCTGAAGAGAAGGGGAAGGAGCGTTGGTGGAGCCTCCCAGCGCTCGGGACCCATGGCTCTCACAGTCGATGACATTTTCCAACGTCTTCAAAGTGAGTCGAGTCGGTCGGGGATTCGCCCGTTGGGAGCGCCGGCTGAGAGGAGTGCTACAGCAGATACCCCCGGGCTGGACGATACGCTGAGCCCCGACGTCAGGACGCCTCCCCTACAGCCGTTGCCGCTGGGAGCTAGCTCTCCGCGGGAGGAGAGCATGTCTGAAGAGGCAGAGTTTTCTTCCCGAGAGGCCAGCGAAATGGAGGGCTCGCTGCAGGGAACAACACAAGGGAAATTTCTCCTTTTAAAGGAACCAGCGACCGGGACAACTGTGCTTAAGGGACAACAAGGCACAGGGGAGGTAAAGCACTCAACTGAACAAACTAGTATTGCACAAGTACCTTCTTTTGCTCCTATTAGGCCCCCAGAGGTTACATTGGATTCGCTTCGGGATTTGGTTTCCAGTTTGGGAAATTCCCTCAATCCTCAGATAAAGAATTTGGAAAAGGAATTAGAATCCCAGAAAGAAGAAATTAAAATTGTGAAACAAGACATTGTAGTAATAAAAACTGAAATTCAGGAAGAAAAGAAGGACTTAAAAATGTTTAAGAGTAACCAAGATTTAATTGTGAAAGATAACCTTACTATGAGAAGAAAATTGGAAGTACTTGAAAATAATAGTCGGTTTAACAACTTGCGTTTGATTAATTTTCCAAAGGTCTTGTCAATTTCTCCAGGAGAAATGATAAAACGTTACTTTCTGGAAATCCTAAAAATTCCTGAGAATTCTTTGCCACCATTGTCAAGAGTGTATTATTTGCCTAATAAAAAAAATCAGGATTCTCAAAAAAAAGATTTATTGTTTATTGTTTAATTAGTTTTTTGATTAAACGCTTTATCGATTCTGCAAAGCGTTGTACAAAGCATAAAATGACATTTAAACAAACAGAGTTACGAATAAAACATACTTTCAAAAAAGAACTATAAGACAAACTACGACACATACTGGGTTATTAAAGACGAACGAACAGAAGATACATGAAGGAAAGAGGGAAGAAATACAATTGCTATAGTAAATGAGAGAGACATTTAAGGTAAAAACAAAAGGGCAGGAGTTAAAAGAATAATAAAACTTCAGTTAAAAGCATCTTTAAAAAGGAAACATTTTAAGTTGCTTTTGAACGTTTTTAAAGTTTTTTCCGTTTTTAAATAAAGCGGAAGAGCGTTAATGAGGATGGAAAACCACAGGAAAATTCTTTGGATGTTACAGCTTTATTGGAACAATCTAATAGAGAGGTGGCTAGTCCAGCCACTCTCCTACTGACTGTGGCTTTGGCTCCGGACAGAAATTGGATCCTTAAACTTTTCTTTAAAAATAGATCTAGAGATTTCCTTGGCTTCCATATTCAAGTTTTTCCTGATGTTTCGAGAGAAACTCAAAAGAGAAGGAGGGAATTTTTATTATTGAAAGCCGTGTGACCCAGATAGGGGGTTTATTTTTTCTTAGATACCCTTGTAAGTGTGTAATCAGTTATAATTCCCTTAAATATATTTTCTTTGAACCGTCTCATTTGACGGCCTTCCTCTCCATGAAGCGCCTTGAAAAAGGAGAAACATCAGTGTCTCAATAATTAATTTAAGCTCTCTTTCAGCAACAGATAACGTGTACCTGGACTTTAGCAAAGCATTCGATAGCGTACCACACCGCAGGTTACTGAGCAAGATGAGTTCTATAGGATTAGGTAACACATTGACGAAATGGGTTGGGAGCTGGCTTGGAGGTAGGCTCCAAAGGGTGGTGGTGAACGGCACCCCCTCCGAAATGACGGAGGTGATTAGTGGAGTACCACAGGGCTCAGTCTTGGGCCCAATCCTATTCAACATCTTTATAAGAGACTTGGCAGAAGGGCTTCGAGGTAAAATAACATTATTCGCCGATGACGCCAAACTGAGTAATGTAGTGGGCAAATGCACAACAGACGAAGATTCAATGCCCGACAACATGATGCACGACCTACTCCTACTGGAGCGATGGTCTAGGACATGGCAACTCAACTTCAATGCCAAAAAATGCAAAGTTATGCACCTGGGCAGCCAGAATCCATGCAAGTCTTATACCCTTAATGGCGAGATCCTAGCAAAAACGGTAGCAGAACGAGACTTGGGGGTAATCGTCAGTGAGGACATGAAGTCTGCCAATCAAGTGGAGCAGGCTTCGTCCAAGGCAAGACAAATCATGGGCTGCATACGAAGGGGTTTCGTCAGTCGTAAGGCGGAAGTCATTATGCCATTGTATAGATCCATGGTGAGGCCCCACCTGGAATACTGTGTGCAATTCTGGAGGCCGCATTATCGCAAGGATGTGCTGAGACTGGAGTCGGTGCAAAGAATGGCCACCCGGATGGTCTCGGGACTCAAGGATCTACCATACGAAAAACGGCTTGACAAATTACAGCTATACTCGCTCGAGGAGCGCAGAGAGAGGGGAGACATGATTGAGACGTTCAAGTATCTTACGGGCCGCATCGAGGCGGAGGAAGATATCTTCTTTTTCAAGGGTCCCACGACAACAAGAGGGCATCCGTTGAAAATCAGGGGCGGGAAACTACGAGGTGACACCAGGAAATTCTTTTTCACTGAAAGAGTGGTTGATCGTTGGAATAGTCTTCCACTACAGGTGATTGAGGCCAGCAGCGTGCCTGATTTTAAGGCCAAATGGGATCGGCACATGGGATCTATTCACAGGGCAAAGGTAGGGGAGGGACATTAAGGTGGGCAGACTAGATGGGCCGTGGGCCCTTATCTGCCGTCTATTTCTATGTTTCTATGTTTCTATGATTTGGTTTAATTTGTTATTGTATTATATTCACTCCTAATTCCTTAATCTTGGATCCAATGTTGAGGACTAGTGTGGGATTAAGTTGAAAATTTTTTTTATTACCTTTTATGTAATTTTGGTTTATTTTCAAGTTTGGGGATAATCAATGATATGTTTTCTTGATCGCACTTTTCTGTACAATAATTTGATAAATTTATAAATAAAAAAAACAAAAAAAACCAACAGAGTACTAATAAACCTCACCCCTAAGCCAGGCCTTGTAGGATTCCCAGATGGTAACATAGGAGAGATCAGGATCTAGATTTCTGGTGAAAAATTCTGTTGAACCTTTGGTTTGATTACGTGAGATATGAAATCATCATCCTGAAGCAGGATGGCCATCTTACATTCTTACATTTGAATAGTCGGACGACACGGGCGGTCATGGGAGACCCTTGATAAAGCACTTTTTAGTGCGAAACATGGCATGTCGGGTTTGACTCCCGGACGTTGGCTCAGCAGTAAAAAAAAAGCTAAGTACATTAGTATAGTAAAATATTTATTTAAAAATTAAGAAAGTTTTTTTAAAAAATAAGTAAATTTCATTAAAAAATTAATACAATCAGCCAATGATGAGCTCTCACGTAATTCTTCCCGCAATGGTAAATTAACATAGCGGTGGAGTGGTGGGGCTGAGGCTATTGTTTAAGACTAAAAAAACAGCTTGTGGAATGTATATACAGCTTGGGTCTTTGATTTATACGTGTTGTATTGACCAAAGCTAAAACAACTAAAAAAATAAGCCATATTTTGAAAGCAATCAGATAGCGGCAGCCATCTTGGATCCAGTATTCTGTTTTTAAATGCAAATGTCTAACGCTTCCATCTTACAAATGGCAAAGGACATTCATGACTATTCAGCATTTGATGCCTCTATTTACCATAAACTACAAACGTTTAAATGTCAATATAATTCTTTGCTATCCAATCTATCTTCTGCCATATGCTAACAAGTGCCAATCTATCTTCTGCCATATAACATATGCCAATCTATCTTCTGCCGTATGCTAACAAATCTGGGAAACTACTAGCATCATACCTAAAAAGGAAAAAGAGTTAAAACTTCGCATAGCCATCATTAAATCCTCTTCTGGTATGCTCTGTACTACCACTCCTTTGATCTTGAAATAATGTAGTTATTTCTACCATTCTCTGTATACATCAGAATCTTCTGTGACGCCAGATGTCATAAGTGACTTATTGAAAACACTTTATCTTCCACCACTTCATCTTCCACGAATTTCTCCTCAAGGTCTTCAACTTCTTCAACTTCCCATCCAAGCCTCAGAGATCTCAACAGCCATATCACTAATTCCTTCTGCTAAATCTCCTGGTCCGGATGGCATTCTGGCAGAATTTTACAAATCCTTCACATCAACTGTAATTCCGGTTCCTTCGTCTTATTACCAGACTTTAACATAGCAGCCTACCGATCTGGAAAGATACTTGGAAGATAGTAGTTATTCTGAAACCAAGAAGAGACTCACAGCTGGTTCAAAATTACAGATCTATATCACTTATGTTCTCTCAGCATTTCCGCAGTTGGCATTGTGCTTGTTGCAGTGAAACCCGGAAACCTGTAACAAGCCATATACCACAGTTACTTACTGTAACAGGTGTTATCCAGGGACAGCAGGCAGCTATTCTCAACATGTGGGTGATGTCATCCACAGAGACCAGATGCGGACAGCTTCGCAAGCAGACTTGCTTGAAGAACCTTAGAAAGTTTGCGACTGCCGCACCACACATGTGCGAGTGCCTTCTCGCCCGTCACAGGGTGCGCGTCTCCTCAGTTCAGATAGCTAGCAGAGAAGCCAACCAGGGGAGGTGGTTGGGTTGTGAGAATAGCTGACTGCTGTCCCAGGATAACACCTGTTATGGTAAGTAACTGTGCTTTATCCCAGGACAAGCAGGCAGCCTATTCTCAACATGTGGATGACCTCCAAGCTAACTAGAATGGGATGGTGGGAGTGTTGGCAATTCAGGAGAATAAATTTTGTAACATTGCCTGGCCGAAATGGCCATCCCGTCTGGAAAAAGCATCCAGACAATGAGAGGTGAAGGTATGAACCGAGGACCAAGTGGCAGCTTTACAGATTTCCTCAATAGAAGTAGATCTAAAGAAAGCTACTGATGCTGCCATGGCTCTGACTTTATGGGCCTTGGCTCGACTCTGCAGATGCAGCCCAGCCTTAGCATAGCAGAAAGAGATGCAAGCAGCTAACCAGTTGAAGATGGTGGGCTTGGAAATCAAATGTCCCAACTTATTTGGATCAAAGGAGACAAAAAGTTGAGGAGCAGATCTGTGTGGCTTAGTCCTTTGCAAGTAAAAAGCCAAAGCACGCTTACAGTCCAAAGTATGAAGAGCTGTTTCTCCAGTATGAGAATGAGGCTTTGGAAATAAAATACTGGAAGTACAATGGATTGATTGAGATGAAATTCTGAAACCACTTTAGGTAAAAATTTAGGATGAGTACGAAGGACCACCTTGTCATGATGGAATACAGTGAAAGGTGGATCGGCAACTAAAGCTTGCAGCTCACTGACTCTTCGAGCAGATGTGAGGGCAATGAGAAATACCACTTTCCAAGTGAGATACTTCAGACGAGCCATAGACATTGGTTCAAGTGGAGGCTTCATCAACTGAGTAACAACAACATTGAGATCCAAAACCACTGGAGGTTTGAGAAGTGGTCTGACATTGAAAAGACCTTTCATAAATCTGGAAACTACAGGATGAGCAGAAAGGAGTTTCCCTTCGATAGGCTGATGACAAGCAGCAATTGCACTGAGATGGACTCGAATGGATGTGGATTTGAGGCCTGATTGAGACAAATGGAACAGGTTATCCAAAACAGAAGACAAGGAGGTAGATTGAGGCTCCTTGTGATGAATGGTGCACCAAGCAGAAAATCTTGTCCATTCTGATTGCAGCATTGTCTAGTACAGGACATTTCTAGAAGCCTCTAAAATGTCCTGTACAGATTGAGAAAACTGTAGAGTGGCAGTTAGGTTGAGAGGTACCAAGCTGTCAGGTGTAGAGACTGCAGGTTGAGATGAAGTAGAGACCCCTGACTCTTTGTAAGTAGAGAGGGAAAAACTGGTAGAAGAAGTGGTTCCTGCTGCTGAGTTGAAGTAGAAGGGAGTACCAAGGTTGTCTGGGCCACTGAGGAGCTATCAGAATCATGGTGGCATGTTTCTGTTTGAGTATGACAAGTGTCTTGAGTATGAGAGGGAATGGAGGGAACGCATCTGCCTCCAGTCGGTGAGGGAAGTATATCCTGGAGAAGAATTGAGGCAGTTTGTTGTGGGGAGACGTGAAGAGATCTATCTGAGGAGTTCCCCATTGAGAAAAAATGTGATGAAGAGGCGAGGAACTGAGTGTCCATTCGTGAGGTTGTAGAAGATGACTCAATTTGTTCGCCAGTCTGTTTTACTTTCCTTGAATGTAGACAGCTTTCAGGAAGGTATTGTGAAGGATTGCCCAATTCCAAAACTTCAGAGCTAATCTAATCTAATCTAATCTAATACTTGGCTTTATATACCGAGTCTTCATTCTAAAAAAGCTCGACCTGGTTTACAATAGTTAGCTTAAAAAAATATAAATCATAAAAGAAAAATTTTGAAAAGAATTAATTTCCAAAATGTTTAGTGAATAAAAGTAGTTTTCAAAAGCTTACAAAAAAAAAAAACAGAAGAGAACCAGAGCTTCTTATAAGGAACGGAAAATAGTTTCAAAGTTGAGAAAACTTAAAAATCAAAGATTGGCCGAAAATCTTAACTCCTCTAATCCCTTTTTTGGAAGGGAGAGATAATTTATATTGGTGGTTGCCCCTTGCAAAAGAGAATCTATAAAGATTCCAGGATAAAGGAAATAGAGAAGTGAAGATACCATAAAGAATTTTAAAAATAACACAAGCACATTTAAACTGAACTCTATAATAACAGGAAGCAAATGAAGACTTTGAAGCAATGGTGTCACGTGATCGAACTTACATTTCCCAAAAATCAGTTTCACTGCAGTATTCTGGACCAGTTGTAATCTATAAAGGCAGATTTTTGTAATACTGAGGTAGATGACATTACAATAATCAAGCTGTGATAATATAAACTAAAATAGAAAAGTGACGGTGATAAAAGAGATGTTTGACCTTCCTCACAGATTAAAAAAGCATTTCTTAATCACAGAATTAATTTGTTCCTTGAAAGAAAGCGAGGCGTCAAAGAGGACTCCCAGAATCTCAGCAGAAAACTCAATTTGTAAATAAGATCCAGAAGCCAATGTTACAGAACTAGGAAGACAAACCAATTTTGGCCCAAGCCATAATAATTTGGGTTTAGATGCGTTAAGTTCATCCGGCAGACTGGGCCCACGCTTGAACTTTAGAGATACAAAGATTTACTTTAGTTACTAAATCAGAAGTGGATGGATCTATCTCTATCAATATGAAAATGTCACCCTCGTACTGGAGACCACATCTTCAAAAAGATATAGCCAAGATTGAGGGCAGCTACTAAAATGGTCAGTGGTCTTCATCATAAAGTAAGTTATACGTTTTATTTGTATTTGTTATACAGCCAGACCAAAATCTGGACCCATGGCCACGCCGCCCAGTTCCATCCACGTCCTGCCCCAGCCCCACCCCCTTAACCTGTTCGTGCATCAAGACAGCATGCGCAGATGCGATGCGATGATGTCGTGCGCATGATATCACTGCGTTAGTGGATGCTGTCCCAACGGAAGCTTTTCAAAACCTGGACAAAGTGCTGGGTTTGGAAAAGCCATCTGAACATCCAGACATGTCCTCAAAAGGAGGCTATGTCTGGGGAAATTCGAACATCTGGTAACCCTAACAATATGTATACTTTGGAAGAAAGACAAGCACTTTCGATAAGGGACTCTCTTGCATGTTTAACGTATAAAGCTGTGCTGTGTGCTTCTAGTAACGCTATACAAATAATATTAGTAGTAGTAAAGATGAGAGAGGAAATATGATTGAGACATTTTAAATATCTCCGTGGTATAATATGAAGCTGTGAGATGAGAGGGCATAAAATGATGTTGAAAGGGGGGTCAGCTCAAAAGTAATTTAAGGAAATAAGTCTTTATGGAAAAGGCGATGAGTGTGTGGAGGCTTGGGGGATCATTAAAGACCTCCAATGACTATACGTTGACAGCCAACTTGTCAATATGGCTTTTTTCCCCCAACAGCAGCACTCTTGATATAAACCCTGACATTCCTTTAGGCTTGAAAGATGTTATCTGGTAAAATCCAAAAAGTGCTCTAGGCATGGACAGCCAACGCTTCCCCCATAAGGAAGTCGTGTAGTGTCCCAAACTAGTCCAGAATTGCTGGATGCACGGGTATGACCAAAACATATGGCCCAGTGTAGCCTGAGCCTGTACACATTTAGGACAATTATGTACTGGAGTGATCCCCATCCGGAATGCTCTCATGGGTGGGATATACAACCGGAGAAGGAACTTAAGCTGCATTTCCCAATGGAGAACATTAGAAGAAAGCTTTCTCAAATTCTTCAAAACCTGTTGCACCTGTAACGCCGTAAGCACACTCTGCAAGTCTTCCGACCAGGTGACTGCTAAGATCTCCAAATTGATGCCTGATTGCGTGTCACGGAGTCCCACAAGATGAAAACATAAAGGTATCAGTTGCTGAGCAGAAAAACTGAACATCTCCTAAATCGTTTCTCGACATGCCTCTGTCAAGTAGAGTCCCAGCAATGAGTGGACATAATGACGTACTTGCCAATAAGCAAACAAGTCCACTTTCAATAGTCCAAAAGTTTATTGCAAGGAGTGAAAGGAGGTGAAAGTCCCCTCCTCCGTGTACAATTGGAAAATATATTGTAATCCTTGAGAAGTCCATCGCCGAAAGGGAGGGTTATGCAAACCTGGAACAAAATCACAGTTACCCTGTATCGGAAGATAGGGAGAGATCATGGAGGACAGGATTAAGCAGCCACAAACCCATCGCCATGTCCGCCACACAGGGGCGAAGATTGGATACCTCGCCACTACAGAGCGGAGAGCCAGGGCTGAGACATGTAACAGATAGCTAATATGATAAGGAGTCAACACCGACAACTCCACCCGAGTGGCAGAGAAGTAAGATGTACCTCTAAACCAATCATTAATGTTGCATCTGGCACGCCATAGCATACCAGCGAATGTTCAACAAGCCAAAGCCCCCCTCTCCCTGGGTAGACACATGCGCAAATAGATCATACGCTGCCTCTTACCCCCCCAAAGACAGAATTGTAAAACTCTGCAGAGTTGGACATGGTGGGCATGGGTTAACAGCTGTGGTAAAACCTGAAAACGGTATAGCCATTTTGGGAATAATACCATATTATACAAGGCCACCTGTCCCGCCACTGACAAAGGGAAAAGTTTCCAAAGTTTAAGCTGGTGCCTCATTTCCTCCATTAACGGAGACACATTACAAGTATATAACGTGGACAAGTCACAAGGCAACCACACCCCTAAATATTTAAGCGCTGTAGGAGCCCAAGAAAAAGGAAACTCCCCATTCCAGGTATCCTGAAGGGCAATAGGAATAGCTAAGGCCTTGGATTTGAGAAAGTTCAACGTAAACCCCGAATAAAACTGAAACTCTTCCAGGGATTGCAAAACATAGGGTAGAGAAGGATAGGGTTGAGTCAACGTGAATATTAAATCATCAGCAAAGGCCAATACCTTTACCATATGATCTGTAAATGCAATCCCAGTCACATCAGGGTCTCGGATTACGGTTCTTAAAAAAGGCTCTAAATAAAGCAGAAAAAGAAGTGGGGATAATGGGCAACCCTGCCATGTTCCACGTTCTATTGGAAACTCGCAGTTATTGTATCATTAATTAATAAACGTGCAACCGGGAAAGCGTACAAAGTCTGTAACGCCTGCACACACCAACCTGTCACCTCCACATAATCTAGGACACCAAACAAATAGGTCTAGTCAACTTGATCAAAGCTTGGGCTGCATCAAGACTCACTAATAATAAAGGAATGTCATGAACCTGTGCATGGGCCATTGTTAAAAGCACCTTACGAACATTATGTACTGACTGTCTGCCCTTCACAAATCTTACCTGTTCCATTCCAATGATACCAGGGAGAAGTAAAGAGAGGTGGTCAGCCAAAATTTTTACATCAACATTAAGGAGGGAAATGGGCGAAAAGATTCAGTGGAAGTCGTCTCCTTTCCCGGTTTCAGAATTAGGGTGATCCATGCCTCATTTGCACCCTGGGGAAAGCTCCCTTGCTCAATAACTCGTGTAAAATAATCTCGCAAGGGAGCACCAATCTTGGAGGACAGCAATTTATAAAATTCAGCTGTAAAGCCATCAGGACCGGGGACTGAATAATTCCTCTGATTCTGTATCACCTGCTGCAATTCTCTAGATGTAATAGGGGCATTTAAAGAAACAATGTCAACATCAGTAAGCCTGAATCAGCGAGGTAATCCCCAATCAGGGAACCCGCTCCCTGATCTTGTTTGGCATAGAAATCCTGAAAGTAGGACCTGAAAAGATTGGAAATCTGAGATGTTTTATCGTGGAGTCTCCCCAATCCATCTTTTATCCCCATGATAAAACACTGTCCTCTTGCCCTCTTCATAAGGTAAGATAACAATTTACCTGCACAGTTACCATATCTATGATATTTAAATTTTTGATAAAATAGCATCTTCATCGTGTGTTCGTTTATGTGAGAATTAAGAGATGTTTCTATGGAAATTAGATTTTCCCTAGTTTCCGGGGATGAACAAGCCGCATATTGCTGTTTAAAGGCCACCAAATCCCTCTCCAAACGGAGAATACCCCTGGATAAGCGGCAATTACGAGCTATAACATATGCTATACATTCTCCCCAGGTCATTCATATGTTGGCCATTAAACTCCAGAGAATCCGTCCACCTTTTTTGCAAAAAGTCTGTAACATGAGTATCATGAAACAAATAGCTAGGAAAACACCAACAGGTTGGTCCCTGAATACCAAAAACAATATTTACATCCAACCAAATCAAAGCATGATCAGAGATAACCGCGAGTCCGATAATGGCTGAGTCTATATTAAAAAAAGAATGTCTAGTAGTGAGAATATAGTCAATCCTAGAAAGCGTACCATGCACTCTAGATCTGTGAGTATAATCGCGTTCTGTAGCATGCAGCAAACGCCAGGGGTCCACCAGGTCCAAAGCAGAACAAAGATATGGAATTCCACGAGTCCCAGCCCTCAAAGGAAAAGGTCCCGGGGTAGAGCAATCGCAACTGGGATCAAAAACCTGATTATATTCACCTACCAGAAACAATGGGTCCCCTGCATGTGCCCCCAAGACAGCCGCCAAACGTTCAAAGAATGAGTGGTCATAAACATTCGGGGCATAAATACTCATAAGATAGAAAGAATAGGTACCCACTGTAAAATGAAGCAATATAAAAAAACCCTGGGGGTCCCACTCTATCAATCGGGTCGTCTGTGGCAAGGATTTGTTAAATAAAATAGCTACCCCCGCTCGTTTCTGTGGAGAAGAAGCTGCAAAAACTTCACCCACCCAATATCTCTTTAATTTGGAATGTTCGTTGTCCGTCAGACGGGTCTCCTGGAGACACACAATATCAGCTTTATGACGTTTCAATTGATTCAAAATTTTCGTTCTTTTAATAGGGGAAATAATTTCCGAAACATTCCAGGAAACAATACGTAAAGTGGTGGCTAGAGCCATGAAAAGTCATAGATTCTAGACGTGAAGCTGACCCAATCTATCCACCAAAATCCCACCCGGGCTTTCAGCCTAACCCAAGGTGGAGGAACATACAAGTCAGAGCGGCACCCATTCACATACCAGAATGTCTAATATAACCCATACAAGCTCACATGTATCCCATATAAAAGAAAACATCTCCCTCCCATGGCTCCCCCTCCCCAACTATCTCCTCACGCCCTCCCAAACCCCTGCCCCCTCCCCCCCTTCAGGATGGACACATCTGCAGAGCTCACCAGAGTGGACCTGCAGGTGTGTGAAATCACAGGAAGATGCCTCCCTGAGCCCCAAGTCAAACCATCAAAACAACAGTGCATATAGTCCCGCAATACCCCCACATCAGAAAAGCAAAACATCGGAACAACAAATCTAAACTAAACTAAACCTTAGGTTTATATACCGCATCATCTCCACGATCGTAGAGCTCGGCATGGTTTACAGGAGTTGAGAGAGAAAGGAACTCCAATGAAGGTTAAAGGGTATAGAGAAAGGGTATAGAGAAAGGATGATTGGGGGGCTTACGATGCCAAAGATGGGGTAAGTATTACATTTTTGAAAACAGCCATGTTTTCAGATGTTTGCGGAAGAGTTGGAGAGAGCTTAGGGTCCGGGGACCCTGAGCTCTCTCCAAGGTTGTTCCAGAGCTCAGTGAGTCTGAAGGGGAGGGAGGTCCCTAGTTTTCCTGCGCTGAAAATGCCTTTTAATGAAGGAAAGGATAATTTAAGTTTGTGAGTGGGTCTGGTGGTATTAAGATTTAAGGAGTTCCAGGAGAGTGGGATGAAGGGAGGGAGGATGCCATGGAGGATTTTGAAAGTTAGACAGGCGCATTTAAAGTGGACCCTGGCGATAATCAGAAGCCAGTGGAGCTTGGACAGGAGCGGTAGACATGGTCGAATTTACTTTGTGCGAAGATGAGCTTGGCCGCGGCATTCTGGATCCGCTGAAGTCTATGAAGGCTTTTCTTGGTAAGGCTTAGGTAGATTGAGTTGCAGTAGTCCAATCTGGACAGGATAATAGATTGGACGAAAACAGTAAAGTGATTTTGATGGAAATAGGATCTTACTTTCCTCAGCATGTGAAAGCTGAAATAGCATTTTTTTTGCCAAGGAATTGAGATGGTCGTTGAAAGACAAAGTGGAGTCGATGATGATGCCCAGAACATTGCTTGAGGACTCCAGCTGCAGAGTGGAGCCAGAGGACAGGGGGATGGAGGTGGGGAGTTGGTCAAGTTTAGGGCCGAGCCAAAGTAGTTTAGTTTTGGACTCGTTCAGTTTCATTTTGACAGTATGGGCCCAGGACTGGAGGTTCGTTATACAGGAGGATATGTTCTCCGAGAGGTTGGTAAGGTTTGGGTCGGTCTCGAGGAGGACTAGGATATCGTCAGCATAAGTGTAAATTGTTTCTAGGGGTGATAGGTGGAGGAGTTTAAAGGAGGACATATAGATGTTAAGCAGGATAGGAGAAAGAGGTGAGCCTTGCGGGACTCCACACATTGGTTGCCAGGGGGCGGATGAGGTGCCATTCATGTTGACGGTGTAAGAGCGAAAGCGTAAGAATTTAGAGAACCAGTCTAATACTGTGCAGTTGATGCTTATCTCGGAGAGTTGATAGACTAGGATGTCGTGGTGAACAACGTCAAAAGCAGCGGAAAGATCAAATTGAAGGAGGACGGCAAACTTATTTTGAGAGTGGAGTAATTGGACCTTAGAGATTGAGGTCAGTAGGGATTCGGTGCTGAAATTGGGACGAAATCCATATTGGTAAGGTAAGAGGATAGAGAATCTCTCTAAATAAGATGCGAGTTGGATGGCAATGATGGACTCGAGCAACTTGGTTAATATAGGGATATTTGCTATTGGGCGATAGCTGGATGGTGTGGAGGGGTCTAGGTCAGATTTTTTCAGTAGAGGGGTCAGGGCAATATGGCCCATTTCTGGGGAGAAAAGGCCCGAGTGTAAGGTAGAATTGATGAGTTCGGTAATAGAAGAGATGGCCTGCGCGGGAATTTTCTCATATAGGTAGGAGGGGAATGGGTCTAAGGAGCAGTTGCAGGATTTCAGTTTGAGGCAAAGTTTGAGGACCGTGGATTCAGATACGAGCTCAAAGGTGGACCAGGATCTGTCGACTAGGATGGTGTAGGAGGTCGTTGGGGTAGAAATGGAGTCGGTGGGCACTAGGGAGTTGTAGAGGACTGTGGGTGGGAAGGGGGATCTCAAGGTGGTGATCTTATCGTTGAAGAATTTCGCCAGAACACCAGCTGAGGGGGAGGAGGGGACTGAAGTGGAGCTTTTTTGGAAGTTAAGGAACGCCAGATATTGAATAGAGTTGGATCTGGTTGTTGGATCTGGTGATTTTATCTCCGTAGAAATTCTGTCTTGCTTTTTTCAGAACTGTATTATAGAACTTGATGTTGGCCCTCCAGGACTGTCTGTCGATAGGGGATTTAGATTTTCTCCATTTGCGCTCCAGAGCTCGACATTTCTGCTTTAGTTCTCTATGATAGGGAGAAACCAAGGTAAACACAAAGTGCCATGAAGTCCAACAGTGTAGCAGACCCTGTATCAGAGTATGCTAAGGAACTACCACCAGAAAAATGAGTGGGCCACGGCTATTCTAGTCCAGAGTATTATCAAGCAGGATTCTGTGGTGGAAGCAAATAAGTGTTAATATACAATGCTGCATCTTCAGAAGATTCAAAGGTGTGCCATTGGCCCTGGTGATGAAGACACAGAAGGGCCGGATAGAGGAACAGAAACCGCAGCTTTTTCTCCGCCAACGTAGAACAGAGCGGGTAAAATTTTTTTCTTTTCTCCAATAAGACCGCAGAGTAGTCTTGGAAAATACGGACCTCAGAGTCTTCAAACTTTAATCCTTCTTGAAGCTGTTTATAGTGGCACAAAATCTCAACCTTGTGGTTATAATTGAGTAACTTGGCAATGATCATCCGCGAAAGCATTTCCCGGGTTAGGGCCCAAATCCGCACGCAAAGGAAACCGTTCCCACAGCCACTTCTCCAGCGTCTGCACAAGGAATGGGCCAGTCACCGTCTCCGGGATCCAGAGGAACCGCAAATTCGACCTATGGGATCTATTTTCCAGGTCTTCAAGTCTCTCTGCTTGAATTTGAGTGAGATCCCGTAAGGCCTAAATAGCTGAAACTTGTTCTCCCTGCGTGTCCTCTATATGAGAGACACGTATTTCAAGCTCAGTAGTACATCTGGTGGTGTCCCGAAGAGTAACATCGAGCTGCTGCAATTGCGTGGACAACTTGTCTAGGCTAGGCTGCATTGCCGAAACGACTGCCTGGGTTATGTCCCGGAGCGCTTCTGGGGACAACTGGCTCACCTCCAAATTTGGTCCCGGCGCTATTTTATCGTCAGCCGGCTTCAGACGCTCGCGGTCTTTTTTTGTTGTTTTCGTGGCCATGGGGAGCGCCGCTGAAGTTAAATATTTGTCCATGCACCGGCACTATAACAAAAAAGCGTCTGTGCTCCTCAGAAGTGCCCGAACTGCAGGGAAATTGCAAATATAGGACTCGGGGACCGGGAGCTCAGGCAGGATTCAACTACCTTGTTTACGGCATCACGTGATCTCCCTAGGATTCACTTTAAATGTACCTGCCTAATTTTCAAGATCATACATGGCATTCTTCCTCCCCTAATCCCACTATCCTGGAATTCTTCGAGACCTGACACTACCAGATCCGCCCACATACTCAAACTATCTTTCCCCTTGTTAAAAGGCGTCATGTATGCAGATAAATTAGGGAAATTCCTTTTCTTCAAATTCACTGAGCTTTGGAATAATAATAATAATAATTTTATTCTTCTATACCGCCACAATCTTGCGACTTCTAGGCGGTTTACAATCAAGAAAGCTGGACATTCAGCGAAATACAATAAGCAGATATTCAGAGGAAATATAGAGAGCAGAGACCTTAAGAGGCAATAGTATAGAAATACAATTTTCTGAGCAAAAATATAAGATGTACATTTTAGTAGGTAATGTCCGACAGGACCTGTTGGGAATAAATAGCAACGTAAAATTACGATAAGATGAAGATAACAGAATATATATATAACAGTGCTGTAAGTTCTGGTGGAATAGGGAGGGGGGAGGGAGAGTGGATCAATTGTTTAGGTATTTCTGGAACAGGTATGTTTTTAGGCGTTTCCTAAATTCCCCGTAAGTAGTGGGCGAAAGCAGTTGGTCTAGGTCTTTGCCCCATAGGGCTGCTTGGTGAGAGAGAAGGTGTTCGTGGTGTTTTTTCATTTTGCAGCCTCTAACTGGAGGGGAGATGAATTTTGAGTGTGTGTTTCTCTTGAGTTTGTTATTAGAAAATGAGAAAAGGTCCATTATGTACTTGGGGGTAAGGCCGTATAGTACTTTGAAGCAGAGGCAGGCAAATTTAAACCTTACTCGGGCTTCCGTTGGTAGCCAGTGCAGCTGCCGATAGTAGGGCGTCACGTGGTCGAATTTCTTCAGCCTCCCTGCCCCGCTGCAGAACCTAGGCTCATTCCAATTATTCCGAAAGCATCTGAAAACCTGGCTTTTCTCCAAAACGTAAAGCTATCTATTTAAAATGTAAAGCTAGCTATCCTCTTCGTAACCTCTAATTTCTTATTATGTCCTTTCCTCATTTATTGAATTACCTGTAAACCATGCCAAGCTCTATCTTTATGGAGATGATGCAGTATACAAACTTAAGGTTTAGTTTAGTTTAGGAACTGTCGAGAGGCTGGATGAATGGGAATGTGAGTGTAAGCCTCTGAGATCTAGAGAACATAACCAATCGTTCCGATCTAGAAGGGGATATAAGGATGCCACAGACAACATTCAGAATTTTTCTTTGACTAAAAATTTGTTGAGCGCTTTGAGATCTAAGATAGGGCGCAGATCACCTATCTTCTTCAGAACTAGGAAGTAACGAGAGTAAAAAACCCTATTCTGTTCCAAGGGAACTTCCTCAATGGTTCAGAGACGAAGCAGAGCTTGAGCTTCATGAAGAAGAAGGGTGTCTGCGATGAATTGGAAGGATACTCTCTTGGAGGAAGATCTGATGGAATCTGGAGGAAATGAAGACAGTATCCTTCCTTGAGGATAGACAGCACCCAGAGGTCTGATGTAATGATCTCCCAGCAGTGGTAAAAATGATGGAGACGATCTCCAATGGGAAGGGGAGAGGACAGAGGCAGAACGATGGAGGTTATGCTCTGTATTAGATGGTCAAAAAGGTTGAGAGGCCTTAGGCGCAGCAGGAGTCTGAGTTTTACTGCCTTTTCTGCTGCTGTTTTGGTTGTTTCTTAGGATGCGCTTGTGTATAAGGAGCTGCTCTCTGGAAAACGCCTCTGGTAAGATGGAAGAGGCCTGAAGCCTTTAGAGGTAAAAGGCTTAGGCTTAGGCCGAATGATGAGAGCAAACGATTTCTCATGTTCAGACAATCATTTAGTAGCTGCCTCGATGGAGTCATCAAACAATTCATTGCCCTGACAAGGGATGTTGGCCAGATGATCTTGAAGATTGGGGTCCATGTCTACAGAGCGGAGCCAGGCAAGCCGGCGCATTGCCAGAGAGAAGGCAGTGACCCTCGAGGAAAGTTCAAATGCATCATAGGAAGACTGAAGGAGATGCATGCAGAGTTGAGCCAGAGTGGTAGTCACATGCTGAAACTCTAGAAGATGATGTTGAGGAATATATTTGCAAAATTCAGGCAGGATGTCAACCAAATGTTTGAAATAAGAAGTGAAAATAAAATTGTAATTCAAAATTCTAGTTACCATAAGAGAATTTTGATACAAACGACAACCAAACTTGTCCATGGTCCTGCCCCCTCTTCCAGGTGGGACAGTGGCATAAACCTCGGCAGGATTGGTCCTTTCCAGAGAAGACTCCACGAGAAGGGACTGATGGGATAACTGAGATTTCTTGAAGCCTGGACATACAGTGGACCATACTGTAAAGATTCCAGCTTTCCTGATACAGCAGGAATGGAATACAGTGTTTCAAGATTCCGCTTGAAAGTTTGAGAAAGAAGTCTATTGATGGGCAATTTAAGAGACTCCTGCAGGAGGACGAGACATACCCATTTCCTCCAAATTCTCCGTAGAGTATTTGGAATCAGAATCCAAAGTAATATTGAGGTCCTTGCTCATTTGATGTAGGAAAGAAGAAAAAGATATCTGCTCCAAGGAAGGTTGACCTCGAGGGGAAGAAGGGGACCTCGAGGCGCCTCGCAAGGCAGAGAATGAAGGTGTAGCTTCTCTGGAGTACTGATACCTGAGGTCTGAATATGCAGGTATACATGACTCAATGAGAGAATGGATAGAATCCCTCACAGGAGAAGCATAGGTGTAAGGCTCTGAAGGTGGTATCCTCAACTTCAGAGTTGGAGGCCTCGAAGAGTCTCGAGGCCTGGAGAAATGAGGTCTGTCTCGAGAAGGAGGACCTGTGCCTCGATGGATGCCTTGACTGATGTGGAGAACTGTGCCTCGAACCAGGCAGGTCCCACTGAGAGGAACATTGAGGAATCTTCGCCCTATGCCTTATGTGAGGAAGGAGGGCTGGAGATCAAGACACCAAAATGGACTGAGCTCCTTGTGTCGAGGTATCTCAAGGCACTGACAAGGACTTGGCTCCTTGAGTAGCGTGCTTATACTCCAGACGAGACTCCTTGCATAGAGTGTGCAGAATCCTCTTGAGGCACTCCCAAGGACTCGACTCCTCGGATAGAGTGGTAGATTCAGTTCGAGGCACTGCCAATGTTGGGTATCACGACCAGGACAAAGGAAGTCATCCTGCCACTGTATTGTGCTATGGTGCGCCCGCACCTGGAGTACTGTGTTCAGTTCTGGTCGCCGTACCTCAAGAAGGACATGGAGGTACTTGAGAGGGTCCAGAGAAGAGCAACTAAGCTAATAAAGGGCATGGAGGACCTCTCATATACTGACAGACTGAAAAAGCTAGGGCTTTTCTCCCTGGAAAAGCGGAGACTTAGAGGAGACATGATAGAAACCTTCAAGATCATGAAGGGCATAGAAAAAATAGACAGGGACAGATTTTTCAAATTAAGGGGATCAATAAGTACAAGGGGGCACTCAGAGAAATTGAAAGGGGAGAGGTTTAGAACAAACGCCAGGAAGTTCTTTTTCACACAGAGGGTGGTGGATACATGGAACGTGCTACCAGAGGATGTGATAAACAGGAGCATGCTACAGGGGTTCAAAGAAGATTTTTATAGGTACTTGGAAGACAAAGGGATTGAGGGGTACAGATAAGAGTAAAGGTAGATTATAGGGATGGGATTAGAGGTAAATTACAAAATTAATCAGGGACCACTGTTCAGGCACTAGGCCTGATGGGCCGCCGCGGGAGCGGACCGCTTAGCAAGATGGACCTCTGGTCTGACTCAGCGGGGGCAACTTCTTATGTTTTTATGACTCCTTGTGATACTGCTAAGTGCTCAGACTGAACTGCAGGAAGCAGTGTCAAGGTAGGAGTATGTTTGGCAAGCATATTACCAAACTGCCGATCCAGAATGGTCTGGATCATAGCCTCCAAATGTGACACCGAGACTTGAGGATCTGGTACATTTGGTGTGGCTTTAGTCTCCGAGGAAGAGGAGGAAGAATGACTTCAACTTTGAGACATGCTTCTTGGGCAGCTTGATAACCACTGCTGGTACCTGACCTGAGGGAGGCAGCGAGGAAAGCAGCTCCTCAGGAGAAGACTTAGCAGATTTGCCCGAGAACGAGGACCCGCCAAACGAGGATGGTTTGATTAAGGTCGAGGTAGAAGGCGGACCCCTGTGAGAAGCGTGACCAGATTCAAGGTCGAGGTCAAAACTGGGGGAAGTGGATCCATACCGCCAAAGAGTTTCTCCACCTGAACTCGATGGCATTTGATGGCTCGAGGTTGAAAGGTAGCACAACGGGCACATGACTCCAGATGATGGTCAGGTCCCAAACATGGAACACAACACCTATGTGGGTCAGTGAGGGAGATCGCATGCTGGCAACGGCTACACTTCTTAAAGCCTTTGACCGGACGGGAGATAAACTGAAAAATATCCGCAGCGAGATTGAAGCCCGCAGGCTGAGGCCACGTGGTAGGCCCCACCATGACACAAAGGAAAAAATAAAGGGTTTATTTGTTTTTTAAATGAAAACGCGTAAAGAAACACAGCGACCATGTAAAAATCAAACACGAGCCGCAGTGAGAGAAGGCACGAAGTAGAACTGAGTCTACCGCAGATCGTCGAAATAGGACTTCTTGGCTCTGTGGAAAACTGATAACCAGGAGACGCACACCCTGCATCGGGCGGGAAGGCATTCACGCATGCGTGGTGCGGCAGTTGCAAACTTTCTAAAGTTCTTCAAGCAAGTCTGCTTACGAAGCTATCCGCATCAGGATTCCATGGAAGACGTCACCCACATGTTGAAAATAGGCTGCCTGCTTGTCCTGGGATAACATTTAATTTAGATTATAAAATATATACTAAAATATTGTGTACCAGACTTGAGAAAGTGATGCATCTTATTCATTGGGATCAAGCTGGCTTTCTGAAAAACAGATTTGGATCTGATAATTCTTGTCTGTTTTGCCATGTTATCCACTCTGTCCATTCGAGACCCTATCCAATTCTTTCTGTCTCTCTTGATGCAGAGAAGGCTTTCAACTGGGTAGAGTGAACTTACTTATTTACTGTGTTAGAATTTTTGGGCTTTCCATTGGAATTTGTAAATCTACTCCGTTTACTGTATTTCTCTCCTTGTGCTAGGATCATGGCTAACGGTAGTTTATCTGAACAATTTTTTCTGAAACATGGTACTAGACAAGATTGTCCTGCCTCACCTTTACTCTTTGATTTAGCTTTGGAACCTTTATTGACTGCCATTTGTTGTAATCCTAATATTCGAAGAGTTCAAATTGGGCACAATGAATACAGTACAAACTTTCTGCTTAAGCAGACAATATTTTATTATATCTGACTGATCCTGAAGCTTATTCAGCAGATATCTCAGTTTTCTAGCTTTTCTGTTAATAAAATTAACTGCGACAAAACTGAGTTAATGCCCTTTAATGACTTATGCCATCCTTTTGTCATTCCTGATGTTCCTCTTAAATGGTTAACAGTTTCAATCAAATATCTAGGTGTTTATTTTCATAGGGATTTGCTTACTACATCAAGAGTTAATATGGATAAACTATAATCTAAGACTTGGTCTCCCCTTCATCCATCTTATTGGGGCAAACTTGATTCCTTAAAAATGATGATTGTTCCAAAAATAACATACATATTGAGCGTGTTTCCAATTTTATTTCCTCTTTGTTTTGTAAGCAGTCGTAACTCCCTTCTTTCTCATCCATTCAAGTACAGTTTTTGCTCGATGACATGGTGCATTATCATCTTGAAAGAAGTAATTAGAGAATGACACAGTGGCTGTTACCCGCGGCTTGCCGTGGGGAAAAAACAGTGTTCACCACGGCTACGGGGACAATGCCATTCATCGCCCCGTGGAACGGTGAATGGCTTTATCCCTGCAGTTAAGGGAGGGAATGCGCGCAGTCACTGATTGTGTTCCCTCCCTCCTTACTGATCGCAGCCGCCAGATCGCCGCCACCCCGTCCAAGCATCTCCCTTACTCCATCCATGCCCCTTACCTTCATGGAGGGAAATTTCTAAATTTCCTTCCTATGAGCAGCTGGATGTTGAAGTTGCGTGTGGCTGCTGTAAAGGTCATCTCTGCTTGTAGGAAGGAAATTTAGAAATCGCCCACCACGAAGGTAAGGGGCAGGGAGGTAAAAACGGAGGAAAGGTGGGTTGGAAAGGAACACACGCTGAACGGAACTGGGGAAGGTGGAGTGGGGGAGGAACAGATGCTGAAGGAAACTGGGGAAGGTGTGGTGGGGAGGAACAGACGTTGAAGGGAACTGGGGAAGGTGGGGTGGAGAGGAACAGACACTGAAGGGAACTGGGGAAGGTGGGGTGGAGAGGAAGAGACGCTGAAGGGAACTGGGGAAGGTGGGGTGGAGTGGAACAGACTTGAAGGGAACAGGGGAAGAGAGAATGGGGAGAAGACGCTGGAAGAGGACAGAGATGCCAGACTATGGGGGGGGGGAGCGGAGGGAAGATGGATGGAAGATGCAGAGAGAAGGCAGACAGTAGATGGAAGAAATTGAATGAGGAGAAGATGAGGAAAGCAGAAACCAGATAACAAAGGTAGAAAAAAAAAATTCTATTTCTTTTCTTTTTTGCTTTAGGATAAAGTACTATATTAGTTGTGTTGATAAAAATTTATAAACAAAGCCCTGCCAGCTGAACATCTTTCAGCAGCCAGAACTTTGATTTATAAGGAAGGAATAAGCTAAATATTGCAGTACTGAGGCTTGTATGGATGCTGCGGGGACAGTGGTCACAGGGACAGGGTCTGTGGTCGTGGGGACGGGGCGGTGATGGGGACAAATTTTTCCCTCGTGTCATTCTCTAAAAGTAATCCCAGGAACAAATTCTCTACTGCATGCATTTCTGCAGGATTTCAATGTCCATGAAAAAAAGTCCACAACTATATGCTTGTGTATTATGTCAAATATATTTTATTGAGCAAACAAAAACCGAAACAAAGCATTGATACAAAGGACAAGACAGCTCAACATTTTAGTAAGGCAAACCAAACCCCACAGATCATAAACCCCCCTAACCACCCCCCCACCCCCAAACAAACCCAAGCACCTCCCCCCCCTTCCCCCGGGTTCTCCATCCAAACATTCAGAACCAATGAAACACCAAAGAAGGAAAAATTATGTTCTTACCTGTTAATTTTCTTTCCCTTAGACACAGCAGATGAATCCAGAGACCAACAGACGGAGATCGAGAAACTGATTAACAGGTGGTCCTATTTGCTTGCACTCCTCCTGTATCTCCAGTATAGCTCCTTGCCCAAGCATCCATAACCATCAATAGGCATAGCAGATAAAAAACTTCTTTCCCATAACAAATCTCAAAAGGCAATAATACAGAATACAACCCTCAATAAAGCAATGTTACTTACCGTAACAGTTGTTATCCAGGGACAGCAGGCAGCTATTCTCACTAATGGGTGACGTGATCCAACGGAGCCCCGATGCGGACACTTCTTTGAAGAAAACTCGAAGTTTTGAGTCGCCCTCACCGCGCATGCGTGAGTGTCTTCCCGCCTGATGCACCGGGCGTGTCTCCTCAGTTCAGCTAGCTAGCAGAGAAGCCAACCCAGGGGAGGTGGGTGGGACATGAGAATAGCTGCCTGCTGTCCCTGGATAACAACTGTTACGGTAAGTAACATTGCTTTATCCCAGGACAAGTAGGCAGGTATTCTCACTAATGGGTGACCTCCAAGTTAACCAGAATGGGATGGTGGGAGAGTTGGCAACTTAGGAGAATAAATTTTGTAGTACTGTTTGGCCAAACTGTCCATCCCGTCTGGAGAAGGTATCCAGACAATAGTGTGAGGTGAAGGTATGAACCGAGGACTCAGTGGCAGCTTTACAAATCTCTTCAATCGGTGTTGATCTGAGGAAGGCTACAAAAGCTGCCATCGCTTTGACCTTGTGGGCTGTGATTTTTCTGTCAAGGGGCAATCCAGCCTGGGCATAGCAGAATGAGATGCAAGCCGCCATCCAGTTGGAAATGGTGCGCTTGGAAATGGGACGTCCCAACTTGTTCGGATCGAAGGACATGAAAAGTTGAGGAGCAGATCTGTCAGGTTTGGTGCGTTCTAGGTAGAAAGCCAAAGCATGCTTACAGTCCAGAGTATGAAGAGCAGATTCTCCAGAGTGGGAGTGTGGCTTCGGGAAGAACACTGGTAGGATGATGGATTGGTTGAGGTTAAATTCTGAGACAACCTTAGGAAGGAATTTCGGGTGTGTGCGGAGAACCACCATGTCATGATGGAATACTGTAAAAGGCGGGTCCGCAACCAAGGCTTGTAGCTCACTGACTCTTCGGGCAGAAGTGAGGCCAATGAGAAACACCACTTTCCAAGTGAGGTACTTCAGGTGAGCCTTGTGAAGAGGTTCAAATGGAGGTTTCATAAGCTGAGAAAGAACCACATTGAGGTCCCAAACCACCGGCGGCAGTTTGAGGGGAGGATTGACATGGACGAGTCCTTTCATGAATCTGGAAACCACTGCATGAGCAGAGAGAGGTTTCCCTTGAAGAGGCTGATGGAAAGCAGCAATCACACTAAGATGGACTCGTATCGATGTAGACGAGACCAGAATGGGAAAGGTGCAAAAGATAATCCAAAACTGAAGACAAGGAGGAGTGTTGTGGCTCATGATGATGAGAAAAACACTAAGCAGAAAATCTAGTCCACTTTTGGTGGTAGCATTGTCTAGTAGCAGGCTTCCTTGAAGCTTCCAGGATATCTCTCACAGGTTGAGAAAACTGGAGAGGGGTTACGTTGAGAGGAACCAAGCTGTCAGGTGTAGAGACTGCAGGTTGGGGTGAAGCAGAGATCCTTGTAAGCAGAGATGGAAAGACTGGTAGGAGGTATGGCTCCCTGCTGCTGAGTTTAAGTAGAAGGGAGTACCAAGGCTCTCTGGGCCACCGTGGAGCAATCAGAATCATGGTGGCATGATCTGACTTCAGCTTGACTAGAGTCTTTTGGATGAGAGGAAATGGAGGAAACGCATATAGAAAGCGATTCGTCCAGTACAGGAGGAATTCATCTGCCTCGAGGCGCTGAGGGGTGTAGATCCTGGAGCAGAAGTGAAGCAGTTTTGAATTTTGGGGGGCTGCGAAGAGGTCTATCTGAGGTGTTCCCCATAGAGAGAAGATATGATGCAGGGGCGTGGAGTTGAGGGTCCACTCGTGAGGTTGCAAGAGACGGCTCAGGCTGTCTGCTAAGGCATTGTCCGCCACCAGAATGTAGACCGCTCTGAGGAAGGTGTTGTTGCGAGTCACCCAATCCCACACCTTCAGGGCTTCCTGGCAGAGGGGGGCCGATCCCGTGCCTCCCTGCTTGTTCATGTAGTACATGGCGACCTGGCGACCTGTGCGAATGAGGACAACCTGGTCGCGAAGGAGATGTTGAAAGGTCTGGAGAGCATTGAAGATCGCGCTGAGTTCTAGGAGATTGATGTGGCACTGGCAGTCCGTGCTGGTCCAGTAACCCTGGGTGCGGAGTCCATCCAGATGGGCCCCCCAGGCATAAGTCGACGAGTCGGTCGTGAGGACTTTCTGGTGGTGGGGTGTGTGGAATAACAAGCCTCTGGATAGATTGGTGGAGAGAATCCACCAGCGAAGAGACTGTTGTAGAGCAGGAGTGACCCGGATGAGGTGAGTCAGAGGGTCGGACGTCTGGGACCACTGGGATGCCAGGGTCCATTGGGGAATCCTGAGGTGAAGTCTGGCAAGCGGAATCACGTGAACTGTTGAGGCCATGTGGCCTAGAAGGACCATCATTTGTCTCGCTGAGATGGTCATGTGAGAGGACACTGAGTGGCAGAGATGAAGGAGGGCGTCCCTGTCTGGGGGCGGGAGGAACGCTCTGAGTTGGGTAGTACCCAGAATCGTTCCAATGAAGGGAAGAGTCTGGGACGGTTGCAGGTGGGATTTGGGGAAGTTGATCTCGAATCCCAGATGTTGCAGTAACCAAATTGTCTTCTGGATCGCGAGAGCGGCTCCCTGAGACGTGGAATCCTTGATGAGCCAATCGTCCAGGTAAGGAAACACCTGGAGGCCATGGCTCCTGAGTGCTGCGGCCACCACAACCAGGCATTTGGTGAAGACTCTGGGTGACGAGGACAGGCCGAAGGATAGCACTCGGTATTGGAGCTGAAGGTGTCCCACCCTGAATCTGAGATATTGAAGGGAGGCTAGATGAATTGGAATGTGAGTGTAGGCCTCCTTGAGATCCAGTGAGCATAACCAGTCGTTCTGCTCGAGGAAGGGGTACAGTGATGCCAGGGTCAGCATGCAAAACTTTTCTTTGACCAGATATTTGTTGAGTATCCTGAGGTCTAAGATGGGTCGCAGGTCGCCCGTCTTTTTTGAAACAAGTATTGGGAGTAAAACCCCTTATTCTGTTGGTCCTGGGGGACCGGTTCGACAGCCCCCAGCTGTAATAAGGCCTGAGCTTCCTGAAGAAGGGCGGTCTAGGTCAAGTTGGAAGGATGCTCTCTTGGAGGATGCTCCAGAGGAGCTTGGTGGAACTGAAGGGAGTATCCTTCTTTTATGATGGATAGGACCCAGAGGTCTGTGGTGATAGTCGTCCATCGGTGGTAGAAATGATGGAGGCGACCTCCGATGGGTGAATTTACTGAGAAAGGGAGGACGATGGAGGAAATGTCCTCTTTGAGACAGTCAAAAGGGCTGGGGGGCCTTAGGTGCAGCCGGTGGCTGAGGCTTATGCTGTTGTTTCTGCGGGTGCTGTCTCTTCACAGGCTGTCTGCTGGAGGAGTCTGTTTTGGAGAGTAGCGCCGCTGGTATACCAATGGCGGTCGAGGCTGGCGAGGAGGCACAGGCCTGGGCTTCGGACATAGGATGGACTGGAAGGATTGTTCATGGTCCGACAGTTTCTTGGTCACCGCCTCGATGGATTCGTCGAAGAGGTTGGTGCCCACGCAGGAAACGTTTGGAGCCTGTCCTGAAGGTTGGGATCCATGTCGATGGTCCTCAGCCATGCCAGCCGGCGCATGGCCACTGAGCACGCTGTTGCCCAAGCCGCGAGCTCAAAGGCGTCGTACGAAGACTGCATCAATTGTACCCAGAGCTGGGATAGCGAGGCCAGCGCTTCCTGGTACTCGAAGTGTGCCCTCGTGTCCACATAGGGCATAAACCTCTGGAATACCGATAGGAGGAACTCCAAGTATGTTGTGAAGTGGAAGTTGTAGTTCAGAACTCTCGAGGCCATCATGGAGTTCTGGTACACCCTCCTGCCGAATCGGTTCATTGTTTTTCCTTCTCTGCCAGGTGGGACGGCGGCGTAGACCTGGGAGGGGTGAGATCGCTTCAATGATGACTCAATGAAGTTGGATCAGATATCTCAGTGTCTGATGTTGTTGCTGTATCTATTTGGGGGCTCTGGGAAAGGCACTTGTCACTTCGGGGCCCAGGTACAGTTTTGTTGTATTGCTTCTCCTCTGGCATTCTTCTTGACTTTGGTCAACAGTTTGCCTCCTGAGGGAGCCATATTGATTTGTGCTTCAGAGGCCTTCAGTTAGAGGAGTCTTCCCTTGTCCCGTTTCCAGGCTTGATGCCCTAGACCCTTGCGAGGAAAAGGTCTGGTCTGCAGTGGTGCTCATGGGTTTTGACATCAGCTAAGGACCATTGCCAGGCATGATGGTTCCATTCCACAGGAGGATATTTGGGGCCTGTTTGATATGATGGGAGGCTGCTTTGCACTCATTCTATTCGTGGGATGTAGCTGTGTTTTCTACAGCATGGTGCTCTCACGCAAGGATGGCTCCTGTTCACATAGGCTAGGGAGGGTAGCCTCTGTATGATCGTGGGTAACATACTCTCTGGAATGTAGAATCTCTTTGGGTTTGTGCTACAGGGCAGGATTTGGGGGCGAGGATTTTCCGTTCGTTCTTTATTTCCCTCCCTACATTTGGGCTGCTTTGATACATCCCACTAGTCTCTGGATTCATCTGTTGTGACTAAAGAAGAAAATTATCAGGTAAGGACATAATTTTACCTTCAAAGCCAACTTGCGTATGCAGAAGGTGTCTTCAGTTAAATATTTATTCTTCTTATTTTCCTAGAGGCCCAGTTGTCTGCAGCTGTCCCATAATCAAAGTCCTCAGGATCTGGGCCCTCCAAGGAGATCAGCATGAGATTATTTAGCATGCTTTGATTCATACGATTTCTCAAACATGACTTGATCCTTTTAAGGGCAAAAAAAACCCCTTTCACATTCAGCTGTGCTCACTGGGATCACTAGCCCAATATGAGCTAGTTTGGATAAATTTGGAAACGACTCTTTGAACTCTGATGTTGTTGCCATTTTTAGTAAAATTTGTTTTGGACTGAAGTCTTTGTATAATTGACTTCTGATCATTTTTGATACAACTGTCCATTCTTGCCTGCTACTTTCATGTTTTAAAATTGGAGGGCTACCATTTTTGGAGTAATGAGCAAAAAGAATTTCAGCAGACTCACTTGAATCGTGAGTTTCTGCATTGAAAACTTTTGAAAAGCTGGAAATAATTGGCATGTCAGGGAATCTTGCATCTAGGTGCTTGACAACTGTCTCTAGGTATTTATCATATATTGCAATTTTGAATGCCATTACATCACTCTGTGTATAGACAATGCGGAGATCTGACCATTCTTCTGCCAGACAAAGATGAAGGCTTTGAAAATATCTCCCAGGAGTGTCTTTCAACTGCATGATGCTCAATTTTGGTAAGATTGACATCTTGCCTTTGCCAAGCCTTAGATAAGTTGGACAACAAAGGTAATACATCTGAAAGCATCATCAGAGAGGAAACAAAATTGTATGTTTTAATATATCTGCTTAATCCTTCAGCTGTGATGTCATTTTGTTCAGTGGCCTCTCTTTCCAGCGCAGCTATGACATTCATCATGCACTGTCGTAGTGACTGTACTGCAGAGGCATGAGACAGCCATCTAGTGTCACTGGCCATTTTCAGCTTAATCTGGGGAATGTTCAGAATATTTTGCATTTCTGTTAAACCAGCCATCCTAACTGAAGAAATTTGGAAGAAATAGAACAGCTGCCTTAAGATGTCATTCAGTTTTGTTAAATAAGGTATGGCAGCTGCTGCTTGGGCACTTGCAAGGGCCAATCGATGGTTTACACAGTGGCAGTTGACCAAGAGTCCAGATATTTTATCTTTAAGCAGTTTTGCCACACCTTTCTGTTTCCCAATCTTAACAGCTGCTCCATCTGACCCTAGTCCAACCAGATTAGCAGTTTTCAAGCCTAGTATGTCCATAGTCTCACTCAGTGTGTTGGTTATAGTCTCCGCTTTGCCAGCACTCATATTGCGGGTTGATACAAAACTAATTTTGACCTATTTAGTGACCTGGCAAACATATTTAATGTAAATAATTAATTGTTTTACAACTGAGATGTCTGTGGTTTCATCACACAGAATACTGAAAAAATTTTCAGCGTGCATATTTTTCAGTATGTTAGACTTTATTTCTGATGCTAAGACATCCAGCAGCTCTTGCATTATTCTTTCTGAGGAGTAATGTGCATTTTTACCAACATTGAGATGTTGTAAAAAGGAACAACCCATTTCTTTACAGTGTTCCAACAGCTTTTCAAACAACATTGTATGTGGTAACTCATTTTTTGCCAACCAATACATGAATCTTAAAGCTCCCACAAAGGCATCTCTCTGTAAGTTATTTAACATAGATACAGATCTTTCAATTTGACCGATTCCAGTTTGCTCTAGTAACGCTTTCCTAAAAGATCAGAAGAAGACTCAATGTCTTTCATGGTCCAGCAAACTTTCTTTTCCAATTCTTGTGCATGGCACATTTACCCAAGGTAACTCCCTCCTTGGGAGGTATTTGTTTGAATATTTCATGCACAATGAGCACCACATACCATTTTCTTTGACTATTAGCCAATCAAACTCTTTAAACCATTGTTTGTTTATGCCGGATAAGCAGTGCTTAGATTTATCAATTGGCAGAGTGTGTGCTGAAAAGATTTCCCCTGAAGGACCAGCCTTTGCAATGTCTTTGTCTGAAATTGCCACATCAGCAGTTGACGCTGCACCTTCATTGGTTTGTGGCATCTCTTTTCTGAAATAACTGAGCAGTGTTGTTTTCTGAACACTTTTTTTTTTCATGTTGGTAAAATGAAAAGTACCTATGAATAAGACTTTTGAGTGGTAACGTGGGAGCCTATTGGATATTCAGTGCACACTTACACTACGGCAGGGCACAATATGAACAAAAAAAGGAATGGCAGATGTGTCACTTTAACAGGAACCAGTGAGTGCTACAAGGTTTTTTATTTTTTGCTCTTCTGGGCTTAACCTGCCCCAAACACTCTGTGATGAAAGAAGAGGGAAAGGCACAGCCAAGTCTAAACTAAACTAAACTAAACCTTAGGTTTGTAAACCCGCGCCATCTCCGCAAGCGTAGAGCTCGGCACGGTTTACAGAGTTAGGAGGAAAGGAACTACAATGAAGGGTTATAGGAGAGGAACTAAGAAGATAGAGAGGGACAAGGGTACCAGAGAGCGGGAGGTGATTAGATTTTTGAAAAGAGGCAAGTTTTCAAGTGTTTGCGGAAGGATTGGAAGGAGCTTGAATTTCCGAGCGGGGATGAGAAGTTGTTCCAGAGTTCTGTGATTCTAAAGAGGAGGGATGTTCCAAGTTTTCCTGCGCGGGATATACCTTTCATAGAGGGGAATGATAATTTCAGTTTTTGGGAGGGTCTGGTGGAGTGGGGGTTTGAGGAATTCCAAAAGAGTGGGATAACGGGAGGAAGGATGCCATGTAGGATCTTGAAGGCTAAGCAGGCACATTTAAAGAGGACTCTGGAGTGTACTGGAAGCCAGTGAAGCTTGGAGAGGAGTGGGGAGACGTGATCGAACTTGCCTTTTGCGAAAATAAGCTTAGCTGCGGCATTCTGAATTAGCTGAAGTCTATGTAGGTTTTTCTTAGTTAGGCTTATATAGATGGAGTTGCAGTAATCCAGTCTAGAGAGGATGGTGGATTGAACAAGGACGGCGAAGTGAGAATGATGAAAGCAGGATCTCACTTTCCTCAGCATATGAAGGCTAAAGAAGCATTTTTTTACCAAGGAGTTGAGGTGTTCATTGAAGGAGAGGGATGAGCCTATGACGATGCCTAGGACTTTGCTTGAAAACTTAAGCTGAAGAGTGGGGCCGGAAGTTAGTGGGATGGAGGTGGGTAAATGATCTAATGATGGGCCGAGCCAAAGTAATTTTGTTTTGGACTCATTTAGTTTCATTTGTACAGATTGGGCCCAGGATTGGAGGTTTATTATACATGCGGATATGTTCTCAGCGAGGTTAGCGAGGTTTGAGTCGGTCTCGAGGAGTCTGGCCCTAGACTTTTTTTCCCCCCTTTCTGCAGGACCTACCGCTATTAAATATTTCTATAGCGCTCTCAGATGTACGCAGCGCTACACAGAGTCACAAAGAGTACTAATGTGATCAAAGAGGGAAAAGCACAGCCAAGTCTGGCCCTGGACTCTTTTTTCCCCCTTTCTGGAGGACCTACTGCTATTAAATATTTCTATAGCGCTCTCAGATGTACACAGCACTGCACAGAGTCACAAAGAGTACTAATGTGATCAAAGAGGGAAAAGCACAGCCAAGTCTGGCCCTGGACTCTTTTTCCCCCTTTCTGGAGGACCTACTGCTATTAAATATTTCTATAGTGCTCTCAGATGTACGCAGCGCTGCAAAGTCACAAAGAGGGAAAAGCACAGCCAAATCCCTCCCCCCTTTCTATAGGTCTACCAGACAACGCAGGCTGCACAGAGTTAAAACTAAGAAAATAGTCTCTGCTTGAAAGAGCTTACATTCTCTCCAAAAATACCCTGCTGAAAGCACAGAGGGAAGTTAGAACCATCAACCTAACCCGCCCAAAACTTTCTGCCTCGTCCCTCAGCACAGCGGGAAAAGCACAGTTACTTACCGTAACAGGTGTTATCCAGGGACAGCAGGCATATATTCTCACATGTGGGTGACGTCATCTACGGAGCCCCAACGCGGACAGCTTTTCAAGCAAACTTGATTGAAGTTTCAAGCTTGCTATGCTGCACCACGCATGTGCATGCCTTCTTGCCCACTAGAGGGCGCATCCCCACCTCGTGGTCCTCATTTCCATAGCCAGCAAAGAAGCCATCCCCGGGGAGGTGGGCGGGTTGTGAGAATATATGCCTGCTGTCCCTGGATAACACCTGTTACGGTAAGTAACTGTGCTTTATCCCAGGACAAGCAGGCATGATATTCTTACATGTGGGTGACCTCCAAGCTAACCAAAAAAGGGCAGGTGGGAGGATGGCAATTTAGGAAAACAGGTTACGCAAAACCGACTGGCCAAACGGGCTGTCGCTCCTGGACAAAGTATCCAGACAGTAGTGGGAGGTGAATGTATGAACCGAAGACCAAGTGGCAGCCTTACAGATGTCCTCAACCGGTGTAGACTGGAGGAAAGCAACAGAAGATGCCATAGCCCGGACCTTATGCCCCGTGACTCAACCATGGAGCGTGAGACCAGCCTGAGCGTAGCAAAAAGAAATACAAGCAACCAACCAGTTGGACAAGGTGCGCTTGGAAACAGGACGTCCCAACCGATTAGGGTCAAAGGACAAAAACAATTGAGGAACCCTCCGATGAGACTGAGTGCGTTGAAGATAAAAAGCCAACGCCCTCTTACAGTCAAGTGTGTGAAGCGCCACCTCACCAGGATGAGAGTGAGGCTTTGGAAAAAACACCGGAAGGACAATGGACTGATTGAGGTGGAAATCAGACACAACCTTAGGCAAAAATTTAGGATGGGTGCGTAGCACCACCTTGTCATGATGGAACACAGTAAAAGGTGGGTCCGCCACCAAAGCCTGCAGCTCACCAATCCGTCGAGCAGACGTAAGCGCCAGCAGAAAGATCACCTTCCAAGTGAGAAACTTGAGATGAGATTTGTCAATAGGCTCAAAAGGAGGCTTCATCAGTTGAGCCAAAACCACATTAAGATCCCAAACCACAGGAGGAGGCTTTAGAGGATGAACATTCAAAAGACCCCTCATAAAACGAGTAACCAGAGGATGAAGGGAGAAAGATCTACCCTCGAGATGCCGATGGAAAGCAGCAATAGCACTGAGATGCACCCGAATGGAAGTTGTCTTCAGCCCAGACTGGGATAAGTGCAGCAAATATTCCAGGACCGAAGTCACCGGAACCGAGCTCGGATCCAAATGATGCGAGGAACACTAGGATGAAAATCTGGTCCACTTCTGGGAATAGCAAAGCCGAGTCGAGACCTTGCGTGAGGCTTCCAAAACCTCCCTTACAGACTGAAAAACAGGAACCGAAGTCAAGGGGAAAGGAACCAAGCCGTCAGGTGTAAGGACTGAAGATTGGGATGCAACAGCGAACCCCGACTCTGAGACAGCAGAGAGGGAAAAACAGGCAGAAGCAGAGGCTCCCTGACACTGAGTTGAAGGAGCAGGGAGAACCAGTGTTGACGAGGCCAATAAGGCGCAATGAGAATCATAGTGGCTCTGGTCGATTTGAGATGCACCAACGTCCTCAAGATCAGAGGGAAAGGAGGAAATGCATAAAGAAACCTCCCTCCCCAATCGAGAAGAAAGGCATCGGCCTCGAGACGATCCGGGGAGTACATCTGAGAACAATAGAGAGGCAGTTTGTGAGTCTCTGGAGAGGCAAACAGATCCACTTGAGGAGTCCCCCATCGGTCGAAGACCTCGTGCAGGACTCGGGAGTTGAGCGACCACTCGTGCGGCTGGAGAAGACGACTGAGTTTGTCGGCCAGACAGTTTCGCTCTCCTTGAATGTAAACCACCCAAAGGAAGATGTTCTGAGAGACCGCCCACTCCCAAAGGCGGAGGGCCTCCCGGCACAGGGACCAAGAGCCCGTCCCCCCTTGCTTGTTCACATAGTACATTGCCACCTGATTGTCCGTCCGTACTAGTACTACCTGATCGTGCAGCAGGTGGCAGAAAGTCCGAGCCGCTAGAAGATGGTGCGAAGCTCCAAGACATTGATGTGACAAAGACGGTCTTCCGCCGGCCACAGGCCCTGAGTCCGCAGACCGTCGTGATGAGCCCCCCAAGCGTACTCCGAAGAGTCCGTGGTTAGGACCTTGCGATGTGGAGGGGCGAGAAAGAGCAAACCCCTGGAAAGATTGGAACAGTTGGTCCACCAACGGAGCGAGCGTCTCAAGGAGGGAGTCACTGTCACAGGGGAAGAGACCGGGTCCCGGTCCTGACGCCATTGCGAGGCCAACGTCCACTGAGGAAGCCTCAGGTGCAAGCGGGCAAACAGCGTGACATGAACCGTAGATGCCATGTGGCCCAGTAGAATCATCAGGTGCTGCGCCGATACTGAGGGCAGCAGCGATATCTGGCGACTGAGTCGAAGCAGGACCTCCAACCGTGGAGGAGGGAGGAACGAACGGAGGCGAACCGTGTCCAGCACGGCCCCGATGAACTGCAGGGATTGAGCCGGGCACAACTGAGACTTGGGAAAGTTCACTTCGAACCCCAGTCGCTGAAGGAAGATGATAGTCTGTCGGGTCGCTAAGATAACCCCCTCCCTGGAAGGAGCTTTGATCAGCCAATCGTCCAGGTAGGGAAAGACCTGCAGACCCTGGGATCGCAGGGCCGCCGCGACAACCACCATACACTTCGTGAAGACTCGAGGGGACGAAGCCAAGCCAAAGGGGAGGACCCGGTATTGAAGGTGCAACTCCCCCACCTGGAACTGTAGAAACTTGCGGAAGGCGGGATGCACCGGAACATGGGTATAAGCTTCCTTTAGGTCCAGGGAGCACATCCAGTCCCCCTCTTCCAGCAGCGGGTACAGGACCGGTAGAGATAACATACGGAACTTCTCCCGGACAAGGAACTTGTTGAGCCTCCAGAGGTCCAGAATGGGGCGCAAGTCCCCGGTCTTTTTCGGGACCAGAAAATAGCGGGAGTAAAAACCCTTCCCCCGCTGGTCGGGGGGCACCCGCTCCACCGCCCGGAGACCCAACAAGGCCCTGGCCTCGGAAAGGAGCAGGGGGAGCTGCGACCTGTTTGAAGGACACGCGCCGGGTGGACTGTCCGGCGGAATTTCCCTGAAGTTGAGGGAGTAACCCTCCGAGACGACTTGGAGCACCCAAGCGTCGGAGGTGATGAGAGTCCAAGCAGGATGAAATGCCCTCAACCGACCCCCGATGGGTAGCGAGGTCGACTGCAGCGCGGAGGGGGCACGTCCCATCTGCTCAGAGCGTCAAAAAGACGGCGCTGGCTTGGACGCCCCTTGCGCCTGAGGCTTTTGTTGTGGAGCCCTGGCCTGCTGAGGGGGCCGCCTGGGAGGAGGCCTGGAGAAAGCCGGCGTGGAATTCTGCGGATAACGCCACGGTGGAGGCCGGTACGGCTTCGGAGCAGACGACTTCACCTTGGGGCGTACTAGGGAGGCGAAGGAGCGCTCATGTTCGGACAGGCGTTTAGTAGTCGCCTCCAGGGACTCATCGAAGAGCTCCGAGCCCACACAGGGCAAATTTGCCAGGCGCTCCTGCAGATTGGGGTCCATATCTACAATGCACAACCACGCCAGGCGGCGCATCGCCACCGCGAACGCGGAGACCCGCGAAGACAATTCGAAAGCATCGTAGACTGCATGGAAAAGGCGCAGCTGGGACAGAGAATCCATGAGCTTGCCAAAGTCCCACTTATGCGAGTTGGGCATGACCCCGTGATAACGGGGCATGGACTTAACCAGATGGCGTGAAATTTTGGTAGAGGCGGCGCCCGAACTTATCCAGGGTACGCCCCTCACGCCCGGGCGGAACCGCCGCGGACACCCGAGAAGGCTGAGATTTCTTTAATGACGACTCCACCAGCAAGGACTGGTGGGACAATTGAGCCTTCTCGAACCCCTTACAGGGGACCGTGCGGTATTTCGATTCCATCTTTGAGGGTACCGCGGTGACCGCATAAGGGGAATCCAAATTCCGTAAGAAGGTCTGTTGCAGGATCTTGTTTAAGGGCAGGCGTGGAGACTCCCGCGGAGGAGATGGTAAATCCTGTTCCTCCAAAAATTCTTTGGAATACTGGGACCCCGATAAAAGGTCCAAGTCCAAAGCCTTCCCCATATCCACCACAAACCTCGAAAACGAGGAGGGCCTCGAGGGAGGGGAAGGAGAGCGAGAGGCTCGCGCCGCCGAGAAGGACGGAGAAGCCTCGCGTGAGTATCTGGGCTCACGACCCGTGCCGGCCTCCGAGCCCCAGGAAGCCGCCCCGAGGGACCGCGTCGGGGACCTCCAAAGACCCGAGGAGCCCTTCGGGGAAGTCCCCGGGGTACGGGGCACCGAAGCCTTCCTCCTCCCCAGGGAGGAATCCCTCGATCCCTTCCCCGCTGGGGTACGGAACAGCCGCGGATTAGTCAGGCTGAGTTCCAAAACCCGCAGAACCTCCGCCTCCTGGGTCGGCGAGGAGCGACCGCGCCTCCGAGGCGACCCACGAGGGCGCTTGGATCTACGGGATCGGCGCTTCGCCCGAGGCCGACCCGAGGGCGAGGAACCCCGGGAGGACCCCGTCGAGGACTCGGAAGAAGAAATCCTGCGAACCCGGTGCACCTTGTCCCGAGGTCGCACGCTCCGCGCAGGCTGGTCAATAGTCGAGGCTGAGGCCAAGGCCGAGGCAGGAACGACCACCGGGACCGAGGCCGGAGCCGAGGTCGGGGTAGCGGTCGGTGCCGAGGACGTCTGTAGGTGGGCCAGGGCGCAGGACAGCTCCGAGGAGATAAGCGCCCGGAGCATGTCCTGAAACACGGGAATGGCCATCATGGACAGCATGTTCGTGGCCGGCGGGTGCTCCCTTGAGGGCGACCTCGGCATCGAGTATTCCCGCGGAGCACCCGACTTCAACGGCCGGGGCGGGGCCGAGGACGACCCACACGCCCCCGTCGAGGAGCCCGAGGACGGCTTCTTAGAGGACCCTGGAGTAGAGGAAGGAAGCGGAGACTTACCCGGGGCCGACTTCGGAGTCGAAGACGCAGGCTTTGAAGTGGAAGGCATCCGCGGCGAGAGCGAGGTTGCCGAGGCCGAGGTCAAGGCCGGGGCCGACATCGAGGCCTTCCCCGCCGCGGGATCGACAGCAAAGAGCTCCGCCATGCGGGCACGCCGGCGGCGGAGCGCTCGGGGCTGAAAGGTGGAACACCGAGTACAGGAGTCCGTCAGGTGATCCGCACCCAGGCAGACAAGGCACCACCGGTGAGGATCGGTGATGGAAAGCAACCGATCGCACCGGGTGCACTTTTTAAAGCCCGATAAAGGACGGGACATGAACAATAAATAGGGCCGCGAACGAACGAGGTCCCGCGGCCGCGGCTACCGGGAGCCCCTGGAGCCCGGAACGAAAACTTTTTTTTTTTTCCGACGAATTATTTTTCACGCCATTAAGCAAAAACAAAAAAAAGGCACAGCGACTAAGAATAAACCCCAGCCGCGGTGGCAGAAGGCAATAAAGCACGGAGCAAAAACTCAACAGGGCTTCTGGCTCCGCGGAAGAAACAGAACTGAGGACCGCAAGGTGGGGATGCGCCCTCTAGTGGGCAAGAAGGCATGCACATGCGTGGTGCAGCATAGCAAGCTTGAAACTTCAATCAAGTTTGCTTGAAAAGCTGTCCGCGTTGGGGCTCCGTAGATGACGTCACCCACATGTGAGAATATCATGCCTGCTTGTCCTGGGATAACAAAAGTTCCAACGTTGAAGGGACGGACCTTTGGAGCATGGGCGAAAATGTTTTAATAGGTCGATGTTAAAAACACTATGCAAATTACCCTTCCCTGCTCACGGTGAAGGAGTAGGAACGGGGAAGGGGTAATTTGCATAGCACGCCAAGGCGTTGGACCAATCGAAATACAATCCCTTGGCGCGCTATGCAAATTACCCCTTCCCTGCCCATACTCCACCGTGAGCAGTGGCGTGATTCATGGAAAATCCTTGTAGCAGCGCTGTAGCACTCAATTCAGCAATTCAGCTTTGGTCGCTAATGCTGGTTCTTCTGCTCATGCTCAGTTAGACCTGATCTGAACATGTGCGGAAGAACAGGCATTATCCAAAGTTTGCGTGCTGAATTAAGTGCTGCTGAAGATATGGTTCAGGTAGGAAAGGTCTGTTCACCTTCAAGTATGGGGTGCAGGCAAACCGGAAGAAGCAGGCGCTTGACAATTCATGCGCGAACCACCGCCAAGTCGCGAGTCCGATGTTAGATCCCGGAACCAGTCTGGCACGGTCTCTGAAGCTGCAAAATGACAGCCGGGCGCTCACTTAAAGTAGCTGGGCGGTGCACCCGGCTGAAACACGCTAGGGAGAACACTGCATTGGTCAACACTCATTTTGGTGCCTCAAATGTTAGACCTGTTTCTGGGTATATTTGACCTGCTAATTCCAAAAATGGCACCAGTTGACTCCTATCAGCTCTAGTTTTTGAGATACAGAACATGTGCCATACACCACTCTTCACTCTGCTCGCCCATTAAAAAATCAGGATAATTTAATGCAGTATTTAAATTAATACTTTTAAGCATGAAGAAAACATATTAAAAATTAAAAGGTGTACAACATGAAAATTTACTTATTTCGTACTAAAAGCACAAGCTTATGATATAAAATTTCCAGTCATTTGACACACAAGAACTTCCTTTTTAAACTAAACTAAACTAAAACTAAACTAAACCTTAGGTTTGTATACCGCGCCATCTCCACAAGCGTAGAGCTCGGCACGGTTTACGGGGTTAGATTGAAAAGGAGCTACAATGAAGGGTTATAGGAAAGGAGCTAGGAAGATAAAGAGGGACAGGGTACCAATGAGCGGGAGGTGTTAGATTTTTGAAAAGAGCCAAGTTTTCAGGTGTTTGCGGAAGGATTGAAGGGAGCTTGAAATTCTGGGCAGGGATGTGAGGTTGTTCCAGAGTTCTGTGGTTCTAAAGGGGAGGGATGTTCCTAGTTTTCCTACGCGGGATATACCTTTTGCAGAGGGGAATGATAGTTTCAGTTTTTGGGAGGATCTAGTGGAATTAGGGTTAGAGGAGTTCCAGAAGAGTGGGATAACGGGAGGGAGGATGCCATGTAGGATCTTGAAAGCTAAACAGGCACATTTAAAGAGGACTCTGGAGTGAACTGGGAGCCAGTGAAGTTTGGACAAGAGTGGGGAGACGTGGTCGAACTTGCCTTTAGCAAAAATAAGCTTGGCCGCAGCGTTCTGAATTAGCTGAAGTCTATGGAGTTTTTTTTTTTAGTTAGGCTTAAATAGATGGAATTGCAATAATCCAGTCTAGAGAGGATGGTGGATTGAACAAGGATGACAAAGTGAGATTGATGAAAGTACGATCTCACTTTCCTCAGCATATGAAGACTAAAGAAGCATTTTTTTACCAAGAAGTTGAGGTGGTCATTGAAGGAGAGAGAGGAGTCTATGATGATGCCAAGAACTTTGCTTGAAAACTCAAGCTGAAGAGTGGAGCCGGAAGATAATGGGATGGAGGTGGGTAAATGACCTAATATTGGGCTGAGCCAAAGAAGTTTGGTTTTGGACTCGTTCAATTTCATTTGTACAGAATGTGCCCAGGATTGAAGGTTCATTATACATGCGGATATGTTCTCAGCAAGGTTAGTGAGGTTCGAGTCGGTCTCAAGGAGGATGAGGATATCGTCAGCATAGGTGTAGAGAGTTTCCAGGGGGGATAGATGAAGGAGTTTCAAAGAGGACATGTAAATAATGAAAAGAATAGGAGAGAGGGGTGAGCCTTGCGGGACTCCACATATCGGCTTCCAGGGATGGGATGAGGTTCCGTTTATGTTAACGGTGTAGGAGCGTAAGCATAGGAATTTCAAGAACCAGTCTAGGACTGTGGAACTTATGCCTATTTCAGAGAGTTGGAAGATTAGGATATCATGATGGACGACGTCGAAAGCTGCGGAGAGGTCGAATTGTAGAAGTACAGCGAATTTGTTGCAAGAATGAAGTTGTTGTACCTTAGAGATTAGTAAGGCTAATAGGGATTCGGTGCTGAAGTTGGGTCTGAAGCCGAATTGGTGGGGTAGGATGAGAGTTGAGTGGATATGATGGATTCTTATTTTTTAACTTGAAAATCTTTATTAAAAGTTTTATGTTATACAAGCAAAATGTGGATATCAGAGCACAATCACCCCACAGTATGTAACAAAACAGAAAAACAGCAGAATCAGAAATCACAAAAAAGCAAGAAGAAAACATCATTGATAAGTAGATATCCCCTGCATTGAATCTCAAATCCCCCCACCCCTCCCAAAGAAACTGAAACATCCAAAGTGGACAACTCCCTGTTGTTCCTTCAGGCAGTCATCCCCACAGCAGCAATCCCCCAAATTCCCCCAGCCCCAGTAAACTTAAACCAAAGTATCAATCTTGTTCATAATAACAGTCCAAGTTCGAATAGATGAAAAATAGTGCCCATGACGTTTGGCAATGGAAAGTTACATGGTACACATTTGATGAAATTTCAGAGACCATTCTAACATAACAGGCGCCTCAGATCTTTTCCAGTGATTAGCAATTAAACATTTAGCCGCAGCCAGTCCCCACCGGCGGAGTTTAGTTTGCCAAGCATGTTCACACACATTATGGAAGCCCAGTAAACATTCCATTGGCACCAACGGGAGCACAAATTGCAACAATTGGGATAAACAACCAACACGTTTCCAAAAAATCTGTAAAGGAAGACAATCCCACCATATATGCAAAAATGTGCCCACAGCCCCCCCCCCCCCCACACACCTCCAGCACATTGCAGAATATCCCCGGAAACATTTTATGTAACCTAGCTGGGGTATAATACCACCTGGTAAACACCTTGTAGGCATTCTCCTGTATAAGAACACAAGAGACAAAGTTGGGTCCATTCCCTCTCCGAAAAGGAACACCCCAAGTCCCGTTCCCAAATGTCTTTATATTTAGGATGAAAGGTAACTGAGCCCCGAAAATATTGATAGAGAACTGAAATGGGCTTGGGCAGACTACGAAGTGTAAGCCACAGATGTTCTAAGGGAGCCATAGATTTAATCGATCCCCCAGTCCAGCCCTGCGAGTGAATAAAATGTCGGGTTTGAGAGTAAGCCAAATAATCCCCCTGAGGTAAAGCATTACTCTTCTGAAAAGCCTCAAAGGATACCAAGATCCCCTTATGGAGGACATCGCAAAATGTCCGGAGCCCTAGACACTCCCACCGCAAAAAAACCGAGCTCTCCCTACCCACCGGGAATAAGGGTTCATCACACAACGCCCCCAAAAGGGAAGGCACCATCCCTGCTCCCCATTTCTTCCACGTCTCACACCATATCCTCAATAGGTGATTCAAAATAGGATTACTCAAAGTTCTGAAAACCACCCTCTCTGATAAAGAAGACCAAAGTAAGAATCGTAAAACCCGGTTACCCATTAGTTGCTGTTCCAATTGGACTACACGCTTTTGTTCAGCTATATCCCAATCCAACAAGAGTCTCAACTGCGCCGCCCGATAATACCAGAACAAATTAGGAAGCGCTCGCCCCCCAGACTCACGAGGCAAGCACATACACTGGCGAGAAATCCGAGGCGGTTTTCCCTTCCAAATAAACTTAAAGAATAAGGCATGAAGTTCTTTCAACACCACAAAAGGGACCGGTATAGGTAATGTTTGAAAAAGAAACAATAAACGAGGCAGAATATTCATTTTAGTAACCGCTATCCGCCCCCACCAAGACAGCCACAACCCAGACCACCGCTGTAAATCCACCCTAATCTGCCTAATTATGGGGGTATAATTCAAAGTGTAAAGCTGAGAAAGGTCCCGAGAAATATAAATCCCCAAATATTTAAGCGCCCCAGAAGCCCAACGAAACGGGAATCTCCCCGATAATCCCCGTTCATCATCAGCAGTCAAGGTGATTCCCAACAGTTCAGACTTATCCGGATTGACAGTAAAACCGGACACCAGACCAAATTCTTCAAAAATGTCTAACAAGATAGGAAGGGGCAATTCTGGATCACACACATATAACAAAACATCATCAGCAAACAGCGCAAGTCGGTGTTCCTGAGCCCCAATCCAAACTCCTCTCAAATCTGGATGCTCTCCCCATTTAATAAAGACCCCTCGAATTACAGCTTTAAGGGCATCCCACAAAATGGAGTCACCAACCATGCCATTATCATTGTCGTGCAGATAATTAGTAATAGCCTCCCCCACCTCGCTGGCCACCTCCGTATGCTTTAACAATGATTCATTAAGCCTCCAAAAGGCCCGATGATGCCCCACATCCCAATAGCCTTCACAAGCTATCCAGACAGGCGCATGATCAGAGATATGTATAGCTTCAATTTCAGCGGCCCTGATTCCCCCCCACTGATTACGATGGGTCCAAAGACTATCAATCCTAGCATAGGAACAATGAACAGAAGAATAATGTGTATACGACTGCTGAGTAGGGTGGTGCAAGCGCCAACTGTCAATCAAGCCCAGGGAGGACATCAAGGCAAGAAAAGCCTTACGAGAAGCTCGTGAAGATGGTCGAAGTCCTCCCTGAGAGTGATCAAGCAACACATCAGGCGTGATATTGAAATCCCCACCCAAATATACTGACCCCCCCACAAAATTGACCAAATCTTCCTTAAGAGAGCCATAAAAGGCCGCCTGACCCCCGTTAGGACCATAAACATTAATCACAGTGATGAGACGGCCCTGCAATGTGCCCTGCAGTGCCAGACACCTTCCCCCAGAATCCCTATATACTTTCAGAACAGTAAAACCCAAACCCTTGCGGATAAGAATTGCCAGTCCTCCCACTTTTTTAGCAGACTGTGCACTTTGATGAGTCCATACATGCTCAAAGTGAGAGGACCTCAAGACCCCCACATGTCTGGGCCTCAAATGGGTTTCTTGAAGCATACAGATATCCCGTTTTAATCTATTCAATTCACTATGTTTACCCGGGCTGTTCAAACCATTTACATTCCATGATCCAATAGTTAAAAGTTTACTCTTACTCCCCCCCTGACCACCCCACCCCCTCCCGTACCAGAAGCTGACCCTCTCAGCGAAGGTCCAGCCAGTCCTTAGAAAGTGAAAATTACCCCAGGTGACTAGCCCAATCAGCTCCCCATAACGTCAAAACAGAACCAAGAACTACAGCAGTACAAGCTGCCAGTAAAGCTAGAGAGAAACATTTGAAAGTGCAAAGTCTCTTACCAGAAGCAAGACCGGAGATAGCACACCACTCAGTGCATCTCCCAGTCTAGGCCGAGCAAAGGTGCTATAGAAAAGTCCCCATTGACATCAGGTCCCCAGTTTAGCTGCTCGCTTGCCAGAGCGCAAGACTGTAGACCAAGCTCCTGGTAATCCCGAAGTGCTAGCCGTAGCTGGCCCTGGCACTGTCTCAGGAATGTTCACACAACCCAGCTCCTTCATAGCCGACCAGGCTTCCGTGACCGTATTCACCCTTCGGGACCTCCCATTGATGGTAAGCCAGACTCCAAAGGGGAAAAGCCAGCGGTATTTGTGGCCACCATCTCTCAGCACTTGCGTGACCTCCTTAAACGCCCTGCGCTTCTGTAGTGTAGACCAGGCCAGGTCCTGATAAACGCCCACCTCCAACTCATTCCAGCAGAAACGGGAGTGGCGCCGTGCCATCTGCAAAATCTTCTCTTTAAGGGTATAATCAGCAAAACAGGCGATGATATCTTTAAAGCCAGGACCTCTCACAGGACCTAAGCTCCGGTGTGCCCTCTGCAGCCGAATCTCCTCAGGTACCTCAGCTCCGTCCACACCTAGTAGGTTCCGACAGAACTCTCTCACCACACTCTTGCAATCACGATATGTCTCCCCCTCTGGAATGCCCTTAAAGCGCAGGTTACAGCGGCGCAATCTATTCTCAAGATCTTCTACCTGCGCCTGTAACTCCTGCAACTCAGATGATAAATGGGCCGTGGATTTCTTAACCCCGGTGACTGAGGCAGACAATACTTCCACGTGTTCCTCAGAGGCTGACACTCGGGCTCCCAACTCTCCCACATCTGCACGGAGTTCTGCCAGAGCAGCTTTTACATCCACTCTCACTCCTACCATTTCGTCTTTCAGTTCCTAAAACCACGATTGAAACGATTTTTGCACCGTCTCGCTGAGTTCCCCCTGAGGCGCTGCAGTCCCAGCCTCGAGAATCTCTGCCGGCGTTGAAGGCCCCGCGGCCATTTTAAGCGAGTCTCCCGCACTCCCCTGTGTTTCACTCGCTGGCTTCTTCCCTCCGTCGCCAAAGTATTTAAATTTATCTAGCTTTTTCCGCGTCGCCATGGCTTCAATAGTGAAAGGAGATCTTGGTATTAAAAGCAATACAGCGCTAGAAGCTTGAAAACTGCTTTTTCTCCACGGCCCCTACGGAGCTCACGTTTCAGGCAGCCATGCACTAGGATGACGTCACTTCCTCGTCGGATATGATGGATTCTAACATCTTGGTTAGGAGAGGGATATTTGCTATTGGACGGTAATTGGAGGGAATAGAGGGGTCAAGGTCAGTCTTTTTCAGTAGAGGGGTTAGTGCAATATGTCCCATTTCGGAGGAGAAAAGGCCCGATGTTAGAGCAGCGTTTATAAGTTTGGTGAGGGAAGCGATGGCCTGTGTAGAGATATTCTCGAATAGGTAGGAGGGGAAAGGATCCAAGGTACATTTGCAAGTTTTTAGTTTGAGGCAGAGTTTGGAGGCTTGCAATTCGGAAACAAGCTCAAAAACGGTCCAGGATCTGTCGGCTGGAATGGGATTGGAGACAGGTAGGGAAGGGTTGAGGTCAGTAGAGATTAGGGAGTTGTAGGAGACTGTAGGCGGGAAGGAGCATCTTAGGGTGGTAACCTTTTCATTGAAGAATTTTGCAAGGGCATCTGCTGACAGAGACGAGGGGAGCAAGGATGGGTCCTTTTTTGTAGTTAGAGAGCGCCAAATGTTAAACAACGCACTGATCTGGTTGTTAGATCTGGAGATTTTATCTCCGAAGAAATTCTTCCTGGCTTTTTTTAGTAATGAATTGTAAAGTTTAATATTGACCCTCCAGGTCTGTCTATCTGAGGGGGATTTAGATTTTTTCCATTTGCGCTCCAAAGTGCAACATTTCTGTTTCAGCTCTCTTTGGAGTGGTAGATACCAAGGGGCCTTTCGGGGGTAGGAGATGGTTTTTGTGGATATTGGAGCGAGGGAGTGATAGATGGATTCGGAGAGGGAGATCCAATTGCACCAGCAGGATTCAGAGTCTGTAGGCTTAGGATTGGAGGAGAGTTGGTTGAGAAATTTGGACCAGAAAAGATTACTCGAAATTTTCTTGCGGAAGGTTGTTGAATGGGAGGAATGGGTTGGGGATTCAAGGTGTGACATGAAAATGGGGAGACAAGTAGTCCCTAAGAAGTGGTCAGACCAAGGGACTTGTTCCCAACGGGTGTCATCGGTTGAAGTTTTGAAGGTAGTAAGGTCGAGGAAAGTGGTGAAGTCTAGTGTATGTCCTTTTTCATGGGTTGGAGAAGAAGTAGGTGAGGGGAAACCTAGAGAGGTAAGGAAGTTGTTAAATTCGATCGTGTCCTTGCTGTTGGTGTCATCAAGGTGGAGATTAATATCACCAACAATCAGTCTTTGAAATTTAAGAAAGGCGTTTGTAATAGCCTCAAAGACGAGATTGGAGGAGTTGTTCCAAGGGGTGGGTGGGCGGTATAGTAATAAGATGCCCAATGGGTGAGTGCGGAGTTCATCATTGACAGAGACAAGCATATATTCTAGAGAGGCGTGAGTGCCCTTCTCGAGGAGCTGGACGTCAAAGAAAGATTTGTAGAGCAGTGCCAGTCCACCTCCTTTTCGGTTGGAACTGGGGGAGAAGAGGCCTTGATAACCATGGGGGAGGAGTTCGTTTTGTGTAAAAAGATCATCTTTGGCGATCCATGATTCCGTGATGCACAGGAATCCAGGGTCGAACTCATCTAGAAGGTCCTTCAAGATTTGGGTCTTATTGCATACTGATCTGGCATTGCAATAAAGAGTTGGGACTGGGGTGAGAGAGTCAGAGACAGCATTGGGAAGATTGGCTGGGGGCAGGGGCTTTAGTGAGTTTAGGTTGACTTTTCGGAGATTTTTCTTGAAAGGGGGAATTCTGGTGCGTATCAGTGTGGGGATTCTGAGGCCAGGGCAAATATTATTGGTGTTTGGGGGTCGAGTAGGTTGAGGGAGGGGGTATCAGACAGAGGGAAGAATAGAGAGGTAAGCAGAATAGGAGGAGAAGGAACCAGAAGAAAGGATTCATGGTGGGGTTAGGGCCGGATGATTGGTGTATGACAGTCTGCAGCAGGGGGGATTAGTGTTAGCTAAGGAAGGTTGTTGAATGGGAGGAATGGGATGGGGATTCAAGGTGTGACATGAAAATGGGGAGACTTAATTAGGTTGGCTGAGTGCATAGTCAAGAGTAGGGAAGAAAGACGAAACCTTTGGCAGTAATACAGTTTGGCACTGAACAAAAGCACAGACAGTAATAAACTTATGCAACTAAAACAAGAGCGTGGACAATAATAAAAAATATGGAGCTAAAACAAGAGTATAGACAATAATAAAATCTGGCCCCCAGTGGATCTCGATAAGCCAAGGAGGGGGAGGGTGGTGAGTTAGTCAGAAAGGAGCCCTGTTGGTTTGAGCGTCAGACTGCAGCTCTCAACTGTCGGCTCTCCCCTGCTGGAATGGGGGAGGGGTGTAGATGATGCTAGATGCCCTGCTGGAAAGGGCTCCCGATCTGGCCACTAGTGAAACTGACAGTTGGTGCCGAGCACCGTCAGCGCTGCTCCTCCTGTAGTTCTCTCCCCTGCTGGAACGGGGGAGAGGTGTAGATGATGTTAGGTGCCCTGCTGGAAAGGGCTCCCCATCTGGCCACTAGTGAAACTGGCAGTTGGTGCAGAGTACCGACAGCGCTGCTCCTCTTGTAATTCTCTCCCCTGCTGAACAGGGGAGGGGTGTAGATGATGCTAGGTGCCCTGCTGGAACGGGCTCCCAATCTGGCCACTAGTGAAACTGGCAGTTGGTGTCCAGCACCGTCAGCGCTGCTCCTCTTGTAATTCTCTCCCCTGCTGGAACGGGGGAGGGGAGTAGATGATGCTAGGTGCCCTGCTGGAGAGGGCTCCCGAGCTGGCCACTAGTGAAACTGGCAGTTGGTGCCGAGCACCGTCAGCGCTGCTCCTCTTGTAGTTCTCTCCTCTGCTGGAACGGGGGAGGGGAGTAGATGATGCTAGGTGCCCTGAGACTTCTGAGATTGGAATCTAAAAGGACAATACCGCTTAAGAGTCCAACAATAGTATGCCATCAACCTGCCGGATGTGAACTGGAAAGTTCTGTCCGCGGAATTGGAAAGAAGCAGAGAGATTTTAAGGGGCTCTGCTCAGAAAAATGGTGATGGAACTCACGAGGGAAAAAGCAATACTAGATCTGGTGCTCACAAATGGTGAAAGTGTCTCTAATGTCTGAGTGGAGGCCCACCTGGGAAGTAGTGATCATCATATGGTTTGGTTCGATATAACAGCCAAAGAGGAGGATGGTCGAACAAACGCAAAGTCCTGGATTTCAAACGTGCAGACCTTAGTAGCATGGAAGAGTACCCTGAAGAAAGAGCTGATTGGCTGGGAAGACATAAGACAAGTGGAAAAACTATGGTCACAGTTGAAAGGTGCAATAAATAGAGCTACTGGAGGGTAGAGTACTTGAACTGGAGGCACTTCGAGCAGTTGAGGAGGCGATCAGAGAGGCAGAAAACTTAATGAAAAAGAGAACGCTGAGGAAGAAATCAGGGAGTTAGATAAGTTCATCGAGGAGGAAAATCACCAACAACAGAGGAACTGCCAAGATATACCTACAGTAAGTGAGGACCATCTGGAGGACAATCACAAGAAAAGAATAGACGACACAGCAGCAGGACCTGGAAATAGCGGAGGGAACCCACAGGAAGACGAGTCCAGTGCAAGCCAACGCCAGGATGAGGAAAGATGGAAGTGCACCGAGGATACAGACCTGCGGCTAGAGAGATGGACGTACATCAAGGACACGGACCTGCAGCTAGAGAGACAAGAGAAGACAGCAATCGTCGTGGGGGACTGCACCTCTAACAAGTCGACAGCCACATAGCGGGAGGAAGAAATGATCGGCTGGTGACTTGCCTACCAAGAGTCAAGATGGAGGATATAGTGAGATGCATCGACAGGATCATTGACAGTGCGGAAGAGGGAAATATGGCAGTGGTGATTCATGTTGGGACAAACGACATGAGCAACAGGAACTACAGCAGGGAAACACTGAAAGACCAGTTCCGGATGCTAGGAAGGAAGCTGAAGACCAGAACACCGAAGGTAGCGTTCTTGGAGATCTTGCCGGTACCCTGGGCCGATGGGAAGAGGCAGACGGAACTGCAAGCAGATGAGGCGCTGGTGTGAGGAAGAAGGATTACACTTCGTGTGGAACTAGATGACATTCGGGGGGGAAGGGCAACCTATACAGGATGGATGGACTCCACCTCAGTGGAGACGGAACGAGGCTACTTGCAAGCAACATCAAGCAAGAAATTGAGAAGTTTTTAAACTAAGAAGAAGGGGAAAGCCGACAGTCGACTAAGAGTTGATGGTTCGGGAAATGGTATACCCAGAGGATATCATGCAAGAAGATTGCAGGGAAGACTCACCGGATCATAGGCATGATAGAAATCCTGACTGATCGAAAGGGACGGAAGCGAGGGAGACAAAAGGAGGAAGGAAGTGCAAGAAAGAAACAGGCTGCAAACTTAAACGTATGTACACAAACACAAGGAGCCTAAGGAATAAAATGAGGGAATTAGAATCTATGGCATAAAAAGATAACTTAGACATCGGCATCACAGAAACATGTTGGAATGAAGACTGCTACCGGGATACAAGCTATACCGCAGAGATAGAATAGGACAAAAAGGTAGGGGTATCGCCCCATACATAAAAGAGGGAATTGAGTCTACCAGAGAGAACACGCTGGAAACAAACAATAAGGTAGAGTCTCTATAGGCCAAAATACCAGAAACAAATGGAATGGATACGAAAATCGACACCTACTACCGACCTCCAGAACAGTCCGAAGAGACAGATGGAGAAATGACGGACAAGATTAAACACAAATGCAAGGGAGGCAACACAATTATCATGGGCGATTTCAATTATCCGGGGACAGATTGGAACCTAGGCAACTCTAGCTGCAATAGATGCAGCTAGATGCTGTAGGCGATTGCTTCCTGGAATAACTTGTCATGGAAAATATGAGAGGAAATGCAATCCTGGACTTAATTCTAAATGGACTACGAAGACGGCACAAGGTATACAAGTAGAAGGGACGCTGGGAAAAGTAATCACAACATGATCCACTTCAACCTAGACACAGGAACAAAAAATCGATCCAGAACGACTGCCATGGCACTGAACATCTGAAAAGGGAGCTACAAAGGGATGAGAGTCATGGTGAGGAAGATTAGGAAGAGGATAAGCACTGTAAATACGCTAGATCAAGCATGGTCCCTTTTTAAGGACACAGTCACCGAGGCGCAAAATCTACCGCGTATCAACAAGGGTTGCAAGAGGAAAAAGAAAAAGGAAACGGCGTGGCTCACTATAGCAGTGAAGGAAGTGATCAGAGACAAGAAGACTTTGTTTAAGGAATGGAAAAGGACAAAAATGGACAAAAACTGGAAAAAGCACAAACAACATCAAAGCAAGTGCCATAATGCGGTAAGAGGGGCCAAAAGGTACTATGAGGAAAAAATAACCAAGGAGGCAAAAAACTTTAAGCTGTTCTTTCGATATATTAAGGGGAAATGACCCACAAAGAAAGCAGTGGTGCCATTAGATGACCATGGAATAAAGGGAGTATTAAAGGAGGACAAAGTCATCATCGACAAACTGAACACATTTTTTGCGTCTGTATTTACCGAAGAGGATATATCCAATATACCAGAAGCCAATAGAATATACACAGGAAGTGAAGACGGGAAACTGACAGGGTCGACAGTCAGTCTAGAAGAGGTATGCAGACAAAATGATAGGCTTAAAAATGATAAATCCCCATGACCGGACGGCATCCACCCGAGGGTAATCAAGGAACTGAAAGGGGTTATAGCTGAACTGCTTCAACTAATAGCCCATCTGTCGATCAAATCAGGAAAGATTCCAGAAGACTGGAAAGTGGCGAACGTTACACCAATCTTCAAGAAAGGTTCGAGGTGGGATCTGGGAAACTACAGACCAGTGAGTCCAACTTCGGTACCAGGAAAGATGGTAGAGGCGCTGATAAAAGGACCGCATCATCTATCACCTTGACGTACACAAACTGATGAGGACCAGCCAACACAGCTTCAGCAAAGGAAGATCTTGCTTGACAAACTTACTGCACTTCTTCGAGGGAGTAAATAGGCAAATGGACAAGGGTGACCCGGTCATCATCGTATATCCAGATTTTCAGAAGGTATTCTACAAGGTCCCGCATGAACGTCTACTCCGAAAAATTGCGAGCCATGGAATCGAGGGTGATATCCTCACATGGATTAAAAACTGGTTGGCAGATAGGAAACACAGAGTGGAGTTAAATGGACAATAATTGGACTGGAAAAGCATCACGAGTGGGGTGCCACAGGGTTCGGTGCTCAGGCCTGTGCTCTTCAACATATTTATAAACAACCTAGAAATTGGCACAAGTGAAGTGATTAAACTTGCGGATGATACAAAGTTATTCAGAGTAGTGAGGACACAGGATTGCGAAAACCTAAAAGGCAAACACACTCGAGGAATGGGCTGCAAAATGGCAAATGAGGTTCAACATGGATAAGTGCAAGATGATGCATGTCGGTAACAAAAACCATATGCACGAATACAGGATGTCTAGTGCTGTACTCGGAGAGAGCCCCAGGAAAGAGACTTGGGAGTACTTGTAGACAAGTCAATGAAACCATCCATGTAATGCACGGCGGCGGTGAAAAGGGCAAACAGAATGCTAGGAATGATTAAGAAGGGGATTACAAACAAATCTGAAAAGGTTATCATGCCGTTGTACCGGGCCATGGTACGCCCCCACCTGGAATACTGTGTCCAACACTGGTCGCTGTACATGAAAAAGGACATAGTACTACTCAAAAGAGTCCAGAGAAGAGTGACAAAAAATGGTTAACGGACTGGAGGAGTTGCCGTACAATGAGAGGCTAGAGAAACTGGGCCTCTTCTCCCTTGAAAAGAGGAGAAAGAGGGGACATGATCGAAACATTCAAGATATTAAAGGGAATAGGCTTAGTAGAGAGAGATTGTTCACCCTCTCCGAGGTGAAGAGAACCAGAGGGCACTCACTAAAGTTAAAAGGAAATAGATTCCGTACAAACGTAAGGAAGTTCTTCACCCAGAGAGTGGTAGAAATCTGGAGCGCTCTTCCAGCGGCAGTTATAGGGAAAAGCATCCTTCAGGGATTCAAGAAACGGTTGGATAAGTTCCTGCTGGAACAGAATATACGCAGGTAAGGCTAGACTCAAATAGGGCATTGGTCTTTGACCTAGGGGCTGCTGCGTGAGCAGACTGCTGGGCACGATGGACCACTGATCTGACCCAGCAGCGGCAAATCTTATGTTCTTATCTGAAAAAAATAAATAAAAACAAGAGAAAAATGAAATCGATATGGTTCTCCAAACTAGTGGCGTAAAACTAAAGGCAAAAGAATTGGCATTTGTGAAATATAAAAAAACTCAAGAAGAGGAATACAGAAAGGAATATCGGATGAAACTGAAAAGTCGAGATATACATCTGGTGAACGCGCAAGCAGAAGAGCAAATGGCTATAAATATAACAAAGGGCGACAAAATTTTTTCAAGTATATTAGTGAAAGGAGGAAGACAAAAAATGGAATTAGAAGAATGAAAGAAGGTGCGAACTGCTATGTGGAGAGAGATGAGGAAAAAGCTAATGTGCTAAACAAATACTTCTGTTCGGTGTTCACAGAAGAAAAACCTGGAGAAGGACCGCAATTGTTCAGCAAAGAGACACCTGAGAATAGAATGGATCCTACACTGTTCATGGAAGAAAGTGTTTATGAACTTGAAAAATTGAAGGTGGACAAAGCTATAGGACCAGAAGGGATCCATCCCAGGATATTGAGAGAGCTCCGAGAGGTTCTGGCGGGTCCTCTTAAAGATTTGTTTAATAAATCTTTAGAGAGGGGAGAGGTTCCGTGGGACTGGTCCCTCTTAACATAAGTAGTTGCAGAGATGAAGTGGGAAACTACACACCGCTAAGTTTCACTTTAGTTATTGGAAAAATAATGGAAACATTGCTGAAAGAAAGGATAGTGAAATTCTTAGAATCTAATGGGTTACAAGATCCAAGGCAACATGGGTTTACTAAAGGCAAATCGTGCCAAATGAATATGATTGAATTCTTTGACTGGGTAACCAGAGAATTAGATCAAGGACGTGCGCTAGATGTAATTTACTTAGATTTCAGCCTTCCACAGTGCCTCATAGGAGGCTCGTAAACAGACTCCGTAAGCTGAAGTTAGGGCTCCAAGTAGTGAACTGGATTAGAAACTGGTTGACGGACAGACGCCAGATGGTAGTAGTAAATGGAATTCGCTACGAGGAGGGTCAGGTGAGTAGTGGAGTGCCTCAAGGATCAGTGCTAGGACAGATTCTGTTCAATATTTTTGTGAGCGACATTGCTGAAGAGTTAGAAGGAAAGGTTAGCCTTTTTGCAGATGATATCAAGATTTGTAACACAGTGCACACCCCAGAGGGAGTGGAAAACATGAAAAAGGATCTATAAAAGTTAGAGGAATGGTCTAATATCTAGCAACTAAAATTCAATGTGAAGAAGTGCCGAGTGAAGCATTTGGGGGTAGAAATCCAAGGGAACCGTATGTGCTGGGAGGTGAGAGGCTGATAAGCACAGATGGAGAGAGGGACCTTGGGGTAATTGTGCCTGAGGATCTAAAGCAGTGGTCTCAAACTCAAACCCTTTGCAGAGCCACATTTCGGATTTGTAGGTACTTGGAGGGCCGCAGAGAAAATAGTTAATGTCTTATTAAAGAAATGACAATTTTGCATGAGATAAAACTCTTTATAGTTTATAAATCTTTCCTTTTGGCTAAGTCTTAACAATAATATTGTAATTTATTGCTAAAGAGACATATGATCAAGAAACTTTTATTTTACTTTTGTGATTATGATAAACATACCAAGGGCCTCAAAATAGTACCTGGCGGCAAGGCAGGATTAATTCTTCGAGTGCTCCTAGGCACACAAGTACACTGGGCCCCCCATGCCTTGCCCCGCCCCTGCCCCGCCCCCATTTATCTGTTTTCTTATTTACGTCTTTATTTCCACTTGCATTTCTTTTTTAAAAAAAATTCAAAACAAACAAAGATTAGCAAACCAGTGCACAATTTTTCTTCTATGCCACCCCAAACATCTCTGAACAAATTCCCCTTCCTTCCCGTCCCACCTACTTACCCAGGACTTTAACTCTGAACCCTTTCCATACATATATAAAAGTGTTCAAATATATTGTAAAGCAGTAATACTATCCAAAATATAAGTCTATATTAATAACCAAGTTTATAACGGCTCTCAACTGCCTCACTCTTTGTCGACCAACTATAACCCATATGTATGTATAAACAACCAAATCTGTGTTCCACTCCATGTATGTTAACTTGTAACGAAACAACAAGCCAAGCAGTCCACCAAAGAATCCAACATGAAACAAAAGAAGATCGGAAGACAATAAGGAGATTCAAATCAGGTTTATTCAAGGAGCTCCCAAGAACCATGCCTGATGCATTTTGCCAAACAAGGCTAGTCAACGCTAACAAAAAACCATGTCTTTCATACACACAGAACACAGATACACTCTCACCCAGTATGTAATAAATAATCACAAACTAAAAATAGAAATATTATTATTATTATTTTATTTCTTATATACCGCTATACCGTGAGGTTCAAAGCGGTTTACAATGAAAATAGATTAAAAATACATTAAAATAAAATAAATAAAAATTATACTTTGGATTTCCCTAGCTGTCCCGAAGGCTCACAATCTAGCTAAAGTACCTGAGAAAACAATAAATAAAAATAAAATAAATGAAATAAAGTAAATTCCAGTCAGACAATAGGTTCTGATGTTAGAAGTTCATAAAGACGATATGTCAAGGAGCGAAAGCTGGTATGCTCCTTGAGCCCTGACGTATGCAGCCAAGCCAACACACAATATTTCAGCCATGAGGTTTCCCAGGAAGTAGTAATGAGTGCCAAAATACAGGCTAGTCATTTAGATCAGAGTCAATGCAATGCTAAAATGCAGGCATGTCATTTGGATCAGATGACCTCTGCAACAGCCAGACAACTGCCACTATCATCTCGGTGCATCAGCTGCATTAAACGGTCAACTGCCACCATTCTCAGATCCGATATCTAGTATGGTATAGAACCCTGCTGGATCGGGAGAGGGGCGGAGCTGTGCTCTTAAGTCTCTGCCACTGCTTCTGCTGCTGGTTTCGGTGTGGCCCCGGCGTCTCCTTGTGCTCACCGTTATCCCCTGCTGGATCGGGGGAGGAACGGAGCTGTGCTCATTAAGTCCCTGCTGCTGATTCTGCTATCTGCCGCTGGTTTCGGTGCGGCCCCAGCGTCTCCTCGTGCTTAACCATTAGCCCCTGCTGGATCGGGGGAGATGCGGAGCTGTGCTCTTAAGTCCCCGCCGCTGCTTCTGCTGCCTACCGCTCTTTTCGGTGCGGCCACAGCATCTCCTTATGCTTATCGTTATCCCCTGCTGGATCGGGGGAGGGGCAGAGCTGTGCTCTTTAGTCCCTACTGCTGATTCTGCTGCCTGCCGCTGGTTTCGGTACGGCCCTGGTGTCTCTTCATGCTCAACCGATTAGCCCCTGCTGGATCGGGGGAGGAGCGGAGCTGTGCTCTTAAGTCCCCGCCGCTGCTTCTGCTGCCAGCCGCTGGTTTCGGTGCGGCCCCGGCGTCTCCTTGTGCTCACCGTTATCCCCTGCTGGATCGGGGAGAGGCAGAGCTGTGCTCATAAGTCCCCGCCGCTGCTTCTGCTGCCTGTCGCTGTTTTCGGTGCGGCCCCAGCGTCTACTTGTGCTCACCGTTATCCCCTACTGAAGAAGAAGGAAGGAAGGACGCAGAAAGGGCCTCTACTGAAAATGCACCATTCTAGGCCTTTAGGCTTGTAGACAGTTATGCTGCGATTCTATAACTGTCAAACTCCTCCTTTCCAAGATGTTTTCTGACTCGCCCGAGTGAAAATTAAAAGAAAAAAGTGCAGAACCCTGTAAAACTATGAATAAGGTATATGAAAGGAACAAAATAAACTAGAAATCAACAAAGAAAACTAAATATAACTAAAAACTTAAAAATATAAGAGAGATATACTGAAGCCCAGGTCTTATTCAGGCAACATTCTAGAATATGTTAAATTGAACCGCCAAGAAGCCAAACTGCATACAGTGAAACCCCACAGAAACAATAACACATAACCCCCTAATACTCAGCAAAATATAAATATAGCAGATGTAAATTTGAAGAAGCTGACACATTTTGATCACAATTGAAAATAAAATCATTTTTCCTACCTTTGTTGTCTGGTGATTTAATAAGTCTCTGGTTTCACTTCCTTCTGATTGTGCATCCTTTCTTTCTTTCTCCTGCATGCTTCCTCTCCTTCAGACCTCATCTCAACCAACATCTCTCTCTCTGTCCCTCCATGAGTCCAAAATTTTCTTCCTCTCTCCCTGCCTGCCCCTTGCCACCCAACACACTCCATTCCCTCCTCCAATTTTAAACTTTTTCTTCCTCTCTCCTTGTCCCCTCCCCTTTCTTTTCTTCTTTCTCTCTCCCTGCCCTTCCCTTTCTTTCTCTACTTGACCCCCTTTCTTTCCCTGTCCTCTTTCTTTCTTTCATTCTCTCTCCCTGCCTCTTTATTTCATAGAAACATAGAGTATGACGGCAGAAAAGGGCTGGCGGCCCAACAAGTCTGCCCACTCAAGAACCCTCCCTCCCTTGAGAATCCATCTTTTCAGCATAACTCTGTAGCAATCCCATCTGTTTGTCCCATCGTCTCTTGAAGTCGAGCACGCTAATGGCCTCGACCACCTGGCGTGGAAGACCATTCCATCGATCAATCACCCTTTCGGTGAAGAAGTATTTCCTGGTGTCACCATGAAATCTTCCCGGGGAATATCATCAGGCACACTACTATTATGCTCAGTTGAGGGAGACCTGTGGTCCCATGGTGGACAGCACCAAGTTGGATAGGTACTTTTTCTTTCTACCTACACCCTTGAACACCTTTCTCGCTGGTACAAAATAGTCAAAGAATTGATGGTTGTGGCTGGCATCGTCCAGGTGGCTCAATCTTGGGTGAAGGAGTTGGGGTGTACTTTCAATAACGGACACGTTCAGGAGGTATTTCAAATGGGCTTGGGATTCTTTAAAGCCACTGAATTGCAGGAAACCCATTTCAAATAGTTACACAGGGTTTACCTGACCTGGGCTCGAGGCTGTACCATTGGCTTGTGGACAGCTTCACACTGTTTATGGTGTAAATCTGAAGTTGGCACCTTTGTTCATACCTTCCTGGAGGGATGAAAACTGACCTTATGGACCGCAGTCATCCATATCATTGAGGGGCTTTTGAAACGATCCATATCCTGGGATTACAGAACTCTCTTGTTGGGGGATCAATGTCTGCTACTCAACAACAATGTGCCTTTGCCTGATTGTAAGGTGTTTAAGGACGATACTATCTCCTATGGTTGGGTCAACCCCCGTGGAGTCCCTTGACCCCCACCCTGTTTAACATCTATCTTGCCTCCCTAGGAAACCTCTTGCAGAGTTTAAAGCTCAAATTTTTTATCTATGCAGATGACATCACCATACTCATTCCGCTAACCTGCTTTACATCAGAGCTGCTAAATTCTCTATCATTTATTCTAAATCAGGTTGAACTTTAGATGTCAGCGTTTAGATTAAAGTTAAATTCAGAAAACACTAAATTTTTCTTGGCAGCTCCAAATGACAAAATCAAGGAAACTATGTTACATGTGAATGGGCTGGATTATGGTATTGAGCAATCCTTAAAAATACTAGGAGTCACTTTAGACAAGCATCTCACACTGGAGAAATACTCTGACCTAGTATTTAAAAAAAGTATCTCGGTGCTTTGGAAACTCCACACCATAAAAAAGTACTTTGGTGACGCCTCTTTTCGTCTGTTGGTACAATCCTCTATTCTAAGTATTCTGGATTACTGTAACATCATATACCTAGGCACCTTCAAGAAAATCTCCAGGAAGTTGAGGCTGGTCCAAAATACAGCCGTCCGTCTCATCTTTGGCTTGAAGAAATGGGAACACATCACCCTTTTCTACCACAAATTGCACTGGCTGCCGTTTGAATCCAGAGTTCTATTTAAGTTCTCATGCATCTGCTACAAAACAGTATTTGGTATGTCACCGGATTATCTTTACCCTCACTTCAACCTGAGTTACAACAATAAGAGCTCCCCCAGAATACATCTGTTTGCTTTTCCCTCACTAAAATCATGTCATCTTAAAAGATTCTTCGAAAGAACCTTCTCTTTTCAGGCGGCTAAACTAAATTCATGGCTCGTCCAAATTGTGCTTGATGCCTCTTCATATCTCAATTTTAGAAAGCAGATTAAAACTCAACTATTCAATAGACCGAATCCTTAACGTACTTCATTACTATCTCCTCTCATTCTTTTAAGATTGTTGCTCCCTCCTTATGGCTTGTATGTATTTTTTCCTTCACTTAAATTGTAGACATATAACTAGTTTGACTTCTATGATTGCATTTTCAATTTCAATTGCATTGCTTGTATTTCATCTAACTGCTGTGAACCGCCTAGAACTCCCTGAGTATGGCGGTATACAAAATAAAATTATTAATTATGATTCCGGAACTCTGCAAGATGGCAGCATCAGCTTAAACTCTGTCTATGAGGCAGTTTTTGCTAAGAAAATATGAGAGCTGACTGCTGGTTAATCCTCCCTACCATTGAGAAGTAGGTCAGAAGTGCGATTTGGCTGATTGCAAGTTATTGGCAGTTGAGTTTTGAATCGCTGACAGTGGCTAGTGAACTGGCTGTCGGTTGATGTTTATTTTTGCCTGCCTGATACAGTTTTCTCGTACTCTGAAAACTTTATCTGACTGCTAATTGTAAATCAACACAAATACTAATTGGCAGTTGAGTTTTGATTCGCTGACAGTGGCTGGTGAACTGGCTGTCGGCTGATATTTATTTTTGCCTGCCTGATACAGTTCTCTCGTACTTTGAAAACTTTATCTGACTGCTAATTGTAAATTAACACAAATACTAATTGGCAGCTGTGTTTTGATTTGCTGACAGTGGCTGGTGAACTGGCTGTCAGCTGATATTTGTTTTTGCCTGCCTAATACAGTTTTCTTGCACTCTGTAAACTTTATCTGACTGCTAATTGATAATCAACTCAAATACTAACCAGCAGAGGATTGAAGCAGTATCGGTGCTTTGAGTTAACTGACGGCGACTGACAGTGATCCTTTGATCCAGTATAGAGAATGACACGGTGGCGGGTTACCCGCGGCTAGCCGTATTTAACCGCGGGTAACCTGCCAAAACAGGGAAGAAAAAATAGTGGCCTCTGCGGGACGGGGACAAGGCCATTCACCGCCCCGTGGAGCGGTGAATGAACTTGTCCCCGCAGTGAGACAATCAAGGATCGTGCGGTCCCCGCCATCTCCCTCCCTCCCTCCTTACTGCCGGTTGATTTCTGCCGGTCCGTGTGAAAGGGGAAAAAAAAAAAAAAAGCCTCCTTCCTTTTCCCCTGCTCTTACCGCCATGCTCATGCTGTAGCTACTAAAGCTGACAGGAAGTCTTTCCGACGTCAATTCTGACGTCGGAGAGGACGTTCTGGGCCAGCCAATCGCTGCCTGGCTGGCCCAGAACGTCCTCTCCGACTTCAGAATTGAGTCGGAAAGACTTCCTGTCGGCTTTAGTAGCTACAGCATGAGCATGGCGGTAAGAGCAGGGGAAAAGGAAGGAGGCTTTTTTTTTTTTTTTGAGCGGCAGGGAGGCAGCAGGCTGGCTTTGGCTAAGGAGGGAGAAAGGTAGGCAGGCAGGATTCGGGGGTGGGGGTGGGACAAAGTGTGGAAGGCAGTGAGAGGGACATAGGAAGGAGGCACTGGGGGCACTAAAGACAGAAAGGGGCACTAATGACACGGGAAGGAGGCACTGGGGGCACTAAAGACAGGAAGGGGCACTAAGGACATGGGAAGGAGGCACTGGGGGCACTAAAGACAGGAAGGGGCACTAAGGACATGGGAAGGAGGCACTGGGGCACTAAAGACATGGGAAGGAGGCACTGGGGGCACTAAAGACAGGAAGGGGCACTAAGGACATGGGAAGGAGGCACTGGGGCACTAAAGACATGGGAAGGAGGCACTGGGGGCACTAAAGACATGGGAAGGAGGCACTGGGGGCACTAAAGATATGGGAAGGAGGCACCGGGGGCACTAAGGACATAGGAAGGAAAGAGGGAGGGAATAGAAAGGGACAATTCTTGGGCCTGAGTGCAGAAAGAAAGAAATGAAAGAAAGGATACACAGACAGAAGGAAACGCAACCAGAGACTCATGAAATCAATCACCAGACAGCAAAGGTAGGAAAAATGATTTGATTTTCAATTTCGTGATCAAAATGTGTCAGTTTTGAGAAGTTATATCTGCTGTCTATATTTTGCACTATATTTGTCTATTTTTCTATAGTTACTGAGATGACCGAGCTTGCGGAGATGGGGCGGAAACAGGGTTTTAAAATTTTAGTCCTAGTAGTTTGCCAGTCCACAAAATAATTATTTTATTTCTGCTGGTTCACGGGTGTAAAAACACTGATGTAGAGTATGCCAGCTTTCTTTTTCGCCCAGCTGCATGCGTTCAAAAAGCCGCGCTTGCGCGGCTGCTCGATTTGATCAATCTTCTCCTCTCTTATAACTTCCTGTTTCCGGTTGCGTCAGAGGAGAATATTGAACAAATGAGCACCCGCACGTGCGACTGGGCGAAAAAGAAAGCCGGCATACTCTACATCTAAGATGAGATGGCGGAACACTGCAATCGGTCAGGTGTCTGCTGTTTTTGTATCACTGCCTGCCTGCGCTCATGTTCCAGATCTTCCTGCATTTTTAGTGTGCATAATTGACCTGATTCAAGCTATAGGTGAACATGGGGGACATGTCATTGCAAGGGAGGACAAGTCAATTGATTTATTTTATGTTCAGTTTTTACTACAGGGCAGAGGCACTGAAACAGATTCTCAGTGCAGTAGTAGTAGTGGCAGGACTCTCTTCTGTCTTCATGGTGTTTTGCAGTACTGAGGCTTATATGGATGTTGCGGGGACGGTGATGGGGTGGTGACTGGGGTGGCAGTGGCGGTGACGGGGCGGTGAAAGGGATGGTGGTGACGGTGACGGGGCGGTGAAGGGAACGGCGGTGACGGAGAGGTGCAGAGGATGGTGGGCTGGGGACGGTGCAGTGACAGGGACAGATTTTTTCCCCGTGTCATTTTCTAATCCAGTAGCTTGAAACCAGCATAGGAAACAGAGGAAGGAGCCTACTTCATTAGATAGACGGTTTGATCCATTCGTCTTCCGAGCTGGCGTGGGCTATGTGGCTGTTGTCTGACAGTGGAGTGCTGACAGTGGCTGGTGAACTGGATGTCGGTTGATGTTTATTTTTTTCCAGCCTGGTACAGTTCTCTCCCACTCTGAAAACTTTATCTGACTGCTAGTTGAAAATCAGCATAGATACTGACGAGCAGAATAGTGAAGCTGAAGCCTGAACTAGATAGACCCAGGAGCCACACCGAAGCCAAAGGCAGGCAGTAGAATCAGCGGCTAGGACTTATAAGCACTGCTCTGCCCTCCCCAGATCCAGCAGGAGATAGCGGTGAGCACAAGGAGACGCCGGGACCGCACCGAAACCAGCAGCAGACAGCAGAAGAAGCAACGGAGTACTTGAGAGCATGACTCCGCCCCTTCCCTGATCCAGCAGGGGATAACGGTGAGCATAAGGAGATGCCGGGGCCACACTGAAACCAGTAGCAGGCAGCAGAATCAGCAGCAGGGACTTAAGAGGACAGCTCCGCCCCTCCCCCGATCCAGCAGGGGATAACGGTGAGCACAAGGAGACGCCGGGGCCGCACCAAATCCAGCGGCAAGCAACAGAATCAGCGTCTGGGACTTAAGAGCACAGCTATGCCCCTCCCCCGATCCAGCAGGGGATAACGGTGAGCACAAGGAGACGCCGGGGCCACACCGAAGCCAGCAGCAGACAGCAGAAGCAGCGGCGAGGACCTAGGAGCACAGCTCCGCTCCTCCCCCGATCCAGCAGGGTCCTATACCATACTAGATATGTTAGATACAATGAGCTTCGCATCTTGCACCACCATAAGAACCACACTTTTAAGTTATACACAAGCAATCCTTCTGATACTCCTGCTCTTAACAGACTGGAAAACAACTGCACACAATATATATCCAATACCCATCATAGCATTCTCCAGAGGAATTATCCAGCCAAACTGGCATCTCATATTAAACAGAAACACATACTATCAGCCCTTCACATATCAACCCTCCCCTAAATTAACAACTAGAAAACCAACAAATCCATACAATACCACAATACTACCCCACCAAAGATCACTCATATACCTGAAAACAACGAGCAACTCACCAATAGAGTATATCCCTCTCAAATGCGCCTATATGAACATCAGAGCCATTGGCCCTAAAACAGAACGCATAAAAAACTGGATAGAAGAAGATAACCTTGATTGCCTTTTTCTCACAGAGACCTGGCTCACCTCTGATACAGACCCCAGAATAACTGAAGTCTGTCCAAAAAGCCACAAAATGACACTGGTATGCAGAGAAAATAAGAGAGGTGGAGGAATTGCCATCATAGCCAGAGACACATTAAACATACACCTACTAGACAAAATAGCAAACCAATACATGGATTTACTTGCCTGTCAACTCTCAAGCACATCACTTAAAAGAACACTCACATGTATACTATGCTTCATAACCCCAAGTAACTGGAGCATAGCCAAGCCAATATTTGAAGAATTTATCTATCGAAACTCCCTAGCAACTACCTACAACCTCCTTCTAGGAGACCTCAACCTTCACCTTGAAAACCATTCCTACAAAAATGCTGAAACTGTACTAGCATACCTAGAAGCCCTAACATATAAAATCTTAGATCCTCAAACTACACATGAAAAAGGACACCAGCTGGACATCGTAGCTTACATGTCCCAACAGACCTCACATCCAGAAATTCAAACCTTAAACGGAAAATGGAACCGTTCCCTTTGGTCTGATCACTACACCTAGTCCTTCGAAATCAATTGGTCTTGTAACAAATATACTCCGACTACTCAACAGACTACCTTCCTCTCACGCAAACATATAGATCCCTCAGTATTCTGGACAAAAACAGACACCATAATCCAACACTACACATCTCAAAATGGAACCTGCTAAGTAGGGCCACACTAGACGAACTAGCTCCAGAAAAGCCTAAAACCGAAATCCACAGAAAATCAAACAAATGGTTCGACAACTCAATGTAGACAACTGGAAAGAAAATGGAGGAAAAGCGACCAAGAATCCACAAAAACAGCATAGATAGCAACAAACCGAAAGTACAAACAAAAACTGAAAGAAAAAAAGAAGGGCATACTACTCGAAACAAATTGGAGATGGACCCCAAGACTCAAAAAAGCTGTTCCAGCTACTATAAGTCCTTACAAACACAACACCATACATAGTGACCAACAATTCACCCCCACCTACAGCCACCTTCTTAGCTACCTACTTCAAAAACAAAATCGCAAATATCAGAGCCTCTTTCAACGGAACACCCTCACACATAGAAACATCATTTCCACAAACAGAAAAAGACTCAGTCGCAGCAGATAGAACCTGGTCACATTTCTCACCTATAGAATAGGCAGAGTTCAACAATCTTTATAATAAATACAGCCATGCAGCCTGTGACCTCAACCATTGCCCCCCATACCTACTGAAAAACTCAAGCATATTATTCCGCTTCCTACTTCTACAATGGATATACTCATCACTGCGAGATGGTTATTTCACACAAGAACTCAGTGAAATCATAATAATTCCGATATTAAAGGACCCTAAACGAGCAAAAGACCAACCATCCAATTACAGACCCATTGCCTCAATACCATTGTACATCAAACTGATGGAAGGTCTCGTAACAAAAACTTTAGCCTCTTACCTAGAGAATCACAACATACTCCACCCCACACAATCGGTATTCAGAGCCAAATACAGCACGGAGACACTACTAGGAACACTAATGGACACTGCAAGACAATACCTCTGTACAGGCAAGAAAATTCTGTTGATACAACTAGATCTTTGCCTTCGACTTGGTAGACCACGACATGCTTCTACAAACTCTTGATTCAATAGGAATCTCAGGCAAAGTACTTGCATGGTTCAAAGGATTCCTAAATCAAGAACTTACAGAGTCAAAACAATGCAAGAAAAATCAGAACCATGGTCCAACCCCTGCGGAGTTCCCCAAGGATCACCCCTATCACCTACACTATTCAATATATACATAGCCTCCCTCTGCTACTACCTAGATAATCATGGCATAATTTCATACAACTACGCAGATGACATCACTATTCTCTTACCCTTCATCCAACCAGAACCCGTCATGACAAGCACAATAAAACAAAACTCTCAATTCAGTTGCAATTTGGATGACAGAGCACAAATTAAAACTTAACCCTGACAAAACAAATTTCATCCTACTAGAAAACAACAAAACTTCAACATTAACTAATCTTGTAATAAACTCGATCTCATACCCAATACAACCTACACTAAAATTGCTAGGAGTCACAATTGACAGAGGCTGCACCATGCAACCCCAAATTAACAAAATAATAAAGGCATCGTTCATGACCATGAGAAATCTAAGAAAAATCCGAACATTCTTCGAAAAGAAGCAATTTCTACTATTGGTACAATCTCTTATCCTTGGGATGATAGAATACTGCAACAAACTATACCTACCTTGTCCTGCGACTATGATGAAGCAATTGCAGACAATACAGAATACAGTCCTGAGACTTGTCTATTTCCTAAAAAAATATGACCATATCACAGAGGTAAACCATGACTCGCACTGGCTTCCAATAGAAGCGAGAGTGCACTTCAAATTCTACTGCTTACTTTACAAGGGTCTCAACGGAGAAAGCCCAACCTACTGGAATAATCGACTAAATCAATCCTCCTCAACCAGACACAGAAGATCCCACTCACTATTCACTCACACATCATCCAAAGATGTCAAACGAAAAAAACTTTATGATAATCTAATAGCCTCCAAAGCAGCTAAACTGGACAGACAAATCACCACTCTACATAGTAACATAGTAACATAGTAGATGACGGCAGATAAAGACCCGAATGGTCCATCCAGTCTGCCCAACCTGATTCAATTTAAATTTTTTTTATTTTTTTTCTTCTTAGCTATTTCTGGGCAAGAATCCAAAGCTTTACCTGGTACTGTGCTTGGGTTCCAACTGCCGAAATCTCTGTTAAGACTTACTCCAGCCCATCTACACCCTCCCAGCCATTGAACCCTCCCCAGCCCATCCTCCACCTAATGGCCATACACAGACACAGACCGTGCAAGTCTGCCCAGTACTGGCCTAGTTCAATATTTAATATTATTTTCTGATTCTAAATCTTCTGTGTTCATCCCACGCTTCTTTGAACTCAGTCACAGTTTTACTCTCCACCACCTCTCTCGGGAGCGCATTCCAGGCATCCACTACCCTCTCCGTAAAGTAGAATTTCCTAACATTGCCCCTGAATCTACCACCCCTCAACCTCAAATTATGTCCTCTGGTTTTACCATTTTCCTTTCTCTGGAAAAGATTTTGTTCTACGTTAATACCCTTCATGTATTTGAACGTCTGAATCATATCTCCCCTGTCTCTCCTTTCCTCTAGGGTATACATATTCAGGGCTTCCAGTCTCTCCTCATACATCTTCTGGCGCAAGCCTCCTATCATTTTCGTCGCCCTCCTCTGGACCGCCTCAAGTCTTCTTACGTCTTTCGCCAGATATGGTCTCCAAAACTGAACACAATACTCTGTTATCTTCGACTACAGACTACAAAGCCTTCAGGAGAGACATTAAAACCATACTCTTCAAAAAACACATGAAACCTATCCAGCACAACCAATCCCAACCCAATATCCAACACTCTATTTACCCTTAGATCTCTCTAATACTCTTTTATCTACCAAACGTTATCTAAAACCCATAATTTCACCCTATTCTTATCTCCTAAAAACCTCCAGTTCCCTTTGGTAACTCTTTACCCAATATATATTACCTTAAAAATTCTGTCATCGCTTATTCTATTCCTTCAAATTTTGAATGTAATTTTGTTTTAGTTTGGATGTAATCCGCTTTGAACCGCAAGGTAATGGCAGAACTACCTTGCGGTTCAAAGCAGAGCATTCCTTAATCGGTATGACAACATCCATATTATATCATTTAGATCACCATACTTCTGTCATATTAATTTTGCTTGACCTTTCGTCTGAATTTGACACAATTGACCATACCCTTTTAATAAACAGGCTTCAATCCATCGGTGTGACTGATCAGGTTTTGCTCTGGTTTAAGTCTTACTTCGAAAACCGTTCTTCCAATGTCTTTTTCAATAATACGACTTCAGAAAGTTTTTCATTACCCTATGGCATCCCTCAAGGATCAATACTTTCTCCTATAATATTTAACATTTTTCTTGCTCCCCTTATGACTCTATGCCAGTCTATCGGATTTTCGGTATTTGCCTACGCGGATGATATACAGCTGTTACATCCGATTGATCCCAATAATTCACAAGAAATAGCAGCAATAAATCGAAAGCTGGATCAAATTCACCATTGGCTGGATACTAATAGACTAGCCTTGAATATTAATAAAACAAACATTATGCTCTTTCCATGGAAAGACTGCTATAGACTTCTTTCTCCCATTTCTTTTAAAGGCATTCCATTGCAGACAACTCAAAATATTAGGATTCTTGGAATAATATTTGATAACAAACTATCTTACCATGATCATATAAGCCAGGTGGTCAAATCTACTTTCTATAGACTTCGCCAAATTTGTTCTGTGGCTAAATTCTTATGCGCAAAGTCTTTGAATATCTTAATTCATTCTCTAGTAATCTCTAAAATTGATTATTGTAATGCCTTGTTTAAAGGTCTGCCACAAAAAGAAATCAGACGTCTTCAAATTATCCAGAACGCCTCTATTAAAATTATCTACAAAGCCAAAAAATTTGATCATGTCTCTCCATTGCTTACTTTTAAATCTTTATTATTTAAAACCCCTGCCTTTATTTTTAGAGTCTTAATTCCTTACTCTACCTCAAGACTGTTGAGATCACAAGACCAACACTAACTGGCCATTCCTTCATTAAAAGTTATCAATACGAGGCGTCACACTAATTTTTCAATAACCGCTCCCCAGTCCTGGAATGACCTCCCATTATTTATAAGAGAGGAAAAGAATTTGGACAAATTCAAGACCAAACTTAAGAGTTTCCTTTTTAAAGATGCTTTTAGTGAATAAATGTAATGGTTTTGTCTCTTTTTATCTCATATTTCATTACAAACTATATTTGTTTCCCCTCCTAATGTTTTTACCTTAAATATATTGAATTAAATACTGATTGTAATCCATTAATAATTTTCCCTTTTGTGTTGATATCATAGAAACATAGAAAGATGAAACATAGAAAGATGACGGCAGAAAAGGGCCAAGGCCCATCAAGTCTGCCCACTCTATAGACCCTCCCCTTAAGATTAGCCAATGTTTTGCCCTGACCCACGTAGTGATCCCACATGGGCGTCCCATTTATTCTTAAAATCTGGCACGCTGCTGGCCTCGATTACCTGTACTGGAAGCTTGTTCCATTGATCAATCACTCGCTCCGTGAAGAAATACTTCCTGGTGTCGCCGTGAAATTTCCCGCCCTTGAGTTTGAGCGGGTGCCCCCTTGTGGTTGAGGGGCCTCTGAGAAGGAAAATGTTATCTTCCACTTCTATACGTCCAGTGACGTATTTAAACGTCTCAATCATGTCTCCCCTCTCCCTGCGTTCCTCGAGAGTGTAGAGCTGCAAATTGTTTAGTCTTGCTTCGTACGAGAGACCTTTAAGCCCTGAGACCATTCTGGTGGCCATCCTTTGGACCGACTCAACCCTCTGCACGTCTTTGCGGTAATGTGGCTTCCAGAATTGCACGCAGTATTCCAGATGAGGTCTCACCATGGTCCTGTACAGTGGCATTATGACAGCAGGCTTTCTGCTGACGAAACTTCTACGGATGCAACCCAGCATCTGCCTTGCCCTTGAGGAAGCCTTCTCCACCTGATTGGCAGATTTCATGTCTGTACTAATGATTACTCTTAAATCTCGTTCCGCTGAAGTCCTGGTCAAGGTCTCCCCGTTTATGTATAGGTTGTATTATGTATATTGTATTATATTATATGTATAGGTTACTTAATTTGATTGATTCAAACTTTGTATAGGAATGTTTGTATTCATTATTTTAATTTGCTATGATTTATGTATGTTTGATTTGTTACCCATATTTGATTATTTAAGAAATTGTACATCGCCTAGAACTTGGAATAGGCGATTAATCAAATTATATAATAAACTTGGATAATAGAAATCACTAATGTAATGTAATTATTAAATTTCTTCCTATTGCATTTCTATATCTCTGTTTTACTTCAAAAACCTTTCTTCCTTTACACCCTCCCAAACTAATATATCCCTCTCTTTCCTATTATGTTGTCTTTCTTGCCTGGGCATGCAGTCTTTCTGCATCTTCCTTTAAAATCTGAAGAATTTAACAATAGCCAGACACAAAAATAATTGAGTCACATGACAGAACTTTAGGACTTTTATTACTGGCAAAGTAAAGAGAAGGAATGAAGGGGATTTTAGGTAATAGGAGAGTGACCTTGGGACCAGATTCTCAAAACTTTAACGCCACCGCTAAACTATTTTCCTGCGGTTTAGCCTGTACGTAGTTTAGCGACGGATTAAGATATTATCTTCCTCTTTAGCGAGGATTCTAGCAGTCTCCGACACTGACATGCAAATGGGCTCTTCAACATTGAAATAAGCCCTCCTGGTGGATTCTTAAAATTGCTAAGCCATTTTTAAAAAGTGGCGTCAGCTTTTGGTGGCTAAAAAAAGCGACTGGTTCAGGGGTGTCAGTCATTGTCAAGACTGCTAGAAACACCTCTTCCCGGCATCAGTGGCGGCAAACACCACCCTCCTCCCAAAATGGCAGCGACACCTCCCCCCTCTGCAGCAGGAGAGATACACACTCTCCTCCACTGGCAAGAAACCCCACCCACCTCACAGCAGGAGAGATGCACATTTTCCCCCACTGGCAAGTAAACCCTCCCCCCCCTTACTTCAAAGTTGAAGAGCAGAAGCGACATGGATCCACTCTTCCCAGCTGCCTGTGTCGTCTAAATGGGAATTCCCCTCCCCAGTGCATTGGGATGCATCCGGGAAGGGGCCTGAGGCTCTGGTTGGCCTAGGTTGTATAAAGCCCCTCCCATGGGAGGGGCCTTAAACAACTTGGGCCAATCAGAGCCTCAGGCCCCTCTCTGGATGTATCAGGAAGGGGCCTAAGGCTCCGATTGGCTCTGATGCCTAGAGCCCCTCCTATGGGCATCCAAGCCAAACAGAGCCTTAGTCCCCTTCCCAATGCATCCAGGGAGGGGCCTGAGGCTCTGATTGGCCCAAGTTGTTTAAGGCCCCTCTCCGGGAAGGGAAATTTCAATTTAGATGACGCAGGCAGCTGGTTGGAGTGGGTTCACGTCCCTCTGGCTCTTCAATTTTAAGGGAAGTGGGTGGGGGAGATGGTGCGGCGGGGGAGTTACTTGCCAGTGGGGGAGAGTGGGCATATCTCTCGGTGCGGGGTGGGGTGGCAGTTGGGATTTTAGTGCAGTGGTAGAGTATGGGCATTTCTCCCGCTGCTGGAGGGCATTTGTTGCTTGTGTTTTGGGGTTTATTTGTTTTTTTACACATTTTTTCTGCGCATGTGCCCATTGCTGTCACCAGAGATGGGCACATACAAATTTAGCAAATATTTGCTGCTTTCTGCTGACCTTATTTAGTTTTTTTGAAAATGTCTTGCTTTTTTAGATTCGCTAACAAAAGGGCTGCGTTAACAGACCGTCACTTTTTAACGCGGGTTTTTGAAAATCCTGCCCTTATTCCTTTGAACTTAATTCTAATTCTCCTGTTTTAACTACATTGTTCAAAATTTTACTTTCTTCATAAAGTGCTACTGACAATATCTAGCCAGCTTAATCTCATCCTTTTCCCCAGCCTTTGGGGATTCTATAATTAGTCAAGTTATAACCAAGAATATGAGATTTTTGCCCCATCTTGTTTAGGAATGTGCTATTTAAGCAGTTTTCTGCATTTTTTTAAGTTTATATATGAATACACTCTTTATCCTTTTGATGAGGCTCTTTTGAACCTGGGCGTGGCAGCCTATAAAAATGGACAGATAATGTGGTGGAATGGGCAAGCATGAAAAATACAATAGCCATTATATTTTCCTTCCATTGCTCTGGATTTACTAGTCAGGGTTTGATTATAAGATAAGGATCTATCCAAGGGCAAAGGAGGAGGGGTTAATTTGGCTATATAAAATTACAATTGGAGAAGCCAGAACACAAACCAGATAAGACAAATATGGGATAATATATTGACCTAAATATGTGTTTTGTGCTGAGGTCACTGGAAACAGGAGTAAGCTTTCTCTCAGGTCACTAGAACTATTATATAAGCTCTGTTGAAGACCAGAGAAGCTACACACAGGCTGTAGCTTAGTTTTATGAAGTTACGTTGTTTCAATGTGTGCCCAGTCTGATCTCCAAAGACCTGTGTGACAGATAAGGTTTGACTTTTGAACTGGTTGCTATAGAGATGGATTTTTCTTCTTACTACAGAGATTACATTCCAGGGGAGGGGGGGTTCCCTCTCCTTTTTGCAGGGTAAAGTTAGAAATGCTAATTGGATATACAAAATGCATATATAATGAATAAAATTTTAGTAAACTAATAACACAGGAACTTTCATATTCAAGGGTTCAGATTGAAATATTATTACCTCTAAAAATTGTACTGGAGGATGCATATAGGAAAATGTAGGGTTTGTGGGAGTGGACTGGCCATTTCCCTTTTTCTTTCATTGAGACATAGGATTTTCAGTGCATGCTCTTAAGTGACTCAGTAACAGGGAAGCAGTAGTTTGACTTTTAAGGAGAAATGATTTACAGCTATGTGTATGGATACTTTTCCCTCTGTAAGTATATTATATTGTAACTAGTCTTATAGCCCGTTACATTAACGGTTGCTAGAATATATGTGTGTGTGTCTCTCTTTATTTCTTTCTTTCTCTCTCTCCTTAGCCGCTTTCTTTCTTTCTTTCTGTCTTTCTTTTTCCTTGACTGTCCATCACCACCCCTTGCCTGCTCCCCCTGTCCATTCTCCCTTCCTTTTACCTCCCCTGTGTCCACCACCACCCCTTCACTGCTCTCCTTATGCAGCAGCAGCCCTTCTCCCTTTGTTTTACCTCCCCTCTGTCCAGCAGCACCTCTTTCCTTCTCCCCCTGTCCAACATTAGGCCTCCGTTCCTTTTTCTTCACCCCCCCTGTCCATCAGCACCTCTTTCCTTCTCCCCCTGTCTAGCAGTAGGCGTCCCTTCCTTTTTCTCCCCCCTCCTCCTTCTTATCCCTATGATACATTTACCTTGCTCTGCCCCTGATCAGAGGTTCCCGACAGCCGTCCAGTTGCACCCATTGGAAAAGTTCCCTCTGCCGCATCCCGCACTCCTCCTGACGCGACTCCCGCTGTCTTTCTGTCTGTCTCTGTCCCTGGCCCCCTTTGTCTGTCTTTCTGTGTATCTCCCTGCCCCTGTGTCTTTCTTCTTTTCTTTCTGTCTCCCTTCCTCCCTCTGTCTGTCCGAAGCAGCATTCCCTCCCCCTCCATTTCCCTCCCCCACACCAGTTCCCTGTGCACCTGCCCCTGTGTCTTTCTTCTTTTCTTTTTGTCTCTCTTCCTCCCTCTGTCTGTCTGTCCAAAGCAGCATTCCCTCCCCCCACACCAGTTCTCTGTGCAGCAGCATTAGCGTTTCCTCTACCCCCCTTTCCCTTCCCGCGGTCGCGACTACAAACGCGGTCCCGAGTCCTTTGCCGCCCCCCTTCCCTTCCCGCGGGCCCAACTACACATGGCGATTCAAGCAGCGTGTGCAGCAGTCTTCACACGCTGCTTCAGGTCCTTCTACTGCCCTGATTTACTCTGGCACATCCCTGATGACATCATCAGAGACGCGGCAGAGCAAATCAGGGCAGTAGAAGAGCCTGAAGCAGCGTGTGAAGACTGCTGCACACGCTGCTTAAATCGCAAGTCGGGCCCGCGGGAAGGGAAGGGGGGGTGGCAAATGACTTGGGTCCCGGGCAGCGGAAAGTTGCTGGGCTCCTCAGTGGGGGCACTGAGCGGCCGTGATCCCTCTCCTCCCAGATCCCCCCTCCCGCTGGAGGAATGGAGATCGGCGGCTACAGCCGCTGGCTTCGGCATCTTCTATCCACTGCAGCCAACCCTAGCGGAAACAGGAAGTAGTCAGAGAGGGCGGGCCGCAGTGGACAGAAGACGGCAAAGCCAGTGTTAGCGCGGTGCAGCGCTTTTCTATCCATTTAAAGGCGGGTGAGCTGGCGAGATGGAGGAGGTGGTGGTTTTGGCGGTGAGTGAGGGCGGGAGGGGGGAGTCGCCGGCTGTGCTGTGCTTTCCCGATCTGGCCGCTGCATATGCACTGTGACCACAGACCTACGGATTACAGATCAGGGATCACAGATCATGCAGGTCTAAGTGCGCATGCGCGGCTAGCGTTTTATTATATAGGATACTTTTTCCTGGTTTCTTCTGCACCTTTTCTTTATTAGATAAGCTAGTATTAAAATGTAACTTTTAAGAATTATTGTGTGAGGGTGACAGACACTCCCCCAATATGCATACAAGAGCCTTATATGGTATCAAGTATTCATGACCAATTATATGCAGGCAGTAAAATGTCGTCATGTATTAGGTATATTTAAGTGAACCTAGCAGAATGGAATTTTGAGGGCGTTAAGTCAGGGAAGTTGCATTTACACTCTCTGACTTGTTCCTCCATTGTACAAATGAATGCCTTGAAACAGGACTGTCTGTAAACTTTGAATAAAAAATATTTTATGGGAAATATTTGTACAATTATCATCATTTCAGTGCACCTTTGAGCAGGGTAGAGCCAAAATTCTGCTCACTTTACCCAGTTCCTTTATAAAACACAATTTTTACTTCTGTTTACCTGTCTAGTATTGCTGTCCCATTCTATGCTGCTAGACATTTTCTCATCCATATCCAGACTGCAAGAGTCTTTGTCCGTGATGAAGTCAATATGTTGAGATAACGAATCTGTTTCAGAATAGTTAGAAGGTGCCTCTGATCTCTGATAAGTTGGCGATGAACATCTAAATGGTGACTCCAAAAATTTCTTAATCGAAGGATGGTTGAGAACTAGAGTATCACATGACTTCAAACCCTACCAAAAAGTATAAACAGACTTGTTACTGAAACATACCAAATCAGGCCAAATTTAATCATTTAAATAATTTTATACAGCTTAATGCTTAGCTTATGCTTAATATTTAAAAATGTATAAAACCAAAATGTTTTTTAACTAGACAGTGCATTTAAGGCCTTCTTTTACTAAAGTGCGTTAGATGTTTCTACTGTGGCCTGCAGCACTAAATGCTCATAGGAATTAAACTAAACCTTAAATTTATATACCGCATCATCTCCATAAAGATAGAGCTCGGCATGGTTTACAGGTAAATTCAATAAATGAGGGAAGGACATAATAAGAAATTAGAGGATAGCTAGCTTTACATTTTAAATAGATAGCTTTACATTTTGGAGAAAAGCCAGGTTTTCAGATGCTTTTGGAATAATTGGAATGAGTCTAGGTTTAGCAGCGGAGTAGGGAGGTTATTCCAAATCTCAGTGAATTTGAAGAAAAGGGATTTCCCTAATTTACCTGCATACATGATGCCTTTTAACGAAGGAAAAGATAGTTTGAGTTTGTGGGCAGATATGGTGCTCGGGCCGCTTCTATTTAATATATTCATAAATGATCTAGAAACAGGGACGAAGTGTGAGATAATAAAATTTGCGGATGACACCAAACTATTTAGTGGAGCTCAGACTAAAGAGGACTGCGAACAATTGCAAAGAGACTTGAACAAACTAGGTGAATGGGCAGAGAGATGGCAGATGAAGTTCAACGTTGAGAAATGTAAAGTGTTACATGTGGGAAGCAGAAACCCGAGGTGAAGCTATACGATGGGAGGGATATTATTGAAGGAGAGTACCCAAGAAAGGGACTTGGGGTAATGGTGGACATGACAATGAAGCCAACGGCACAGTGCGCAGCGGCCGCTAAGAAGGCAAATAGAATGCTAGGCATAATCAAGAAGGGTATTACAACCAGAACGAAAGAAGTTATCCTTCCATTGTATCGGGCGATGGTGCGTCCGCATCTGGAGTACTGCGTCCAATATTGGTCACCGTACCTTAAGAAAGATATGGCGTTACTCGAGAGGGTTCAGAGGAGAGCGACACGTCTGATAAAAGGTATGGAAAACTTTCATACGCTGAGAGATTGGAAAAACTGGGACTCTTTTCCCTGGAGAAGAGGAGACTTAGAGGGGATATGATAGAGACTTACAAGATCATGAAAGGCATAGAGAGAGTGGAGAGGGACAGATTCTTCAAACTTTCGAAAAATAAAAGAACAAGAGGGCATTCGGAAAAACTGAAAGGGGACAGATTCATAACCAATACTAGGAAGTTCTTCTTCACCCAACGTGTGGTGGACACCTGGAATGCGCTTCCAGAGGACGTAATAGGGAAGCATACGGTACTGGGGTTCAAGAAAGGATTGAACAATTTCCTGCTGGAAAAAGGGATAGATGGGTATAGATAGAGGATTACAGTTCAGGTCCTGGACCTGTTGGGCCACCGTGTGTGCGGACTGCTTGGCATGATGGACCTCTGGTCTGACCCAGCGGAGGCACTGATTATGTTCTTAGGTTCTTATGATTGTACAAAGACAGCAAAATGTTGGCAGTAGCAGGATCTCACTTTCCTCAACATGTGAAGACTAAAAAAACATTTTTTTTTTACCAGAGAGTTGAGGTGATCATTAAAGGAAAGTGTAGCGTCAATAATGATGCCCAAAACTTTGCTTGAGAATTCGATCTGCAGTGTGGGACCAGAAGGTAGTGGAATGAGCGTGGGTAACAGATCTAATTTTGGGCCAAGCCAGAGTAGTTTTGTTTAGGACTCTTTCAGCTTCATTTGTACAGAGAAGGCCCAGGATTGGAGTTTCGTTATGCAAGCTGTTATATTTTCGGTGAGGTTAGTGAGGTTCGAATCTATCTCGAGAAGGACAAGGATGTCATCTGCATATGTAAATAGAGTTTCAAAGGGAGATAGATGGAAGAATTTCAAAGAAGACATATAAATGTTGAAAAGAATAGGGGACATAGGTGATCCCTGGGGAACACCACATAGTGGACTCCAAGGAGAAAACATGGTTCCATTCAGGTTAACAGTGTAAGAACGGGATCATAAAAATTTCGAGAACCAGTCTAAGACTGTGGAATCAATGCCTATCTCAGAAAGTTGGTAAATTAAGATATCGTGGTAGACATCAAAGGCCGCAGATAGATCAAATTGTAGTAGGATAGCAAACTTATTATGAGATTGAATTTGTTGGATCTTTGAGATTAAAGAGGCCAGTAGGGATTCCGTGCTGAAATTGGGTCTAAAGCCATATTGGCAAGGTAATAGAATGGAGAATCTCTCTAAGTAAGTTGAGAGCTGAGTGGATATAATAGCCTCGAGCATTTTGGTCAGGAGAGGAATATTTGCTATAGGACGGCAGCTGGAAGGGGAGGATGGGTCTAGATCAGCTTTTTTTCAGAAGTGGGGTCAGGGCAATGTGTCCCATTTGTACGGAAAATAGGCCAGATAGTAAGGCTGAGTTGATAAGTCTGGTGAGAGATGAAATAGCCTGCACGGGAATTTTCTCGTAAAGGTAGGAATGGAACGGGTCCAGGGCACATTTGCAGGATCTTAATTTGTGGCACAGTTTAGAGACCTGGGCTTCGGATACATGCTCAAAGACTATCCAGGATCTATCTGCTGGGATAGGGTTAGTGTCGCTGGGCACTAGAAAATTGTAAGTTACTGTTGATGGAAAAGAACTTCTTATAGTAGCAACCTTTTCGTTGAAGAATTTTGCTAGGTCGTCCGCTGCTAGAGAGGAGGGGAGAAATTTGTAGAGGTTTGTAGAGTCATTTGTAGAGGTTAAGGAGCGCCAGATGTTAAACAATGTGCTGCTCTGGTTAATGGATCTGGTGATTTTGTCACCGTAAAAATTCTTCCTTGCTTTTTTTAGTACTGATTTTTTTTCCATTTATGCTCTAGTACACAGCATTTCTGCTTTAGTTCTCTGTGGTACGGAAGATACCACGGGGCCTTAGGGGAGTAAGAGACCGTTTCAGTAGATAGAGGGGCAAGAGACCAGTATGTAGACTCAGAGAGGTTTACCCAGTTGTGCCAGTTGGTTTCTGGGGTATCAGGATTGGGACAAAAGGAAAACTGGTTGAGAAATTGGGTCCAGAACTGTTTGCTTGCAATTTTTTTACGGAAGGTAATAGATTTTGTGGCGTGGGGTTGAACCCCAAGGTGAGACATGACAATGGGGAGACAGAAGGTACCTAAAAAATGATTGGACCAAGGGACATGTTCCCAGCGAACACCTTCGGCTAGAGTTTTGTAGGAATTCCATGAGCGTCAGAGCATTTAGCGCTCCAGGCCAGGGTAGAAACCTCTACTGCAGTTTAGTAAAAGGGGAGGTAAAAGTTTTACAGTATGAAAAAGCATACTAAAATCATAGATATTAAAACATTTCTTGGACTCTGTCCTGAAACTGAACAGATTTTGGTACCAATCCTCCACTGAACAAATGCTTCCTAGGCTGTGTCCTCCTCCAGATTTAGCTCTGTCAGGTACGAAAGCCAAATAAAAAAACATGTCCAATCCAACAGATTATAAACAGTGTACGAAAATATGGTAGGCAATATTCTGCCTACAACAGGCTATTTTTTTTAGTACTGGCTACCACAGAAAGTTACACCTAAATATTCAGTTCTGGCCCGTATCCAAGTACCAGTACTGAATAACCCGGTTTTCAATGGTTTCAGAAAGTCTTCTGGATAATTCAGTGTTGGTACCCAGGATAGCTATCCAGCAAAATCAGAACTGCTATGCTTATTTAAGAAATTTGTATCTTGCACTACCATAAAATTCTAGGCAGGTTCCAAAAATTATATCCACATCAATCAACATACAAGAACAGCAACAAAATAAAATTCTCATCACGGGATAATGATCACAACAGCATTTTTTTCATGGCAAGTTACCATAAACCTCTTAATTTTTTTTAAATTCTTTATTTAGAATTTTTAACATGACAATCTTTTTCTTTTTTTCCCAATTCTTTATTCATTTTTAAAAACTTTACAATAAGTGTAACAGCATTTATAACATTTTAAATTCAAATACAACACTTAATATTCTGTTAAAATCCATATCAGAATTATATCCCCCCTCCCCCTAATCAGTAACATTCTTTAAATTCAAGAAAACCTACCATAAACCCCATACCTATATACCTTATTTAATATTCAAATCAAAAACCCTTCCCCCCCATCCTGGATGTACATTTTTAAGGGGAAAAATAATATTCAATCATTACAATATTTTGTTAATGGGTCCCAAATCTGAAATTTTCTAAAACTCCCCTGCTGTGTGGCTATCGTCCTTTCCATTTTATAAATGTGACATAAAGAGTTCCACCAGAAACTGTAATTAAGTCTCTTCCAGTTTTTCCAATTACTCGTAATCTGTTGTATGGCAACCCCTGTCATAATAAGTAGAAGCCTATTATTAGATGATGATATTTGGCTTTTAGCCCTCATTGACATGCCAAACAGTACAGTATCATATGATAATGCTACTGGATTTTCTAACAAACAATTTATTTGACCCCCTTATTGATTTCCAAAAAGCAAGAATCAGTGGACAATAGAATAACAAATTATCTAATGTCCCCGCTTCGAGATGATAGTGCTAGCATCTATTTGACTTAGAGCTATTTAACTTCTATAAACGAACTGGGGTCCAAAATGCTCTATGTAACAGAAAAAAAACAGGTTTGTCTCATAGATGCAGACACTGTACATCTCATACTCCAAGACCAAATTTGTGGCCATTGAGATGCAGTAATTTGATGCTTAATCTCAATGCTCCAAACGTCCCGAAGATCAGTTTTTGGTTTTTTATTTATAAAGCCAGATATTAATTTGTACCACTGAGCAGCCTGGTGTCCCAGAAAGTCTACCTGAAAACACAAGAACGGCAAACTATACTGATCACAAAGATTTTTCCATTCAGGGAACCATACCTGAATGGCCTGCTTCAATTGCAACCACTTATAATTTTGTGATTTATTAAGACCATATTTATGTTGCAACTGTGAAAAGTCAAGCAGCTTACCATTAGAAATATCATCATCTAAAGCTGTTAGGATGGGAGGACATAAGAGAAGTGGAAAGACAGAGGTCTAAGCTGAAAGGAGCGATAAAAATGGCTACGGACGTTTATGTGAAGAAAATAAAAAAAAACAAGAGGAAAAGGAAGCCGATATGGTTCTCCAAATTAGTGGCTGAGAAAATAAAGGCGAAAGAGTTGGCGTTCATGAAATATAAAAAAACCCAAGAAGAGGAGAGCAGAAAGGACTACAGGGTGAAACTGAAAGAAGCCAAGAGAGAGATACGTTTGGCGAAGGCACAAGCGGAAGAACAAATGGCTAAAAATGTAAAAAAGGGAGATAAAATTTTTTTCTGATATATTAGTGAAAGGAGGAAGATAAAAAATGGAATTGCTAGGCTAAAAGATGCTGGGAACAAATATGTGGAGAGAGATGAGGAGAAAGCAAATGTGCTAAACAAATACTTCTGTTCTGTGTTCACAGAAGAAAATCCTGGAGAAGGACCGAGATTGTCTGGCAAAGTTACACGAGAAAACGGAGTAGATTCTGCGCCGTTCACAGAGGAGGGTGTTTATGAGCAACTTGAAAAACTGAAGGTGGACAAAGCGATGGGACCAGATGGGATCCATCCCAGGATACTAAGGGAGCTCAGAGAGGTTCTGGCGAGTCCTATTAAAGACTTGTTCAACAAAATCTCTGGAGACGGGAGTGATTCCTGGGGATTGGAGGAGAGCGGATGTGGTCCCTATTCATAAAAGTGGTCACAGGGATGAAGCAGGGAACTACAGGCCGATGAGCCTCACTTCAGTTGTTGGAAAAATAATGGAAGTGTTGCTGAAAGAAAGGATAGTGTACTTCCTTGAATCTAATGGGTTACAGGATCCGAGGCTTTACAAAAGGTAAATCGTGCCAAACAAACCTGACTGAATTTTTTGATTGGGTGACCAGAAAGCTGGATCGAAGACATATGCTAGATAGCAATGTTACTTACCGTAACAGTTGTTATCCAGGGACAGCAGGCAGCTATTCTCACTAGTGGGTGATGTCATCAGACAGAGCCCCGGTACGGACGTCTCACAAGCACGTGTTGCTTGTAGAAACTTAAAGTTTCTAGATGCCCGCACCGCGCATGCGCCGGTGCCTTCCCGCCCGGAGATCCGGGCGTGTCTCCTCAGTTCAGGTAGCTAGCCTGAGAAGCCAACCCAGGGGAGGTGGGTGGGACGTGAGAATAGCTGCCTGCTGTCCCTGGATAACAACTGTTACGGTAAGCAACATTGCTTTATCCCAGGACAAGCAGGCAGGTATTCTCACTAGTGGGTGACCTCCAAGCTAACCTCAGTGGGATGGAGGGGGAGTTGGCGACTTAAGAGAATAAATTTTTCAATACTGTTTGGCCAAACTGTCCATCCCGTCTGGAGAGAGTATCCAGACAATAATGTGAGGTGAATGTGTGAACCGAGGACCAGGTGGCAGCCTTACAAATTTCCTCGATTGGTGTTGATCTGAGGAATGCTACTGAGGCTGCCATTGCTCTGACCTTATGGGCTGTGACCTTACAAGGAAGTGATAATCCAGCCTGGGCATAGCAGAAAGAGATACAAGCCGCCATCCAATTAGAGATGGTGCGCTTTGATACGGGTCTTCCCAACTTGTTAGGATCGAAGGAGACAAAAAGTTGAGGAGTGGTTCTGTGTGGCTTGGTGCGATCCAGGTAGAAAGCCAAGGCACGTTTACAGTCTAGAGTGTGAAGGGCCGATTCTCCGTGGTGAGAATGGGGCTTAGAGCAAAGGAGGGCCGAGCCCGTGCCTCCTTGCTTGTTGATATAATACATGGCGGCCTGATTGTCTGTGCGAATGAGGATTACCATGTCGTGAAGTAGGTGTTGGAAAGCTTGGGGCGCATTGAAGATGGCTCTGAGTTCCAGTAGATTGATTTGGTGTAGTCTTTCCGCACTGTTCCAGAATCCTTGGGTGCGGAGACCATCCAGGTGGGCCCCCCATGCATAATTCGACGAATCGGTTGTGAGAACTTTCTGATGGGGGGGAGAGTGCATCAGCAAACCTCTGGATAGATTCGAAGAGGTCATCCACCAAAGTAGAGACTGCCGAAGAGCAGGTGTGACTGAGATGTGTTTGGATAGTGGATCGGACGTCTGATTCCACTGTGATGCCAGGGTCCACTGGGGGATCCTGAGGTGGAGTCTGGCAAAGGGTGTCACATGTACTGTGGAGGCCATATGGCCCAGGAGCACCATCAGTTGTCTCGCCGGTAGGGTTTGGCGAGTAGACACCGACTGGCAGAGATGAAGAAGAGACTCCATGCGTTGCAGAGGTAGGAATGCTCGGAGTCGGGTGGTGTCCAGGACCGCTCCGATGAAGGGGAGGGACTGGGTGGGTTGTAGATGAGACTTGGAAAAGTTGATCTCGAAGCCCAAATTTTGGAGGAAGTAGGTTGTAGCCAAGGCCGCCGAAGTGACCTCTGGGGCTGACGGGGCCTTGATGAGCCAGTCGTCGAGGTATGGGAAAACCTGTAGACCCCTGTCCCGGAGTGCTGCGGCCACTACCACCAGGCACTTTGTGAAGACTCTGGGGGACGAAGATAGGCCGAATGGTAGCACTCGATACTGTAGGTGCAGATTTCCCACCCGAAATCTGAGGAACTTCCGGGAGGCCGGGTGAATGGGGATGTGAGTGTAGGCCTCCTTGAGATCCAGGGAGCATAACCAGTCGTTCTGCTCGAGGAGGGGGTATAGAGAAGCCAAAGTCAACATGCGAAACTTCTCTTTGACCAGAAACTTGTTGAGGGCCCGAAGGTCTAAAATGGGTCGCAGGTCGCCCGTTTTCTTCGGGACGAGGAAGTACCGGGAGTAAAACCCTCGGTTCAATTGGTCTGACGGGACCGGCTCGACAGCCCGAAGCTGAAGTAAGGTGTGGACTTCCTGAAGAAGAAGGGCGGTCTGCGTCGAGCTTGAAGGATACTCTCTTGGAGGATGGTCCGGGGGGACCCGATGGAATTGAAGAGAGTATCCTTCTCTTATGATGGTAAGGACCCATAGGTCCGTGGTTATGGCCTCCCATCGATGGTAAAAAAGATGGAGGCGGCCCCCTATGGGGGAGGCTGAGTGCAGAACAGTGTCGGTTATGCTCCCGGGGGGGGAGTCAAAAGGGCTGGGGAGCCTTAGGTGCAGCCGGTGGCTGAGGTTTTTGCTGAGACTTCTGGGGAGGTTGTCTCTTCGCAGGTTGTCTCGCAGCAGGCGTTTGTCTGGGCATGTAACGCCGCTGGTAAATCAGGGGTGGCCTGGAAGGTCGAGACTGTTGAGGTTTGGGTTTGGGCCGCAGGATGGATTGAAAAGATTTTTCATGATCCGACAGCTTCTTGGTAACAGTTTCGATAGACTCATCGAACAGGTCAGCTCCAGCACATGGTACGTTGGCGAGTCTGTCCTGGAGGTTGGGATCCATATCGATTGTACGGAGCCATGCCAGGCGACGCATGGCTACCGCGCTTGCGGCAGCACGTGCCGAGAGTTCGAATGCATCGAAGGAGGATTGCATCAGCTGGAGGCGTAATTGGGAGAGGGAGGCTACCACTTCCTCGAACTCGAATCGAGCTTGGTTGTCTATGAACGGAGTGAACTTGCGGAGCACCGGCAAGAAGAACTCCAGATAGGAAGAGAAAAAGAAATTGTAGTTCAGCACCCGTGACGCCATCATGGAGTTTTGATAGAATTTTCTACCAAATTTGTCCATCGTTCTCCCCTCTCGGCCCGGCGGTACAGAGGCGTAGACCTGGGAGGGATGAGAGCGTTTAAGAGAGGACTCGACCAGTAGGGATTGGTGGGAGAGTTGAGGGCCCTCAAACCCTTTATGGTGCACGATGCGGTATCGAGCATCGAGTTTGCTGGGGATCGCCGGTATGGAGTACGGTGTTTCGAAACACTGCATGAAGGTCTGGTCCAGCAATTTATGCAGGGGGAGCCGAAGCGACTCCGTTGGAGGGTTAGGTAAATGCATGGTATCAAGATACTCTTTGGAGTATCGGGAGCCCGTGTCAAGGGTCACATCCAGATCATCCGCCATTTGTCGGAGGAATGATGAGAAGGACAATTGATCCGCCAGCGTCGGCCTGTGGGACGGGCTGGAGGAGGAGGAGGCCTCCAGGTCCATGGACATCGGGGAGTGGCAAGGAGAATCGGGCACCGGTGTCTCCTCGTACTCCGGGCCCCCCGGAGGGGACACCTCTGATGAGGAGTATCCCCTACGTTGCAGTTTTTTCTGCGGTGACACCTCCGAATGGCGTGAAGAGTGCCAGGATGAGTGTCTCGATCGGTGCCCGTCTCGGTGGCGGGACGGGGATCGGGATCGTCTGTGCATCGCATGGTCTCCCGAGGCCCCCAAGTGGTGGATAGGGCTGGAAGCGGTGGATCGCAACTGGGGTTGCGATGCGGGTTCTTGCGATGCTACCCAAGTCTGGTAAGGAGTACGGAAGAACTCTTCCTGACTATGCCCAGGGCTTTGAGTATCGATCGGAGGTCTGGTCCCATGTTGGCGCGGAGGCGTAATGGGTTCTAATGGCGGCATATCGGTAAGCGAGGCTTGCCGCGTGGGCATCGCCGCCCTCCCCCGTTCGTCCTCGTCGGTTTTCGAGGTCGAACGGGGAGGAGGGGGAGGGGGCGGACCGCCCCTTTGGACCGGTACCGGGAGGTCACCCTGTATGGCAGCGATGAGCCCGGGTCCGATGGTCTGCATGAGCTCAACGAATTGAGCTTCCAGCACGGACCGTAGCGAAGCCGATAAGGAGGGATCCGCACCGAAAGGGGGTCCTCCTGCACGGACATCGCGCTCCTTCGAGGCCGAGTGCTTCTGCTTAGTAGCTTTCGGCACTTTGATGACCACTGGTGGCACTGTGGAAGGAAGAGGTACCTGAACCGAGGAGACCGGGGCAGGCACCGACGTCGAGCTCGTGGATGGTGTCGGGATGAACGATGCCGGTTTCACCACACTCGATGCAGGAGGGGTCGATACCGGTTTCGCCCGAACCGGGGAGGTATCGGATGAAGTGGAGGCTGAGGGATCCTTAGCTGCGTCCATCTTGAACATCGATTCCCACAATAGGCAACGCCGCTTGAATGAGCGTGCCGTAAGGGTAGAGCAAGGCCTGCACGATTTCGGGATGTGGTCAGGGCCCAAACACTGCAAACAGCGCCAGTGAGGGTCCGTGAGTGAAATCGCGCGTTGGCACTTGCTGCACTTTTTAAACCCGGTGATTGGCCGGGACATAGGCCGGAAAATCTCCGCCGCGAGGTCGAAGCCAGTGGGCCTGAGCCACGTGGCCGGCCCGTTCGACCCGCCGGAGGAAATAATCTTCTTTTTTTTTTACTGAAAAAGAAAAGTACTGTTAACTGTAATTAAAAGAAAGCGAAAACGCGGACAAGGAAGGCAAATTTAACTGAATTCAGCTAGCGCATGATGAAGTTGAACTTCTCAGCTCCGCGGAAAAGAAAGAACTGAGGAGACACGCCCGGATCTCCGGGCGGGAAGGCACCGGCGCATGCGCGGTGCGGGCATCTAGAAACTTTAAGTTTCTACAAGCAACACGTGCTTGTGAGACGTCCGTACCGGGGCTCTGTCTGATGACATCACCCACTAGTGAGAATACCTGCCTGCTTGTCCTGGGATAAGTAATTTACTTGGATTTCAGCAAAGCCTTTGATACAGTTCCTCATAGGAGGCTGTTGAACAAACTTGAAGGGCTGAAGTTAGGACCCAAAGTAGTGAACTGGGTCAGAAACTGGCTGTCGGACAGACGCCAGAGGGTGGTGGTTAATGGAAGTCGCTCGAAGGAAGGGAAGGTGACTAGTGGAGTCCCTCAGGGTTCGGTGCTGGGGCCAATCCTGTTCAATATGTTTGTGAGTGACACTGCTGAAGGGTTAGAAGGAAAAGTGTGCCTTTTTGCAGATGATACCAAGATTTGTAACAGAGTAGACACCGAAGAGGGAGTGGAAAATATGAAAAAGGATCTGCAAAAGTTAGAGGAATGGTCTAATGCTTGGCAACTAAAATTCAATGCAAAGAAATGCAGAGTAATGCATTTGGGGATTAATAATAGGAAGGAACCGTAAATGCTGGGAGGAGAGAAGCTGATATGCACGGATGGGGAGAGGGACCTCGTGATAGTGTCCGAAGATCTAAAGGCAAAAAAACAGTGTGACAAGGCAGTGGCTGCTGCAAGAAGGATGCTGGGCTGTATAAAGAGAGGCGTAGTCAGTAGAAGGAAGAAGGTATTGACGCCCCTGTACAGGGTCATTGGTGAGGCCCCACTTGGAGTATTGTGTTCAGTTTTGGAGACCGTATCTGGTGAAAGACGTAAGAAGACTTGAGGCGGTCCAGAGGAGGGCGACGAAAATGATAGGAGGCTTGTGCCAGAAGACGTATGAGGAGAGACTGGAAGCCCTGAATATGTATACCCTAGAGGAAAGGAGAGACAGGGGAGATATGATTCAGACGTTCAAATACTTGAAGGGTATTAACGTAGAACAAAATCTTTTCCAGAGAAAGGAAAATGGTAAAACCAGAGGACATAATTTGAGGTTGAGGGGTGGTAGATTCAGGGGCAATGTTAGGAAATTCTACTTTACGGAGAGGGTAGTGGATGCCTGGAATGCGCTCCCGAGAGAGGTGGTGGAGAATAAAACTGTGACTGAGTTCAAAGAAGCGTGGGATGAACACAGAAGATTTAGAATCAGAAAATAATATTAAATATTGAACTAGGCCAGTTACTGGGCAGACTTGCACGGTCTGTGTCTGTGTATGGCCGTTTGGTGGAGGATGGGCAGGGGAGGGCTTCAATGGCTGGGAGTGTGTAGATGGGCTGGAGTAAGTCTTAACAGAGATTTCGGCAGTTGGAACCCAAGCACAGTACCGGGTAAAGCTTTGGATTCTTGCCCAGAAATAGCTAAGAAGAAAAAATTTAAAAAAAAAAAAAAAATTTAAACTGAATCAGGTTGGGCAGACTGGATGGACCATTCGGGTCTTTATCTGCCGTCATCTACTATGTTACTATGTGTATACCTGCCTTCATCCAATAGTTCCAGATGACCTTAAATCCGCCAATTTGAATCTTGGAGTTTAGCCATAGGGTCTGATACGTTGATTTAAGTATTGAAATAGGTGTTAAGTTATTAACGTATCATAAGGTTTTCCATGTATCAACTAATATTCTATTTTCTTTATATAACCTAGGCATTTTGATACTGAGAACATGGCTTAATCTCAGAGGAAACATGAGTTGCCCTTCCATCGTTAACCAATCTGGGAACTTTTCCATGAGCTCTGGGAGGATTCAATACATACCTTGATGCATAATATAGGATTGGTGATACCTATAAAAATTAGGAAAATTTACTCCACCCTCTGTGATTGGCTTTTGTAAAGATACTAGAGCAATTCTTGCAATTTTACCCAGCCAAATAAATTTTGTAAGAATACTATTCAATTTTTTATAAAAGGACCCCGGAAAAAAACACTATTAACATACCCATCTGGTAACAAACCACAGGTAAAATCATCATTTTAATAGTTTGAGCTCTCCCCCATCAAGATAGATGTAATGGGTTCCGTTGCTCACACATTTCTGTGACCTTTTACAATAAAAATTTCTCATTCACTTTCATTGTCTCATCCAGTATATTTTTTATCCAAATGCCTAAATATTTTATTCCCTCTTCCTTCCAAAGAAAGGGAAATGAATCAAATAATCCTTTTGTACAATGTACATTTAGTGGAAGAATTTTTGATTTACTCTAATTTATTTTGTATCCTGAAAATTTCCCAAATTTCTCTATCAAATCCAGCAAATGTGGAATGGTTGTTTCAGGATTCCTCAAATGAAGCAATATGTCATCTGCATAAGCGGAGACTTGTGTAAGGAATACCCTGTATCTCCTTTGCCTGTTGAATAGCTAGCATGACAATCTTATCAGTCAAATAATGAAAAAAAAAACAATGCCAACAAAAGTATCTACCGCAAGCACAATACATCTTGTGCAAAATAACAAGAAAATTATACAGTACAGAGTATTGTTAGTACACAATAAATAGAGGTGGAGTGGAATATAGACTGAAACAACAAGGAAAATTACTACAAGGAAAATAAAGATGGAACTAGACCAGTGCACTCAAACTCGCAGTCTATGGGCCACATATGGTTCCCCAGGTTCCATTTTGCAGCATGCAGATCTCACACACTGGGCAGGAAGAGAGGCTCTGGCACCAGCATCAGCTGACTTGAAACTTTCTGCTGCTATTGCATATGCTGGGACTCCTGCCTTCGCATATCTGCCGGGACTTATTACCTTTCTCTAGCCTGCTGGTCAGGGGGTGTGGAGACAAGACGAAGGCAGGAGTCCTGGCAGATACGCGAATGCTAGAATTCTGGCATACGCAACAGCAACAGGAAGTTTCAAGTCAGCTGATGCCAGCGCCTCTCTTCCTGCCCAGTGTGCGAGATCGCGAACACACCAGGGGCGCAAAATAGAGGTATTGCTGGGGAGGGGAGGAAGGGAGAAAGGGTACTGCTGGACAGGGGGGAGGTAAAAGGAAGGGAGAAGAGATGCTGCTGGGCCTGGCAGAAAAGGAACGAAAGGTGCAATACACTGGAGGGGAGGGTGAAATGGTGCATGGGGTGGGAAGGAGGGATGCCACTGAGGGAAGAAGCATGGATAAAGAGAGAAAGCGTGCAGGAGGCAGAAAGTGTTAGACTCATAGAAAGGGCAAGATGGATGGGGAGGACAAAGTAGAGAACGAGAAATGTTACACTGGGGAAGGGGGAGAGGGCAGAGAGTGAAAAGTTGGACTCATGGAGGGAGAGAGCGAGAGATGTTTGGTTGAGGGAAGGAGGACCAGAGGAGATGCACGCAGGAGGAAGAGAGAAACAAATGTTGGACTGGTGGGAAGCAGGGAGAAATGTTGGACTGGGAGGGGGGCCAGAAAGTAGGAAGGAAGGAAGAGGGACTGCAGGGGGGCAGAAAGGAGGAAGGGAAAGAGAAATGTTACACTGGGGGGAAGGAGAGAGATGTCCAACCATGGAAATAGGGAAAGAAGGAGAGAGATAGGAAGGGAAGGTAAGACATGGAAAAGTAGATTTTGAGAAGATAGCAGAAAAATGGAAAAACTGAATGTTAAGTTAATGCCAAAGATGAATGCAAAGCTAATTAACTGTGGTTGACAGGGTACTCAAGCTTAAATAAGAAGATAGGAAAAGTATACTCTAATGAATACTAAATGTATACAGATAAAACTTTCTCCTTTATGTTCAAAAAGATTATTTGCCTTAGTACAGGGGTACTCAAATGTTCGATCGTGATCAACCAGTAGATCGCAAAGGCAACGTGAGTCGATCACGTTGCCTTTGCAATCTTTTTCCCCCTGTTGCTTCCCCAAGCCAGGCCTGACGTCGGAGAGGAAGTTCTGGGCCAGACAATCGCTGCCTGGCTGGCCTGGAACTTCTTCCCCGACGTTAGAATTGACGTCGGAAGTGAAGTCATGTGGGCTCGGTGCTTGTACGTGCCAGGCCTGGCTCGGGGAAGCAGCAGGGAGAAATCGCGTTGATGGCTTGGGGGTGGGGGTAGGGAAAGAATCGTGGAAGTGGAGAAATCAGCACGAAGACATAGAACTGATCAAAGATATAGAAAACATCACTTTGCGTGGGGACACAGTTCTGCTAGGGGACTTCAACATGCCCGATGCAGATTGGAACACACTCTCTGCTACTACCTGTGGCAGCAGAAAAATATTAACCTCCATAAAGGGCGCACGACTAAAACAAATGGTACTGGAGCCCACTAGAAACCAGGCAATACTGGATCTGGTACTCACCAAAGGAGACAGGGTCTCAGAAGTATCAGTAGGCGACACACTGGCCTCCAGCGACCATAACATTTAAACGATCGAGTTGCCATGTATTACCTCTGCAAAATGCATTATCTTCTGTTATATATAATAATCTTCTGTGATAAGTATTATCTTCTGTGAACTTGAAGTATCATAACTCTCTACTGTTACTGTAATACACTCCTATCCTGAAATGTAATTCTACTGGAACTACCCAGATATCTTCTATAATGTAATCCGCCTAGAACCGCAAGGCACAAGCGGAATAGAAATACCTAATGTAATGTAATGTAATAACATGGTATGGCTTAACCTCAAGAGAGATTTCTCTAGATCAAACACAGCGACGAGAGCCCTCAGCTTTAGAGGCACAGACTTCAAACGCATGGGAGATTTTGTTCATCGAGAGCTGCAAAACCAAGCACAAACTGACAACATGGAGACTGTGGTCAACTCTGAAATCCACCCTCCATGAAGCAACAAATCGCTATATAAAAACAGTTAGCAAAAGCCGGAGAAACAAAAGACCCCAGTGGTTCAGCACTGAAATTTCGGACCTCGTTAAAGAGAAGAAAAAGCACAGTTACTTACCGTAACAGGTGTTATCCAGGGACAGCAGGCATAAATTCGCTATCTTTCACCCTAAATCAGATCGAACTTTGGATGTCAGCGTTTAGACTAAAGCTAAACCCAGAAAAAACCAAACTCTTCTTAGCATCCCCAAATGACAAAATTAAGGAAACCACGATACACATCAATGGTCTTGACTATTCTATTGAGCAATCACTAAAAATACTAGGTGTCACTTTAGACAAGCACCTCACACTGGAGAAACACACCGACCTAGTATTTAAGAAAAGCATCTCGGTGCTCTGGAAACTCCGCACCATTAAAAAATACTTTGATGACGCCTCCTTTCGTCTGCTGGTCCAATCTTCCATTCTTAGTGTCCTGGACTACTGTAACATCATTTATCTAGGCGCCTTCAAGAAAATCACCAGAAAGCTGAGACTGGTCCAAAATACCGCCATCCGCCTTATCTTTGGCCTGAAGAAATGGGATCACATATCCCCTTTCTACCACAAGCTCCACTGGCTGCCATTCGAATCCAGAGTCCTATTTAAGTTCTCTTGCATCTGCTACAAAACCGTCTCTGGTATGTCACCAGCCTATCTTTACCCCCACTTCAACCTGAACTATAATAAGAAGAGCCCCCGCAGAACAACTCTATTCGCTTTTCCCTCACTGAAATCGTGTCACCTTAAAAGATTCCTCGAACGAACTTTCTCTTTCCAAGCGGCCAAACTAAACTCATGGCTCGCCCAAATCATACTTGACAGCTATTCATACCTCCCCTTCAGAAAAAAGCTCAAAACTCTACTTTTTAACGGACCAAATCCCTAACGCCGTAACGTTACCCCCTCTCCACCTTAAAAAACTGATGAAACCCCTCCTTTGCAACAGACCTATCCCTTAGCCCACCCTTCCCCCATCTAAACCCTCCTCTTCCCTCTCCCCCCCTTACTTTCCCACCCCCCCCTCCAAGTTGGTTGCCCCCCCCCCCTGTTTCCAACTAATATGCTCTTATCTAATTTCCTCTCTTAAACTCTATTGTATCCTACTGCAGCACTCTGTATGTATCCCGTATTGTATCCTACTGCAGCACACTGTATGTATCCCGTATTTAGCCCTTCCCCCTCCTAAATCGTCTATGTAAACGAGTTCGTCCCCACGATTGCCTTGTTATGTTCTTATTTTTTCGAACCGCACTGTATGTAATTCATCTACCTGTTGTGAACCGCCTTGAACTCCCTGGGTATGGCGGTATACAAAATAAAATATTATTATTATTATTATATATTCTCACATATGGGTGACGTCATCTACGGAGCCCCAGCGCGGACAGCTTTTCAAGCAAACTTGATTGAAGTTTCAAGTTTGCTACACTGCACCACACATGTGCATGCCTTCTTGCCCACTAGAGGGTGCATCCCCACCTCGTGGTCCTCAGTTCCATAACCAGCAAAGAAGCCATCCCCGGGGAGGAGGGCGGGTTGTGAGCATATATGCCTGCTGTCCCTGGATACGTGTTACGGTAAGTAACTGTGCTTTATCCCAGGACAAGCAGGCATGATATTCTCACATGTGGGTGACCTCCAAGCCAACCAAAAAAGGGCAGGTGGGAGGATGGCAATTTAGCAAAACAGGTTACGTAACACCGACTGGCCAAACCGGCCGTCGCTTCTGGACAAAGTGTCCAGACAGTAGTGGGAGGTGAACGTATGAACCGAAGACCAAGTGGCAGCTTTACATATGTCCTCCACAGGAGTAGACCGGAGGAAAGCAACAGAAGCTGCCATAGCCCGGACCTTATGCCCCATGACTCGACCATGGAGCGTGAGACCAGCCTGAGCGTAGCAAAAAGAAATACAAGCAGCCAACCAGTTGGACAAGGTGCGCCTGGAAACAGGATGTCCCAACCGATTAGGATCAAAGGACAAAAACAATTGAGGAACCTTCCGATGAGACTTGGTACGTTGGAGATAAAAGGCCAACGCCTTCTTACAGTCAAGCGTGTGAAGCGCCGCCTCACCAGGATGAGAGTGGGGCTTCGGGAAGAACAATGAACTGATTGAGGTGGAAATCAGACACAACCTTAGGCAAAAATTTAGGATGGGTGCGAAGAACCACCTTGTCATGATGAAACACAGTAAAAGGTGGATCCGCAACCAAAGCCTGCAGCTCACTAATCCGACGAGCGGACGTGAGCGCAAGCAAAAAGACTACCTTCCAAGTGAGAAACTTAAGATGAGATTTGTCGATAGGCTCAAAAGGAAGCTTCATCAGTTGAGCTAAGACCACATTAAGATCCCAAACTACAGGAGGAGGTTTCAGAGGAGGGTGAACATTCACGAGACCCCTCATGAAACGAGTTATCAGAGGATGAAGAGAAAGAGACCGACCCTCGAGATGCCGATGGAACGCCGCAATGGCACTGAGATGCACCCGAATGGAAGTCGTCTTCAGCCCAGACTTAGACAGATGCAACAAATATTCCAGCACCGAAGACACTGGAACTGAACTCGGGTCCAGATGGTTCGAGGAGCACCAAGATGAAAATCTGGTCCACTTCTGGGAATAACAAAGCCTAGTCGAGACCTTGCGCGAGGCTTCCAAAATCTCCCTCACCGACTGAGAAACAGGAACCGAAGTCAAGGGGAAAGGAACCAAGCGGTCAGATGTAAAGACTGAAGATTGGAATGTAACAGCGAACCCCGACTCTGAGACAGCAGAGAGGGAAAAACAGGCAGAAGCAGAGGTTCCCTGACACTGAGTTGAAGGAGCAGGGAGAACCAGTGCTGTCTGGGCCAACGAGGCGCAATGAGAATCATAGTGGCTCTGGTCGATTTGAGATGTACCAACTTTCTCAAGATCAGAGGAAAAGGAGGGAACGCATAAAGGAACCTCCCCCCCAGTCGAGAAGGAAGGCATCGGCCTCGAGACGGTCCCGGGAGTACATCCGAGAACAATAGAGGGGCAGTTTGTGAGTCTCCGGGGAGGCAAACAAATCCACCTGAGGAGTCCCCCAGCGGTCGAAGACCTCGCGTAGAACCCGGGAGTTCAGCAACCACTCGTGCGGCTGGAGAAGACGACTGAGTTTGTCTGCCAGACAGTTCCTCTCTCCCTGAATGTAAACTGCACGTAGGAAGATGTTCTGGGAGACCGCCCATTCCCAAAGGCGCAGGGCTTCCCGGCACAGGGACCAAGAGCCCGTTCCGCCCTGTTTGTTCACATAATACATTGCCACCTGGTTGTCCGTCCGCACGAGGACTACCTGATCGTGTAGCAAGTGGCAGAACGCTCGAGCCGCCAGAAAAATGGCCCGAAGCTCCAACACATTGATGTGACAAAGACGGTCCTCTGCCGACCATAGACCCTGAGTCCGCAGACCGTCGAGATGAGCCCCCCACGCGTACTCCGAGGAGTCCGTGGTCAGGGCCTTGCGATGCGGAGGAACGAGAAAGAGCAAACCCCCGGAAAGATTGGAAGAGTTGGTCCACCAACGGAGCGAGCGTCTCAAAGGAGTCACCGTTATCGGACAAGAGACTGGGTCGCGATCCTGACGCCACTGCGAGGCCAAAGTCCACTGAGGAAGCCTCAGATGCAAGCGGGCGAACGGAGTAACGTGGACCGTCGATGCCATGTGGCCCAGAAGAACCATCATGCGCTGAGCCGATACTACAGGCATCAGCGAAACCTGGCGACTCAATCGAAGCAGGGCCTCCAACCGAGGGGGGGGGAGGAACGAACGGAGGCGAACCGTGTCCAGCACGGCTCCGATAAACTGAAGGGATTGAGTCGGGCACAATTGAGACTTGGGAAAGTTCACTTCGAACCCCAGACGTTGAAGGAAGATGATAGTCTGTTGGGTCACTGAGATAACCCCCTCCCTGGTCGATGCCTTGATCAGCCAATCGTCCAGGTAGGGAAAGACCTGCAGCCCCCGAGATCTCAGGGCTGCAGTAACTACCACCATACACTTCGTGAAGACTCGAGGGGACGAAGCCAGTCCAAAGGGGAGGACCCGATATTGAAGGTGCAACTCCCCCACCTGAAACCGTAGGAACTTGCGGAAGGCAGGATGCACCGGAACATGAGTATATGCTTCCTTCAAGTCCAGGGAGCACATCCAGTCCCCTTCCTCCAAAAGAGGGTATAAAACCGGAAGCAACAACATACGGAACTTCTCCCGGACCAGGAACTTGTTGAGCTTCCGGAGGTCCAAAATGGGGCGTAAGTCCCCGGTCTTCTTTGGGACCAAAAAGTAGCGGGAGTAAAACCCCCGCCCCCGCTGTTCGGGGGGAACCCGCTCCACCGCCCGAAGGCTCAACAAGGCCCTGGCTTCCGCGAGGAGTAGGGGAAGCTGGGCTTGATTGCACGGAGAAGCCCCCGGCGGATGTTCCGGCGGCGTGACTAAGAAATTTAGCGAGTAGCCCTCGGAGATGATCCGAAGCACCCAAGCATCTGAGGTGATCCCGGTCCAGGTCGCATGAAAGGCCCGCAGCCGACCCCCGATGGGAAGGGGGTCCGGCGAGAGTGCGGAGGGGGCCCGCCCCCATCCGCACATCATGTCAAAAAGACGGCACCGGCTTGGACGCCCCCTGTGCCTGAGGTTTTGGTTGGCCCGCTCTACCCTGTCGCGGGGGGCGCCGGGGCGGAGGCCTCGAGAAAGCCGGCGTGGACTTTTGCGGGTATCGCCGCGGGGGAGGTCTGAATGGCTTCTGCGGCGGGACCCGAGGTTTAGGACGGACCAAGGAGGCGATGGAGCGCTCATGTTCCGACAGTCGTTTGGTCGCCGCCTCCAGGGACTTGTCGAATAATTCCGATCCAACTCACGGTAGATTGGCCAGACGCTCCTGCAAGTTCGGGTCCATATCAACCGTACGGAGCCATGCTAGTCGGCGCATCGCCACTGCAAAGGCGGAGACCCTCGAGGCCAGTTCAAATGCGTCGTAAACAGCGTGGAACAGGTACAGACGCAATTGAGACAAATTGGCCATGAAAGTAGCAAACCCCTCCTTATGGGAATCTGGCATGACCCCATGGTAACGGGGCAAGTCTTTCACCATGCGTCGAAGATAGGAGGAAAATGTAAAGGCATAATTGAGGACCCTGGTAGCCATCAATGAATTGGAATAGAGGCGGCGACCAAACTTGTCTAGGGTCCGCCCTTCCCGTCCGGGAGGAGTTGCCGCTGAAACCCTCGAGGGCTGCGATTTCTTCAGCGCCGACTCGACAAGTAACGACTGGTGAGACAGTTGTGTCTTCTCGAAGCCCTTACATGGGATGGTCCGGTACTTGGACTCCATCTTAGACGGCACCGCTGTGACTGTAAGAGGGGATTCCAAATTTCTCAGGAAGGTCTGGTGGAGGACCTTATTGAGAGGCAGCCGAGGAGTTTCTCTCTGGGGAGTGGGCAAGTCTTGCTCCTCCAAAAACTCTTTCGTATATTGAGAACCCGCGAGTAAGTCCAGGTCCAAAGCACGTGCCACATCCTGCACGAATCTGGAAAATGAGGAGGGCCTGGAAGGAGTTCGAGAAGCCCGTGCCGCCAAAAAGGAGGGGGAAACCTCACGGGAATACTGAGGCTCCCTACTAGACCTCGACCCCCAGGAGGCCACATCCAGGGACCTTGAAGGGGTCGGGGATCGCCTATGCCCCGATGAGCCCTTGGGAGAAGTCCCCGGGGTACGAGGCACCGAGGCACGCCCCCTCCGTCTCGGCGAGGAGCCTCTCGAACCCCTGCCCTCGGAGGAACGGAAAAGCCTCGGGTTGTCGAGGCAGAGCTCCGAGACCCGCAACGTCTCACCCCCGGTCGGCGAGGAGCGACCGCGTCTCCGAGGAGAACCCCGAGAACGCTTGGGCTTCCTCAGCCGACACCTCGCCCGAGGCCGGCCCGAGGGCGAGGAGCCCCGGGAGGACCTCGAGGAAGAGGAAGAAGAAGAGATCCTCCTAACCCGACGCACCTTGTCCCGAGGCCGCACGCTCCGCTCAGGTTGGTCAACCAAGGCCGAGGTCGAGGGCAAGGTCGGGGTCGAGACCGGGAGAACCCCGGGGGCCGAAGCAGAGGGGACCGAGACCGAGGCCGAGGCCGCCGACGCCGGAGCAGTCGAGAACGAGGCCGGAGCAGTCGAGAACGAGGCCGGAGCAGTCGAGGACGAAGCCTGCTGCAGGTGTGCGAGGGCCCCGGACAGCTCCGAGGCAATCAGCGCTCGGAGCAGGTCCTGGAAGACCAGAACCCCCATCATGGCGGGTAGGTCCGGGGCCATCGGGTGCTCCCTGGAGGGCGACCTCGGTCTCGAGTATTCCCTCGGGGTACCCGACTTCGACACTCGGGGCGGGGCCGAGGACGACCCACCCGCCGTCGAGGAGCCCGAGGATGGCTTCTTCGCAGACCCTGGAGTCGAGGAAGGAAGCGAGGACTTACCCTGGGCAGGCTTCGTTGAGGTAGCAGGCTTGGATGAAGCCGAAGGTCGCGGCGAGATCGAGGTACCCGAGGCCGAGGTCAAGGCCGGGGCCGAAGCCGAGGCCGACGTCGAGGCCTTTGCCGCCGCGGGGTCCACAGCAAAGAGCTCCGCCATTCGGGCACGGCGTCTGCGGAGCGCTCGAGACTGAAAAGTCGAGCACCTATCACAGGACTCTGTAGGATGCTCAGGACCCAGGCAGAGCAAGCACCACCGGTGTGGATCGGTGATAGAGAGCAACCGATCACACCGGGTGCACTTTTTAAAGCCCGTCAAGGGACGGGACATGAACTCAAAAAATGGCCGGGAACGAACGATGTCCCGCGGCCGCGGCTACCGGGAGCCCCGGAGCCGAACAAAAACCTTTATATTTTTTTTTTTTACGTTAACTAATACACGAACGAAGAAAAACAACAAATGAACCACAGCGACCGAGCGAAAACACCCAGCCGCGGTGTCAGAAGGCAAAAGCTAAAGAGCACAATTTCCACAGGGCTTCTGGCTCCGCGGAAAAAACTGAACTGAGGACCACGAGGTGGGGATGCGCCCTCTAGTGGGCAAGAAGGCATGCACATGCGTGGTGCAGTGTAGCAAACTTGAAACTTCAATCAAGTTTGCTTGAAAAGCTGTCGGCGCTGGGGCTCCGTAGATGACGTCACCCACATGTGAGAATATCATGCCTGCTTGTCCTGGGATAAAAGCATTTATTGCCTACAAACATCTAGGAAAGCAGGAGGCAAAAGAAGACTATCTCAACAGGTCTAAAGTTGTCAAAAAGGCAGTCAGAGAGGCCAAGCTCCGATTAGAGGAGAATCTAGCACGAAACATTAAGAAAGGGGATAAATCCTTCTTTAGGTACATTAGTGACAGGAAAAGAAACAAGGATGGGATAGAACGACTCAGACAATCGGACGGGAATTATGCAGAATCGGATTCCACTAAGGCCGAACTACTAAATGAATACTTCTGCTCGGTCTTCACCTGTGAGGCGCCGGGATCCGGTCCACAGTTACAGACAAGGGAAAGCCAGAAAGACCCGTTTCAAGACTTCAAGTTTACGTCCAGTAGCGTCTACTGCGAACTTTCAAGATTCAAAGTGAACAAAGCCATGGGACCAGACAACCTACACCCCAGGGTGCTCAGAGAGTTGAGTGAAGTCTTGGCTGAACCATTATCAGTGCTCTTCAATCTTTCCCTAAGCACGGGAAGAGTCCCCTTGGAATGGAAAACAGCTAACGTTATTCCACTCCACAAAAAGAGCTGCATGACAGAGACGGCAAATTACAGACCGGTGAGTCTCACATCCATGAGCAAACTCATGGAAACACTGATCAAACAGAAACTTGATACAATCCTGGATGAGGAAGATCTACGTGATCCACATCAACACGGATTTACCAAGGGCAGGTCCTAACAATCAAATCTGATTAGCTTCTTTGACTGGGTAACAAGACAACTAGATGCCGGGGAGTCCCTAGACTTAGTGTATTTGGACTTCAGCAAAGCCTTTGATAGCATCCCACACCGCATATTGTTGAACAAGCTGAAATCGCTGGGATTATGGGAAACACTAACTGCATGGGTTAAGGATTAGCTGAGCGGTAGACTTCAGAGGGTGATAGTAAATGGTACCCCATCCAAAACATCGGATGTGACCAGCGGAGTGCCACAAGGCTCGGTCTTGGGCCCAATCCTATTCAACATATTCATAAGTGATATGACCCAAGGGCTTAGAGGAAAAATATCATTGTTCGCCGACGATGCCAAACTGTGCAACATAGTAGGTAAAAGCACTTTGCCTGACAGTATGACGCAGGACCTACTACTATTGGAACAATGGTCATCGACTTGGCAGCTCAACTTCAATGCTAAAAAATGTAAAGTGATGCACTTGGGTAAAAGAAATCTGTGTAGAACTTACACGCTAAATGGTGAGACCTTAGCTAGGGCCACGGCAGAACGGGATTTAGGAGTAATCATTAGTGATGACATGAAAACTGCCAATCAAGTGGAAAAGGCTTCCTCCAAGGCAAGGCAAATGATGGGTTGTATCTGTAGAGGTTTTGTCAGCAGGAAGTCAGAAGTCATAATGCCACTGTACAGATCCATGGTGAGACCTCATTTGGAATATTGTGTTCAATTCTGGAGACCACATTACTGGAAAGATGTGCTGAGAATTGAGTCAGTACAGCGGATGGCCACCAGGATGGTCTCGGGGCTCAAGGATCTTCCGTATAAAGTAAAGCTGAATAAATTGCAGCTGTACTCGCTTGAGGAACAAAGAGAGAGAGGGGACATGATTGAGACATTTAAATATATCACGGGCCGTATCGAGGTGGAAGAGGATATCTTCCGTCTTATAGGACCCTCATCCACCAGAGGACATCCGCTGAAAATCAGGGGAGGGAAATTTCATGGTGACTCCAGAAAGTATTTCTTCACCGAAAGGGTGGTCGATCATTGGAACGAACTCCCACTGCAGGTGATCGAGGCCAACAGCGTGGCAGATTTTAAAAATAAATGGGATATTCAGGTGGGATCTCTAATGATGTAAAATCTGGGCGAAGGGTCACTGGAGTGGGCAGACTTGATGGGCTGTGGCCCTTTTCTGCCGTCATTTTTCTATGTTTCTATATTTCTATGATGGCTTGGGGGGGGCAGGGGGAAAGAGAAATAAAGGCAGAAATAAAGAGAAGGGCCAAGGGGAGAGAGAAAGAAAGGCAGAAAGAAAGAGGGGGGCAGGGGGAGACAGAAAGAAAGAAATATTGGCTTTACAGAAGAAGGAAGTGCAACCAGAGACTCATGAAATCACCAGACAAAAAGGTAGAAAAAATTATTTTTTCATTTTAGTGATCAAAATGTGTCCATTTTGAGAATTTATATCTGCTGTCTATATTGTGGACTATGGCCCCCTTTCACTAAACCGCAATAGCGGTTTTTAGTGCAAGGAGCCTATGAGCATCGAGAGCAGCGCAGGGCATTCAGCACAGCCAATGACAAGAGGCGAAGACAGGAGACTCATTTTAATGCGGAAAGAACAAGAATGGATATTTTGCATGTGCTCTGAAGGAACCAAAGGGCTCAATGCTAAAATTGAGTGGCATTTATTTTTTTAATCTAGCCTATGCTATATGGTTTTCTTTGATTGAACACTGAAGAAACAGCGTTATCAATTTAGCTTATCTATCAGCTGTTTTATACTTCCGTGAGAAGTTTCCACAGTGGTTACCAGCAGCGCAGTGTTCGGCTATGAGAAATCAGCTGTGAGTGAGCCCACCGTGATGACGTCAGATGCCGGACGTGGATAAAAGAGAGCAGTTCAAGGCAGCAGCCATCTTTGTCAATTTGAGCAATAAAATTACTGCCGAGTAAGTTTGGACACAGAGGAAGGTCTTTCCATTATTTCTGCTCTGACACTGCTGTATTTTGTTTGTTTTGTAGGAGTCCATCACCCTGACGCAGCCATACAGCGAAACGCTTGCTAGCTTCACGTCAGTGAAAATGGACCAGCAAAGACAGCAGGAGATTCACTATACCTGCAGCATTTAAATTCACCCTGCCTAAGCTAAGTTCTTTTGTTTGCTATAATTTTTGACAAATGACAAATGAGTTGGTTATAAGAATTTAAGGACTGTTTAACAAATTGCTAGGCAGGAGAGGGAGTGAGGCCGATTTCCCTATCTAGTGCAGTTGTATAGTTAACATACTTACAACGCACGGGGATCAGAGGCCTCTTTCCCTTGAAAAACTTTTTTAACATTCAAGATAATTTAGAAACATAGAAACATAGAAACATGACGGCAGAAAAGGGCTATAGCCCATCTAGTCTGCCCACTCTACTGACCCACCCCATTAAGTCTGAGTACTAATGACCTAGTTCCTTAACTCGATTCTCGTAAGGATCCTACTAGGGCATCCCATTTATTCTTAAAGTCAATAACGCTGGTGGCCTTGATCACCTGCTCTGGAAGCTTGTTCCAGTGATCTACAACCCTTTCTGTGAAGAAATACTTCCTTATGTCACTATTGAATTTCCCTCCTCTGAGTTTGAACGGATGCCCCCTTGTGACCGAGGGTCCCTTGAGAAAGAAGATGTCTTCTTCCACCTCGACACGTCCCATGATGTATTTAAATGTCTCAATCATATCCCCCCTCTCCCTGCGCTCCTCTAGAGTGTAGAGCTGCAATTTGTTTAGTCTTTCTTCGTACGAGAGACCCTTGAGCCCCGAGATCATCCTAGTGGCCATCCGCTGAACCGAGTCAACTCTAAGCACGTCTTTACGGTAATGTGGCCTCTAGAATTGTACACAGTACTCCAGATGAGGTCTCACCATGGTTCTGTACAGCGGCATTATGACTTCAGCTTTGCGGCTAACGAAGCTTCTGTTGATACATCCCATAAGTTGCCTTGCTTTGGATGAGGCCTTCTCTACTTGTTTGGCGGCCTTCATGTCTGCACTGATGATTACTCCCAAGTCCCTTTCTTCTGAAGTCCTAGCTAGTGTTTCTCCATTTAAGGTGTAAGGTTTGCATGGATTTCTGCTACCGAGATGCATAACCTTACATTTCTTAGCGTTGAAGCCCAGCTGCCATGTCGAGGACCAGTTTTCCAACGTAAGCAGATCCTGCGTCATACTATCCTGCAGATTGCTTTCACTTACTATATTACATAGTTTGGCGTCATCAGCGAATAGAGTTACTTTACCCTGAAGCCCTTGGGTCAAGTCCCTTATGAATATGTTAAAAAGGAGTGGACCCAGGACCGAGCCCTGTGGCACTCCGCTGGTCACCTCCGATGTCTCAGAGAGGGTGCTGTTGACCACCACCCTCTGACGTCTTCCACTTAGCCAATCATTGACCCATGCAATTAGTGTCTCACCTAACCCCATCGATTTCATCTTGTTTAATAGTCTACGGTGTGGGAAGCTGTCGAAAGCCTTACTGAAATCCATGTTTGAGACAAGTCTAATAGAAATGCACTCACCACTGTTTCTATTTATAAAAGAGATTAATAGTTCAATAAGAGAGGTATTTTTTGTGAGTGTTTAGATTGATCTCTCTTAATCCTGTATAATTTTTGATTGATATAATCCGGAAGGTCCCCTGAAATGCACTCGGGCCATGGTGAGGTTTTATCCCATGGTGGATGGTTTTAACAAGCGGTTTTTTTATCTGAAGGTGGATTCCTCGGTGGTGCAGGTCACCAAGTGCATGTCTCTTCCCACGGATGGGAGGAGTAGTCCTGAAGGATGTTCTGGACCGACGCATGGATTTCATCCTTAAGTGTCTGTTTGACTCAGCCGCGGCTGGTGTCAAAGTGTGATGGCCTCATCTTTCATTGCTCGGGCATGTCATTCCAAGCTGTGCCATGATCCTGACACTGTGGTGCTGCGTGATTTCGATTTTATCATCTCTGGAGTGGATTACATGGCTGATGCCTTGTATGACATCTTGAAAGTTTTCGCCAAGCTTGGCGCCTACTCTATTTCCGCTCGAAGAATACTCTGAATCAGGCAATGGGCTGGTGATTCATCTTCTAAAGCTACATTGAACCAGTTGCCCTTCAAGGGTCAGCTCCTGTCGGCCCAGGTCTGGATTATCTTATGGCCAGTATTCAGGATCACAAATCCAAAGCATTGCCTGTGAGTAGGTCCCACCCTTCAGGCTGTTCTCATTTTTGCTCCTTTTGGTGTTCCCGTCCATACTCAGGTTCTTCCTCAGGACAGTGGTCCTCTTCGTCTGCCAAACCACACTTCAGCAGGACTAATCATCAGCAGTCAGAGACAAGATGGCCGGGGGCTTCCACTAAGAAACAGTTCTGACATCAGGCTGCTGTCTCCTCCGCCAGGCTCCTGATTTCCTGGATATTCTTAGTTACAGGAAACAATATGGAAATGTCATCAGCATACAAAAAGTAAGATACTTCAAAGGCCTTAAACACAGAGAACATTTCACTTAGATATATGGAAGAAACAAACAAAAACTGCAGACAATATGTACAAGATGCAGGCTATGTTTATATTTTCTTCATTATTTTGACTTAGATATATGGTACATTAAAAATAATGGGAAAGAAAGGAGAACCTTGTGATACCATATTTCAAGATTTTGATAGGGACAACTCATAAGGTTCTATTCTTTAAGAATACAGAGAACCACTGCACTACTGCATTTGAAATTCCACATTGAGCTAGTCTCTCCAATAGAATGTCATTGACCAGATCAAAGACAGCAGAGGTCTGATTGCATAACCATTGTTAGAATGCCCTTGTCTAAATTAGTTCTCAATCTGGTCAACAAAGCAAGGTCCGCCAGGCTCCTCCGTGCATCGGGAAGAGGTTGTCAGCCTTTCTGGCGGAATGGGAGTCCATCACCTCTGACTGCTGGGTTCTGGAGGTCCTCCGTTATGGCCACAAATTGGAGTTTCTCTGTCCTCTGAGTATTTTCTGGATTCTCCTGTGGTATGCCCCCGAGAAGGTGTTTCGGGTGCAAGGCATGGTCCGCTGATTTTTGGATCTTGCGGCAATTGAACCCATGCCAGAGTGAAACTTGGGCTCTGGGAGATACTCGATATACTTATCGTTCCAAAGACAGGATCTGACGACTGGAGACCGATTCTGGACCTCAAGGCAATCAATGTGGCTCTGAAAGTGCAACCTTCCACATAAAGATGATGCACTCAGTGATAGCATCAGTGGCACCAGGGGAGTTTCTGGCCTCACTAGATCTGACAAAGGCATATCTCCACATTCCTATTTTCCTGTACTACTGGAAGTTTCTGCATTTCCATGTCTTGGTGCAGCATTTTCAGTTTGTAGCTCTCCCCTTTGGATTGGCAACGGCACCCCGGACCTTCATCAAAGTGATGGTGGTGGTGGCGACCCATCTTTGCTCCCTGGGTGTCCTGGTTCACCTTTATCTGGATGATTGGTTAATCAGAGCTCCCTCTCTGTCCAAGGCGCATCAGGTAGTCCGTCAGGTGGTACAGTTGCTACAACATCTGGGCTGGGTGATCAACTTCAGAAAGCGTTACATTGAACCCACACAGGATTTGGAGTACCTGGGAGTGCGACTTCACATGGAGTAGAACAAAGTGTTTTTACCCGTGTCCCTTCAGGAGAAGCTTGAGGTCATCAGAACCTTTCTGGCCACTCTGACCCCGATGACATGGCAATATCTCTAGGTCTTGGGGATCATGGTGGCGATGATCGATGTGGTCCCATAGGTAAGAGCCAGACTATGTCCGTTGCAGGAGGCTCTGCTGTCACGCTGGAATCTGCAGCGGGACTCATTACTTGCGCCCCTGCCTTGGTCTGCGATGATGTGAAATAATATGGAGTGATAGTTGTGTCCAGGGCTCTCCCGCTCTGGATCTCAGATTGGGTGATCCTGTCAATGGATGCAAGTCTCAAGGGCTGGGGAGTAGTGTGCATGTCTGTTCCAGTGCAGAGCTGGTGGGCACCCTGGAGCGCAAGTTGTCGATCAATCTGGCCCTTCTCCATTTCCACGATCGTCTCAATTGTCAGGGGGGCACGAGTCCCTCTCTGAGTATGGAGGCTCGGCTGCTCTTTTGGTGGGCAGAGGCACCGTGGACAACTTTCAAGTAGACTTTCTCAGTCATCAGACACTGAACCCCAGAGAGTGGTCTCTTTCTATCGAAGAGCATTCAATTGAATAGTTCACCTGTGGGGATATCCTGGGTTCAATCTCAAGGCAACTGCAGTGATCGATTCTACAGCAAAGGCCTGGACGTTCTGATTCAGCCCTGGCCCCGGGAGGTTCTTTATGTCTTCCCTCCTTGGCTCATGATAGGGCATCTGTTGAGATGGATAGCATATCACGAGGGGCCGGTGATCCTTGTGGCTGTCAATTGGCTGAGGTGGCTGTGGTATGCTGATCTGGTTTGGGTCTTACAGGATCGGGGGCTTCAGTTGCCTTGTCATTTTCGCCTCCTCATGCAGGGGCCAATGGCGTTGATCTTATGGCATGGCTCTTGAGCACACGACCTTGATAGGCCAGGGCTTTTCGTCGGCAGTGATTGCCATGTTACTTCACAATAAACAGAAGTCCACAGTAGCAGCCTACGAGAAGGCTTGGAAGTGCTACCAACACAGTAGCACACTCCAACACAGTAGGACCCTTCTTATCCTTTGATTCCTCAGGTCCTGGAGTTTCTGCAGGATGGCCTGAAAAAGGGTCTTACGGTTGCTTTGCTCTGGATTCAGATTGCAGGTCTTTCATGTATGGGCCCATTGGCTGTACATTCGGATGTGGTACGTTTTCTGCGGGGCAAAGTTCAGCTGCGGCCTCCTTTGAGTCTTCCCTGTCCGACGTCAAAACTGCATAAATGAACCCAAACTGGCTTACAATGCATTCCAAAAAGCAATAAAAACCGCCCTATTCGACAAATTCATTGACCAAAACAGACCACCCATAAAACTAAAACAAACCCCCATAAAAACTATTCAATCTCTCAGGAAGCTCCAATTTTTCATGTATCCTTTACCCATGGAACTTAAATTAGTATGTAACTTGTTTATTTATTTATTTAACTTTTCTATTTTAGGCTCCTCATTATTCGCTGACTGTCCAGCCTTCTTTCAATGTGAACCGCCTAGAAGTCGCCTGCCTATGGTAGTATAGAAAAATAAAGTTATTATTATTATTATTAAATCTGGTTCTGCACTCTCTGGCTTGTCTGTCATATAAGCCTTTGGAGCAGGCATCTTTGATGAATCTCACAGTCAAAACGATCTTCCGTGTGGCTATAACTTCAGCCCGAAGAGTTTCATAGCTTCAAGCTCTTCATGCATATTACGGATTCCGCAGTGACACTGCATACTGTTCCTTCTTTCTTCCAAAGATTGTTTCTGATTTCCATGTGAATCAGGAAGTCTGGCTTCCTGCGTTTGCTTCCTCTTGTTCGAAGGACCAGGACAAGGTGCTGTGGTCCCTTGGGGAAGGAGGGGAAGAAGACCTGTGCATGATACTGGAGGTGAAACAGATCCCCTGAAATCCCCAGAATAATAGAAATATGACAATACTAGTCTTTAAGCCCGTTACATTAATGGGTGCTAGAGTAGATGTCTGTCTGTCTGGGTATTTTTTTTCTTTGTCTCTCTCTCCTTGCATGCTGCCTGTCTGTCATTTTTTCTGTCTGTGAATCTCCCTGTGCCTCCTTCCTATGTCCATAGTGCCCCTTTCTATGTTCTTAGTGCCCCCAGTGCCTCCTTCCTCCCCCTCCCTCCGATGCCAGCCTGCCTTCCATTGAAAACCCCCACCCCCTCCATTGCCTCCCATAACCCTTCCATTGAAACCCCCCCATGCCAGCCTGCCTGCCTCCCATCCCCCTGAGCAGCATATTTCCATGGAAATCCCCCCCGATGCTATCCTGCGTGCCTGCCTTCCATTGAACTCCCCACCCCCCTCCAATGCCAGCCTGCCTGCCTCCCATCCCCCTTCCACTGAACCCCCCCCCATGCCAGTCTGCCTCCCATTCCCCTGAGCAGCATGTTTCCATGGAACCCCCCCGATGCCATCCTGGCTGTCTGCCTTCCATTGAACCCCCCACCCCCTTCCGATGCCAGCCTGCCTGCCTCCCATCCCCCTTCTACCGAACCCCCCCCATGCCAGTCTGCCTCCCATCCCCCTGAGCAGCATGTTTTCATGGAACCCCCCCATGCCATCCTGTCTGCCTTCCATTGAACCCCCCCACCCCTTCTCCGATGCCAGCCTGCCTGCCTCCCTCCCTCCCATTCTCCTTCCACCTGCCTGACTCCCCCCCCCCACCCGGCCGCCGCTGACCCGGCACAACCGAAACCCCCATTGACCCTCCCACCGCTACAGGGCTGACAAACCCGGCAGGAGCAGCAGCGTCGCAGGCACACTAAACGCTGCTTCGGGTCTTCTACTGGCCTAATTTTCTTTGCCGCGTCCCTGATGTCATTAGGGACGCGGCAGAGGAAATTAGGCCAGTAGAAGACCCGAAGCAGCGTTTAGTGTGCCTGCGACGCTGCTGCTCCTGCTGGGTTTGTCAGCCTTGTAGCGGAGGGAGGGTCAACAGGGGGTCCAGCTTCGGCGTGTCGCTAGCAGCGGCTTGAAAAAAAGGAGACTGTGACGTTAAGCGCGCATGCGCACTTGTGCCATCGCGATGGAACAGGGAACACGACTTTCGAGTGCGCATGCGCGCTTAACAATTTATTATTATTGATATTCATAGGCCTGAAAGTAGGCCTAAAAGACACCATGAATAAAAACTGTCAGCTTTTACACAATCTCGTCTTGCTGAGATAAGCAAGTCAAGCAAAGTGAAATGCTGAGAAAGCAAGTCATGTGGAAATTATTTCTTCACATAACAACTAACATGGACATCTGCTGAAAGTATCATAAAAATAAGGAAGCAAAAATAAGAGGATTACCATATACCATTGACCAAGAATATAAAATTAACTATTATACAAGAAAGGTACCGGAATAGGCAGACCCTTATGACCCTTACTGGAAAGATTGATGACCTTGATATTGAAATGGCATATGTCAGGGAATTAGCTAGGTTTTTGGTAAATGACAAGGGCGTCACGCGAGGTATCACTCAAAACAAGTAAAATTGTAAACCAATTAATAAACTGATAAGTATAATGACGTTTATAAGTAACCAATAGAAACTAGAAGCCCTAACATATAAAATCTTAGATCCTCAAGCTACACATGAAAAAGGACACCAACTGGACATCGTAGCATACATGCCCCAACAGACCAAACATCCAGAAATTCAAACCTCAAACGGAAAATGGAACCGTTCCCTTTGGTCTGATCACTACACCTACTTCTTCGAAATCAATTGGTCCAGCAACAAATACACTCCGACTACTCAACAGACTACCTTCCTTTCATGCAAACATATAAATCCCACAGTATTCTGGTCAAAAACAGATTCCATAATACAACATTACACACCTAAAGACTTCATTTCTAAATGGAACCTACTAAGTAAGACCACCCTCAATGAACTAGCCCAGAAAACTTAAAACCAAAATCCTCCAAAAATCAGACAAGTGATTTGACAACGAACTACTCCAACTCAAAAGACAATGTAGACAACTGGAAAGAAAATGGAGAAAAAGAAACCAAGATTCCATAAAAACAGCATGGATAACAACAAACCGAAAGTACAAACAAAATCTGAAAGAAAAAAGAAGAACATACTACTCGAAACAAATTGGAGATGGACCTCAAAGACTCAAAAAATTATTCCAGCTACTAAAAGACCTCACAAACACAACACCTTACATAGAGAACAACAATTTGTCCCACCTACAAGCCACCCTCCTAGCTTCCTACTTCAAAAACAAAATCGCAATTATCAGAGCTTCTTTCAACGGAACATCCTCACACATAGAGTCATCATTTCCACCAATAGATAAAGAATCAGTCACAGCAGATAGAACCTAGTCTCATTTCTCACCTATAGATTGGACAGAATTCAACAATCTTTATAATAAATATAGCCATACAGCCTGTGACCTCAACCATTGCCCCACATACCTACTGAAAACATCAAGCACATTATTCCGCTCCCTGCTTCTACAATGGATATACTCTTCACTACTAGATGGTTATTTCCCACCAGAACTCAGTGAAATCATAATAACTCCGATATTAAAGGACCCTAAAGGAGCAACAGACCAACCATCCAATTACAGACCCATTGCCTCAATCCCATTCTACATTAAACTGATGGAAGGTCTCGTAGCCAAAACTCTAGCCTCTTTCCTAGAGAATCACAACATGCTCCACCCCACACAATCAGGATTCCGAGTCAAATACAGCACGGAAACACTTCTAGGAACACTAATGGACACTCCAAGACAACACCTCAGTACAGGCAAAAAAATACTGCTGATACAATTAGACCTTTCTGCAGTCTTTAACTTGGTCGACCACGACATGCTTCTACAAACTCTCGACTCAATAGGAATCTCTGGCAAAGTACTTGCATGGTTTAAAGGATTCCTACAATCAAGAACTTACAGAGTCAAAACAATGCAAGAAAAATCAGAACCTTGGTCCAATCCCTGCGGAGTTCCCCAAGGATCACCCCTATCACCTACTCTATTTAATATATATATAGCTTCCCTCAGCTACTACCTGGATAATCTTGGCATAATTTCATACAGCTACGCAGATGACATCACTATTCTTCTACCCTTCAACCAACCAGAATCCTTCATAGCAAACACAATACACAGAACCCTCGAATCAATGGCTATATGGATGACAGAGCACAAATTAAAACTTAACCCTGACAAAACAAATTTCATTCTACTTGAAAATGACAAAACTCCGACGTTAACTAATCTTGTAATAAATTCATTTTCATACCCAATACAACCTACTTTAAAATTGCTTGGAATCACGATTGACAGAAGCTGTAACATGCAACCCCAAATTAACAAAATAATAAAGACATCATTCATGACCATGAGAAATCTGAGAAAAATCTGATCATTCTTCGAAAAGAAGCAATTCCTACTACTGATACAATCTCTAATCCTTGGGATGCTGGACTACTGCAACATACTATACCTACCATGTCCCGCGACATTGATGAAGCAATTGCAGACAGTGCAGAATACAGCCCTGAGACTTGTCTATTCACTAAAAAAATATGACCATATCACAGAGGCATACCATGACTCGCATTGGCTTCCAATAGAAGTGAGAGTGAACTTCAAATTCTACTGCTTACTTTACAAGGCTATCAACGGAGAAAGCCCAACTTACTGGAATAATAGACTAAATCAATCCTCCTCAATCAGACACAGAAGAACACATTCACTATTCTATTACCCACCATCCAAAAATGTCAAACGAAAAAAACTTTATGACAACCTAATAGCCTCCAAAGCAGCTAAGTTGGACAAACAACTCACCACTCTGTTATCTTCATCCACAGATTACAAAACCTTCAAGAAAGAAATTAAAACCATACTCTTCAAAAAAAAACACGTTAAACCTATCCAGCACAACAATCCTAACCCAACATCCAACACTCTATAAACCCTTAGTACTCTCTAATTTTTCTAGTTACCAAACATTATCTAAAACCCATAATTCTCCCTTAAAATTTTATCTCATCGTTTAATCTATTACTTCAAAGTTGAAATGTAATTCTTGTTTTAGTTTGGATGTAATCCGCCTTGAACCGCAAGGTAATGGCGGAATAGAAATCACTAATGTAATAATAAGTAATGTAATTATCTACCAACGTGGCCTTAAGCTACCAAAAATATATATAAGATAGCCTTTTTGCTGATATAGGCAGAACAGATCAAGTCGGCTTGATATACCTATCTATACTCTGTTACTCCATATGATGAAAGGTTTATTCTTGTAAGCTGTTATTGATTTATTAATAAAAATTATATATTACTTATACCAGCATATTGAGTGTCGTGAGGTCAGTTATTGAGGGCCCAAACAGGGGTCTATCCTCACCCTAGACGCATGCAGACTTTTGTGGTAGTATTTGGAAGTTACCAAAAAGTTTTGTCTCTCTGACCACCTGTTTGTTCCGGTGGGTCCTGCCTGCAAAGGTAGGCCAGCCTCTAAAGCTACCATTGCCAGGTGGATTTGCTCGGCCATTTCAGCGGCTTACGTGGCAGCTGGGAAGAAGCCTCCACAATGGCAAATCACTCCACTTCCAAGATCCAATAAGGAAAGAAGTCAATTGCACACAAATTGTGTATTTCAAATATTCCAGTGGGTAATGATATTCATTCTTGACCCTTGTTTTCACCTCCTCCTTGATGTCTTGCTTAACACTTACTGTTGTGTTATAATTAAATGAACCAAATCAAAAGAAACATCACAACAGAAAGTATTTTCACTTATCTTTTAATGTGCAGAATCACTAGCCTGCCCCGACGGAACCCGTTTCACCACATAAAGGCTTTCTCAAGGGTTTTTAAGGAGCTCACTAAAGTGTCCTTTCTCTCTTTGTAGGGCAGCTACGTGGTCCTCCTTACACACTTTCACCAAGTTTTAGAGGATCAATGTGGTGGCCAAGCAGGATGCCTCTTTTGGTTCCTCTGTGTTGGCAGCAGGTACATGAGTCCCACCTTGAATTTTTGGGACTGCTCTGTTACATCCCACTGGTCCCAGAATAAAGTGGGATTCTACAAAAGCAAAAGATTAGGTTCTTACCTTTGCTAATCTTTTTCCTTGTAAATCCTCACTTTATTCTGGGAACCCACCCTATATCTTCTGATTCACTGATTGTCTGCCTAACAGGTACTGGTAAGCTGGATTTCTGTTTCTGACCAGCCTTTATATGAGTGCCATCTGACTGGGTTAAGCACTAAAATGGGGGGGGGGGGGATTCCCTAGTTCAGGCGCCCCCCCTTCTGACATTATAGGCTATGTCTCCTCTTAGTACTGTTTTGTCGTTCAGATTTTCAATGTTTCATAACCTGTTTTTTCGTTTTGCCTTGTTGCATTTGTTTACATGAGCAGAATTGATTTGACTGTCAGGGCCTGTTCCTCTCTCTCTCTCTCTCTCTCTCTCTGTTGTTTGCTATCCTCTACAGATATTCCTGACTGCTTAAAGACTGACTGGATTCCAAAGGAGCATGCTCAGTGGTAAGGTGTGAGAGGGAGGAGGTAAAAGCTTCAAATGTTTGAGGCATCCTACAGATCCCTGGTGGGAGGAGGTAAACAACCCACTGGTCCTGGAATAAAGTGAGGATTTACAAGAAAGAAGATTAGCAAAGGTAAGAACCTAATCTTTCAATAGTGCCACACATAATATTCATCAGTGCTATCCAGTTAACTGCTTTGTATAAGGAGGGTTAAATTACTCACTGACCAGAGACTGTGTGACAATTTATATGGTTGATAGATCATGAGATTGGATGTTTAACTATTTTATTTTTAAAAAACTTTTATGTGGGTTACAATATACACACAAATAAATAAACAGATACATATCAAAACCAAGCAGTAAAAATTGAGTAAAACAGTGTTAACAAAATACTTTTGGCAAATTAAAACCATAATGCACAACCCTCATCCCTATGAGAAAAAAAAGTCAACATTAAGCTAAGTAGAAAATGTTTAACTTTACTGATGTCAGCATTTTGGGTTTTCAATAAAGCACAGTTACTTACCCTAACAGGTGTTATCCAAGGACAGCAGGCAGATATTCTCAACATGTGGGTGACGTCACCGATGGAGCCTCCTAGTGGACGTTTTCGCAAGCAGACTTGCTTGAAGACCTTCAAGCTTGCGATTGGCCTGCACATGCACGCGTGCCCCTCCCGCCCAAACTAGGGCATGCGTCTCCTCAGCGTGGCCTCAGTTCAGATAACTAGCAAAGAAGCCAACCATGGGGAGGTGGGTGGGTTGCGAGAATATCTGCCTGCTGTCCCTGGATAATACCTGTTATGGTAAGTAACTGTGCTTTATCCCAGGACAAGCAGGCAGCATATTCTCTACATGTGGAAGACCTTCAAGCTAACCAGAATGGGATGGAGGGAGAGTTGGCAATTTAGGAGAACAGATTATACAAAACGGATTGGCCAAAATGGCCATCACGCCTGAAGAAAGTATCCAGACAGTAGTGCGAGGTAAACGTATGAACCAAGGACCAAGTGGCAGCCTTACAGATTTCCTCAAGCGGAGTTGAGCGGAGGAAAGCAACAGACGCCGCCATTGCTCTGACCTTGTGGACTGTGACTCAACCTGGCAGGGAGAGACCAGCATGAGCGTAACAGAAAGAGATACAAGTGGCCAACCAGTTAGACATGGTCGGCTTAGAAAAAGAGTGACCCAAGCGATTTGGATCGAAAGAGAGGAACAGCTGGGAAGCAGAATGATGAGGAGCGGTGTGCTTCAAGTAGAAAGCCAGCGCACACTTACAATCAAGAGAATGCAGAGCCACTTCTCCAGGGTGAGAATGAGGCTTCGGAAAAAACACAAGAAGAACAATGGATCGGTTGATGTGAAACTCAGAAACCACCTTAGGCAAGAACTTAGGATGGGTATGGAGAACCACCTTATCATGATGGAAGACAGTGAAAGGTGGATCCGCTACTAAGGCTTGAAGCTCACTGACCCGATGGGCAGAAGTGAGAGCAATAAGAAACACAACCTTCCAAGATACTTCAAGTGAGCTTGCGCTAGCGGCTTGAACGGGAGTTTCATCAAGCGAGCAAGGACCACGTTAAGATCCCAAACCACAGGAGGAGATTTAAGGGGCGGATGAACGTGGAAAAGGCCTTTCATGAAGTGGGAAACCACAGGATGAACAGAGATAGGCTTCCCGTCAATAGGCTGATGAAAAGCAGCAATGGCACTAAGGTGGACTTGAACCGAAGAGGACTTGAGTCCAGCGCCAGACAAGTGTAATAGATAATCCAGGACAGCAGATAAGGAGGCAGATAGCGGCTAATGCTGCTGAGTAGCACACCAGGAAGAAAAGCGGGTCCACTTCTGATGATAACATTGGCGAGTGGACTCCTTCCGAGACGCCTCCAGGACGTACAGCACAGGCTGGGAGAACTGGAACGAGGGCATTAAGTCTCGAGGAACCAAGCCGTTAAGTGCAGAGACTGTAGGTTGGGATGAAGTAGAGAACCTCGACTCTGCGTAAGCACAGAAGGAAAAATAGGCAGAGGAAGAGGCTCCCTGGAACTGAGTTGCAACAGAAGGAAGAACCACGGCTGTTGGGGCCACCGAGGAGCTATCAGAATTATGGTGGCACATGTGGTCGAGCCTGACGAGAGTCTTCAGAATCTGAGGGAATGGAAGGAACGCATACAGAAACAGGTTTGTCCAATCAAGCAGGAAAGCATTCGCCTCGAGTCTGAGAGCGGTGTAAACCCTGGAGCAGAAGTGGGGCAACTTGTGATTAAGGGGCGACGCAAACAGATCGATGTCCGGAGACCCCAAAGAGCAAACACCTGATGCAGGGTCAAGGAATGGATGGACCACTCGTGAGACTACAGAAAACAACTCAACTTGTCCGCCAGACAATTGTGCTAGCCCTGAATGTAGACCGCTCGAAGGAATATGTTGCGGCGGATGGCCCAATCCCAGAGCTGCATCGCCTCCTGGCACAGGGACAGGGACCCCGTTCCCCCCTGTTTGTTGATATAATACATGGCAACCTGGTTGTCCGTGCGGACCAGCATCACTTGGTTGCGAAGCACATGACAAAAAGCTTTCAGGGCGAGGAAAATCGCTCGAAGCTCCAGCAGATTGATGTGACACAGGCAGTCGGCACTGGACCAAAGACCCTGAATGCGAAGAACATCCAGATGAGCCCTCCAAGCACAGGTCGATGAATCCGTCGTGAGGACCTTCTGCGGAGGAGAAGGAAACAGAAAACCTCTGGAAAGATTGGAAGAGAGCATCCACCAACAGAGAGACTGCTTCAACAAAGGAGTCACGACAATGAGTCGAGAGACAGGATCCCGATCCTGATTCCATTAGGACGCCAGAGTCCATTGAGGAATATGGAGGTAAAGTCTGGCAAAAGGAGTCACATGAACCGTGGAGGCCATGTGACCTAGGAGAACCATCATGATCCGAGCCGGGGCTGAGGACAGATGGGCCACCCACTGGCATAAGCGAATAATAGCCTCCTGCCAAGGCCGAGGCATGAAGGATCGGAGATGAGCCGTGTCCAGGACCGCTCCAATTAAAAAATTCTACAGACTGGGACAGGCAGAGCTGAGACTTGGGGAAGTTCACCTCGAAGCCGAGGCTCTGAAGGAGCAAGATGGTTTGATTTGTCGCTCGCAGAACTTCATGGCGAGAGGACGCTTTGATCAACCAGTCGTCGAGGGAGGGAAACTCCTGCAGGCCGCGGAGACGCAGGGCCGCAGCTACCATAACTAGACATTTCGTGAAAACCCTTGGAGAGGCCACCAGGCCGAAGGGAAGGACACGATACTGGAAATGGAGATCCCCAACCCGGAATCTCAGATACCGGCAATAGGCCGGGTGTATCGGAATGTGCGTGTACGACTCTTTGAGGACCAGTGAGCACAGCCAATCCCCCTCATCCAAGAGGGGGTACAAAGTAGGAAGGGTGAGTATTCTGAACCGTTCCCTGACCAGAAACTTGTTCAGAGCACGGAGATCCAAGATCGGACGCAGATCCCCCGTCTTGGGTACCAGAAAGTACCAGGAATAAAATCTGGTGTTCCACTGGTCCGGGGGAACCTTCTCGACTGCCCAAAGGCGAAGCCTGAGCTTCCTGTAGAAGGAGAGGCAGCTGAGACCGGGCAGAAGGAAACTCTCTTGGAGGAAGGTCCGGCGGTACGTGACTGAAGTGAAGGGAATACCCCTCCCAGATGATAGAAAGCACCCAATTGTCGGTGGTAAGACTTTCCCACTGGGTATAGAAATGATGGAGACGACTCCCGATGGGGAGGAGGGAAGGCTCCAGGAGGAAGGGAGCCCAAAGGCTCGGACAGGAATTGTCAAAAAGACGGCCCAGTCTTCGCCGGAGCTGGCGGCAGGGCCTTAGTTTGACGTTGCTGCTGTTCTGGCCGCTTCGAAGAAGGCCGAGAGAACACAGGAGTAGATTTCTGCGGGTACCTCCGGAGAGGAATTTTGTATTGCCGAGCCGGAAGGGTCTTCAGCTTAAGTCTCACCAGAGAGGCAAAGGACCGTTCGTGTTCCGAGAGGCGCTTAGTGGCCGCCTCAATGGAATCATCAAAGAGCTCATGACTCACACACGGGAGATTGGCAAGACGATCCTGTAGATTCGGATCCATGTCCACAATCCTGAGCCAAGCGAGGCGACGCATGGCGATCACAAAGGCTGTGACCCTCGAGGACAACTCAAATGCGTCGCAGGCCGCTTGAAATATATAGAGGCGGAGCTGGGAGAGAGTCTCCTTGAGGAGACGAAACTCCTAACGCCAAGAATCCGGCACATCCTCCCGGAACGAGCGGAGGGCGTCCACCCAGAACCGGAGGTAGGATGTGAAGATAAAGTTTTAGTTGAGGACACAATTCGCCATCATTGAGTTTTGATAAAGACAGCGACCAAATTTGTCCATCGAACGGTCCTCCCTGCCCGGAGGGACGGCAGCGTAAACCTTCAAGGGGTTGGACTTCTTCAAGGAAGACTCAATCACTAAGGATTGGTGAGAAAGCTGAGAACTTTCAAACCCCTTAACCGGGATCGTCCGGTAACGGGACTCCAACTGCAATGGCCGTGACAGCATAGGGGGTCTCCAGGTTCCGGAGAAATGTTTGCCGGAGAACCTGGTGCAATGGCAAGCACAGCACCTCACGGGGCGGATGATCAACACCCATATCCGCCAGAAATTCCTGGGCATAACAGGACTCAGACTGGAGGTCTAGGTTGAAGGCCCTACCCATGTCAGAGATAAAACAAGTAAAGGAGAAGTTTCGAGAAGAAGACTCATTCTCCTGAGGAGACCCCGTGCGAGATCTGGGGGCAGCCGAGAAAGAGGGAGAAATTTCCCTCAAATAGTAAGCTGGGGCCTCGGAGTCCCGCAAATGGGAGATCGAAGAGGCTTGACTAAAGTGTCTGGGCGGTGTAGAGGAACAACCCCGTGCAAGGTGGACCGGGGATGACCCCGAAGTCCAAGGAATCAGCTGGCGGAGACTAGGAGAAGACGGGGCAAAGGTAAATTCCTCCACTGATTTCAAGAAGACCCCCAGGAGGCTGGCATCTGCCTCGATGGGGAACGCAAACTAGAGTCCAATTCGAGGACCAGGGTGTGCCTGGAAGGCTTTGCGGTCGGAGACCTGCCCCAAAAGGGTGGAGAAGACCGGAACATTTTAGGAGGGGCAAGCCTCGACCTAGTAGCAGGCATAAAGTGGGCGCCTGTCCTGGACCCTCAAAGTCACAGGTGACTTGGGGGATGAAGAATTGCTCGAGGGAACCAGACGCGTTTTGCGGGCATAGCCCCAAGACATGAGAGAAGGACACTTAGGCTGGTCACACCGAGGCTGGGTCGAGACCGAGGTCAGAGGCGTCGAGGTCAGTACCAGTTTTCTCACCACCGAGGAAAGCTGCGTGGTAAGTATAGCCTTAAGCATGTCCTTGAACATAGGCATTGAGACCAAAGGCGGTTGGGATCGTAGGTGCAGCAGTGCGCTCCTTCGGGGGCGACCTCCAGGAAGAGTATACCCTACGTGAGGAAGTACGCTTAAAATGATGTCTCGAAGACGCTGATGAGGCGGCACTGACATGAGACTCTGAGGTAGGCTTCTTTGCCGGCACACCTGAGGAGGAAAGAGGAGACTTACCCGAAATTGGAGTAGCAGGAGCTGAGGCCAAGGGGGACTACGAGGCCGAGGCACCCAACGAGGGCGCCAAGGCCGAGCTCGAGGCCTGTCCCGCAGGATCCATGTGGTCAAAGAGTTGGAGAATCTTGGCCACCCTCCGACGAAGAGCCCGTGGTTGCAAAGTCGCACCCAGGCACTCCACACACTAACAATGAGGGTCGGTGATGAAGAAAACCCGGTTGCACTTAGTACAGTTTTTAAACCCGGAACGAGGCCGGGACATAAGAAAAAAGAGGGCTGTGGCTTCGCAAGGCCAGGCAGCCAGAGCAAGACCGGTTAACCCGGTCAAAAATATACGAATGGAAAAAAAGAGAAATAAATATGCGGGCACAGCGACTCAACTCAAATTAACCAAATAAGCTGTGGTGCAAGAGGGACTACGAGATCGCGCAAAGCAAGGGAGCATTGCTTCTGGCTCCGTGGAAAACATAGAACTGAGGCCACGCTGAGGAGACGCATGACCTAGGTTGGGCGAGAGGGGCTCATGCGCATGCGCGGGCCAATCGTAAGCTTGAAGGTCTTCAAGCAAGTCTGCTTGCATAAACGTCCGCTAGGGGGCTCCGTCGGTGACGTCACCCACATGTTGATAATATGCTGCCTGCTTGTCATGGGATAAACCATAGTAACATAGTAGATGACGGCAGATAAAGACCCGAATGGTCCATCCAGTCTGCCCAACCTGATTCAATTTAAATTTTTTTTTTTTTCTTCTTAGCTATTTCTGGGCGAGAATCCAAAGCTTTACCCGGTACTGTGCTTGGGTTCCAACTGCCGAAATCTCTGTTAAGACTTACTCCAGCCCATCTACACCCTCCCAGCCATTGAAGCCCTCCCCTGCCCATCCTCCTCCAAACGGCCATGCACAGACACAGACCGTACAAGTCTGCCCAGTAACTGGCCTAGTTCAATCTTTAATATTATTTTCTGATTCTAAATCTTCTGTGTTCATCCCACACTTCTTTGAACTCAGTCACAGTTTTACTCTCCACCACCTCTCTTGGGAGCGCATTCCAGGCATCCACCACCCTCTCTGTAAAGTAGAATTTCCTAACATTGCCCCTGAATCTACCACCCCTCAACCTCAAATTATGTCCTCTGGTTTTACCATTTTCCTTTCTCTGGAAAAGATTTTGTTCTACGTTAATACCCTTTAAGTATTTGAACGTCTGAATCATATCTCCCCTGTCTCTCCTTTCCTCTAGGGTATACATATTCAGGGCTTCCAGTCTCTCCTCATACGTCTTCTGGCGCAAGCCTCCTATCATTTTCGTCGCCCTCCTCTGGACCGCCTCAAGTCTTCTCACGTCTTTCGCCAGATACGGTCTCCAAAACTGAACACAATACTCCAAGTGGGGCCTCACCAATGACCTGTACAGGGGCATCAACACCTTCATCCTTCTACTGACTACGCCTCTCTTTATACAGCCCAGCATCCTTCTGGCAGCAGCTACTGCCTTGTCACACTGTTTTTTCGCCTTTAGATCTTCGGACACTATCACCCCAAGGTCCCTCTCCCCGTCCGTGCATATAAGCTTCTCTCCTCCCAGCATATACGGTTCCTTCCTATTATTAATCCCCAAATGCATTACTCTGCATTTCTTTGCATTGAATTTTAGTTGCCAGGCATTAGACCATTCCTCTAACTTTTGCAGATCCTTTTTCATATTTTCCACTCCCTCTTCGGTGTCTACTCTGTTACAAATCTTGGTATCATCTGCAAAAAGGCACACTTTTCCTTCTAACCCTTCAGCAATGTCACTTACATACATATTGAACAGGATTGGCCCCAGCACCGAATCCTGAGGGACTCCACTAGTCACCTTTCCTTCCTATTACTAAAGTGTTCTGAATGATGATTAGCTGGCTGTGATGGCTTGCCTGCTACATTCATATGGACATGTATCACTCTCTTCTAAGCTTGATTGTTTTAGCAAATATTCTTTGCATATTTTGTTTTGCACTTAGTTGCATCAAGCATATCTTAAAGCTATATAGGAGGAGTGTGTGGCGCGGTGGTTGAAGCTACAGCTTTAGCACCCTGGGGTTGTGGGTTCAAATCCTGCGCTGCTCCTTGTGACCCTGGGCAAGTCACTTAATCGTCCATAGCCCCAGGTACGTTAAATAGATTGTGAGCCCACCGGGACAGATAGGGAAAATGTTTGAGTACCTGATTGTAAAACCGCTTAGAAAAAAACCTTGATAGGCGGTATATTAAAAAAAACAAAATCCTAATATTATTACACTGTATCTATATTGCTGAATTTAGGAATTAATAGAAATATACATAATAAGAGGAAAATCAATTTTATACTAATTTACCTTATTTATATTAGAACCAAATTACTTTTTTAAAGCTTATTTTGAATGGTCTAAAGTTTGGAACAGGCCTCTACCAGTCCCCTCTGCAGGAAGATCTCTCCAGATGGAAATCGCCTGCAAACGTTCCTACAGCCACTTCATCCCACAGCTTTGGAACCAACTCCCCCCTCAAATCAGATCACAGAATTCATTGATGACCTTCCAAAGAGCAGTGAAGGCCTTCCCTTCAACTAAAGTCCAACTGCAAACAGTTCTCTCTGATCTCTCAACCCGCCAACAACCACCAGCTGGCACCCTCCTTGTCCAATCTTCTATAATACTCCTCCAGGCTTCCCTATGAATATCCTCAAGTTACCGTACTACCCAGCCTTGCCCTTTTGTGACTATATTGTATAGTATATAGTATTGTATCATCAAATGTACTATCCAATGTAACTTCTGTGAATGTTGGCTTGTAACCCGTTCTGAGCTCCGGGAAGGATGAGATAGAAATCGAATCAAATAAAAATCAAGAAAAGCAGGATTAGAAATCTTCTTTAATATAATTTATCCATTTTTCTATCCTGTCTTTCTGTTTTAGAATTAAAATGGTCAGAATGGATAAAACAAACTCAATTTATTTAAAACAAGAAAAATACACAAAAATCCAACTACAGTGAGGTTGCTTACCTGTAACAAGTCAGCAAGATATCAGTCCTAAATAATCAGTATGGTCATCTGAAAAGAATACAAAAAGTTCTTAAACCCTCAAGAGCTTTCTAGAGCAGTGATTCCCAACCCTGTCCTGGAGGAACACCAGGCCAATCGGGTTTTCAGGCTAGCCCTAATGAATATGCATGAGAGAGATTTGCATATGATGGAAGTGATAGGCATGCAAATTTGCTTCATGCATATTCATTAGGGCTAGCCTGAAAACCCGATTGGCCTGGTGTTCCTCCAGGACAGGGTTGGGAACCACTGTTCTAGAGAAAAGAGGAAGTTGCATCATCAAAGGCAGGTTGGCCTAGCAAAGGCCCCGAGGCTGCTTGATGAAACTGCAGCTAAACTAACGCTAGCGGCAGCTGTATGGGGAAGTTAAAAGCACGCAATGAGTTGCCGCTAGGAAGAGGAGAGGTACTGCTGGACATGGGGAGAGGGAGAGGTGCTGCTGGACAAGGGGGAGGTAAAGGGAAGGGAAAAGAGGTGCTGCTGTATCTGGAAGAAGAGGAGGGGAAGAGAAAGGTGCTGTTAGACTTAAAGGAGAAAGGGAGGGAAAGGAAAGGTGCTGAACGCTGGAGGGAAGGGTGATATGATGCATGGGGAGAGAGCATATTAGTTGTGAGTGGGGTTTGGGGAGGGAAGGAAAATTGTTGCAGGATGAAGGAGTGATGAGAGACAAAGAAATGGACATGGTGTGGAAGAGAGGGAGAAATGTGGCATGGGGGAGTGGGTTTGGGGAGATAGACTGGGGGTGGGAAGGAGGGATGTCACACTTGAGGGAAGGAGTGAGGAGAAAGAGAGAAAGAGTGCAGGAGGCAGAAAGTGTTGGACTCATGGAAAAGAGAGAGAGAGATGAACAGGGAGGGCAGAAAGGAGGGAAGGAGAAAGTCACACTCAAGGGAAGGGGGAGAGGGCAGAGAGTAAAAAGTTGGACTCATGGAGAGAGAAAGAGATGTTGGTTGGGGAAAAGAATGAGGTCCAGAGGAGAGGAAGCATGCAGGAGGCAGAAAGAAATATTGGATGCACAGTCAGAAGGAAGTGCAATCAGAGACTCATGAAATCACCAGACAAGAAAGGTAGGAAAAATGATTTTATTTTCAATTTAGTGATCAAAATGTGTCAGTTCTGAGAATTTACATCTGCTATCTATATTTTGCACTATAAGAAGTTGCCTCCGCTGGGTCAGACCAGAGGTCCATTGTGCCCAGCACTCCGCACCCGAGGCGGCCCATCAGGCCCATGACCTGTAATGTGATCCTTCTCTAAGCCCTTTGATCCCTTTTATCCTTCTATCCATACTCTGTCTAAAACCTATCTCTACCTCTATCTGTATCCCTCAATCCCCCTGTTGTTCAGGAATTTATCCAATCCTTCTTTGAACCCCCGTAGTGTACTCTGTCCTATCACAACCTATTTTTCTATAGTTGTTACTGAGGTGCCATTGCATATTTTAAAGTCATCTGCCTTGACCTCTTTGAAAAAAAAATAATATAAATGATAATTAACATTTTCTGTGTACAGTGTGCTTTGTGTTTTTTAAAAAATTTTTGAAGAAAACATACACATCCAGGGGAGGGGGGAAGGGAGTATGGTTTGGTACCGATTAGGAGGTATGGATAGGATGTATATAGGATTTTTATGATTTATTATTCAGTTGGATACATGGGTGGGGGAAAATAATTTTTGTCATTATTTCTAATAAGTTTATTGTGCTGTAATGTTAATATTTTATGTAAATGCATTATTTGTTGTGCACAATTGTAGTTTTTAAATAAAAATGAATAAAAAAGTTTAAAAAAAAAAGATAATTAACATTTTCTCTGCGTATAGTATGCTTTGTGTTTTTCTAATTTTGTGGTTACCATTATGTATTAATAAGATTATATTGTGTGTACATGAAAAATAAATGGAGGAAATTCCATTACAATTACTATTATAATGAGGGTAGGGTCTGGGTCGAAGCTTGGGCGGTTGATATTTGCTAGAATTAGGGGTACTTGGCTTAAAGAAGTTGAGAAACACTGTTCTAGAGCACTATGCATGGATCTTTCCATATCAGCATCATCATAATGAACCATCTCAGTTCCTTATACAGTTTCTGGATATTTATTATTTCAACACATTTTATGTATTTAGATCTGCAATGCAAGATACAACAGAACAGAAGAGCAGACTACAAAAGCGCACAGACTATGTAGCTTTATCAAATAAAATGCCAGACGTGGCCAGTCTGTTCATCTATTAATTTTATTTATTTACTAGTGTTTAAGCCCGTTACATTAACGGGTGCTAGAATATATGTATGTCCATCTTTCTTTCTGTCTGTGCTTCTCCCTGCCCTAGTCTCTTTCTTTTTTTATTTGTCTCTCTCCTTCCCGCTGTCTATCTTTCTTTATTTCTATCTCTCTCCCTCCCACTGTCTGTCTTTCTTTCTGTCTGTCTCTCTCCCTCTGGCCCCCTGTTTGTCTGTCTTTCTTTCTGTCTCTCTCCCTGTCCGCTGTCTTTCTATCTCTCTGTGGCCCCTTGCCTGCCTGCCTTTCTTTCTCTTTCTCTATGGCCCCTGTCAGCATAGCTATTGCTAGCAATCAGCATTTTCAGTTGGCATAACTAATGTCAGCAAAGGTCTGTGGGAAATTATATCAATCTGACTCTGGGATGTTGATGCAGATAGATCACAGGCAGACTGTTTCAAACAGCCCTAAAGACGGTTTCAAATAGCCCTGATTAAATCATGATTACAAACCAACTTGCAGCTAAGAGGGGCGAAGAGGTGCTAAGAAGATGTGTTAATGTCTGATGCTTAGGATGGACAGCTTAGGACAGGGGTGTCCAATGTCGGTCCTCGAGGGCCGCAATCCAGTCGGGTTTTCAGGATTTCCCCAATGAATATGCATGAGATCTATTAGCATACAATGAAAGCAGTGCATGCAAATAGACCTCATGTATATTCATTGGGGAAATCCTGAAAATCCGACTGGACTGCGGCCCTCGAGGACCGACATTGGACACCCCTGGCTTAGGATATACAATGGGTCCAGGTGCACAGATAACTAAGATTAATCAGAAACTATTGTCAGAGGCATACTGGAAATTACATTTGACTTCAGCCTATTCTTCTTCTGTCTAGGACAAGTTTACTACACTCACTTCTCTTAAATAAAACAATGACTCATCAATTTTCACAATCCTTATCTTTATTTAACAGAGGAGGTACAGAAGAAAGAGAAGGGGTTTCCGTGGTTACAGGAGAAGGAGGCGTGTTTACAGAAAAAGAAGATTTAGAAGAAGAAAAAATAAAAGACAATTCCTTAACTTTAAACATACAATGATGGACAAATGGTCCTTCAATACATCTGATACAGCCAAACAATTTGACATCACACTCAAATTAATCACTGATGACTGGGTCAAGTGCAACAATGGGGATGTTTAACTTCTATTGAAGTTCAATAGATTCTATATTTAGAATAAGTTTCCAAACTATAAAAGCCCCCTCGCAACATCACCCCCCTCTCTTGGCTCTGGTCTCTCTCTTGCCGGTCTTTCTCTTCTTGCTCTCTACCTGAAGCTTGGGACATCACCCTCCCCACCCCCCTTTTTCTCTCTCTCTCTCTCTCTCTTTCTTTGTGTGCTCTCTCATTCACAAGAACACAGAAGCAATCTCTGTAATTGTAAAACTTATATCTCTCATTAATTTTAATGTTTAAGTGTAACTTTTATGAATCTTACTTTTCTGTATGCCTATTTCTATAATATATTCTTTATGCAATCACCTCTGGCTGTGCTTCTCATTTGATTCTATTCCTGGTGAATCTTCGGTGAGGGAATTGAACCTGGGACCTGGCGTTTGTAAGGGCGCCTCTCACGTAACCCCTACAACCTAATATTGTGGGGGCCACTATCAAACCTTACAGCCCCCTTCTTTATCCTTCCCAAAGCAATCCAAGATTGCTCCCTGGCCCCCCAACACACCCCTCCCCCCAAGGCAAAGCACGTTTGCTCTCTGGCCCCCTTTGTCTGTGCAGCAGCATCATGTCCTCCAACTCCACTTCCTTGTGAAGGAACATTTACTTACCCCCACCCCACTTCCCTGTGCAGCAGCATTCCCTCCCCCTTTATTAAAGGTATAGGTACACTCCTTCTTGCCTCATTCAACCTGTTCAGCCTCAGCACGCTCGTTCTTGTCAGCAGTGTGCACAAAAGACCTAGCCAGCTCTCTATTCCCTCCGGGGCTGATTTTGAACATCGGGCGCCATGGGAGGTGATCGGCCGTTTTTGCAGCGTCGGATCCTTTGCTTTGGCTGACCGACTTAGGCCTGTGCGTGTTGTCGGCCTGGAAGAGCCGGTCGGGGCGGTGCATCCGTGCGCAGTGGGTGATCGGCCGTTTTTGCAGCGTCGGATCTTTTGGTTTGGGTGGCTGACTTAGGCCCGTCTGCGTCATCGGCCTGGAGGAGCTGGTCGGGGCCTGGAGGAGGCAGTCGGGGCGGGGCTCCCGTGCGCGATTCCATGGTCGGCTGCGTGGGAATTTAGAGGCATTGGTGAGCAGTGAGCGTACGGCTTCAGGTGTGCAGGTTCTGGTCTCTGATCCGGCAGTAGTCGGGTCCTGTTTACTGTGAAGAGGTCTGCCGCTGCCTGGATGAGCTGAAGAGTAGGGAGCACTGTCACAGCTAGCGCATGCGCACTCCTGCCGACCACGGACATACAGAACAGGGAACACGCAGGTAGGAGTGCGCATGCGCGCTTAGCATTTTATTATAGTAGATATGCTAGGCTATAGTACAGTTTGTTCATTTATAGGATAAGCTTTTTATATTATTTGTTAACATGTATTCATTTTGGAAGATTTTGCATGTTCTTACAGTATTTATGTACTTTTTGCTGGTTTAAATTGATTTCATTATTATTATATACATCCCATTATGATGAAGGCCATTGAAATGCATGGAGGGGCAAAATCTAATCTAATATTTATGAGTCGCTCTATACCTGTCTAGGTTCAAGGCGACATACAATCAAAGAAAGATTAATACAAAGGAAGAAGAACATGCAGATGCATTTGGCGGGGAGTAAAAAGGGAGGGGGAGGTAGGGGGGATGGGCAGAGGCTAGAGAACGTCTTTGGAGGAATAGGAATGCTGAGTGGGGTGGATAATTTTCAAGAATTAGAGTTTTTTCTATTCATTGTCAATTGAGTGAATCGGAAGCTTATAGTTTCTTCCAAAATCTTAGGTGATGGTGTTCTATTTTGATGGAAAAAAGGAAAACCAACAGAAACTGCAGGCAATGTACAAGATGCAGGCAGGATTTATTGTACCAAATTAAAATGCAGCAATATAAAAACCTTTTTACCAACCAAGGGACCCGACACGGTCCGTGTTTCGGACAGTACACCTTCGTCAGGGGTCCATGGTAAATAAGGTATAAGATATACCGCAAAGAATAAGGTTAACAACAAATGCCTGTGTGTTCAATTTGCTAAGGGTCACTGCCAGAAGTGGAGCGCTGTCGTTTTCAATGTCATCCCCTTCCTCTCCCCATCACCCCTCCCCACAGACACAGTATTTGTCCCCAGATAGTAAGTCATATGTTGTGACAGGGAAGCTCAGAAAGCAGCCAGACCTGCCCAGAATGAAGTCCTTAACCCTGTAACCACCCGAACAAGGCAGGGACACCCTGCTGATAAACACAATCTAGCCCAGGCTGTGAGAAAGGGAAATGGGCAGGTTGTGACTCCGTCCAAAATTCAGGGAGAGCTGGAAATATCCCCTATCAATCCTTTCCCCGAGTCAGGGAGAAACCTGAAACCCCCTTAAGAAGGGGTGGAGTTAGCCCTCGTGGTGTGCAGAGTGAAAAGCCTCAAATAGGAAGTCAGTTGGGGAAGCAGGGGGACACAGCTGGCTCTGATTGCGGGAGCCAAACAACCCACGGTGTTCCTAGCTTCCACAGGCTGCCTAATCCCTAGCAGGGACGTCTTGCCGGGGACTCGTTCACAGGGCGGGGCAGTGTGAACCCCGGGAGGAATGAGGAATGGCTGAGTAACCCGCAGGGCTAGGAGATTATGCTGAGGTAAACGTTCCCAGAGAGTTAGTCTGCATGCAGAGAGGGGGATGGGATGAGAAGCCTGGAGTGAATGTGGGGGTGGAAAGCCCAAGTTCCCAGGAGTGTGAATGGGAAATGTATAGTGACCCTGGGGGTGGTGTGTTTGATGAGGACATGGACCTGGAAGAGTACAATGTGTGAGGGTCCTGTAGCAAGAGTTTCTGCTACGTTTAAACTTGAGCTGAAGCAGGGTGGGGCAGCTCTGCCTAATTGAGTGAAATTGCTACAGTAAATAGCACAGCGTTCAGATTCCAGGGGAGCAGGAGCTAAAGCAGATAAGGGTCAAGTCGGGTGGGCTTGAAGACCTTTAATTAAGGGTGGCTTGACCCGCACAGCCTATGAAGGCTGTGAAGGCTCCCTGGGGAGAGAACAGTGATAAAGCAAGAAAAGCAAAGTTAATTCTATTTCTGCTGTGAATGTGGAAACAGGAGAAATGTGAGAAAGCTGACATAGGCTGGGCTATGCCGGATGGCAGGAACTGAGAGCAGGAGAAACGGCTAAACCTAGATGTGGGGACAGTAAAGGTCCTGAACCCAGGGTGAGATTTTGCTTTTGAATTTTGATTAAGCTTGTGCTGAGGACTGAACCAGTTCCTAGATTAAGCCCAATGTGATTTTCCCCGGGACTGAGCTATATGAAAGAACAAGCAGGGGATAAGGGAAAGTCCAAGATACCAAGTTTGATTGTTTTCCTCATTTTTTTTCTTTGGGACACTAATAAACCTGATGCTGTTTTCAGAGATCCGGTATCCGGGTTTTTCCTGCACTTAACCACATAAAAGGCGCTATAAAATCTTGCTTGCGATCCGGGCCAGGCTTTCCTATATCCTTGGGGACTGACCCGGTCGCAATGTGTACCAAGTTTGGTTGAAATCTATTCATGCGTGTCAGAGTTATGTGGAGTATTTTTTTTAAATGAAAGCTTTTATTGAAATATATACAAAAAGATGCAGCAATAACAATAAGCAGCACAAAACAACAAAAGAAAACATCAAAGTTGCTGCAAATGAAACATGTATAATATCCACGATTATACAAGAACAAACTACAGAACCACCTATAACACAGCAAAATCCCCCCTCCCACCCCCCAGGGACGAAACACAGATCCCACACCACCATAAAGGGTAAAGGGTCTCCTAACCCAACTCAAAGAAAGAAGCAGAAAAAAGAATTTCCCAAGCACAAGTCCCCCCGTTCAAGCCCCAAACTCAACTCCCAGCTCCACCCCCACAACTAACCCCTACAGAGTCCCGAAAGCGGTGCCAAATACGAGCATAGCCATGCTGTTTGCCATGCCGTATAGCCGTCAAATGGTAAAGAAGCTGCCAAGTAATCAAGCGCTGCTCCACCATGTGCCACGTGGGAGGTTGCACCTGATTCCATAAGGAGGCTAAAGCCAACCAGGCAGCAATGAAAGCCAACTTACAAAACAAGGAGTCACCCCAGTCCAGATCCAATTGGTGCCAATACAAAAGGGCATGCCGCCAATCAACCGGAATCTGTAAATTAAGGATCCGGGACATCCGAGAGAAAACTCCAACCCATAAACCACTCACCCTCCCACACTGCCACCACATATGAAGGTAGGTACCCACCTCCCCACAGCCCCTCCAGCAAAGAGCCCTCGCCCCCCCCCTCGCCAGCAAGCCAGAGCCTGAGGTGTATAATACCAACGGAAAAGAACCTTATACCCATTTTCAACCAACAAAGCTTCAATACCCGCAGAAGAAACTTCTTTCCAAATGTCCCCCCAAGTATCCAGGGAAATAGCAGACTCCCAATCTCCCTCCCAAGCCAACATATAGGGTAGGGGCAGAGCCCCCCGGCTATTAAGGCACCTACATATAGCAGACAGAGCACCCTTCCGGAGTACCGGACCCAACAACAACTCGAAGGGAGTCTTGCCACCCCGCAAGTCCCCCAGTACGCCCGAGGTCCGAAGATAATGAACAACTTGCAAGTAATTTAAAGCTAGCCTCACACTATGGCTTCAAACAACATTAAGTGAAGGTCATTTCCCACCGGAATTAGGAGAAATCATAATTACACCTATCCTAAAAGATCCCAAAGGTCCTATAGATAATCCTGCAAACTATAGACCAATCGCTTCAATCCCACTATACATTAAAATAACAGAAGGCCTTGTCGCACAACACCTCTCCAACTACCTTGAAGACCATCACATACTACATCCATCACAATCCGGATTCAGATCCAACCATAGCACAGAAACTCTACTGGTATCACTATTAGACATTGTCCGACAACACCTCAGCAAAGGAAACAAGCTGCTTCTCATTCAACTCGATCTTTCTGCGGCATTCGACCTAGTTGACCATCACACGCTACTCCAGACATTAGACGCAATAGGAATCTCAGGTAATGTTCACAAATGGTTCCGAAGCTTCCTCAAAACACGAACATACAAAGTCAAATCAAAAGAGCACATATCCGACCCATGGTCAAACCCATGTGGAGTACCACAAGGATCACCATTATCACCCATATTATTTAACCTCTTCATAGCATCCCTAGGCATAACCCTAGACGCCCTAAACACAGTATCATTCAGCTACGCGGATGACATAACTATCCTCCTCCCCTTTAACATTCAAGACCCATTATCCACAAACCACCTGAAAATAATAATGGAAATGGTAGAAAAATGGATGTCAAGTCATAAACTAAAACTGAACTCGGAAAAAACTAAATTCCTACTACTAGAGAAGGAAAAAAAACCATCTCTCACAGAACTAGTACTAAATACAATCAAGTACCCAATGCAAAGTACACTCAAGATCCTGGGAATACAACTAGACAGAAACTGCACAATGCAGTCTCAAATCCACAAAATCATCCAAAGAGCTTTCTTCACAATACGTAACCTAAGAAAAATAAGAAAATTCTTCAACAAAGATCAATACAAGATAGTAGTACAATCCCTAGTACTAAGTATTGTAGATTACTGTAACAGCCTATACCTATCATGCCCAAACTACATGATAAAACAATTACAGACAGTTCAGAACACAGCCCTCAGAATCATCTACTCACTCGGCAAATATGACCACATCACCAAAGCATACCTAGACTCACACTGGCTACCAATAAAAGCAAGATCCCAGTTCAAATTCTATTGTCTACTATACAAAGTAATACATGGAACAGCCCCAGCTACCTAAATAACAGACTACACCGTAACCTCTCACACAGACTAAGGAGAACTCAGAGCCTATTCACTCACCCCCCTCTCAAAGGAACACGACGAAAGAAACTATATGACAGCCTTTTAGCGACACAGGCAGCAAAGATCGATACTACCATCACCAATCTACTGACCAAATCTACAGACATTAAAGTATTCCGAAAAGAAATCAAAACTCATCTCTTCAAAAAACACTTCCCATCATCATAACCTCATAAAAGTATTAGAAAATGTTCTCACGACCACCTCCATCACCACCACCAGCAACACCCTGAATCTCTATTCGTCTAAACAACCTATCACTATCTACTACCTGCTATCAATTTCTCCTGGAAAAGTCCAGACTAACAATTGTAACTGGACACACTCTTGATTACATGTACTGCAATGCTACTGGAAATGTCCAGTCCTCTAACTTGTAATCCGCTTAGAACCGCAAGGCACAAGCGGAATAGAAATCACTAATGTAATGTAATGTAAGAAAACAGATCCCGAGCTCTAAAATCAAAACGGCCCTGGAGCTCAACAAAGTGCCGAATTCGGCCCAGAACCGGATCCCACAATTGTCCCACACAAACCAATCCACGAGACTCCCAACTAGCAAACACTCCCTCTCCCCGACCAAGCTCAAAATCCGGATTATGTCACAACGGTGTATACCAAGAATGGCGCCTACCCAACAATAAGCCTCCCCGGGTCAGATTCCAAACCCGTAAGGAAGTGTCTACTGAAGACAAAACACCCGCGGACCTCACTCTCCCAGGTACCCAAGGCCGATGCATCAACGGCACCCCATCGGAAAAACTTTGCTCAATCACCACCCAGGGTTTCGGGTCCTGCGCCTGCCATTCCAAAAGGGCATGCAACTGAGCGGTCTGATAATATACTTCACCACATTGGGGACCGCTAATCCCCCGTCATTCCGACCTAAACAGAGGACCTTCCTGCTCACTCGAGGTCTCCGTCCGGCCCAGATAAAGTAAAAAATATGCCGTTGCACCCCCTCCAACGTGCGCCTACTCACCCAGAGCAGTAACATTTGAAATAAAAACAGGAGACGAGGCAATATCATCATCTTCACTATTTCCACCCTACCCAACCAGGAAAAAAAGTGATCCTTCCAACTGGACAAGTCCTGTCGGATACGACTAAAGAGCGGGGGAAAATTAAGATCATAAACATCCACTCCCAGCGGGCCGAAATAAACCCCAAGATAGCGCAAAGAATGCTGAACCCAACGAAACGAAAACCGTGCCCGAAGGAAATTCACTCTGTCCGGGGGCAAATTAATATTAAGCAGCTCGGATTTCCCAACATTAACGCGAAACCCCGACACCATACCAAAAGCGTCCAACTCCCGCAATATAGCAGGCACCGTAAAAAGAAGATCATACACAAACAGAGTCAACTTACAGTCCCCACCCGGAACAGTAACCCCCCTAATGTCCCGATTCATCTGCACCCTCTCTTTCAAGGTTGCCCTGGGGTTCCACCGTCAGGGCAAAGAGGAGCGGGGAGAGAGGGCACCCCTGACGTGTTCCCCGCGCAAGAGAGAAAGTATCAGAATAGCCCCCATTCACCTTAATACAACCAACAGGGCGAGTATAGAGGACACGAATCCATTCCCGCATGCGCGGACCCAAACCCACAGAATCCAAAACGCAAAACAAAAAAGGCCAGGAGACCCTATCAAAAGCCTTCTCTGCGTCGATAGACAAGAACACCGTCTCCCGTGCGCCACCCCTGTCCCTTTCAAACAAGTTATAAACCCGACGGGTATTATCGCCCACCTGCCGACCCACCACGAAGCCCGATTGATCAGGGTGTATCAACCGAGGAATCCAACTCATCAATCTATCCGCCAAAATCCGCATAAATATCTTAGTATCTACCCCCAACAGAGAAATCAAATCGGTCGATAAGAAGCACACTGGAGGGGTCCTTCCCTGCCTTAGCTAACACTGTAACGCCCGCCAATCGCATAAAAAACGGAAGTGCACTGTTCTCCTCTAAAGAATTAAGAAAGCGTAACAGAGGAGGCAACAAAAGATCTTGAAAACGCTTATAGTACCGAACAGTAAAGCCGTCCAGCCCAGGCGACTTTCCAAGTTTCATGGAACGCAAAGCTCCACGAGCTTCAATCAGTGTGAGAGGACGATCCAACCGGGCAACATCTTCCAGCGCAATCTTAGGCAGCTCCGCCGAAGCTAAATAGCTATCCAGGTCCAGCGGAGACCCAGCCGCTTCCGGAGTATAGAGGTGGGAGTAAAACTCCAAAAAGTGTGCTCGAATATTGTCATCTTTCCGCAACAGCACTCCAGAAGCCACCCGGACTGATAGAATCTGATTGCGTGTCTGCCGCACTTTCAAACGATGGGCAACTAGTCGGCTAGCCTTATTAGAAAACGCAAAATATCTCTGTTGCAAAAGCTGTAGATTAAATCGCAGACGCTCCAAATCCAAAGCCTGAAGATCACAGCAAGCTTGGAACAATCGCCCACGCTGCTCCACATCCCAAGGCCTGCGCTTATGCAAACTCTCTAAATGGCCTATAGAAAGTAACAAATCCGTCACAGCTTCCCTATGTTTACGCTACCGAGCAGAAGCCAGAGCAATCAATCTACCCCGTAGGGTAGCCTTCAATCCCTCCCAGACCGCCTCCATCGAAGCCCCACACTCCACATTCACCTCCAAATACTCCCTTAACCACCCCTCTATCTGCACGACCACCTCCGGGTCATCCAGGAGACTGTCATTAAAACGCCAAAATTTCCGTCCCAAACTACCCCCCTCCCCCAAGAACCGTACCCAAACAGGAGCATGATCTGACCATGTAAGCGATTCAATCCCCGACAACTCTACCCGACGGAGCAATCCCCGCTCCACAAATACATAATCAATTCTAAAGTAAGAACATAAGAAGTTGCCTCCACTGGGTCAGACCAGAGGTCCATCTCGCCCAGCGGTCCGCTCCCGCGGCGGCCCATCAGGTCTGTGACCTGTGAAGTGGTTTCTGACCACTTCTATAACCTACCTCTAGTTCTATCTGTACCCCTCAATCCCCTTATCCTCCAGGAACCTATCCAAACCTTCCTTGAACCCCTGTAGAGTGCTCTGGCCTATCACATCCTCTGGAAGTGTGTTCCATGTGTCCACCACCCTCTGGGTAAAAAAGAACTTCCTAGCATTTGTTCTAAACCTGTCTCCTTTCAATTTCTCCGAGTGACCCCTAGTGGTTGTGGGTCCCCACAGTTTGAAAAATCTGTTCTTATTCACTTTCTCTATGCCCTTTAGGATTTTGAAGGTTTCTATCATGTCCCCTCTAAGTCTCCTCTTTTCCAGGTAGAACAGCCCCAGCATTTTTAACCTGTCAGCGTATGCAAAATTTTCCATACCTCTTATCAGTTTAGTCGCTCTTCTCTGGACTCCCTCGAGTACCACCATGTCCTTCTTGAGGTACGGCGACCAGTACTGGACACAGTACTCCAGGTGTGGGCGCATCATTGCGCGATACAGCGGCATGATGACTTCCTTTGTCCTGGTTGTGATACCCTTTTTGATGATGCCCAGCATTCTGTTTGCTTTCTTTGAGGCTGTCGCACACTGCGCCGATGGTTTCAATGTTGTGTCCACCATCACCCCCAGGTCTCTTTCAAGGTTACTCACCCCTAGCAGTATTCCCCCCATTTTGTAGCTGAACATCGGGTTCTTTTTCCCTACATGCATGACCTTGCACTTTTCTACGTTAAAACTCATTTGCCACTTTTTTGCCCATTCTTCCAGTCTCGTTAGGTCCCTTTGCAGGTCTTCAGTCTTCCATGCTTCTAACCCTGCTGCAGAGTTTGGTGTCATCAACAAATTTGATAACCTCACATTTCGTCCCCGTCTCCAGGTCGTTAATAAATATGTTGAACAGGAGAGGTCCCAGCACCGACCCCTGCGGAACTCCGCTCGTGACCCATTTCCAGTCTGAGTATTGGCCCTTTACTCCAACCCTCTGTTTCCTGCCTGCCAACCAGTGTTTGATCCATCGGTAGATTTCCCCTTGCACCCCGTGGTTCCACAGCTTTTTAAGTAGCCGTTCGTGAGGTACCTTGTCGAAGGCTTTTTGGAAGTCAAGGTAGATGATGTCTATGGATTCCCCCTTATCCATCTGGCTGTTTATTCCCTCAAAGAAGTACAGCAAGTTCGTGAGGCACGACCTTCCCTTGCAGAAGCCATGCTGGCTCACCTTCAGTTGTCCATTGTTTTCTATGTGTTCGCAGATTGTGTCCTTAACCAGTGCTTCCATCATCTTTCCCGGAACCGAGGTCAAGCTCACAGGCCTGTAGTTTCCCGGGTCACCCCTTGATCCCTTCTTAAAGATGGGTGTGACATTTGCTATTTTCCAGTCCTCTGGGATCTCCCCAGTTTTTAAGGAGAGGTTACATATTTGGCAAAGTGTTTCTGCTATTTCGTTTCTCAGTTCTTTTAGTACCCTTGGGTGAATGCCGTCCGGGCCCGGTGATTTGTCGCTCTTCAGCCTGTCTATCTGTCTGAGGACATCCTCTTTGCTTACCTCTAGTTGTACCAGCCTTTCATCATGGTCTCCGGTTATAATCTCCTCGGGTTCTGGGATATTGGATGTGTCCTCTCTGGTGAAGACTGACGAGAAGAATTTGTTTAACCTGTCGGCTATCTCTTTTTCCTCCTTTATCACTCCTTTCCTGTCTCCGTCGTCCAGTGGTCCCACTTCCTCTCTGGTTGGCTGTTTCCCTTTCACATACCTGAAGAAGGGTAAGAGGAATGCATCCCAGAATAATAAGTATAGTCCCTATCAGACGGATGCAACCAACGGCAGCAATCAACCACATTAAGGGCAGCCAGCACCTCCCGCAGCATCTTACGATCCCTCCTCCCATAACGAACCGCCCTCCCCGAGTTATCCAAATGAGGAGTCACGGTAAGATTAAAATCCCCGCCCAGAACTAAGGCACCCCCCTTAAACCGGAGAATTTGAGGCACCAACTCACGGTAGAAGGCCCCCTGACCCTCATTTGGGGCATAGATATTAACCAGGGAGTATAAACACCCCTCTATTAGAGCCTCCAACATAATAAACCTACCCTGAGGGTCCCTCACCACTCTATGCACTTCATAACGAATCCCCTTACGAATAATAATCCCCACCCCTCCCCTCTTGGAAGTGCCCACCCGGGAGGCCCAAAAGGCTTGAGGAAATTGAGAATCTTTGACCAGGTATTCATGGGACGGGAGCAGATGGGTTTCCTGAAAAAAACAAATATCAGCTCTCAATCGAAGCAGCTCCCTATAGAAAGCCCTCCTCTTATTGGGGGAATTGAGACCCCGGATATTATAAGAGACCAACCTAAACCCCCCATAAACCAAATAAATCAAAGTAGATGAAGACCCTACCCAAACATACACGTCCTCATGTCCACCCACCCCCTCCACCCCCCCATCTCCCAAAGTGAGAGTCCGCAGATCTCCCACCAACATACAAGGAAGTGAACTATCCCCTAAGCCCCTGACTCAAATCCCCACAACCAAATGCCAACTACCAATACAACACACACACCAATCCCAAAGTCAAACACACCAGCCCAACAACCCCCCGGAAAACAAACCTCGCTCCAGCCTACCACCATATACCCATACATGCCCCATTCTCATCTCCAAAACACCCCGCACTCCATACACCAGTTCCAGTCCAGGGGTGTCCCCCCCAATGCTCCAAACCAAAACTAAGAACCAAGGAGCACAGTCACAAGGGGTAAGTCCGAAGACACCCCAGCAGGAGGAAGACCCCCCATACAAGAGCGGGAGGAGGAGACAGCAGAAAAACAGATGCTGTCACTCAGCCTGGATATGTCCAGCTGTCTTACACTGTAATCCGCTTAGAACTGCAAGGTAAAGGCGGAATATAAGTCACTAATGTAATGTAATGTAATGTAATGATGCTGTATAGGTATAATCTATTTTTATAAAGTTTCTTCCTTCTTTAACTCAGAGAATGTACAGTCTTGGCATACACAGATTTGTATAGAATTACCTTGAGAGAATGAAGGAGTTTTCTTCTTCATACATCCAGTTTTTAAAAAGAGATTATGTACTTACTAGTCTTTAAGCCCGTTACATTAACGGGTGCTAGAATAGATGTGTCTGTCTGTTTGTGTTTCTTTATCTCTCTCTCCTTGGCCACTGTTTGTGTCCTTCTGTCTTTCCCTCCCCCCCCCGAGCAAAGCTGTCTACCCTCAGCACACACCTCCCCCCAAAGCAGCCCCCTTTCCCTCTCCCTAACTGTCCTTCCATGGCCCTCTTCTGTCTTCCCCCCAGAGCAAAGCTGATTGCCCCAAGCACACCCCTCCCTCCAAAGCAGCCCCCTTTCCTTCTCCCTGTCTCTCCATGGCCCCTTCTGTCTTCCCCTCTAGGGCAAAGCTGTTTGCCCCAAGCACACCCCTCCCCCCAAAGCAGCCTCCTTTCCCTCTCCCTATCTCTCCATGGCCCCTTCTGTCTCCTCCAGCACACCCTTCCCCCCAAAGCAGCCTCTTTTCCCTCTCCCCCTGGCCCCCTGTATTGATCCCCTTCTTACCCTCCCTCCATCCTGGCGTTTTCTGGCCTGCTCCTCTTCAAAGCAGCCTGCAATCATGGTGGCCGGCTTTAGCAAACCTCGCAGGCCGCTATCCAACTTGGTAGCACGTTCCCTCTGACGCGATCCCATGCATCAGAGGAAACGTGCTACTGAGGTTGGAGAGCGGCCTGCAAGGTTCTTTAAAGCAAGCCACGATAGCAGGCTGCTCTGAAGAGGAAGATCAGCTGCGGCAGCGGTGAGCGAGGGCGGGAGGTGTGTTCCCTGCCGAGGACGCGGGCAGGGAGAGAGCTTGCCTGTGCTTCCGGTTGGTGAGTGAGGGCGGGAGGAGGGGAGTGGCCAGAATGTTTCCTGCCGCCGAGTTCTAAAATGGAACACGGCCACGGATCACACACCACAGCGACAGGGATCACGCTGTTTTAACAGCGCATGTGCTTGTAAGGTTTTATTATATAGGATCCTGGTAAGCTTTTTTCCAGTATATAGGTGAGACATTCTAGACCAGGAGTGTCAAAGTCCCTCCTCGAGGGCCACAATCCAGTCGGGTTTTCAGGATTTCCCCAAATGAATATGCATGAGATCTATTAGCATACAATGAAAGCAGTGCATGCAAATAGATCTCAAGCATATTCATTGGGGAAATCTGAAAGCCCGACTGGATTGTGGCCCTCGAGGATGGACTTTGACACCCCTGTTTTAGACAGATGGGTAATATCCTAATAGCCACATGCATCTGTAGAAGGAATTCGCTCCGGATTTTTCATTTTCCCTCTGCTGTACTTCACTGGACTCCTTAGCTCCACTTAAAATTAGTATGCAAGCACTGGGAGCCAATCAATACATGTGAAGTACAGGCACCTGTAGCAACAGGCTTAGACACAAATTGTTCTGCTCAAGAAGTATATCTAACAGTAATGTCAACCGCCAATAAACGTTTCCTAGGAGCTCGAAACTATTCCCATAAAAAACAGAAACATATATACAGTATTCTTCCAAGCCCCCAAGGGCTGACAGGCATCCAAGAATCAACTTGGAGAAGCATAAACAGATTGAAACAGTAGACAGGCGCAAGAAGGAACGGGCGGGAGTCTAGAATGTCTCAGGAATCTACTGGAAAAGAACTTACCAGGGTAAGTACATAATCTCTTTTTACAATGCAATAGGTAAGACATTCTAGACTAGTGGTCTCAAACTCACGGCCAGGGGACCCACATGCGGTCCCACCAGGTACTATTTTGAGGCCCTCAGTATGTTTATCATAATCACAAAAGTAAAATAAAAGTTTCTTGATCATATGTCTCTTTAGCTATAAATTACAATATTATTATTAAGACTTAGCCAAAAGGAAAGATTTATAAACTATAAAGAATTTTACCTCATGCAAAATTATCATTTCTTTAATAAGACATTAATTATTTTTTCTGAGGCCCTCCAAGTACCCTCAAATCCAAAATGTGGCCTTGCAAAGAGTTTGAGACCACTGTACTAGACAGATGGGACGTATAAAAGCAGTCCCCAAAAAGCTAGGCAGGCTTGATGCGCCGACCCTTAAGACTGAGGACCCAAGGGCAGAGACCTGTCTTGCCACCACATCCATTCTGTAAAACTTGGCATACGTGTGAAGAGAAGACCAGGTTGCTGCCCTAGAAATCTCCTTAAGGGGAAAAAACTTTACCTTCAGCCACAAAGAAGCTACACTCCTGGTATGTGCTATGATGGAAACAGGGGATAGTGTCCCAGAAAGAATGTAGGCTGATGAAATGGCCCTAAGGATCCATCTAGAAATTGTGGTCTTGGAATACGCCTTTCAGAGGAGCCAAATAAAATCCGGTGAAAAGGCCCACTCCACAACCACAGAGTCGAAAAGAGTCCCCAGACTCAGAACACAGGTATTTTGTGCCAGTAGGACAGCTTTTGGGTGAGATTTTTTTTTTGGAAGGCAGACCCAACCCGACCATGTGCCCAAGGCCCCGCCCTCAGGAGGGACCTAAGGCTCCCGGGCCTATTCTGATTGGCCCAGGTGCCTTAGGCTCCACCAGTAGGCGGAGCTTTGGGACGGATGGGCCAATCCGGCCTCATTCCGTCGTTGGCTGCCTGCCGGACAGGCGGATTTGACTCCAGTCTGTCCGGCCAACTACACAAAGGTACGGGGAAGGGGGCTGGGGGTGTCGTGGGGGTCGGCCAGGGGGGTCGCGGGTCGGCTGGGGGTGCGGTCGGAGGTTCTTTGGGGGGGGCGGTCGTTGGGGGGAGGGGGGTTTGCGTCGAGGGCAGGAGGGCCTGGGATCCCTCCTGCCCGTAATGTAGTGCGGGGTGGGGGTAGGGGGTCGCCGTGGCCAGGAGGGTTTGGGCTCCCTCCTGGCCCGATATTGTCGGGGAGTTGGGGAGTCGGCAGGGCAAGAGGGCTTGGGCTCCCTTTTGCCCCGATCGTGTCGGGGGTGCCGCCGTTGGCAGGGGCAAGAGGGCTTGAGCTCCCTCTTGCCCCGATCGTGTCGGGGAGTCGGGCAAGACGTTAGAGAAAGGGCGAACCGCCGGAAGAGGAAGCAGCAGGCGCAGGGCTCACAGAAGGGCCGGGACCGCCAAGAGGAAGCAGCAGGACACCGGTAGGAGCTTCTACATGATGGGGGGGGGTCGAGAGGCTGTGGGGGTGCGAGCGGTCCTTCGGGGTGTGGGTGGGAGTGCGTGCGAGCGGTCCTTCGGGGTGGGGGTGCGTCGGGAGGGGAACTATGTAAAAAAAAATTTATATAGCGCGCTCACGCGTATACCGCGCAAGGTTTGTAAAAACACGTATAACGCGCGCGTTATATGCGTGAAAATACGGTACTCATTTAACTGCTCCTCTTGCCTGTCTTTCCCAGGCTGTGAGAAATTAAATCTCTACCAAAAATACACAACTTGCAATACTCGTGCAGCTCTAACATCCGCAGGATATAACTGAACTTCCTTTCTAACAGTTCTCAAACAAAGCAAATGCAGAGCATGTCACACATCTAGCTCCTATATAACATAGGAGTTCTTATAGTGCTCTAACACAAGCAGCATATCACCTGAAGCTTCTCTCTAACACAGTGCTGGAATTCTCAAAGAGTGCAAAAATAAAGCATGTCACCTATAAAACACCCACCCCAGTCATACCTGAAGCAAATAAATGGAGATCTTGGTGAAATGTTTAACTGCTATAATTCTTAGATAAATAATGAATATAGAATACTCACTCATTTCCCATCCCCTTACTTGTCATAATATAATTTTTCACCTGTAAATAGGGAAAAAGATTTCTCGCTTCCAATTGATATTGGTCCTGAAGGTCTACAAAGGCTTTAACCTCCCCCTCCTTGATAAGTTGACCAAAACACCTCAAGCCTTTTGCCTCCCACCTCGTAAAAATCCCCCCTACCTACCTGGTATAAAATCTTGCATATATAAAATAGGAGAGAAATTAATAATTTTTTCTTTTCCCAAAAGTTTTTTTCCTGCATTTTTCCATATTCCCATAGAGCAGGGGTAGGCAATTCCGGTCCTCGAGAACGGGAGCCAGGTCAGGTTTTCAGGACAGCCACAATAAATATGCATGAGATAGATTTGCATCTCAAGGAGGCAGTATATGAAAATCCATCTCATACATATTCATTGTAGATATCCTGAAAACCTGACCTGGCTCTGGCTCTTGAGGACCGGAATTGCCTACCCCTGCCATAGAACATCTACTAAAAGGGTTACTTATATTTATTATTTCTTTTTCTCTCATCCATGGTAAATATTTCAAATCCCTGATACCCTCTATCCCTTCTAACATTTCTTGTTCTACCCTCACCCATAATTTAAGTGGATATGAATGCCATTCAACTATCGCTCTTAACTGAGCAGCTCTATAATAATTCTCCAAATGAGGTAAACCTAGTCCTCCTTCCGCCTTAGACTTAAACATTGCATAACTTCCAACCTTTGGACACGTTTCGCTCCAAATAAATCTCATTATCATACTATTCCATTTTCGGCAATACAACTTTGGAATTTCTATTGGCAGTACTTGAAATAGATACAAAAACCTAGGAAAAATCATCATCTTTACCACTGTACAGGGCAATGGTGCGCCCTCACATGGAGTACTGCATCCAGCACTGGTCACCGTACATGAAGAAGGACACGGTACTACTCGAAAGGGTCCAGAGAAGAGCGACTAAGATGGTTAAGGGGTTGGAGGAGCTACCGTACAGTGAAAGATTAGAGAAACTGGGCCTCTTCTCCCTCGAACAGAGGAGATTGAGAGGGGACATGATCGAAACATTCAAGGTATTGAAGGGGATAGACTTAGAAGATAAGGACAAGTTGTTCACCCTCTCCAAGGTAGGGAGAACAAGAGGGCACTCTCTAAAGTTGAAAGGGGATAGATTCCGTACAAACATAAGGAAGTTTTTCTTCACCCAGAGAGTGGTAGAAAGCTGGAACGTTCTTCCGGAGGCTGTTATAGGGGAAAACACCCTCCAGGGATTCAAGACAAAGTTAGACAAGTTCCTGCTGAACAAAAACGTGCGCTGGTAGGGCTAGTCTCGGTTAGGGTGCTGGTCTTTGACCAGAGGGCCGTCACGTGATCGAACTGCTGGGCATTATGGACCACTGGTCTGATCCAGCAACGGCAATTCTTATGTTCTTATCCTAGCCTTGAAATAAACATCTTATTCCACCTTTTTAAATCTTTCTGAATATCTGCTACAAGTGGTACATAGTAGAGAGCTGCACGGGAACGGGGATGACGGGAATCCCGCGGGACCCGCGGGGATCCCGCGGGTTCCCCCTTTGGGTCACGGGGATCCCGTGGGGACGCCCCCTAGGGTCGCGGGGATCCCGTGGGGACGCCTCCGAGGGTCACGGGGTTCCTGCGGGGTTGGATCGCAGCGGGGTTGGTCGAGCCGCGAGGGTAGTCTCCTTCTCCTTACCTGCCCTGTCGCAGCACACATCCGAACGGAAATCTTCCCGATGTCAGCGCTGACGTCGGAGGGAGGGCTTAAGCAAAGCCCTCCCTTCCTCCGACGTCAGCGCTGACATCAGGAAGACTTCCGGTCGGCTGTGTGCGGCAGGGCAGGTAGGAAGAAGGCAATGGCGTACGAAAGAGGGGGGAGGGGGCGGTCCGCCCCGGAGAATGTGCACAGCCGGTCAGGTCCCCCGATCGACCGACAACAGGCCCGGCCGACAAATCTCCCTGCCCTGTAGCTGCGAATCTAAATTACCTCTTACAGCAGCTTCACTACTCCAGCTGCTGTAAGAAGGTAATTTAGATTCGCGGCTACAGGACAGGGAGATTTGTCCGACCGGGCCTGTTCTGTTGTCGGTCGGGTGCAAAAGCGCCACAAAGGTGGAGGCAGGGAGGGAGGAAAGGTGGAGTGGAGAAGAAAAGACGCTTAAGGGGGAAGAAGGCCGCTGAAAGTACTGGGGAAGACAAAGGGGTGGAAAAGAACGCTGAAAGGACATGGGATAAACGGGAGGAAGGGGGGGGAAGGACCCTGAAAGCACTGGAGAAGACAAAGGGGTGGAGAATGCCACTGAAAGGACATGGGGAAGACAGAGAGGGGAGAAGGCCGCTGAAAGGACATGGGGAAGGCAGAGAGGGGAGAAGGATGTTGCCTGACAGGACATGGGAAAGATGGTGGGGGAGAAGGACACTGAAAGGAAATGGGGAAGAGGGAATGGGAAGAAGACGCTGGCAGGGAAGAAGACAGAGGTGCCAGACTATGGGGGGAGCGGAGGGAAAAAGATGGGTGCCAGACCAATTTGGGAGGAGGGAGAAAGGGAGAGGCACAGTAACAGAGCAAATGGAAGACACAGAGAGAAGAGAGGCAGTGGATGGAAGGAATTGAATGAGAACATGAAGAAAGCAGAAACCAGGCAATAAAGGTAGGAAAAAAATTATTATTATTATTTTTTTTTTGCTTAAGGATAAAGTAGTATATTAGTTGTGTTGATAAAAATTTATAAACATTAGAGGCTCTGGTAGAAACCCGTTTACAAAGTATGTATTCTTCCCAATTAATATTTCCAAATTATAATAAAATCTTTTTGCTTATTTTTAAATGGGTTTCTACCAGAGCCTTTAATTTAGTAGCATAATTAAATGAAATAACTATTTCTGTAGTTTATAGGGACAGGCGGGGACGTAGGGGATTCCTCGCGGGGACGGGTGGGGACGGAGGGGATTCCTCGCGGGGACGGGTGGGGACGGAGGGATTCCTCGCGGGGACGGGTGGGGACGGGTGGGAGTCCTCACGGGGACGGGTGGGACTTTGACGGGGACGGGTGGGGACGGGTGGGATTTCTGTCCCCGCGCAACTCTCTAGTACATAGTTCTGCTGAAAAGCACAGTTACTTACCGTAACAGGTGCCTATACGCCAATGCAAGAAGCCTCATGGCCAAGATGGGTGAACTAGAGGTCGTAGCCAAGGGGGAGGACCTGGATATAATTGGAATTACAGAAACATGGTGGGCAGAGGAGAATCAATGGGATGTGGCGCTGCCAGGGTACAAGCTCTACAGGAGGGACAGGACCCACAAGAAGGGGGGAGGCATAGCACTATATATAAAGGACTCCATCTACTCGGTCGGGATGGATATGGCAAAGAAGGCAGAGGGGCTGGAATCGCTTTGGGTCAAATTGCCGGGAAACAAGGGTACAGGCATAAAACTGGGGCTGTACTATCGCCCACCTGGTACGCCGGAGGAAATCGGACACGACTTGGAAGCTGAACTGAGACAAGAATGCAGGACTGGAAGTGTAACAGTGATGGGGGACTTCAACTACCCGGGGATTGACTGGAGTACGGGTCACTCCAACTGCACTAAGGAAACAGGATTTGTAGAAGCTGTGAGGGACTGCTTCATGGAGCAACTAGTCAAGGAACCGACGCGAGGGAGTGCTACTCTTGACCTCATCTTAAACGGATTAGGGGGGCCTGCAAGAGGGGTAGAAGTGGGAGGACCACTAGGCAACAGTGACCACAACGCGATCCGATTCACATTAGAAAGGGGGACGCCCACAGTAAAGAGGACCGCAACAACTGCGCTCAACTTCAGGAAAGGGAACTATGTTGCTATGAGGGAAATGGTGGGGAGGAAGCTCAAAAACGTCCTTAGGATGGAGACTGTAGGAAGCGCCTGGACCCTATTCAGGGACACCCTGCAGGAAGCACAAAGAATGTACGTCCCAAGTTTCAGAAAAGGCGGCAAGAACAAGCGGTCAAAGGACCCGGTTTGGATCTCAACAGAAGTAAAGAGGGCAATAAACGACAAGAAAGTGTCCTTCCGGAGATGGAAAAAGGACCCAACAGAGGAAAATCACCAGGCGCACAGGAAATGCCAAAAGGAATGCCACCGAGAGGTTAGAAAAGCAAAAGGGAAATATGAAGAGGGGCTGGCCAGGGAGGTGAAAAACTTCAAGGCATTCTTCAGTTACGTAAAGGGGAAGCGACCAGCGAGAGAGGAGGTGGGGCCGTTGGACGATGGGGATAGGAAGGGAGTGATCAAGGAGGATAAAGAGGTAGCTGAGAGATTGAACACATTCTTCTCGTCGGTTTTCACGAGAGAAGACACATCTAATATACCAGACTCAGAGGAGCTCATGAGTGGGGAACAGGCTGAAAAATTAGAACACATAGAGGTAAGTAAGGAGGATGTCCTCAAGCAGATAGACAGGTTAAAATGCGGCAAATCGCCGGGCCCGGACGGGATCCACCCAAGGGTTCTGAAAGAACTAAGACAAGAAATAGCGGGCACAATCCAGCATGTTTGCAACCTATCCTTGAAAACTGGAGAGGTACCAGAGGACTGGAAATTGGCGAATGTCACACCTATCTTCAAGAAGGGATCGAGGGGTGACCCCGGAAACTACAGGCCGGTGAGCCTGACTTCAATTATAGGGAAGATGGTGGAAGCTATGATCAAGGATGGTATTTGCGAGCATATCGAGAGATATGGCCTACTGAGAACAAGCCAGCATGGATTCTGTAAGGGAAGGTCATGCTTAACGAACCTTCTGTACTTCTTTGAGGGAATAAGCAGTCGGGTGGACAATGGGGAACCTATAGACATCATTTACCTTGATTTTCAAAAGGCTTTCGACAAGGTGCCACATGAAAGGCTGCTTAGGAAACTGTGGAACCACGGGGTGGGAGGGGATGTGCACAGATGGATCGGGCACTGGTTGTCGGGTAGACTGCAGAGGGTCGGAGTAAAGGGACAATACTCTGACTGGCAGGGAGTTACAAGCGGTGTGCCACAGGGATCGGTGCTAGGGCCGTTACTCTTCAACATATTTATCAATGACCTGGAAAAAGAGGCAAAGTGCGAGGTTATAAAATTTGCAGACGATACCAAACTGTGCGGCAGAGTTAGGTCTAGGGAGGAGTGTGAGGACCTGCAAAGGGACCTGGACAAGCTGGAAGACTGGGCAAACAAATGGCAAATGCGCTTTAATGTGGAAAAATGCAAGGTCATGCATATAGGGAAAAAGAACCCGTTGTTCAAATACAAATTGGGGGGGGCATTATTGGGAGACAGCAGTCTTGAGAGAGACCTGGGTGTGCTGGTGGATGCATCACTGAAGCCATCTGCACAGTGCGCAGCAGCCTCGAAAAAAGCTAACAGGATGCTGGGCATCATAAAGAGGGGCATAACAACCAGGACGAAGGAAGTCATCATGCCATTGTATCGAGCTATGGTGCGTCCACATCTGGAATACTGCGTTCAATATTGGTCGCCGTACCTCAAGAAGGACATGGCAGTGCTTGAGAGAGTCCAAAGGAGAGCAACGAAACTGGTAAGAGGGCTGGAACACTGCCCATACGCCGAGAGGTTGGATAGGCTGGGGCTCTTCTCTCTGGAAAAAAGGAGGCTCAGGGGAGATATGATAGAGACCTTCAAGATCATGAGGGGCATAGAGAGGGTGGATAGGGACAGATTCTTCAGGCTGAAGGGGTCAACAGGCACGAGGGGGCATTCGGAGAAACTGAAGGGAGATAGGTTCAGAACAAATGCAAGGAAGTTTTTCTTCACCCAAAGGGTCGTGGACACTTGGAATGCGCTACCGGAGGAAGTGATCAGGCAGAGTACGGTACAGGGATTCAAACAGGGATTGGACGGATTCCTGAGGGATAGGGGGATCATGGGATACTGAGAGAGGTGCTGGGATGTAACACAGGTATAGAAAGCAAACCAAGTAATAAGTATAGAAATCCAACCAGGTCGTGCATGTGCAAGACCAGAGGGTTAGGACTTCGATGGGAAGATAAGACTCAATGGGAAACCAAGGTGGCAAGGAGGCCCCTTCTGGTGACTTAGACAGGCCGTGACCTGTTCGGGCCGCCGCGGGAGCGGACTGCTGGGCAAGATGGACCTGTGGTCTGACCCAGCGGAGGCACTGCTTATGTTCTTATGCTTATGTTCTTATGTTCTTAACAGGTGTTATTCAGGGACAGCAGGCATATATTCTCACATATGGGTGACGTCATCTACGGAGCCCCGATGCGGACAGCATTTCAAGCAAACTTGATTGAAGATTCAAGCTTGCTGGCTGCACCAAGCATGTGTGCCTCCTGCTCCACTAGAGGGCGCATCCCCTCCTCGTGGTCTCCAGTTCACATATCCAGCAAAGAAGCCAACCCCGGGGAGGTGGGCGGGCTGTGAGAATATATGCCTGCTGTCCCAGGATAACACCTGTTACGGTAAGTAACTGTGCTTTATCCCAGGACAAGCAGGCATGATATTCTCACATGTGGGTGACCTCCAAGCTAACTGATAAGGGATGGAGGGAGGTTGGCAATTTAAGAAAATAGGTTACGTAAGACCGACTGGCCAAACCGGCCATCGCTCCTGGACAGTGTATCCAGGCAGTAGTGTGAGGTGAAAGTATGAACCGAAGACCATGTGGCAGCCTTGCAGATATCCTCGATAGGCGTGGACCTGAGGAAAGCTATCGAAGCTGCCATCGCTCGGACCTTATGCCCCGTAACTCGACCGTGCAGCGCGAGACCAGCCTGAGCGTAGCAGAAGGAAATACAAGCAGCTAACCAGTTGGACAGGGTGCGCTTGGAAACTGGGCGCCCCAACCTGTTAGGGTCGAAGGACAAAAACAACTGGGGGGCCATCCGATGAGACTGGGTGCGTTGGAGGTAGACCGCTTGCAGTCGAGAGTGTGAAGCGCCACCTCTCCGGGATGAGAGTGGGGCTTGGGGATGAACACAGGTAGAACAATGGACTGGTTGAGATGAAAATCAGACACCACCTTAGGCAAAAACTTAGGGTGAGTGCGGAGGACCACCTTGTCATGGTGGAATACCATGAAAGGTGGGTCCGCCACCAAGGCCTGCAGCTTGCTAACCCTCCAAGCAGAAGTGAGGGCGAGTAGGAAGATCACTTTCCAAGTGAGAAACTTAAGATGACACTTATCCATAGGCTCAAATGGAGGTTTCATCAGTTGAGCTAGAACCACATTGAGATCCCAAACCACCGGAGGCGGTTTGAGGGGAGGATGAACATTCAGGAGCCCCTTCATGAAACGGGAAACTAAGGGATGGAGTGAAAGAGCCTTCCCTTCCAGGGGCTGATGAAAGGCAGCGATGGCGCTGAGATGGACTCGAATGGAATTGGTCTTCAGGCCAGGGTGAGATAAATGGAGTAAATACTCCAGAACCAAGGACACAGGGACCGACACCGGGTCCTTGCGGTGAGAGGAGCACCAGGACGAGAATCTAGTCCACTTCTGAGAATAGCAGAGTCTAGTCGAGACCTTCCGAGAAGCCTCCAACACTTCCCTGACCGACTGAGATACAGGGAAGAAAGTCAAGGGGAAAGAAACCAAGCAGTCAGATGAAGAGACTGAAGATTGGGATGTAACAGTGAATCCCGACTCTGAGATAGCAGAGAGGGAAAAACAGGCAGAAGTAGAGGTTCCCTGACACTGAGTTGAAGTAGCAGGGAGAACCAAGGCTGGCGGGGCCATCGAGGGGCGATCAGGATCAGAGTGGCCCTCAGAGATTTTAGATGGACCAGCATCCTCGGAATCAGAGGAAACGGCGGGAATGCATAGAGGAACTTTCTCTCCCAATCTAGGAGGAAGGCATCGGCCTCGAGACGGTCCGGGGAGTATATCCTTGAACAGAAGAGAGGCAGTTTTTGATTGTCGGGGGAGGCGAACAGGTCTATCTGGGGAGTCCCCCACGTGTCGAACACCTGTCGCAGCACCTGAGAGTGCAGGGCCCACTCGTGTGGCTGGAGGAGGCGGCTGAGAGTGAGAGCCTGGGTGAGAGGAGCACCAGGACGAGAATCTAGTCCACTTCTGAGAATAGCAGAGTCTAGTCGAGACCTTCCGAGAAGCCTCCAACACTTCCCTGAACGACTGAGATACAGGGAAGGAAGTCAAGGGGAAAGAAACCAAGCAGTCAGATGAAGAGACTGAAGATTGGGATGTAACAGTGAACCCCGACTCTGAGATAGCAGAGAGGGAAAAACAGGCAGAAGTAGAGGTTCCCTGACACTGAGTTGAAGTAGCAGGGAGAACCAAGGCTGGCGGGGCCATCGAGGGGCGATCAGGATCAGAGTGGCCCTCAGAGATTTTAGATGGACCAGCATCCTCGGAATCAGAGGAAACGGCGGGAACGCATAGAGGAACTTTCCCTCCCAATCTAGGAGGAAGGCATCGGCCTCGAGACGGTCCGGGGAGTATATCCTTGAACAGAAGAGATGCAGTTTTTGATTGTCGGGGGAGGAGAACAGGTCTATCTGGGGAGTCCCTCACGTGTCGAACACCTGTCGCAGCACCTGAGAGTGCAGGGCCCACTCGTGTGGCTGGAGGAGGCGGCTAAGCCTGTCCGCCAGGCAGTTTTGTTCCCCTTGGATGTAAACCGCTCGAAGGGAGATGTTTTGGGAGACCGCCCACTCCCAGAGCCATAAGGCCAAGACCCCGTCCCTCCTTGCTTGTTTACGTAGTACATCGCCACCTGGTTGTCCGTGCAGACGAGAACCACCCGGTCGTGAAGCAGATGCTGAAAAGCCACCACGGCGAGGTAAATGGCCCGAAGCTCCGGCACGTTGATGTGGCAGTGACGGTCCTCTGTGGTCCATAGGCCTTGCGTGTGTAGACCGTCTACATGAGCCCCCCAAGCGTACTCCGACGAGTCCGTGGTTAGGACCTTGTGGTGTGGCGGGGCGAGAAAGAGCAAACCCTTGGAAAGATTCGAAGAGTCGGTCCACCAACGGAGCGATCTTTGCAAGGAAGGAGTCACTGTCACGTGGCGGTAGATCGGGTCCCGATCCTGTCGCCATTGTGATGCCAAGGTCCACTGTGGTAACCGCAGATGGAGGTGGGCAAGCGGGGTAACGTGGACTGTGGAGGCCATATGGCCGAGGAGCGTCATCATCTGTCGTGCCGAGACGATAGTCGATCTCGAGACTTGTCGGCTCAGATTTACCAACGCCTCCCGACGCTGAGGAGGGAGGAAGGAACGCAGACGGACCGTGTCCAGCACGGCCCCGATGAATTGTAAGGACTGAGAGGGGCATAGCTGGGATTTTGGGAAGTTTATCTCGAACCCCAGACACTGAAGCGCAGTAATAGTCTGTTGGGTCACTGAGATAACCCCCTCCCTGGTCGAGGCTTTGATCAACCAATCGTCCAGGTAGGGGAATACCTGCAGACCCTGGGAGCACAAGGTAGCCGCGACTACTACGAGGCACTTCGTGAAGACTCAGGGGGACGAGGACAGGCCGAAGGGGAGGACCCGATATTGCAGGTGGAGGTCCCCCAACTGAAAGCGCAGGAACCTGCGGCAAGCAGGGTGCACCGGAACATGGGTAAAATCCTTGGCCCCTTTGATTTTGGGGGACCGGCTCCACCGCCCGCAGGCGGAGGAGGTCCTGTGCCTCGGAGAGGAGGAGGGGCAACTGCGCTCGGTTTGGAGGACAAGCACTCGGTGGGCTGTGGGGGGGTACCTCCCGAAAGTTGAGCGAGTACCCTGATGAGATCACGCCAAGGACCCATGAGTCCGACGTGATGGCTTTCCAGCGAGGGTAGTAGGCTTGAAGGCGGCCCCCGATGGGGAGGGGGCCAGGTGGAGGTGCGGAGGGGGCCCGCCCCCTTCCGCTCATTCCGTCAAAAGGACGGAGATGGCTTCGCCAACGCCGTGGGCTGTGACTTTGATGGAGCCCTAGAGTGAGCCTGGGGGCGTCGCGGCGGTGGTCTTGAAAAGGCCGGTGTGGACTTCTGGGGGTAGCGTCGAGGTAATCCCCGGAAGGGGCGAGAGGTCTGTGGTTTAGGCTTCTGTCGGACAAGAGACGCGAATGAGCGTTCGTGTTCAGACAGCCGTTTCGTAGCAGCTTCGATGGTGTCGTCAAAGAGTTCCTTCCCGACGCAGGGGAGGTTGGCTAGTCGATCTTGCAGGTTGGGGTCCATATCGACGAGTCGTAGCCATGCCAGCCGGCGCATGGCCACCGCGAAGGCTGCGACCCTGGAAGATAGCTCGAAGCCGTCGTAAGCAGCGTGGAACAAGTGTAGCCTGAGGTTGGAAAAATCCTTGAGGAGGAGGCTGAACTCTGTCTGGCGAGGGGTGGGTAAGCTCTCCGAGAAGGAGGCGAGCCGCCCAATGAGGTGCTTCAGGTAGGAGGAAAAAGTGAAGGTGTAGTTCAGGACTCTGGCGGTCATTATAGAGTTCTGGTACAACCGGCGTCCGAATTTGTCCAGTGTCCGGCCTTCGCGTCCAGGGGGGACCGCCGCGGACACCCTCGAGGGGTGAGCTTTTTTCAGAGATGATTCCACCAGCAGGGATTGGTGGGACAGCTGTGGTTGCTCAAACCCCGGGTGAGGTACCGTCCGGTACTTAGACTCCATTTTGGATGGGACCGCCGTCACTATGTAAGGAGTCTCGAGGTTCCTGATAAGGGTCTGCCCGAGTACCGGGTTCAGTGGTAGCCGGAGGGACTCTCGGGGCGGGGAAGGCATATCCAGCTCCGCCAGGTATTCCTTGGAGTACCTTGAGTCAGATTGTAGGTCCAAGTCAAGGGCACGTCCCATGTCCTGGACGAACCTCGTGAAGGATGGTCGATGGGGTCCCGTGGCCCCTTGCGGTGACGGTGACCGAGACCGCCGTTTGGCTGAGAATGAAGGAGAAGCCTCCCTCAAATAGCGGGGCTCTCACTCGGATCCTCGGTCCGATACCGGAGACGCGCTGTGAAAGCGCCTGTCGAGGACAGGCGGCCAAGGAGAGAGAGAAAAAGAAACAAAGACAGACAGACAGCCAGAAGCCAAGAAAAGAAAGAGAAACAAACAAAAAAAAAAAGACAGACAGTGGTCAAGGGAGAGAGACAGAAAGAAAAGGGCAAGGGAGAGAGAAAGAAAGACATACATACAGAAATAAAAAAATAAATAAATGCCTATCTCTACACATCTATTCTAGCAACTACAGTGATTTGTGAGTGCCTGTTTCCTCCAGCAGCAGTTTCCCTATTGCTACAAGACGCCTGCATCAGACCCTGCCAGAGCTGCTTTAGAAAAAGGGAGATTCTCAGATAAGCCAAGGGCGAGAGGTGTTCTGGGGAGGGGGCCATGGAGTGATCTTGCATTGGTTTGAGTGAAGGGGGTGTGATTGGTTGGAATCAGGGAGTGATCTTGCTGTGCTTTGAGGAGAGGGGTGTGGTTAGTAGGGGGCAAGGAACAATCTTAATTTACTTTGGGGGAGGGGTGTGCTGGGGAGGTGGGCAGGGAGTGATCTTGCATTGGTTTGGGTAAAGGGGGTGTGCTTGCTTGGGGTCAAGCAGTGATATTGCTTTGCTTTGTGGGAACAGGTTTGGTTGGTTGGGGTTAAGGAGTGATCTTACTTTTCTTTGAGGGGAGGGTTGTGCTTGGTTGCAGTGAGAGTAGTGAGTGTGCCAAAAAAACCAAGCCCATCACTCATTCTGACTAAAAAAATCCTGATAGCACTCACTGTGCCTAAAAAAAACACAGTCCCACCACTCATTGTGCCTATAAAACCAGTACCAGCACTCAGTGTACCTAAAAAAACAGTGTCACCAGTAAGTGTGCCTAAATAGCCTCCACAGTGTCAGTACTCACTGTTTTACACTACACAGTGCCAACAGCAAGCTACTCCAACCATACCATTCAACAAACACACTTTAAAGAAAATTCACACAAAATTAAAAACAACACCATGGCTAAAAGACATCTACAGGAACTACAGTCACCTCAGCAGGTAGAGTTGAAGAGAAAAAAGGTTGAAAGAGAAAAACAAAGATGAAAAAATAGATCTGTTGAAGAACAGGAATATCAACGTAAAATAAATGCAGAACAAAAACGAATACAAATAGCAACTCTGACTCCAGAAGAAAAACAATCACTTCGTCAGAAACATGCCAAAACACAACAGCAAAGACGAGCAAGTATGACTATTCAAGAAAAGGAAAATCAACGTCAAAAAAACAAAGAACAAAAACGAACTAAAATAGCAACTCTGACTCTGGAAGAACAACAATCACTGCGTCAGAAACACGCCAAAACAGAACAACAAAGACGAGCAAATATGTCTATTCAAGAAAAGGAAAACCAACGTAAAAAAAAAAACCAGAACATAAAAGATCTAAATTGGCTAGACTCAGGAAGAACAGCAATCACTGCGTCAGAAACTTGCAAAAAGATAAAAACAAAGACGAGCAAATAGAACTATCGAACTAAAAAAAAATCAAATTACAAAATATTCAAAACATCAAAAATCTAAAATAGCAACTGTGACAACAGAAGAACAACAATCACAATCTCAGCAACACACCGACCTATACCAACCCATTATAACACCTCTGTCACAGAAGAAAAAAATCCATACCCAACAGTCAAGGACCAAAATACAACCAATGGCAGTTGTGAATGACATGCTGAATATTAATGAGGACAACATTCAAACACACACATGTGGATATTTAGATCACATCTACAACTTTTGTAATGCTAAACATTTTGAAGCAGAGAAACCTTCAGATTCTAAATTTTCACAATGTTGCTCAAAAGGAAAAGTACATCTTCCCCCAATTACTACAAATCCTTTCATCCAACAACTCATGACCGGTCAACATTACTACAGCAAAAATTTATTCGATAATATACGATCCATAAATAGCGCCCTAGCATTTGCCTCCATGGGGGCAAACATTGCTCCATTTCCTGGCCATGGCCCATACTGTTTCCGCATCCATGGATCAATTTGTAACAGAGTAGGAACACTGCACCCACAACAGGGAGAAAACAGACAGTATGCACAATTATATATTTTAGATCCCTCTGAAGCTGCAGAACAAAGAATGCTCATTTCACCTAACTCAGGAATAAATCCAGAACTTATGCAAACACTGAGCACACTTATGGCGCAATACAACCCATTTGCTGAGGCCTGCAAAATGTTGCAACAGGTTGAAAAAGAATATGAAGACGATGTCATCAAAACAGGCAATGTTACTAAGGAGGTAACTATGACATAGTGCAAGATCGTAAAAATGACCAAAGGCGACATAACGCACCAACACATACTGAAGTTGCTTTTATTTTTCAAAATAATGACGGAGAACCACCACTGGAACGAGATCTCCTTATACACTGCAAACCAAGTGCAGACAATCCAACACAAAGGATAACACAAAAAATTAGTGTCCTTGATCCTAATCTGGAACCTATGGTTTACCCATTGCTCTTCCCATATGGGGATCAAAGCTGGGGAATTGACATACCTTTGCAACAGAGACCACAAGCCTTAGTAGGCTTAACAAATCAGTCATGAAATCCTAGAGTTAGAGTAACACAGATGCAATATTATGGGTACCGTCTTTCCATTAGAGATGTATTTAATCCCTTCTTACATGCTGGCCGGCTTACACAACAGTATATTGTAGATGCATATGTCAAAACTGAAGCCAACAGACTAAATTACACACGCCAAAATCAGCCAAAATTAAGAGCAGAAAAATACTCAGGATTAATGGACTATTTACTTAATGAAGCCAATGATGCAGGCCTAATTCCTGGAAAAACTTATATTTTGCTTCCTCATTTACAGGTAGCCCCAGAAACATGTTACAAAATTAACAAGATGCAATGGCAATTGTCAGAAAATATGGCAAACCTGATCTTTTTATTACAATGACATGCAACCCCAAATGAGAAGAGATTGTTAATAACCTACAACATGGTCAAACTGCTGATGCATGCCCATATTTAGTTGCAAGAGTATTTCACATAAAACTAAAAGCTCTAATCAATGATATCTGTAAAAATCATATTTTTGGACTAACAAAAGCCATTGTATACGTAATTGAATTTCAAAAGAGGGGTTTACCACATGCTCACATACCACCATACAGGAAGCAACAAACCGCTATGTTAAATCAGTAAGTTTCAAGTTTCAAGTTTCAAGTTTATTTAACTCTTGATATATCGCCTATTTAAATATTCTAAGCGATGTACATAATATCATAAAACATAGAAACATTAATAAACATTTAAAAACAGCAAATTTCAATAATGACTAACAGGAAAGCGAGGGAAAGGGGGCAAAGTTACAATAAGGGCTTAGGAAAAAAGGGAAAAAACGAGTAGAAACAACAAGCCACAGTGGTTCTCTACGGAGATCTCGGACCTCATCAAAGAGAAGAAAAAAAGCATTCATCTCTTACAAACAATCAGGGACACAGGACTCCAGAGTAGATTATCTGACCAAGTCAAGAGCCGTCAAAGCGGCAGTTAGGGAGGCCAAATTCCGCATGGAGGAGTCTCTAGCAAAGAACATCTAGAAGGGTGATAAATCCTTCTTCAGGTATATCAGTGGCAGAAAAAAGAACTCGGGCGGGATAGTACGACTCAGAAAACCAGACGGTGACTATGTAGAGACGGACTCGGAAAAAGCCCAACTGTTAAATGAATACTTCTGTTCAGTCTTCACTCGCAAGGCGCCGGGAATCGGCCCTCAGCCACAGACAAGGATTGAATCAGTAGACCCGTTTAGTAATTTCAAATTTACACCCAGCAGCGTCTACTGCGAGCTGTCAAAAATCAAGGTCAACAAGGCAATGGGGCCTGACAACCTACACCCTAGGGTACTCAGGGAATTGGGTGATGTCTTGGCGGAACCGCTATCCGCGCTCTTCAATCTCTCCCTTACTACAGGTAACGTCCCGATGGACTGGAAGACGGCTAACGTCATTCCACTACACAAGAAAGGCTCCAGGATGGAGATGGCAAACTACAGACCAGTTAGTCTCATTTCAATAGTGAGCAAACTAATGGAAACCCTAATTAAACACCAATTGGATAGGATCATGGACGAGGAGAATCTACAGGATCCCCGCCAACATGGATTTACTAAGGGGAGATCCTGCCAATCCAACCTGATCAGCTTCTTTGACTGGGTGACGAGGAAGCTGGATGTTGGTGAGTCCCTGGACATCGTCTACCTGGATTTCAGCAAAGCATTTGATAGCGTGCCACACCGCAGGTTGCTGAACAAGATGAGTTCTTTAGGTTTGGGCGACACATTAACCAAATGGGTTGGGAACTGGCTTGGAGGTAGGCTTCAGAGGGTGATGGTGAATTGCACCCCCTCCGAAATGTCAGAGGTGATAAGTGGAGTGCCACAAGGCTCCGTCCTGGGCCCGATCTTGTTCAACATCTATATAAGAGACTTGACAGAAGGGCTCCGAGGTAGAATAACATTATTCGCCGATGATGCCAAACTGAACAATGTAGTGAGCAAAAGTACAACAGACAAAAAAGCAATGGCGGACGATATGGTGCATGACTTACTTCTGCTGGAGCACTGGTCTAGGACCTGGCAACTCAGTTTCAATGCCAAAAAATGCAAAGTCATGCACCTGGGAAGCCAAAATCCATGCAAGATTTACACCCTAAATGGCGAGATCCTGACAAGAGAACTGAAGCAGAAAGAGACTTAGGGGTGATTATCAGGGAAGACATGAAGTCTGCAAACCAAGTAGAGCAAGCTTCATCCAAAGCAAGGCAAATCATAGGTTGCATACGCAGGAGTTTCATCAGCCGTAAACCTGAAGTCATTATGCCACTGTATAGATCCATGGTGAGACCGCACCTGGAGTACTGTGTGCAATTCTGGAGGCCGCATTACTGCAAGGATGTGCTGAGACTGGAATCGGTCCAGAGAATGGCCACCAGGATGGTCTCGGGACTAAAGGAGCTCCCGTACGAGGAGCGGTTAGGGAAATTGCAGCTCTACTCACTCGAGGAATGTCGAGAGAGGGGAGATATGATCGAGACATTCAAATATCTCACGGGCCGCATCGAGGTGGAGGAAGACATCTTCTTCTTCAAGGGTCCCACGGCAACAAGGGGGCATTCGTGGAAAATCAGGAGCGGGAAACTGCACAGTGACACTAGGAAGTTCTTCTTCACTGAAAGGGTGGTTGATCGCTGGAATAGTCTTCCACTTCAGGTTATTGAGGCCAGCAGTGTGCCGGATTTTAAGGCCAGATGGGATAGATATGTGGGATCTATCCGCAAAGATAGATAGGGAGGGTCACTGGAGTGGGCAGACTTGATGGGCCATGGCCCTTATCTGCCGTCTATTTCTATGTTTCTATGTTACTCATTCTTAAAGATGATAATAAACCAAAAACAGAAGAACTAATAGACAAAATTGTATCTACAGAAATTCCAAATATAACTACCACTCCTCGCTTATATGAAATTGTAAGAAAACATATGATTCATGGACCATGTGGAATACACAATCTAAATTCTCCATGTATGACAAATGGCAAATGCACTAAGGATTACCCAAAGCCATTTCAACAACAAACTATTGCAAATATTAATGGTTATCCTAAATACAGAAGACAAAACACAGGCCAAATTTCAAATTTTAACGGCAAGACAATTGATAATACTTGGGTTGTACCATATAATCCATATCTAGCCCTCAAGTACAATTGCCAAATTAATGTTGAAGTCTGTGCTTCTGTGAAAAGCGTGAAATACCTTTTTAAATATGTATACAAAGGTCATGATTGTGCAAATGTTGTCATTCAAGAACAGGGTACTTTAAATCATGATGAAATTAAAACTTTTCTGAATTCAAGATATGTGAGCACTCCAGAAGCAGTATGGCGTTTGAATGGATTTGAAATGCATTATCAATCACATACCATACACAGATTAGCAGTACATCTACCTGACGAACAAACTGTATTTTTCAACCCAAATAACTTTTCCACAGCAGCACACATAGCTTCTTCAACGCAATACTCATTTGACAGCTTGGTTCAAACTAAATCAAGACCATGAAGAAGCAAGGAGTATATTATACCCAGACATTCCTTTACACTATGTGTTTGACTCTGACCATTGTAGTTGGAAATTACGTCAACGGGGTGCTGAAAAAGTTATTGGACGCATGTATTCTGTGAACTTACTATCTGATCCAGAACGCTACTCTCTGCGCCTCCTATTGCTCAGTGTTTCTGGTGCACAATCTTTTCAACATCTAAGAACTGTAAATGGAAATATCTACCCCCACTTTCCAAGAAGCTACAAAACAAAGAGGCCTCATTAACGATGATAAAGTATGGGACAACACTCTGCAAGATGCAGTGCAATACAGCATGCCTAAACAACTAAGGGACTTATTTCCATACATCTGCATATTTGCCTCCCTACAAAATATGAATGACCTTTTCCTAAAATATGAAGAATACCTTATTGAAGATTTAGTTAAAACACATATCACTCACAATAATGATTGCACTCTATGACGTAACATAGCACTCAAAGACATATCCAACGTTTTACTACTCCATGGAAAAAAGTGTGAAGATTTTGGATTATCATACACAATAACAAATAGTAATCTACTAACAAATACCTACGACCAAAACTTAGAAAAACAAATAGCTGAACAAATGATGACAACCTTAAACGTAGATAAAAAAACAGCTTTACAAGAAATATTGTCAGCAACCCAAAATAACAACCTCTCCCACCGTTGTTTCTTCTTGGATGGCCCAGGAGGTAGTGGTAAAACCTACCTTTACACAACACTTCTCTGTACATTTCGTGCACAAGGTAACATTGCACTTCCTGTAGCCTCCACAGGTATAGCAGCAAATCTTCTTAAGGGTGGGAGAACATACCACTCCCAATTCAAATTACCCGTGCCTATACTTGAGAACTCAATATCAAATATGCGTCTAAATTCTACTGATGCTAACAATTTACGATCCGCTAAACTAATCATTTGGGACGAATGTACTATGGCCCCCTCTATAGCTCTTACAGTGGTTGACAAACTACTACAAGAAATAATGGATAACAACAAACCCTTTGGAGGAAAAGTTCTCTTACTTGGTGGCGATTTCCGACAAACACTTCCTGTGGTACCTCATGCTAACCGGACAAAAATTGTAGAGGCATGTATAAAGAATAACAACCTGTGGCCCATATTCAAAGTCCTCATCCTTAAAAACAATATTCGATCAATAGACACTGATTTCAACATTTGGCTCATCAAAGTTGGTAATGGTGATACGCCACACATTGACGGCTTGCCTGATGACATCATTGAAATCCCTTCCCAAATTTTAACCACAGAAAATATTGTCAAAGACTTTTTTGGAGAAAATATTACTATTGCAGATATTCCAAATTTTTTAAAAATAACTATACTTTGCCCAAAATCTCTGATGTAAACACCATAAATGAACAGGTACTCAACATTTTGGAAGGCCAAACTGTAACATATCTGAGCTCCACCTCAATTGATGACTCCACTCAGGAAGACATACAAAACTATCCAATAGAGTTCCTCAATGAACTAACTCCAACAGGTATGCCAAAACATAAACTCAACCTTAAAAAAGGAGCCATCATTATGCTGCTTAGAAATTACATTACATTACATTAGGGATTTCTATTCCGCCATTACCTTGCGGTTCAAGGCGGCTTACAAAAGAATTATAAAATGGGGTTACAATGGGAGAACAATTGATTTACTATAGTAAAGAGTAAAGAGAAATCTAAATACTAAAAGAGGATTGTGCAATGGTACCCGCCTCATCATTAATGACTTAAAGAACAACCTTATCATTGCTCAAGTAATAACCGGTTCAGCAGAAGAATTAGTTTTTATTCCACGTATTGATTTGGCTCCAACATCCACTGACTTGCCCTTTACATTACGAAGGCGACAATTTCCAGTCACATTACACTTCGCTATGACTGAAGGGACACATATCATGTACCTTGTAGTTTTCCTTAGGCTGTGTTTGAAACTGTAAAAAAACCAGACCCTGTTTGTTTTTCCTTCTCTGAAATACTGCAAGGCCATTTTATGTTTGACAGATGTGTGTTCTTACCTTGTTGTGAAGTAAATTCAATTGTTTTCATAATCGTATTTGCAAGAAGCTTTAGATAAGAAAAAGGCTCTGCTAACCAAAGCACCTTTAAACTTTGGCCTTTAGATAGTAAGATGTTTGTTATTTCTTTAAAGTTTCATGTGACCTGTGTCCATATATGGTTTGTATTTATATCACATGCTGACGACATTGACTCATGTAAAATGATATAAAAAGGGTTACAGAACATTCAATAAACTGGACATGTTTGGGAGATTTTCTTGTCTCTAAGATATTGTCCCCAGATGCATCTGACTTGTGAATGAGAGAGAGAGAGTGCGGGCCAGTAATTGGGACCTAATCCTTTCAGTTGGGGGCCCGCCCGGGAGGGACAGATGACATCACCAATATTTTGTGAATATTTCTGAATTTTTTCTGTTCTTTAATATTCACTGGTATTGGCGTCCTGTTCCCACCCTTTATTTTAAGTTCAAGCTTTGGGTTCTATTACGGAGTTTTTTGGGGAAAAATCTCGGGGTACTTTTGGGAAGCGCCCCTCGTGAATATAAGCAGCTGCCATTCTTTCGGGAAGAATGAAATTATTTATAGAACCCCCTGCCCACTCTGTCATTTGTGAGGTTAAAAATTTTATAGAGTATAAGATTTTATTGTCTCTTATTACTGTACTTCGCTTATAAGGTAAGGTAAGCGAATATTTTTGCATTGTTATATTGTTTTTGTAATGAGTCATAAAGGCACTTAGGATTCTCCCCCTCCTAGACAGATGAGACTTGTAAGGCTTATGTTGCCTGTGTGTGTGACACTCTCCAGCTCATATCTTTCTGTGTCACCAATCCTTTCCCGTATACGTTTGCACTGTTTATATGTTTAACACTGAGGTTTTGCGTTTGCCGCTTTGAGCTGTTGGTTGAAAGTTATACCACTGCTCGACTCTGTAGCTAGTCATGGATGGTCCAAGAGTGTCTGTCCTTGACCAAATCCTTATTTTCTGAAGAAGCCTGATATAATATATTTCCGGGCGAAACGGATATCTTCCGTCTTATTGGATATTGGATTTATTGGATTATATCTATTGAGCGGGCTGGGTTGTGAAGTTCGACCCAAGCTAAGTATTTTTTCAGTATTATAATCGACAATCACTTTAGCAATAAGCACTGAAAAAAATTTGTCTTTGGTTATATCAGTCAAAATTGTTCACTTGAATAGTTTCTCTGAGAGAACATTTGATCAATGATAGTCTGCACAGAAGTCTCTCCCTATGATTTGCTCTGAGGTTTGACTGCAGACACTTGAGATCTGTTCTCTTTACATAGTGAACTTTGACTGTCTGTACTCTTAAACAAAGTAAGCCTGACTATTTGTGATTTAGTGTGTTTTACACAACCACCGTAGAGATTGTGTTAACACTGAGGTAGGACATGCTGTTATATGGAATGAATTGCAAGCGGTGTTTGAATCAGTCTAAGATCTTTCCCTCGCAGCTTGTACACAAGAACTGTTTCTTGTCTCCCTTTCAAACATACAATAGTTTGATCCTGACTCGTTTTGTGCGTTTCTTCTACGGCTGCTTCCTTTGTGTTCTGTGCTGGCAAAATTTTGTTTTGTTTTTAGAAGATTAGCAAGTTGTAAATTTTCTCTGTGCTTATTTGGATACCTAGTTACTGACCTTAAGGAATGCGATTCTGGTTTTCTCTTTCTGACTGAAAGCCATATTTTTCTATTTGACAGTCTGAATTATATAAAGTACAAATGCACTTTTGATTGCCAGCCTTGATGTTGTCCTTTGCTTTCATTATCAGGGTCCGTGCATGAATGCTTTTGCCCCTTCCCCCAGACTTTCCGGTTTGGGCTTCCTCTGACAATGTTGTAAGCAGTACGGTGAGAATCATGATTCCACTGATTGTCACTTTTCTTTCCTCCGGTATTATCAAAACCACCATTTCTTCTTACAATACGCCCATCGCTCTTGTTGTCAAAGCTGATGGCCCCCGCTTTGTCCCAGACTTTAGGGCTGTTAATGTTTTGGTAATTCTCATTGCACCTATTGTCCCCGATGTTCCTTTCTTCCTCTCCTCCATTCTACCGGCAGCCAATGTTTTTTTCTGTCATTGTCCTAAAGAATGGTTTTTTTTCAGTCCCTGTTGATAAGGCTTCTCAGCCCCTTTTTGCCTTCACCTTTAAGCAACAGTATACCTGGTGTGGAATGCCCCAGGGCTATGTTGACTCCCCTATGATGTTCTCCATTGTCCTCCGGGCTATTCTACAGCCATGGACTGCCCCTCATGGTTCTGTCCTCATCCTGTACCTCTTTTTGTGTTCCATAACTCAGGAGACCTGTCAGGCTGATAGTTTGCACCTTTTACAATGGTTGTCTGTGTGTGGTCACAAGGTGTCACGAAATAAACTGCACTGGTGTAAATCTGAAGTGCAATACCTGGGTTTTGTCCTGTCTCATGGTCAGAGGAAAATCTGCACTTCCCGCATTGCTGCTGTTCTGGGTCTGCCCCGCCCAGCTACCAAGAAAGACATGCTTACTTTTCTTGATATGATTGGTTACTGCCGCCAATGGATCTCTGATTGTTCCCTCTATGACCAGATTCTGAGACAGACCCTGGGTTCTGAAATGACTGATCTTATCAGATGGACTCATGAAATGTTGGACATTTGAAATGGGCTTTGGTTTCTAGCCCAGGCTTGGGTCTTCCTGATTATGACCATATGTTTCATCTCTTTGTTCAGGACCATTGTAACACCATGAAGGGAGAACATGGCGGTAAGTTATGCTCTGTTGCCTTTTTTTTTCTACAGTCACCCCTGTTCAAGTTCATGGCATGCTTGCCTGCTTGAGAGCCCTGGCTGCATGTGCTATGGTGGTAGAGATGGTTACTCCTCTGATCCTTGGTCACCCCACTACCCTTCACACTTTTCACGATGTCCAAGCCCTTCTTTTAAATGGGCTCCTGGGTCTCAAGGGTGAACATGATTCCCTTCTTCCTTTTTTTTCACAGCTTCAGTCCTTTGTTACCCCCCTCTGAACTTGATGCCTGGCGTTTGGCAGGTGCCCAAAGCCGCCCTTTTGGACGGACTTTGGTGCAAAGAGGGGAAACCCTGGATACCAGCTGCTAGCTCTCCCTTATTCATTGCCCAATATCATGGTATTGGTTATCGAAGTGCTTGCTCGACATTTCAACTTCTTGCTAGTGATATTTTCATTCTTGACCTTTTGCTCCTTGATACAGATATATATAGCTCGATAGCTACAGCTGGCACGTTTGTGAATTGAAAATAAATTGGAAAACACAATTCCTTTCTATTGTTTTAGCTGAAATTAGGATGTTGCTAATTTAAAATGTTTTCTTTTTCTTAGCAGTAGTTCGGATATATACATAGCCATCCCAGATCAGTTTTGGCACAGATATTTCTAATGTTTTCCAAGGGTCCTCTTTATCACTGCAGAGATAGAGAGACGTTCCAAAGAGACATTAGCTTTATGCCTTTTTCCGAATATGAGATGGTTATGATATACATTATTGTTTATCTCTGTTTTGGTTTTTTTATATCAATGTGTTTATTTGCAGAGTTAAATTCATCCCTGCACACTTGACAGATGGAATAATAGCTTCACGCTTAAAACTTTATGTTTTGTCTGTGTCATGTTTACTTGCTTTAGTTTAGTGGGTACCCCAGGATACATAACATTGGCCATTTCTAGAGCTCTTTTTCCACTTCTTACTAGCCTAACTGCACAATGTTCTTTTACTTATAGCTTTCATATTCTAAATGTAGTTTAGTTAGGGGTTATATGTTTAAGAAAAAGTTTTACTTTATACAGCGTTTATTTCGTGGTGCTCCCTACATATGATCCATTCAGTATACATTTCTGAATACATTCAGTACATCAGTATGGTCTCTCTGAAGTGCATAATAGTTATATGCAGCACGCAAAAACATATCTTTTTGGATTGTTCAATTAAGAACCTTAAGTAACTGAGTATTGTATCTGTTTTGCCATAGCTATACCAAGTAAATGTATTGGTATTGTCACATGTTACCACATTCAGTACAGGCAACATGGTTTCTCTCTTGTTTTCTATTGCTTATTTGGATCACACTGGAGTACAGCTGCTGAATGATATTTGGACTCTTTTAAAGCCGGTGTATCTCTTTCTGTATGTACAGACATCTGCTGCTCTTCCTTTGAGATTCTCACCGGATGACCTTTCCCCGCCCCATGGGTAGACAAACCCTCAATAGTTGAGAGTAGTGATCTTCCCTTGATACAGGAGGAATACGTCCAAAAGCTCAATGAAATATTAGGGCTTGTTCAAAGAAACGTGTCTTGAACTTCTCCTTTCTCTCCACAGATTCCTACCAATTTTTTCCAGCCTGGTGACAAAGTTATCGTTCAGAAGCTTTCCAAGGATAGGAAGCAGATGGATTTCCCCTTTGGCCTTCCCACTACTGTGATTACTGTGACCAGGACCACTGTACTCACTGAGGAGTTTCCTGTTTGGATCCACGCAAGTCGCTTGAAGAGGGTTAACTTAAAACCCCAGAAGCAAGTCTTCCCTGCGCAGATTTCACCTCCTCCAGTGGAACAACATGATGATCTCATTGCAGCATTCTACCAATTTTATCATTCTCTTACTGGCAACGCTGCTGCTAGATTTTCTTCTTGTATGGATCATTTCTAACTGGGTCTACAGGGATGATGTGTTCTGAGTCCACGACACTTTCTGCCCATATCCATCTGTAAATGACACTCCTGCTGTAAACAGCACCCCCGGCACCTCTTTGCGAACACGACGTCAAGCTGGACTCCCTTCCAAGGGCTGCCCTTCAATTGGAATCCAGAAAGACAGACAGTATACTACCCTTTGGTATACTTCCAGCAGTGTACATGTGATCACCTTTACTTTTGAGTATTGTGACATTGTGGACTGTTCATCAATTGATGTTTTATGGCTGTGCCATTGGTCCTCAGAGATTCCTAAAACTAAACATATATGTATATATATATATATGTGTTACTGACTCATGTTGGGGGATAAGTGTGCATTCTGGGGAGCAGTAGGGTGGAATATTGATACTGACTGGGCTTATAAACCAGAAAGTGCTCTGAAAAAAGTGGACAAAATGGTAAATCACTGCTTACTTGTATGACCCTTCGTAAGGTTGGAAACTGTTATAGGAAAAGTGTTCTTGCACAAATTATTAAGCTTTCTCTTACTATTGACAACCCTAGACCTACTGATGAAGGTATGTACATTATGGGTATGTGGTTTAAGAGTGGGTCTAGCTATCCGACTCATCAGTTTTCTTACGGGATCTATCTACCTCCTCTAATTTTACCTATCCCCTTTGTGCACTGTGGCGTTCTAAATACCTTTTGCTGCCTGGACAGAAAAAGCTTGATATTGCCGTTACCATCTATAAGGGTAATTACACATGTCATGTTTCTAATCTGACACAGGGTAGTTTTGTAGGTAATTTTCCCCAGGCTATTGTTCTGTCTTGGATCATAGGTATGTCCCATTGTTGCAGCATCAGATTTGCACCCTAGGTGATATTTACTGGCTCTATGGAGACTTTTGGCTCCGTGTTAAGCTACCCAGCCAGTGGATAGGCCAGTGCACTTTAGCTAAGGTTACCATGCTCCTGCATATTCTTTCTGAAGGGCACCCTTCCTATTCATATGGTTTTTCCTCTTCTCTGTCTCAACATAAATCTGATCTCCTTGGTAGTTTTGATCCGCATGTATATATAGATGCTATAGGGGTCCCAGATGAATTTAAGGCCCGAGATCAGGTTAAGGCTGGGTTTGAGTCCCTTATTCCCTTTGTTACTATCAATAAGAATGTTGATTGGATGAATTAAATTTATTATAATCAGCAACGCTTTGTGAACTACTCTAGGGACGCCTTGCAAGGTATTACTGATCAATTAGGCCCCACTTCTCAGATGGTTTTCAAAATCGTATGGCCCTGGATATGATTCTAGCTGAGAAGAGGGGTGTCTGTAAAATTCTTCCCAGTACTTTATTGTGTTGCACTTTTATTCCTGACAATACAGGTCCTACAGGAAAGGTTACTATGGCCATTCAGAAATTAGAAAACCTCTTTGCTGAGCTCAAATGTAACTCTGGTTTATCTAATTCTTGGGATCAGTACTTTAGTTGAATGCAGGGTTGGGTAAAAGACCTTTTTATTGTTATAATCTCTATTATTATCTGCACTCTTGTCTCTTATGTAATTTTTTGCCTGCTCATGCACTGTGTTATTCATATTACAGCTCCTAAAACCCCTCCTCGAGAGACATATCTAGAGTATCTCTCCCTCCCAGCTCATTTATGCATTTATGACATCATTTTCATGACGTAAGAGGGGATTGAAGGGACACATATCATGTACCTTGTAGTTTTCCTTAGGCTGTGTTTGAAACTGTAAAAAAACCAGACCCTGTTTGTTTTTCCTTCTCTGAAATACTGCAAGGCCATTTTATGTTTGACAGATGTGTATTCTTACCTTGTTGTGAAGTAAATTCAATTGTTTTCATAATCGTATTTGCAAGAAGCTTTAGATAAGAAAAAGGCTCTGCTGACCAAAGCACCTTTAAACTTTGGCCTTTAGATAGTAAGATGTTTGTTATTTCTTTAAAGTTTCATGTGACCTCTGTTCATATATGGTTTGTATTTACGTCACATGCTGACACATGCTGACGACATTGACTCATGTAAAATGATATAAAAAGGGTTACAGAACATTCAATAAACTGGACATGTTTGGGAGATTTTCTTGTCTCTAAGATATTGTCCCCAGATGCATCTGACTTGTGAATGACAGAGAGAGAGTGCGGGGCAGTAATTGGGACCTAATCCTTTCAATGACAATCAATAAAGCTCAGGGGCGAACTTTAGAAAAAGTGGGCATTTACTTGCCAGAACCAGTATTCAGCCATGGCCATTTATATGTAGCTTTTTCTAGAGTTAGAACTTTTTCAAACATTCTGATGACAGTTGTAGACGGCTCTAACCAAGGAAAACTATTACCAAACTCAAAAAGAATCTTCACAAGGAATATTGTCTATAAGGACATTTTATAGATATACAACATTACAAAACACAACAACAAAAATTTCTTAAAATAATCTTAATAACAATAATAATAAAACCCTTACCTGCACATGCACACTTTTAAACTCCATGCCTGCACATGCACAATATAATAAAACCACCACACACACAAAAATCTTAGCACCAAGCATTCCTTTACACCCTTGAATTAATCAGGGTTTCTTATGTTGTTTATAAAGTATGTATGTTATGTTCAGTTGGCAGAGGTTTGAGGTAACTGAGGCTTTGGTTTTCATATTTGTATGCATAGTTAGTTGGGGAGGGGGGAGCAGTTGGCAATAAAATACTGTCATTTATAGTGTTCCATTAGAGAAGGATTTTGCAAAAAGAAGATATTTCTCAGACACTTTGGATTTTTTAATTGCAACTATATGCCCCAGTGGCACACAAATCTGCTGGAAAAATGTGAAAGCAACCAATCTTTTAAGCCACAACATCCAACAACAAATAAGAAAAATAGAAAAACTTAAATCAAACGTACAATGGATAATAAAGCTCTCACGGTAAGTTTTCAGTAAATTTTTTTTACTCTTAAGTCTGCACATCTATTCTAGCACCCGTTATTCTAATGGGCTTAAACTCTAGTTTATAAATGATCTGGAAATTGGAACGACAAATGAGGTGATTAAATTTGCAGATGACACTAAACTGTTCATAGTCGTTAAAACGCATGCAGATTGTGAAAAATTGCAGGTGGACCTTAGGAAATTGGAAGACTGGGCGTCCAAGTGGCAGTTGTTTAATGTGGATGCTTTTAACATTTAAAACTCTTTTGACTTTTATGATACTTTTAATCTTTTAACTGCTTTTAATCTTTTAACTGCTTCCTTTTGTTTTTCCCTTATTTGTTTTTCTTGATATAACAGATGTAACTTTTTACCCCCCTTCCCTCCCAACTAAGGTCTGTCCTGTCTTAATTTTAAATGTTCATGAATTGTGTATTTTTATAATCTTACCCTATTTTATAATTGTGTACATCGCTTTGTAAACAGATTTAGCGATTCATCAAATATTAATAAACCTTGAACCTTGGACAAATGCAAAGTGACACTCCAAAACAAAAGCACCACACAAGCCAAGAAAGCTAGCTTATTACTTAAGTGAAAGAAAAGCCTCAGACAAACGGAGAGGTGTACCCACGCTCTTACACCAAAGCCAGGCTATCAGTATGCAGATCCTAACTAAAGCAGCAGTTAGGATCTGTGTACTGATAGCCTGGATTTGGCGCTAAGGCCCTGAAGCAGTGTTTACCGGCCACGAAACAATCGTCAGCCTGGCCTGTTTGTGTTCAATGGTTTTTACCATTAATCATTCTCGGTTATTTTTTGCTCCCACCTGCTAACTTTAAACTTGTGCGAAAGTTTTTTGCCTATGATGCTTTGGTGGAAGAGTGCGGGTACACCTCTCCGTTTGTCTGAGGCTTTTCTTTCGCTTAAGTAATAAGCTAGCTTTCTTGGCTTGTGTGGTGCTTTTATTTTGGAATGATATTTTTGAATCTTTGTACTATACTTCCCTCCATTCCTCCCTGTTTTTTTGCAAATGCAAAGTATGTACATTGGGAAGAATAACCTGAATCATAGTTACTGGATGATAAGATCCACCTTGGGAGTTAGCGCCCAAGAAAAGGATCTGGGTGTCATTGTAGACAATACGATGAAACCTTCTGCCCAAGTGCAGCGGCAGCCAAAAAAGCAAACAGGATGCTGGGAATTATTAAAAAAGGGATGGTTAACAAAACTAACAATGTTATCGTTATCTGTATGATTGTACTGAACAGGGACCTTTTCCTATTCCAGTGATAACGACTTTTCACAATCATTCAAGAACTTGGACAAAAACACATAGTACATTGACATATCCTGATGTTACTTCTGAAATTATAACCATACCACCAGACTCTACCTATGGGGTTTATATGAATGTTCGTTCCATAAGGAACAAACCTATAATAGTAAGGGATTGGTTAGAGGAGGAACAATTTATTACTACTGACCGAAACTTGGTTAATTTCGGATAATGATATAATCATAAATGACCTTTTACTTCAAGGTTTTAAAATAATTACATTGTCCAGAAATTGGAAGAGCGGCGGTGGTTTAGTAATCATTTTAAAGGATTCATTTGATTTAAAAAAAATGGATTCTAGATCCGCTCCTGAATGTGAAATTCTTACTTGCAGACTTTCACATAACAACTTAGATGATGCACTGATAATCACTTTATTTTATATACCGCCAAAGAAGTGGCAAGTAGCCAAAGATGTTTTTTATGAATTTTTTCTAACAAATATGTTAGCAGGTTCTTACAATCTTTTAGCCAGGGATATCAATATCCATCTTGAGAAGGATGATAACCCCGAGGTCAATGATTTATATTCTATATTAACCTCCCTAGGGTTCTTTAAACCAGTCCCAACCATAACCCATTAAAAGGGTCTATTTTTTACTCAAAGAGGAATTAAGAAAATTGGAGAAAATCTGGTTAAAAACACGTAAGGACGACAATAAGGTGAACTGGAGAAACAAATTAAAGCCATATAAAACATCTATCACAGATAACTATTACTCAAACAAAATTGGATCAACAAACAATAATACAGTGGAACCTTGGTTTACGAGCATAATTCGTTCCAGAAGTATGCCCGTAAACCAAATTGCTCGTACATCAAAGCGAATTTCCCCATAGGAAGTAAGAGAAACTCGATTGATACGGTCCACCTCCTCATCCCCCTGAGGCTACCAGCACTGCTCCATTCCCCCCCCCCCCCCCGAGGCCACCAGCGCTGCTCTATACCCCCCCCCCATGATCCGGCATCCCACCCCTGCAAACTGGCATCCTCCCCCCCCAGCTCGTATCGTCCCCCCTCCCCGCGATCCTACACCCGCCCCCCCCCGAGCACCAAAATAACATCCTTTACCCCCATTTGGCACTGGCACCAGCACCAACACACAGGACATGCCGGTGCTGATGCCTGAAGATCCTCCCTCTTGGCTGTGCTGAGCTGGACTGGACCTTGAGCATTTGCGCATGCTCAAGGCCTTCTGGTCTCACTCTCTCCGAGATTCTCCGAGAGAGCAAGACCAGAAGGCCTTGAGCATGCGTAAATGATCAAGGCCCAGTCCAGCCCAGCACAAGCAAGATGGAGGATCTACGCCGCACTGCCCAGCCCAGCCAAGAGGGAGGATCTTCAGGTACCAGCACCGGCATTCCTGTGCGTTGGTGCTGGTGTCAAATAGGGGTAAGGGATGTTATTTCGGTGCTCGGGGGGAATGTAGGATCACGGGAGGGGGGGAGGACGATGCGAGTGGGGGATGCCGGATCGCGCGGGGCGCTCGTAAATCGAGTCAAACTCGGTTTCCGAGGCACCGATTTTGAGAATGTTTTGCTCGTCTTGCAAAACACTTGCAAACCGGTGCACTCGTAAACCAAGGTTTAACTGTAACAGTAAAGAATTATTCAAATTGATAAATAATTTACTTTATTTGCATGAAGTCGATTTGCTTTATTTGCATGAGGTCCATTTACTTTATTTGCATGAGGTCGATTTGTGAATCAGCCCCCTGGACACGGGGGGCCGATCCGTGCCCTTTGTGAATCTAGCCCAATCTTCTTTGCCTGGACATATCCTAGAAACTTCATCTTCATAAAAATCTAGAATTTTTTTGCTTAGCTTGGTCAGCAAGCATTTCCCCTTGTTTTGGTGTTGGAACAGCAACAATACCGTCCTTTTTCAGCTTCCTAGCTCTTTTACTAGTTGACACTAGTGCTGCCCGATTCAGGAAAAAATATATGTTGTCTGGTCATTATTCAAATCATGTTGGTCCCAGGCTCTGCGACAAACTTCTTCTGATAACTCACTTGCCAGGGTCTCTTGCCCATTTGTCGTTTTCTTTTTTCTCTGTGGTAACCATCCATCTTCCATCTCCCTTACCTCCCCCGGAGGTCTGGCATATTTCCTTTCTTTCGTTTCTAGTCCGGTAGCTGCAGCGATGGACCCCACCATTCCCAGATCCACTATTTCTCCTTTTCTCAAACTATCCTTTCATCCAGCATCTCTCCCTCCTTCCCCATCACCCCAGGGTCTACCAGGTCTTCCTTTCTCTTTCTAACTAACCTCCCTCCTATCCAGTATCTCTATGCTCCTTCTCTATACCATCCCTTGTGTCCAACTTCTCTCCCTTTCTGTTCCTTCTCTCCCATTGTCCACCATCTCTCTCCCTCTCCTGGTTTTAGATCCATTTCTTCTCTCCCTCCCATCTCCCCCCTCCACCAAGTTTATCTTTCACATCCATCTTCTCCCCATCTCCCCCAAGTCCATCTCTCCCTCTCCCCCAAGTCCATCTTCTCCTCCACTAAGTCCATCTCTCCCATCCATCTTTTCCCCATCTCTCCTTCTCCAGTCCACCATCTCCCCCATCTACCTTTATTTTTGATGTTACAACATGTTTCTAGTGGCAGTAGTGATTTAGCAATCCATTCCTGCTGCCACTCCTTGCATTTTCTCTCCACTGTGGCCCGCCCTCAGTGAAAACTTCCTGCTTCCGCTTGGGAGGCCAAATGGAGAGAAGACGCAAGGAGTAGCAGCAGGGTAGTGAATTGCATTTGCTACCGCCACTTTTGCCTGGCCGGGGAGTAGAGGAGAAATACTTCCGGTCAGGAAGGAGAGAGCTAGCCAGCCAACCAATTAAAAATCACCTTGCTGCTACTGATCTGCACGCAGAGGTCCACTCAGCTTTCCCTCTGCCACCAGTGTCCTTGCTTCTGATGTAACTTTCGGTTTCACAAAAAGCACAGTTACTTACCGTAACAGGTGTTATCCAGGGACAGCAGGCAGCTATTCTCACATATGGGTGACGTCATCCGACGGAGCCCCGATGCGGATGCCTCACAAGCAGACTTGCTTGAAGAAACTAGAAGTTTTGAGTCGCCCGCACCGCGCATGCGTGAGTGCCTTCCCACCCAGTGTGCGTCTCCTCAGTTCAGATAGCTAGCAGAGAAGCCAACCAGGGGAGGTGGGTGGGTTGTGAGAATAGCTGCCTGCTGTCCCTCGATAACACCCGTTACGGTAAGTAGCTGTGCTTTATCCCAGGACAAGCAGGCAGGTATTCTCACATATGGGTGACCTCCAAGCTAACCAGAATGGGATGGTGGAAGTGTCGACAACTTAGGAGAATAAATTTTGTAATACTGTTTGGCCAAACTGTCCATCCCGTCTGGAGAAAGTATCCAGACAATAGTGAGAAGTGAAGGTATGAACCGAGGACCAAGTAGCAGCCTTGCAAATCTCCTCAATTGGTGTCGATCTGAGGTAAGCTACAGAAGCTGCCATTACTCTGACTTTATGGGCTGTGACTTTACTGTGAAGTGGCAATCCAGCCTGGGCATAGCAGAAATAGATACAAGCCGCCATCCAATTAGAGATGGTGCATTTAGAAATTGGATGTCCCAACTTATTTGGATCGAAAGAGACAAAAAGTTGAGGAGCAGTTCTGTGTGGTTTGGTGCATTCCAAGTAGAAGGCCAAAGCACGTTTACAGTCCAGAGTATGAAGAGCGGATTCTCCAGGGTGAGAATGAGGCTTTGGAAAAAACACTGGAAGTATGACAGATTGATTGAGATGAAATTCTGAGATCACTTTAGGTAGGAATTTCAGATGAGTATGAAGAACCACCTTGTCATGATGGAACACAGTGAATGGTGGATCAGTAACTAAAGCTTGCAGCTCACTGACTCGTCGAGCAGAAGTGAGGGCAATGAGAAACACCACTTTCCAAGTGAGATACTTCAAATGAGCCTTATCAATTGGTTCAAATGGAGGCTTCATGAGTTGAGAAAGGACAACATTAAGGTCCCAAAACACAGGAGGCAGTTTGAGAGGAGGTTTGACAGTGAAAAGTCCTTTCATGAATCTGGAAACCACCGGATGAGCAGAGAGGGGTTTCCCATCCATAGACTGATGAAAAGTTGCAATTGCACTGAGATGGACTCAAATGGATATAGACTTGAGTCCAGAGTCGGATAGGTGCAAAAGATAATTCAACACAGATGATAAGGAGGAATGGTGAGGCTCCTTATGATGAGAGAAACACCTTGTAGAAAATCTAGTCCATTTTTGGTGATAGCATTGTCTAGTGGTAAGCTTTCTAAAAGCTTCTAAAACATCTCTGACAGATTGAGAAAACTGAAGAGGGGTCATGTTGAGAGGTACCAGGCTGTCAGGTGTAGAGACTGCAGGTTGGGATGAAGCAGAGATCCTTGACTCTGTGTAAGCAGAGAAGGAAAAACTGGTAGAAGGTATGTTTCGCTGCTCCTGAGTTGAAGTAGAAGGGAGTACCAAGGTTGTCTCGGCCACCAAGGAGTAATTAGAATCATGGTGGCATGATCGTTCTTCAATTTGACTAGAGTCTTGAGAATGAGAGGGAATGGAGGAAATGCGTAGAGGAATAGATTCGTCCATTGCAGAAGAAAAGCATCTGCCTCGAGGTGGTGAGGAGAGAATATCCTGGAGCAGAACTGAGGCAGTTTGAAGTTGTGGGGAGCTGCAAAGAGGTCTATCTGAGGTGTTCCCCACTGTGAGAAAATGTGATGAAGAGATGAGGAATGGAGAGTCCATTCGTGAGGTTGCAGGAGACGACTCAAGTTGTCTGCCAAGCAATTCTGAGCCCCTTGAATGTAGACAGCTTTGAGGAAGGTGTTGTGAAAGATAGCCCAGTCCCACACCTCCAGAGCTTCTTGACAGAGGGAGGCAGATCCCGTCCCTCCCTGTTTGTTGACATAAAACATGGCGTCTTGGTTGTCCGTGTGGACGAGGACTACCGTGTCGTGAAGGAGATGTTGAAAAGCTTGTAGAGCTTTGAGGATTGCTCTGAGTTCCAAATGATTGATATGACACTGACGATCCGTACTGGTCCAGAGGCCTTGAGTACGGAGACCATCAAGATGAGCGCCCCAGGCGTAGGTCGACGAATCTGTCGTGAGGACCTTCTGATGAGGGGGCGGTTGAAAAAGCAAGCCTCTGGAAAGATTGGAAGAGAGCATCCACCAACGGAGAGACTTCTTGAAAGAAGGAGTGGCTGTGATGTGTCGGGAAAGAGGATCGCAAATACCGGATGACTGGAGGATAGCAAATGTCATCCCAATTTTCAAGAAAGGATCAAGAGGTGAACCGGGAAATTACAGACCTGTGAGTCTCACATCGGTTCCTGGGAAGATAATTGAAACACTAATTAAGGATGCCATTGTACAACACCTGGAAGAACACAACCTAATAAGTGCTAGTCAACATGGTTTCAGGAAAGGGAAGTCATGTTTGACAAATTTACTTCAATTTTTTGACAAGGTGAATAAACAAATCGATACTGGAGATCCAGTGGACATAATTTATTTGGACTTCCAGAAAGCATTTGACAAGGTCCCGCACGCAAGGCTTATGAGTAAATTACTAAGTCATGGAATAGGAGGAGAAGTGCACAGATGGATCGGCAAATGGCTAGAGAACAGAAAACAGAGGGTGATAATAAATGGGAAATTCTCGGATTGGGGAAGGTGACTAGCGGCGTGCCCCAGGGCTCGGTTCTTGGACCCATCTTGTTCAATATTTTTATAAACGACCTTGAAGAGGGAACAACATGCAAGTTTGCAGATGACACAAAATTATGTCGGGGGGTTGGCTCTCCAAGGGACTGCGAGGAACTTCAGAAGGATCTGAACCAGCTGGAAAAATGGGCGATAAAGTGGCAAATGAATTTCAATATAGACAAATGCAAGGTGATGCATCTGGGAAAGAAAAATAAAGAACATGAATATAGAATATTGGGTATGACATTAACCAAATGCGAACAAAAAAAGGACTTGGGGGTCCTGATAGACAGAACCCTAAAACCATCGGTTCAATGTGTGGCGGCAGCAAAGAAAGCAAACAGGATGTTGGGCATGATTAAAAAGGGGATCACGAGTAGGTCGGAGGACGTCATAATGCCACTTTACAGAGTGATGGTCAGACCACACTTGGAATACTGTGTCCAACACTGGTCTCCATACCTCAAGAAGGATATAACTCTGCTGGAGAGGGTGCAGAGGCGAGCCACTAAACTAGTCAAAGGTATGGAGAATTTGAGCTACCAAGAACGCCTCCGAAAACTTGTACTGTTCACCCTCGAAAAGAGAAGATTGAGGGGGGATTTGATAGAGACTTTTAAAATATTAAAAGGATTTGACATAATAGACCAGAAAGAAGAATTACTGACATTTTCAGATGTGACACGGACAAGAGGTCATAGCCTGAAACTGTGTGGCAACAGGTTCAGGACAAATGTCAGGAAGTTCTACTTCACACAGTGAGTGGTGAGCGCTTGGAATGCTCTCCCAGAGGAGCTTGTGGCAGATACTAGTGTTCAGGGTTTCAAAGGCAAGTTGGATGCACACCTTCTTGCAAATCATATCGAGGGATATGGGAGATCCGGATCTCCAACAGGGAGCACCTAACTGGGCCTCCGCGTGTGCGGATCGCTGGACTAGATGGACCTAGATCTGATCCGGTGAAGGCGTTTCTTATGTTCTTATGTGTCCATTGAGATGCCAGGGTCCACTGAGAAATTCTGAGGTGAAGTCTGGCAAAAGGAGTCACATGTACTGTGGAGGCCATGTGACCCAGAAGTACCATCATGTGTCTCACTGAGATGGAAGATCAGAAAGACACAGTATGACAGAGTTGAAGAAGAGCTTCCAGACGTTGTTGTGGAAGGAATGCTCTGAGTTGGACAGTGTCTCGAACAGCTCCAATGAATTGTAGATTCTGTAAGGGGTGAAGTTGAGATTTGGGAAAGTTGATTTTGAATCCCAAACTTTGTAGGAACCAGGTAGTCCATTGGGTCGCTACAATAACCCCTTGATATGTGGAATCTTTGATGAGATAGTCGTCAAGGTAGGGAAATACCTGAAGACCATGGTTCCTTAGAGCTGCCGCTACCACAACCAGGCACTTGGTGAACACTCTGGGAGACGAGGCCAGGCCGAATGGTAGTACTCTATATTGAAAATGTAGATTCCCCACCCGAAATCTGAGGTATTGACGGGAGGCCGGATGAATGGGGATATGAGTATAGGCCTCCTTGAGATCCAGAGAGCATAACCAGTCGTTCTGCTCGAGAAGGGGATAGAGAGATGCAAGGGACAACATTCGAAACTTTTCTTTGACTAAAAATTTGTTGAGAGCCCTGAGATCCAAAATGGGTCGCAGATCGCTTGTCTTCTTCGGAACAAGGAAGTAACGGGAGTAAAACCCCCTCTGCTGTTCCAAGGGAACTGGTTCGATGGCATGGAGACGAAGCAGAGCTTGAGCTTCCTGAAGAAGGGCGGTCTGGGATGGATTGGAAGGATACTCTCTTGGAGGAAGCTCTGGAGGAACCTGAATGAAATGAAGAGAGTATCCTTCCCTTATGATGGTAAGTATCCAGAGGTCGGATGTAATGACCGTCCATCTGTTGTAAAAATGATGGAGACGACCTCCTATAGGTGGAAAGGGAGTTAGATACAGAACGATGGAAGTTATGCTCTGTTATGCTGAGAAGCCTTAGGTGCAGCAGAAGGTTGAGGTTTCTGTGGCTTCTGAGGCGGCTGTTTCTTCAAAGGAGGGCGAGTGTAAGGCGCCGGCTTTTGAGGAAAACGCTTCTGGTAGATAACAGGAGGTCGTGTAGGCCTAGAAGGAGCTAGCTTAGGTTTAGGTCTGACTACGGAGGCAAAGGATGGTCAGACAATTTCTTGGTGGCTGCCTCGATGGATTCATCGAAAAGGTCATTGCCCTCACAAGGAATGTTCGCCAGACAGTCCTGAAGATTAGAGTCCATTTCGATGGTGTGAAGCCAGGCTAGACGACGCATGACCACAGAGCAAGCCACTGCTCGGGCAGAGAGCTCAAAGGCATCATAAGATGATTGTAGAAGATGGAGACGTAACTGAGAGAAAGAAGCAATGACTTCTTGAAACTCAAAATACATGTTATCATCCAAGTAATTCAAAAATTTTGGCAAAAGAGACAAAAGAAATTCAACATAAGTGATAAAATAAAAATTATAATTAAGGACCCTAGAAGACATCATAGAATTCTGGTAAATGCGACGTCCAAATTTATCCATGGTTTTTCCTTCTCTGTCAGGAGGAACTGTGGCATAAACCCTGGAAGGATGGGATCTCTTTAAAGACAACTAGGAGTTGTCAAAGCCTTTATGATGCACCGTTTTATATCTGGCATCCAACTTTCCTGGAACTGCTGGAATGGAAAAGGGAGTCTCCATGCATCTAGTAAAAGTTTGATCGAGAAGCTTATGTAGTGGAAGCTTAAGAAATTCAGCCGGAAGTTGAGGAAGATGCATGACCTCGAGGTACTCTTTAGAATATTTAGAGCCAGTGTCCAATGGAATGCTCAAGTCCACAGCCATCTGACTCAAAAAAGAGGAGAAAGATAACTGATCTGCAGTTGCACGGCCTCGAGAAGGACTCGAGGGCGTCGAGGCAGCTGGAGTCAGAGAAGAAGAAGCCTCGGCAGGAAAACATGTTGCGAAGGAACCTGGAGACTTGGACGAGGCACTGGAAATCGGAATATCCTCGAGGGCCGGCATCGGAGACCTGGAACGAGGAGCTGGTGGTCTTGACGAGGCCGGAGGGGATCGAGGCTTCGAGGAATGATGTCTGGAAGAATGCCTCGAAGCAGGCCTCGAGTGGTGTCGAGAACTGTGTCTTGAACTGGATCTCGAGGACCGAGCAGAGGTCGCCTCAGAAGCAGAAGATCGAAGATATATAGGCGTGGAGGAGGAGCCTCAAAGCACTTTCGAAGACTGGACAGCCTTTGTAGAGTGTGAGGTATCCTGTCGATGCACTCGCAAAGAATCTACTCCATGCGTTTTGTACTTAGAAACCAGACCAGACACTCGCAGAGACTTCGCTCTCTGCATCGAGTGTGGAGGATCAGACCGGGGCAAAGGCAGCTCGACCTCGCGGGAGACTTCTGCATGCCCAGGCTGGAGAAGGGTGAGCAGTGTGGGTCCCATGTTAGTGAGGACCTTAATAATATGCTCCTCCAAAGAGGTCTGGGACGAAGCCGGCAAGGAGGGTACCGCATCTGAAACCGGCCCACCTGCTTTGGCTGAAGGGTCCCGCACAGTGGTGTGAGAGTGTTTCAACTTGGGAGGCTTCGACACTTTAATCACCACTGGCGGAACTGAGTGCTGAACTATCTGACCTGAGGAGACAGGAGAAGATATCGCAGGAGAGGACATCGAAGCAAGAGCTGCTCCAAACGATGAAGATCTGATGAGGGTCGAGGTGGAAGCAGGAGAGGCAGAGGCTTCGATGGGGGTCGAGGCCGAAGACACCTTCGATGTTGAGGGATTAGTAGAATCCATCTCGAAGAGGCTATCCACCAGGATGCAACAACGCTTAAAAGGACGAGGCTTAAGTGTTTGGCAAGGCAGGCACGAGGTAGGATGATGCTTCGGCCCAAGGCACTTGAGGCAGCATCCGTGAGGGTCCGTGAGAGATATCGTGCCCTTGCAGTTGCTACACCGTTATGAAACCGGTAACAGGCCGGGGCATAGACAAAAAAACCAGCCAACGCAAATTTTTTTTTTTTTTAAAAGAAAGAAAAGTAACAATACAGCGATTCGTGAGAAAAATAAAACACAAACCGCGGTGAGAGAAGGCACGAACGACGAAGTAACTGGAGAGAGCCAAAAAGACGGACTTCTCGGCTCCGCAGAAAACTAAGAACTGAGGAGACGCGCACTTGGCGGGAAAGCACTTGCGCATGCGCGGTGCAGGCGACTCGAAACTTCTAGTTTCTTCAAGCAAGTCTGCTTGTGAGGCGTCCGCATCGGGGCTCCGTTGGATGACGTCACCCATATGTGAGAATACCTGCCTGCTTGTTCTGGGATAACTATAAGTTACATAGATGGAAGGACTCCGGTGGCAGAGGGAAAGCCCGAAAAGGTCTCTAGCAAGGGGGCTGACGAATCGGTGAGTTCAATTTTTTGCAAAAACAAATCAATTCAAATCGCAAATTGGGCAGCACTAGTTGACACATTGAATTCTTTCGGAGTTTTCTCAATGCTTCAGCTATTTGGGACCAGGGTCAGAATTTGTATTTTTTTTCATTATGCTTGGAATGTTCCAACTTTTGCTTTAGTTACTTCAGCAAAAGGTCATAGTCAGTGCTGGCTCTTGTTCAATTATCAGCAGGAGTTAAGCCACTACTAGCTACAATTAGATTAGTGATGGTCCCTTGGGCTTCACTGAATTTGAACTTGGCACAACTCAAAGAATTTTGCCTGCTAACTCTCTGATGGTTTAAAGGGGAAATGCCAAGAGGTGTAAAATTAGCACTGAAGTTTTCAGCTGCATTAATGAAGTCATCACCAGAATTAGATTGAAATCCTTCCACTTTTTCTAACTTTTCATAAAAGTCTTACCTACAATGTAGACAAAGTTTTTGGTCTGGTTTAAAATCTTGTTTTGTAATAGCTTTCAGATGGTCAGCTCTAGCAAAATCTATTGACCACAAACCTTTGAAATTTCTGCAATTCTGTAGAAATTCAAATTTGGTCAGAATCAAAGCTTCAAGGTAAGAACAAATACTAGATTCCACAGATAAACTCAAAATTGCAGAGTGTCCTTTTATAAATTCTTAATCTTCTCAAGATAAATCATTGAAGGACTAAGTCATTTTGGCCAAAATAAAAACCTGATAGTTTTTGGCATTCAGAACTATCATAAATCCCAACACTTCAAGGAACTAATTTGTTCTTAACTTCCAAAAGGTAGAATAAATGGTCACCTAAAGATAACACTAATAAAATAAATGTGACATGATCAAGGGAAACTTATAACACAACAAGAAAACAGAAGTGGTGTCTGTTAAACAATAGAAAAAAAACAGCTATTTTGAAGAAAGGAACAGATGGAAATAGGATACCTAGCTTCATCAAGTCATAGCTTCATCAAGATAAATAAATCATCATGATAGGCCTGGACCTGTCCATTAAGGCATCCATTATACCATAAAGGGCACAATGGTATCACAGGCCAGGGCACATTCAAAAAATCTCTACCTCAACATACTGCTAACATGACATTTTGATATAACAGTGTTTCTTTCAAAGGTGATACTTTTGCATATCTAGGCTTGCATTGCAGTAAATAACAGCACAACATCCATTTTGAGGGGTCATTTCTAAAAGTACATGGCAAAGCAAGTTGTGTCAAACTAAAAGCACAACAAGCTTAGCTGCATTGTAAAATGTCAAATCTCTAGCTTATTTGCATGTTATATAATAGGTCACCCAAAGATGATCTGTATAACAGTGTATCTATGCATGCAAATGATGCATGTCTTTGGTACCTTAATTCTGACCAAAGCAAGGCAGGGTCCAAGATAAAACAAGGTGACTTTTGCTGCAAAAAAGATGTTCTTTTGAATGACATAAAAAGAAAAAAATTAAAACTACACAATAGAGATATCTGAACCCCAAAACAGCAAAAATGTGAATAAAAAGCGGCATCATGTCATTATATATTTGCTTCCAATTGGCTAGAAAGCCTCCTAGTGCAAATCCTAGACATACATCATGGGCCATAACTGGTCCAGTAATGCCAAACTGAAACTGGATCATCCATCATGTCCAGAAAGGAGAGGACACACAGAGAGGGCCCATCTTTCAGCCTTACCAAAATTGAATACCATGTCTTCTGCACTAGACCAGAGTCACTAGGATAACAGTTGGATGATCCATTAATGTTCTGGGGATTCCACTCCTGAGAACAACAAAGAAAGATATAAGAGGGATGCTAGGCCTAGGGATGAACTATTTCAATTGATCAAGTATTTACTATTGGTTAGAAGGGAAATCAAGAAAGTAAAATCATATTTTATTTATCTGTTAAAATAACAGGGTCAATATTCATCCCAGGCTGGCAACCCACAGCTGAACTAACCCCTGACCTTCAACACCACGGTATGTGCAGCTCTGACTCAGAAATTACAAGTACATGATATTCAGACCAGTGTCCAGTTAACTCACTGCATCAAGTTAAGACAGCTAACTAATAGGATAAGTGCAACTAGCTATCAGGTGTTGGCTTGATCAGCAGGGTTTTTATTTATTTGGTTTTCTGTCCCATTGTCTCCAAACAGCTCAGAATGGGTTACAGCAGCAGTTCTCAAATTGTGAGCCACAGCACCCTGGGGAGCTGTGACTGACGTACAGCCGCAGATTATTCTTATATTATACATCTTTTACAACCTTAAGAAATTAAAAATACTACAACTGAGACAACTTCTGGTGATGTCACTTACCTCGATGGCGGGTTGAGGAGGGAGCACTAACCTCGGTGTTTCTGAACCCCCTCTATGTGAAGCTTAAGCGATACGGAAATCAAAACAAAACAAAACATAAGAACATAAGAATTGCCGCTGCTTGGTCAGACCAGTGGGCCATCGTGCCCAGCAGCCCGCTTACGTGGCGGCCCTCTGGTCAAAGACCAGCGCCTAACTGAGACTAGCAGTATTTGAAGATATTTCAGAGAACAGTAAGAAAAAATTCCGGGGGAAAAAAGACCCGAGGAGAGTCACCACCGGGAAGGAGGGCAGGACAGAGGTGGCCTCCGGGGTGGACCGGGAGCTGCCCAGGAGATGCCATGTGAGTCGGGAGAGAGTGCATAAGAGGAAGAGATAGAAAGAGCGGCTCTGCCCCGGAGGAGACATGATGATTTAGTGGTTTCGGCCATAAAGGAAGATCTTCAGCAGTGGACCCTGGAAATAAAGAGTGAAGTTGCTGCGGTGAAAGGGAAAATTAAAGATGCTGTAAAAGAAATAAGGCAAGATTTGGTGGACCTATTGGGGCGAGTGGAGGAAACTGAGCAGCGAGTTGGTGAGCAAGATACATTATTGAAAACCAGAGGCAGCCAGGTGGGGGATACCCAAAAACAACTGAAAGACTGTGTAAATCGTATAGAAGATTTGCAGACTAGATACCAGCGGCAGAATTTGAGAATAAGTGGGGTCCCCGACACTGAGGTATATAAAGATGCTGCGAAAGTGGCGCAGGAATTATTTGTCTTTATGTTAACATCTGAGAGTGCAGAAGAAATTTCCCTAGCCACAGTGAAAATAGACAGGCCCCACAGGATGGTAAGTAACTGGGATAAAGCACAGTTACTTACCGTAACAGGTGTTATCTAGGGACAGCAGGCAGATATTCTCTACATGTGGGTGACGTCATCCATGGAGCCCCGACGCAGACAGCTTTTCAAGCAAACTTGATTGAAGATTTCAAGTTTGCTGGTGCTGCACCAAGCATGTGTGTGCCTTCCTGCTCCACTAGAGGGCGCATCCCCTCCTCGTGGTCTTCAGTTCAGATAGCTAGCAAAGAAGCCAACCTCGGGGAGGTGGGAGGGTTGCGAGAATATCTGCCTGCTGTCCCTGGATAACACCTGTTACGGTAAGTAACTGTGCTTTATCCCAGGACAAGCAGGCAGCATATTCTCTACATGTGGGTGACCTCCAAGCTAACCAAAAAGGGACAGAGGGAAAGTTGGCAATTATGAAAACAGAGTATGCAACCCCGACTGGCCAAACTGGCCGGCGCGCCTGGAAAAACGTCCAAACAATAGTGAGAGGTGAAGGTATGAACCGAAGACCAAGTGGCAGCTTTGCAGAGCTCCTCAATAGGCATGGTTCCGAGGAAAACGACAGACGCCGCCATCGCTTGGACAAAATGCCCCATGACCCGATCTTGCAGCGAGAGACCAGCCTGAGCAAAGTAGAAAGAAATACAAGCAGCCAACCAGTTGGAGAAGGTGCGCTTGGAAACAGGGCGACCCAACCGACGAGAATCAAAAGAGATGAACAGTAGAGGAGCCGTCTGATGAGGCTCAGTAGGACGCAGGTAAAAGGTGAACGCCCTCATACAATCAAGAGTATGAAAGCGCCCCTCGCCAGGAGGCGAGTGGGGCTTCGGAAAAAAGAACGGAAGAACAATGGAATGATTGAGATGAAAGTCCGAAACCACAATGGGCAAGAACTTGGGATGAGTACGCAGGACCACCGTGTCATGATGAAACACAGGAAAAGACGGGTCCGCAACCAGAGCTTGCAGCTCACTGACTGCAAGCAGACGTGAGAGCAACCAGGAATACCACCTGCCAGGTGAAGTACTTAAAAGAGCTTTATCAATGGATTCAAATGGAGGTTTCACCAATTGAGCCAGGACCACACGAAGATCCCAAACCACCGGAGGAGGCTTGAGCGGAGGATGTACATTGAAGAGACCCTTCATAAAGCGGGAAACTGCCGGATGGACGGAGAGCAGCTTCCCATCAAGCGGCCGATGAAAGGCAGCAAATGCACAGAGGCGGACTCGAATAGATGTCGAGTTGAGACCAGACCGAGGCAAGTGGAACAGATAATCCAGCACTGAAGGCAAGGAGGCAGAGAGCAGATCCATGTGGTGCTCAGCACACCACGCAGCAAATCTGGACCATTTCTGGGAATAGCATTGCCAAGTGGAGCTCTTTCGAGAGGCCTCGAGAATATCCCCACCGACTGAGAGAAACAGAAGGAGGGAGGCACGGGGCGAGGAACCAAGCTGATAAGTGTAGAGACTGCAGATTGGGATGCAACAGAAACCTCAACACTGAGACAGCAGAGAAGGAAACACAGAAGCAGAGGCTCCCTGACACTGAGCTGGAGGAGCAGGGAGAACCACGGCTGCCGGGGCCACAGAGGAGCCATCAAGATCATGGTGGCACAGACTGACAGGAGGTGTACCAAAGACCTGAGAATCAGAGGAAAGGGAGGGAACGCATAGAGGAACCTGCCCATCCAATCGAGAAGGAAAGCATCCGCCTTGATGCGAACCCGGGAGAACATCCTCGAGCAGTATCGAGGCAACCAGTGAGTGAGGGGCGAAGCGAACAGAACTACCTGTGGAGTTCCCCACCGAATAACCACATGCCGCAGAGTTGGAGCGACTATTCATGCGGCCGAAAAAGGCGACTCAACGTGTCCACCAGACAATGCTGCTCGCCCTGGAAATACACCGCCTGAAGAAAGAAGTAGTGGTGTAACGCCCTCCGCCAATGACGAAGGGCTTCCCTGCAAAGTGACAGGGAACCTGTACCCCCCTAGATTGGTCACAGAATACATCGCCACCTGGATGTCTGGATGCACCAGGATCCCGCAATCCTGCAACCAATAACGAAAATCCATCACGGCATTGTAAATGGCCCGGAGCTCCAGCAGGTTGATGCGGCAGCGACGGTCCGCACCCGACCAAAGACCCTGAGTCCGAAGGCCGTCGAGGTGCGCCCCTAAGCCTATGCCGAGGAGTCCATCGGCAGAACCTTCTGATGCGGGGATACGAAGAGGTGGCCCACCAACGAAGCAAGCATGTCAAGGAGGAAGGCACTGCAATGTGCTGGGAAGTGGGATCCCTTCCTGCCACCACTGAGATGCTCGGGTCCAGTGGGGAACACGAAGATGAAACCAGGCGAACATCGGGACATGAACCGTGGAGACCCATGGACCCAAAAGGATCAGCATCTGTCCGGCCGAGACCGAAGACCGCTGAGACACCAGCTGACTCAGGTGCAGATGGCCGGCCTGCCGAGGCAGAGGCAGAAAAGACCGGAGGCGGACCGAGGACAGAGGGGCCACCCTCCGACATAAACAAACAAGGGCCTCCCCCTGCGCAGACAAACTGGGTTCAGATCCGCCCCGACGGACTTCCGAGACTGGGGCGGACAGGCTATACCTCCCGTGCGTAGACACGAAGGAGACATCCCCCAGAAGGGAGGGGAGAAATCCCCAGAAGGAGAGCAGCCCGGAGGCTATGCTAGAATAGTCAAAAAGACGGCCAGGAGTCGCCGAAGCCGGCGGCTGGACCGTAACCCGGCGCTACTGCAGCTATTGCGGCTGCTGCAAAGGATGCCAAAAGAACACAGGAAAGGTATCCGTAGGGTCCCTCCGGAGAGGGAGTCCAAACCGCCAAGGCAGTCCAGATAGGCGAAGGACCAGCCGCGTTCTGAGAGGCGGTTAGTGGCCGCCGCAAGAGGCCTCAAGAAGCGCAGTACTCATGCAAGCAAAAGTGGCGAGACGATCCTGGAGGTTCGGATCCCTAGCCACACTCTGCGCCAAGCAAGACGACGCATGGCGGGAGCAATAGAGCCGGAGCAGGGAGAGAGTCTCCTGTCATACTATGTATGAAAGGAGGCATGCTTCGAAGGTCTCAAAGAGGCTGGCATGACTGGACTCGATGCCTGGAATGCCTGAGACTCAGACGGTGGCGTTACCGAGGTAACGCACCTAGAAAGAAAGAAAAACTTACCGGGGATCGATGCTACGTCAGCCCGATTCCAATGAAGGAAAAAGGGTCCCGGCCATTCTGCTCACACGAGGTGAGCCCAGAGAGAGGCCAGGGAAGAAAAAAAAAACCCCACAGCTGCAGCAGTGTATTTTTTTTGAAACAAAGAAAATACACGATCAATCAACAACGCACAGCAACTCCCGAACAAAATAAAGAAGCCGCAGTGCTAGAAAGGCACTTAGAAGAACGCAGAGAAGAGAGACAGGGCTTTCTGGCTCCGCAGAAAACTAAGAACTGAAGACCACGAGGAGGGGATGCGCCATCTAGTGGAGCAGGAAGGCACACACATGCATGGTGCAGCACCAGCAAACTTGAAATCTTCAATCAAATTTGCTTGAAAAGCTGTCCGCGTCGGGGCTCCGTGGATGACGTCACCCATATGTAGAGAATATGCTGCCTGCTTGTCCTGGGATAATGTCTGAAAAGCCTCGGGATATAATTATATGCTTGCATAAGTTTGTGGATAAAGAACGATTGATCCGAAAGGCCAGAGAACTGGGAACGGTAACCTGGCAGACTTATAATATTGAGATAAGTCAGGATTTATCTGCTATTACTCTACAGAAGGAGGGAATTTTGCCCAATTCTTACAGTTTTGAAACAGAAGAATTTATAAATGGCTGTTCCCATTTGGCCTTTTGATCACTATTAATGGTACTCATAAGAAAGTTGTTACTGTGACATAACCAGAGGACTATTTAAATAAAGAGGGTCTGATGGAATCAACTAGGCCGGATACTGGCTCAACAGCATTACAAAAATTGGAAAGGTATCGTTGGCAGGAGATTACTGCTGGATCCAAGAAAAGGCAACAGGAGCAACAGCAAATGGAGCCGGGGTAGGAATCTAAGGGTGCCTTGGTCACTGCTTTATGAACAGATTGGTGCAGGACTGAGGACTATGATACAGGGCATTAGCCTGAAATTAAGGAGATGATAAGTTCTTTATTTGAGTAGTTTGGAAGAAGTAATAATGAATGTGATGGGATATGAATGTGGAGGGGAAGATTGGGATGCGTGAATGGTGAGAGTGAGGGGGGAGAAGCTTGAAGTCTCTTAAGTTATATTGAGGTGGGTGAGAAAATCACACAAAGTCTTGGAGGAAGGGATGGAAGGAGGCAGGGAAAGTGGGGGAGGGGGAAAGGGGAGAGTGGATGGAACTGGGGGTAGTGGAGGGGTTGGGGAATCAAGGAGGCCTGGGGAAAAAATTGTAAGATCTGTAAGGATAGGGAAGCTAAGAGAATAAAATAAAATGAAAAGGTCAAAGGAATGAATGGACATAAGATAAGATTGGGAAGTTTAATTGTGAACGGTCTTAATATACCGTATTTTTCGCTCCATAAGACGCACCCTAGATTTAGAGGAAAACAAGAAAAAAAAACCAAATTCTCCCTGCCAGGCTCTGCATCCTGTCTCCCCCTCTGGTAGTCTAGTGGTAGGCCAAGACAGGGCACAGAGCAGGCAGACCTAATGGCCTAGTGACAGGCAGGCAGGCAGGCAGGCAGGCCCCATACCCCTTACGTACCCCCCCAGTACCTTAAATCATCCCCCCATACCATATCATATCCCTCACGTGCCCCCAGTACCTTAAATCATCCCAATGTCCTTAAATCATCCCCCCATATGCCCCCATTACCTTAAATTATCACCCTTTACAACCACGTGCCCCCTAGTACCTTAAATCATTCCTCCACGTACCACCCCAGTACCTTTTTTAATCATCCCCCGTACCTTTAATCAGATCCCTTCAGTACCTTTTTAAATTCCTCCTTCCTTAGACTGCTTTCATTTTTCCCAGCCAGCAGGCACACAGGCCAGAAGCACAGAGATCAGGAGCAAGACCTCCGCGCTCCAGCCTGGGCCCGTGCCGATCTCCGAATGGCTGCAGTCAGTTCTCGCGAGTCCCATTGAAATCACTAATGTAATGTAATATGGTGAACCTTATGATCGGCGAATCTGCAGGGAAAGTACTTTCAAATGTACCTTCATCTAATAATCAGCGAATCTGCGGGAAAAGTACTTTCAAATGTACCTTTATCTAATAATACTATCAGTCGGAGAATTCAATATATGTCAGAAGACCTCAATGACCAATTGATTGAAAAACTAAAAGAAAGGGAATTTGGCTTGCAGTTGGATGAGATCATAGATAATAAGGATGCACACTGATTTGTTATGTACATTTTGTAGATGGAAATGCCACAGTGGAATAAATTATTTCTGCAAGTACAAAGGCTCAGGACTTGTTTGAGATTCTAAATATATTTGACTGAAAATAATTTAGAGTGGACAAAGTGTATTGGAGTCTGTACGGAAGGCTGTCGTTCAATGTCAGGCAGTTATGGAGGATTACAAGCATTTATTTGAAAGAAAGCTCTGGCATTTGAGTCCTACACTGAATTTGTTCCTAGAACAATTGGTGGATGTGATAAACTTTGTAAAAACTCACCCAGTAAAAGCAAGATTTTTCAAAAACTTGTGTGAAGATAAGTAATATAATGGGTATACCTCATGTCAAAATTCACAGCTGTCAAGATAAGGATCAACCAATTAACGTTCACTTCCGGGTTAAGCCAAGCCTACACTCCATCCAACCCTGCCCTTTCACCCAAACTCCGCCCACTCTTCGCCCACACCACATCCACTTTTGTCTAAGCCCCACCCAAGCTAAGCCCAATCCCGCCCATGCCATGCCTACTCCGACCCATGCCCCGCCCACTCCCATAGGAATGGTAGTAGCTCCGCCCATGCCCCGCCCCCAGCCCACATCACCGGAAATGCACTTTCTGATAACATCACTGGAAATAGGTGTGCTGACCCCGGAAATACGCTTTCTGATGATTTCGGTGGAAATGGGTATGACTGACATACCAGAAATGCACATTCTGATAACATTGGCAGAAACAGGATAAATGAAGCGCCGGAAATGCCCTTTTCTGATAAGACGGAAATGCATTTTCTGATGATGTTAGCAGAAACAGATTTAGTTGAACCCCAGAAATGCTGTGGCCAGAAAGAAATGTGTCTTTATTTTAACAGCCTTTTGGTTAAAAGACAGGTTTTAAGATCTAATTGTTAGAGCAGTGCAGTGTTCTCCCCAGAAATTTTTTCCAACTGGGTGGCATGAAAAAGTAGCTGGGTGGAGCAGGACGGGAAATTTGGTGGTTAGAATAGGGTCATTAAATCCAGTGGCATACCTAGTATATATGACAGCTAGTGTTGATCATTTTTTAACAACCCCCTCCTCTATATAAAAAAGTTATTTTTAGTAATAATCCATGAGTCACACAACAAGGGTGCACCTAGGAAAAGACAGCATCCTAAACATTGCAGTGAGCACTAGAACACCAACACACGCATTGTAAAACTAAACAAGCCAGATCCTGCACAGTCAATTGATCCTGTACAGTCGATGCTAACAGAAAACTATGTCCTTTTCATACACACAGAACACAGAAACACCCTCGCCCAATATGGAATAATCACAAACTAAAAATAGAAATATATAGACAAAAAAATTGAAACGCCAAGAAACCAGACTCTGCATACAATGCAACACCACAGAAACAGTGACACGTCCCCTCATACTGTGCAAAATATAAAGACAATAGATATAAATTTGAAAAAAACTGATACATAATCACCACTCTACAAATTAATAAATAGAACATAAGAAGTTGCCTCCTCTGGGTCAGACTAGAGGTCCATCGTGCCCAGCGGTCCACTCCCGCGGCGGCCCATCAGGCCTATGACCTGTGACGTGGTCCCTGACTATTCCTATAACCTACCTCTAATTCTATCTGTACTCCTCAATCCCCTTATTCTTTAGGAACCTATCTAAACCTTCCTTGAACCCCTGTAGTGTGCTCTGGCCTATCACAACCTCCGGAAGCGCGTTCCATGTGTCCACCACCCTCTGGGTAAAAAAGAACTTCCTAGCGTTTGTTCTAAACCTGTCCCCTTTCAATTTCTCCGAGTGCCCCCTTGTACTTGTGGTTCCCCACAGTCTGAAGAATCTGTCCCTGTCTACCTTCTCTATGCCCTTCAGGATTTTGAAGGTTTCTATCATGTCTCCTCTAAGTCTCCGCTTTTTCAGGGAGAATAGACCCAGCATTTCCAACCTGTCAGCCTATGAAAAGTTTTCCATACCTTTTATCAGTTTAGTCGCTCTTCTCTGAACTCCCTCAAGTACTGCCATGTCCTTCTTGAGGTACGGCGACCAGTACTGGACACAGTACTCCAGATGTGGGCGCACCATTGCATGATACAGCGGCATGATGACTTCCTTCGTCCTGGTCGTGATACCCTTTTTAATGATACCCAACATTCTGTTCGCTTTCTTTGAGGCTGTCGCACACTGTGCTGATGCTTTCAATGTTGTGTCTACCATCACACCCAGGTCTCTTTCAAGGTTGCTTACCCCTAGCAATAATCCTCCCATTTTGTAGCTGAACATCGGGTTCTTTTTCCCTACATCCATGATCTTGCATTTCTCTATGTTAAAGCTCATTTGCCACTTTTTTGCCCACTCTTCCAGCCTCGTTAGGTCCCTTTGCAGGTCTTCGCAGTCTTCTGGGGTTCTAACCCTGCTGCAGAGTTTGGTGTCATCCGCAAATTTAATAACCTCACATTTTGCTCCCGCCTCCAGGTCATTAATAAATATATTGAACAGTAGCGGTCCCAGCACCGACCCCTGTGGAACTCCGCTCGTGACCCATTGCCAGTCTGAGTAATGGCCCTTTATTCCAACCCTCTGTTACCTGCCTGCCAGCCAGTGTTTGATCCATCGGTGGACATCCCCTTGCACCCCGTGGTTCCACAGCTTCTTAAGCAGCCGTTCGTGGGGTACCTTGTCGAAGGCTTTTTGGAAGTCAAGGTAAATGATGTCTATGGATTCCCCTTTATCCATCAGGCTGTTTATTCCCTCAAAGAAGTACAGTAAGTTTGTGAGGCATGACCTTCCCTTGCAGAAGCCGTGCTGGCTCGCCTTCAGCTGTCCATTGTTTTCTATGTGTTCACAGATGCTGCCTTAACCAGTGCTTCCATCATCTTTCCCGGAACCGAGGTCAAGCTCACCGGCCTGTAGTTTCCCGGGTCACCCCTTGATCCCTTCTTAAAGATGAGCGTGACGTTTGCTATTTTCCAGCCCTCCAGGATCTCCCCAGTTTTTAAGGATAGGTTACATATTTGGCAAAGTGTATCCGCTATTTCATTTCTCAGTTCTTTTAGTACCCTTGGGTGGATGCCGTCCGGACCTGGTGATTTGTCGCTCTTCAGTCTGTCTATCTGTTGGAGGACATCCTCTTGGCTTACCTCTAAGTTGGACCAGTTTTTCATCCTGATCCCCACTTATGATCTCCTCGGGTTCTGGAATATTGGATGTGTCCTCTCTCGTGAAGACTGACGAGAAGAACTTGTTTAACCTGTCAGCTATCTCTTTTTCCTCCTTTACCACTCCCTTCTTGACTCCATCATTCAATGGTCCCACTTCCTCCCTGGCCGGTTGCTTCCCCTTCACGTATCTGAAGAATGGTTTGAAGTTTCTTGCTTCCCCCGCCAGTCTCTCTTCATATTCTCTTTTTGCTTTCCTAATCACTCGGTGACATTCCTTTTGGTGTCTTTTGTGCTCCTTCTGGTTGTCCTTGGTTTGGTCCTTTTTCCATTTTCTGAACGATGTTTTCTTATCCCTTATCGCCTTTTTCACTGCATTTATTATCCACACTGGGTTTTTTGTTCGATTCTTTTTGCACCCTTTCCTAAACCTTGAGACGCACAGGTTCTGTGCTTTGTGCACCGTGTCCTTGAGTAGGGACCAGGCTTTTTCTACAGTCTCCATCTTCCCTGAGCTGCTGCTGAGTTTCTTTCCCACCATTTTCCTCATGGCCTCGTAATTCCCTTTTCTGAAATTGAGTGCTGTCGTTGTGGTTCTTTTCACTTTTGATGTTCCTATTGCTAGCTTGCACTGGATCATGTTGTGATCACTGTTTCCTAGTGGCGCTAGTACTACCACCTCCTTTGCGGGTCCTCCTAGCCCGTTGAGGATTAGGTCGAGAGTGGCATCTCCTCGTGTTGGTTCCGTGACCAGTTGTTCCATGAAAAAGTCCCTCATAGCCTCCAGGAATTTTGCTTCCCTCGTGCAGTTTGAGTGTCCAATACTCCAGTCTATTCCAGGATAGTTGAAATCCCCCATCACCACCACACTTCCGCTTTTGCATACCTGCCTCAATTCAGCCTCCAGGTCCTGGTCATTTGCTTCTGAGTGTCCTGGCGAACGATAGTACAGTCCCAATTTTATGTCTGCTCCATTTCCTCCTGGTAACTGAACCCATAGTGATTCCAAGCCATCCGCCCTTACTGTTGTTTCCATCTTGGTTGAAGGAATGGAGTCCTTTATATATAGCGCTATTCCTCCACCCTTCTTGTATGTCCTGTCTCTCCTATAGAGCTTGTACCCTGGTATGACCACATCCCAATTGTTGTCCTCGGACCACCATGTTTCTGTGACTCCAATTATGTCTAGGTCCTCCTTACTGGCTATGACTTCTAGTTCTCCCATTTTGGTTCTTAGGCTCCTTGCATTAGTGTATAGGCAATTTAAGTCCCGGTTGTTTACCTTCCCTGTTGGTTTTCCTCGTGGTTTGGTGCTCCTGCCGACCCCCTCATGGGCTGCCAGTCCCCGAGCCTCGTTTCGTTCATCCTCCTCCTGTGTCTGTTTCGTCCTCATCCTCCTCCTGTGGTGTGTTATTCTCGTCCTCAACCTGCTTCCCCATTTTTGGACGTCCCTCTGGCTCCTGCTGTTCTCTCTTCTTCCTGCTCTTTAGTTTTGTTTGTTCCTTGGGCCCCTGTATTGCATCTTTGGGTCCTTTTTCCAAAACTTCCCACTCAGTCTCGAGCCCTGTTTTACATGTTCCCGGCTCAGTATCCTTGCTTGATACTCTTGTCCGATGTGTTGATGTCAGATCGACTATCGGCTTTCCCCTTCTCCTTAGTTTAAAGCCATGTCTATGCCGTTCTGGACGTTGTGTGCCAGCATCCTTGTTCCAGCCGTGCTCAGGTGCAGTCCGTCCTTCCTGTAGAACTTGTTTTTCCCCAAAAAACTTGTCCAATTCCGTACAAAGTGGAAACCTTCCTCTTCGCACCATCTCCTCAGCCAACCGTTTATTGCTTGCAGCTCTGTCTGCCTCCTTGCATCCGCCCTCGGTACTGGCAGGATCTCTGAGAAGGCTATCTTCCTTGTCCTCAGCTTCAGTTTCCTCCCCAGGATCTTGAACTGCTCAGTTAGTGTAGTCCTGTTGTAGTTCCTTCTGCTGACGTCGTTGGTTCCAACGTGGATTATCACTGCTGTCTCCTCCGTCTCAGTTCCTTCCAGGATTCTCTTGATTCTGTCGGTGATGTCCTTCGTCCTCGCCCCCGGGAGACATGTCACTAGTCGGTCTTCTCTCTCTCCTGCAATGTGACTGTCCACTTCTCTTAGGATTGAGTCTCCCACTACGATTGCAGATTTACCCTTCTTCAGCTTCCTCTTCAACAAATAACGAGAAATAAGAAACTATCATTTTATTGGACTAATCCATTTTTCAATTAGCTTTCAAAGGCCATTACCTGTACACATCCATGGGGGAAGGGGTTGGGAGGGAAATAAATATTGAAGGTGACATATAGGTAACTTTATTATTTATTTAAACCATATATTATGTTAAATTATATTATTATTAAATATAGGAAATTTGAGAATCCTGAATGATATATAATTTGCCTGTACAGATGATAGTGCAATGTAGGTAATACCTACTGTTCTTTTATTTGTTTGGCACTGTTTTTAGTTTAAAAAATTAATAAAGATTAAAAAAAAAAAAAAAAAAAAAGATTTCAGAGGTCAAATCTTTCTTCAAGACAGTACAGTATATAGCTGTTATGGTATCCTGTCCTGACCTGAGGAAAGGTGTTTAGTCCCCCCAAAATGCCCTATTTCCATTTCCTATTTATAAACTTTTATCAATACAGTTACAAAACTACTTGATTCTACGTAAAGCAACAAAAAACATTTCTTTCTACCTTGCATTGATTTCTGCTTCAATCATCTTCTCTTTGCTCTCTTTCTATACAGCGTTTGTCCTCTTTCCCTTCCATGCAACATCTTCCCTCTCTCTTTGCCCCTTCCACCCACTGCCCTCTCTCTTTCTACCCCTTCCATCCACTTTCCACCCCTCTTTCTGCCCCTTCCATCCACTGTCCACCTTATCTGTCCTTTCCATCCAGTGTCTGCCCTCTCTCTCTTCCATATGTAATGTAATTTCCCTCTTTTTGTGTCCCTTCAATAAACTGTATATCCTATGCCCATTCTCTCCTTTGTACATGATTCATTTCAGCTTCACCTCCTCTCCATTTTTCTGACTCCATCCCCTCCCCTATGCTCTGGCATCTCTCTTTTCCTTTCCTTACTTCCTTCCCACTCCACCCCATGGTCTGGCATCTCTATCTCCTTCCCATTACTCCCCCATGCCCTGGCATCTCTCTCATCTCTTATCTCTCCCTCTCCTTCCTTGCTCTGGCACCTCCGCTCCTTCCTTTCCCTCTGGTCTGGCAGTCTCCTTAGTTTCGCTCCCCTGCCCCCATACCCTGGCATTTCTCTCCTCTCCATCCATCTCCCCCTCCATTATCTGGCATCTCCTCTCCATCCTTTCTGTCCCTCCCTCCTTCTTTCCATCCCCTGGTCTGGCATCTGTCTCTCCCCCCCCATATGCCCTGACATTTCTCCCTTTCTCTCCCTCCCATGGCCTTGGAATCTCTCTTTCCTATCTTTTCCCTTCCCTGGTCTTCCTTCTCCCTCCTTCCCTCTCTCTCCCCAATTGGGTGCAGCAACAGCAGCATTTCTCTCTCCACCCCTTCAATTGGGTGCAGCAACAGCATTTCTCTTCCCCCAATTGGGTGCAGCAGCTACATTTCTCTCCCCCTCGCCACAGTGCAGCAGCAGCATTTCTCCCCACCCCTCACAGTGCAGCAGCAGCAGCCTTTCCCTCCCCCTGCAGTGCAGCATTCACAATTTGCTACAGGCTAAGGTGGGAGATAGGGAGGTGATGAGGAAAGCTTACAACTTGATGCTCTTGCTTCTTCGGACCTTCCTCGCTGAAGGGTCCTGCCTTTGTGGAAACAGAAAGTAGGCAGGACCCGGCAGCGAGGAAGGCCTGAAGCAAGCAAGACCAGCAAGTTGTAAGCTTCCCTCCCTGCCCTATCTCCCGCCTTAGCCTGTAGTGAATTAAACCCATGCTCCAGGGCTCTAACGGTAACACTGTGCATGCTGGCTTCCTTTCTTCCCCCCCCCTCTCAGGACGTTAACGTCCGGTTTCGGAGGGGCATAAGAGAAGCCGGCATGCAAAGTGTTAGTGTTAGAACCCTGGAGCATAGGTTCAAGTCACTTGCTGGCGCTTTTTTTAAAAAAAAAAGTCAGGCTGAGAAAGGAGTCGAACATTGAACTTCCAGCGGCTCTTCAGGCTATACCAAGTCAGCCCGGAGAATCCCTAAGCCAGTGAGAGGGTTTTTAAAAAATGTTTGAGCAGCAGCAGCAGGATTCACAACCGAGATGACAGCCGGGTGGTCATCTAAATTAGCCAGGCAGAACGCCTGGCTAAAAGGCTCTTGCATTGCTAAGATTTATGGGGGCTCTTGCATTGCTAAGATTGCATTGCTAAGATTGATAAGATTGCATTGCTAACATTTTAGGGGACTCTTGCATTGCTAAGATTTTAGGGGGGGTTTCAGCATACAGAAGAGAAAGGCAAGCAGTTACAGATGCCTTTTTTTCTTTCCTGGGTTTTTGGTTTTGCTTTTTTTTAAAAAAAGAGGCACTTCAGAAGGAAACCTTGGTTAATATTTGTGGGAAGGGTAACACCCCGATTGTCATGGTGACAAATGATAAGCTGGTTAATCATAAAGGTTCTTGTAGCCCCTGATAAAGCATGTCCTTGCCTACTGGTGTTGTCATAGTGATATATGCCTTAGCTCTTTAACAAGCAGAAATAAAAGTTCTCATACTGGGGGGGGGAAAAAAAACCCACTGTCCCTAACTATCCATGCTAAAAGACAGTTTTAAGACATATTTTTTTTATTTAGAGCGAGGTTAACAGAGCTGACTGGAACAGGGTACAGATGAAGGAATCTTTCTTGAAGCATATTTATTATGATCCAAAAGCAGCAGGCAGCTATGGAGACATTAACCCTCTACTTCAAGCTGCTAAAAAGAGTGATATAACAATCCATAGAATAGACGTGGTCGACTGGATTGCCAGTCAAAACACATACAATTTACAACAGAAATAAAACAATTGTGGCAGAAGTTGACAGCCAGTGGCAAAGTGACTTAGTGGACATGTTGTCCTTGGGCCGTTATAACAACAGTTATCTTAACAGTAATAGATATTCTGTCAACATATACATGGGCCATGAGTTTAAAAACAAAAACCAGTCACGAAGTTATCAAAGCTTTTGAAACAATATTTAATTTAGGGCGTACACCTGAAAAACTACAAACAGACATGGATAAAAAATTTTAAATAAGTCTCTGCAGAATTTATTAAAACAAAAAGGTGTTCGCCATTTTGTAACCCCTAACGCTGTTAAAGCAGCTGTAGTAGAAAGGTTTAACAGGACTTTAAAATCCAAAATGTGGTGCCATTTTACAGCTCACAGCAACTTTACTTATCAAGACGTGCTGCAGGCTATCGTAGACAGCTATAATTATAGTTTTCACAGAACCATACAGACGAGGTCTTTAGATGTGACACCCTCAAACTGCAGATTTGGAAAACAGTCTACAGCAGGAACATCAAACGCAACCATCAAGGGTCTCTTAAAGAAAGGAGACCATGTGAGGCTGTCAAAAACTAAAAGAAAATTTGAGAAAGGTTACAAGCAAATGTGGATGGATGAGATATTTATAATAAAATATGTTTTAAACAGGGGTCAGAGAACAACATATAAGATACAGGATTATGATAAAAAGCTATACAAGAACATAAGAATTGTCGCTGCTAGGTCAGCACAACTTTTTAAATTGAATTTTCATGGTTTTATATGTCTACTTTTTTAATTGAATTTTCATGGTTTTATATGTCAGTGTTTAATAAATTATCTCCAGAACATCTGTATCCACAGTTGTTGTTTTCATCGCTGCTGGGTCAGATCAGTGATCCATCGTGCCCAGCAGTCCGCTCACGCAGAGATCAGTGATCCATTGTGCCCAGCAGTCCGCTCACGCAGAGGCCCATAAGTCAAAGACCAGTGCCCTATCCGAGTCTAGCCTTACCTGCGTATGTTCTGGACCATCAGGAACTTATTTAACCTTTTCTTGAGTCCCTGGAGGGTGCTTTCCCCTATAACACCTCTGGAAGAGCGTTCAAGATTTCTATCACTCTCTGAGTGAAGAAGAACTTAAAATTGTTTTAAAATTGTTATAAAATTTGTTTGTCTCCCTATATTTTGTTTTAATATTGTTCATCGCTTAGAATGTTTTAAATAGGCGATTTATCAAATAAACTTGAACTTGAACTTCCTTATGTTTGTACGGAATCTATTCCGTTTTAATTTTAGCGAGTGCCCTCTGGTTCTCTTAATCTCGGAAAGAGAGAACAATCTCTCTTTCTCTACTAAGTCAATTCCCTTCAATTTCTTGAATGTTTCGATCATGTCCACTCTCAGTCTCCTCTTTTCAAGGGAGAAGAGGCCCAGTTTCTCTAGCCTCTCATTGAACAGCAACTCCTCTAGTCCCTTAACCAATTTTATCACTCTCGCCTGGACCCTTTCGAATACTATGTCCTTTTTCATGTACGACGACTAGTGTTGGATGCAATATTCCAGATGGGGGCGTACCATAGCTCGGTACAGCGGCATGATAACCTTCTCAGATCTGTGATCCCCTTCTTAATCAATCCTAGCATTCTGTTTGCCCTTTTCGCCACCGCCGCCACGCACTGTGCAGACGGTTTCATTGACTTGTCTATAAGTACTCCCAAGTCTCTTTCCTGGGGGTTCTCTCCGAGTATAGCACCCAGATATCCTGTATTTGTGCATATGATTTTTGTTACCAACTTGCAACACCTTGCACTTATCCACGTTGAACCTCATTTACCATTTAGCAGCCCATTTCTCGAGTGTTTATGTCTCATTGTAGGTCTTCACAATCCTTCTGTGTTCTCACTACTTTGAATAACTAAGTATTGTCCGCAAATTTAATCACCTCACTCGTCGTGCCAATTTCTAGGTCATTTATAAATATGTTGAAAAACAAAGGTCCGAGCACCGAACCCTGTGGCGCTCCACTCGTGACGCTTTTCCAGTCCAAGTATTGTCCATTTACCCCCACTCTATGTTTCCTATTTGCAAACCAGTTTTTAATCCACGTGATTATATCACCCTTGATTCTATGGCTCGCAAGTTTTCAAAGTAGACGTTCATGTGGGACCTTATCGAACACCTGTAAATCTAGATATACGATGTCGACTGGATCACCCTTGTCTATCTGCCTATTTACTCCTTCGAAGAAGTGCAGTCAGTTTGTCAAGCAAGATCTTCCTTTACTAAAGCCGTGTCGAGCTCCACTTCCGTGGAGATGATGCGGTATATAAACTTAAGGCTTAGTTTAGTTTAGTTGGCTGGTCCTCATCAGTTTGTGTCCGCGAAGGTGATCAATGATGCGGTCCTTTATCAGCGTCTCTATCATCCTTCCCGTTACCGAAGTCAGACTCACAGGTCTGTAGTTTCCCAGATCTCCCCTCACCAGATCTCCCCTCAATCTCCCCTTTCTTGAAGATTGGCATAACATTCGCCACTTTCCAGTCTTCAGAAATCTTTCCTGACTGGCTATTAGTTGAAGCAGTTAAGCAATAACCCCTTTCAGTTCCTTTCAGCTCATGGGACCATCGAGCACCAGAGGGCATCCGCTGAAAATCAGGGGAGGGAAGTTTCATGGCGACTCCAGGAAGTACTTCTTCACCGAAAGAGTAGTGGATCATTGGAACAGACTCCCACTCCAGGTGATAAAGGCCAACAGCGTGACGGATTTTAAGAGAAAATGGGATACTCACGTGGGATCTTTAAGGGAGTAAATTCAGGGGAGGGGATTCTTGGAATGGGCAGACTTGGTGGGCTATAGCCCTTTTCTGCTGCTTTTTTTCTATGTTTCTACCCTCGGATGGATGCCGTCCGGACTCCGGTCCCGGGGATTTATCATTTTTAAGCCTATCAATCTGTCTGTATACCTCTTCTAGACTGACTGTCGATCCTGTCAGTTTCCCATCTTCATTTCCTGTGTATAGCTGTTGGCTTCTGGTATATTGGATATATCCTCTTCGGTAAATACAGATGCAAAAAATGTGTTCAGTTTGTTGGTGACAGCTTTGACCTTCTTTACATAACATAACTTTATTCTTCTATACCGCCATAACCAAACAATTTCTAGGCGGTTTACACAGAAGAAGGCTGGACAATCAGCAAAATACAAATAGTTAAAAATACAACAGTTACTTAGATATACTCAAAGTAGAGTTTTGCTAACAATAGTACCCACGTTTAAGAAATAAATTTGTCAAACAGCGCTGACTTAATTTCTTTACAAAATGCAGCATAAGACAACATAGCTTCATCAATGTATTTACCCAGCCAAAATTATCTGCTTGGAATGCGAGAGTCTTATCCAAAAAAGTCTTGTATCTGCAACCAGTAATTTTTGGATAAGCAAATAAATGTGAATTCCTAATTTTCCTTATATACAACACGAAATGAGATAAAAGATAAGTTGGGGCCAATCTCCAAATCAACTTAAAACAGATACAAGAAAATTTGAATACTACTCGCACCTCCACCGGCAGCCAATACAGCAAACGATAGTAAGGATTGATATGGTCAGGTTTATTCAATCCAAATATTAGTCCAATAGCCGTATTCTCTACTATTCTCAATTTTCTTAATACTTTGTTTGGAGCTCCCAAACAGACAATGTTGCAATAATCCAGTATAGTTAAAACCAAAGCCTGCACGAATAGTCTAAAGAATCAAAGTAATTTTTTATGATCTTTAATTTCCATAGTGCAAAAAAGCATTTTTTATCACTGAATCCGTATGTTCTGTCATGGTTAGATGGCAATCTAGTGTGACTCCCAGTATTTTTATAGAGTTTAAAATCGGGTAGTCATAGCCATTCAAATGAAGTAATGGTTTAGTTATTTTATCATTTGAGCTAGCCAAAAAAAGTTTAGTCTTTTCTGTATTAAGTTTCAATTTAAAAATAGTTGTCCACTGCTCTATCACAGTCATCATATGAGATATTTGTTGTAAAATGTCAGTAGTAAAATTATTTAAGAGAATTAAAATGGAAATGTCATCGTCAAAGGATGTCCTAAGGACGAAATATAAATATTGAACAACGTGGGTGACAGTGGGGAGCCCTGAGGTACCCCAGATGGATTACTCCAAGAATGAGAATAATTACCGTCTCAAACCACTTGATATGATCTTTTTGTCAAGAAACCTTGAAACCAGTTCCTAACTCTTCCAGAAATCCCTATCATATCCAAGCATCTCAACAATATTTCATGATCTACCAAATCAAAAGTGCTACTGAAATCCAACTGCCGAATCAAGGCTGAAATCAATTGCTGAAAAGACCATGAATTGAGGCTAAAACTGTCTCTGTACTGAAACCTTTTCTAAATCCTGACTGATGTTCATTAAGGATATTGAATTTATCTAAGTAATTCACTAACTCTAAATTAACCAAACCTTCTAAAAGTTTGATAAATAAAGGAATACTCGCTATTGGCCTATAATTGAATTTCAGAGTACTCCCTTTATTCCATGGTTATCTAACAGCCCCACTGTTTCCTTCTCGGGTCGTTTCCCCTTAATATATCGAAAGAATGGCTTAAAATTTTTTGCCTCCTTGGCTATTTTTTCCTTGTAGTCTCTTTTGGCCCCTCTTACCTCCTTATGGCACTTGCTTTGATGTTGTTTGTGCTTTTTTCAGTTCTCATCCGTTTTTGTCCTTTTCCATTCCTTAAACGATTGTCTCTAATTGCTTCCTTCACTGCTACAGTGAGCCATGCTGGTTCCTTGTTCTTTTTCCTCTTGGAATCCTTGTTGATATGCGGTATAGATAGATTTTGCGCCTCGGTGACTGTGTCCTTAAAAAGGGACCATGCTTGCTCTTGCGTATTTACAGTGCTAATCCTCTTCCTAATTTTTCTTGCTCACCATGACTCATCAGCTGTGGCATTCGTTCTGGATCGATTTTTTGTTCCTGTTGTAACATGGCTAACCCCTGCCTACACTTGCAGGCAGCTTAGCGCTGTGTTACTCTTGCCTGTCGGCGTGGCTTCCTCAGGAAAGAGGAAGGCCTTTCAGGTTCAAGCAGACCTAGACCTCTGCCTAGTCTGCCCAGGCCAAACTGAGCCAGTAATACACATCAAAGGATGGGAGAAGAAAACCAAGCTTGTTTAAATCAAAAAGTATTAAGCTTTATTTTGGTACATTGGCTGAGCACTGTCAGCTTTAGACATATAATGCATAAATCAGAAACAAACAAAAATAGTTCAAATACTTGTCAAAAAATGACCATAGTTCAGGTAGGCATTCCATGTAATTCTCCTGGATTTTATATTAGTAAAGCAATCCTCTTCACCAGGGTGCAGGTAAGTGGTAAATGATTTCACAGTTCAACAATGCCATGAAAATAGATCTATAAGGAAAACAAAAAATATGAACAGCAAATAAAGTATCCAAAATGAGAGAGTAAAATCAAATCTCAGCTCTGGAGTTCCTGTTGCTGACTTTATTTTACTGCTTCTTTCAGCCCTGCTCCGCTCCAAACTCAGTTTCCAAGCGTCTCTTCTACTTCTATACCCTGCGCCAGTCCTCGTAGTCCATTTAGAAGTAAGTCCAGAATTGCATTTCCTCTCATATTTCCCTTGACAAATTGTTCCAGGAAGCAATCGCCTACAGCATCCAGGAACTTGGTCTCCCTAATGCAGCTGGAGTTGCCTAGGTACCAGTCTATCCCAGAATAATTGAAGTCGCCCATGATAACTATGTTGTCTCCCTTGCATACATATTTAATCTCGTCCGTCATTTCTCCATTAGTCTCTTCGGACTGCCCTGGAGGTCGGAAGTAGATGCCGATCTTCATATCCGTTCCATTTGCTCCCATTATTTTGGCCCATATAGACTCTACCTTATAGTTCATTTCCAGTGTGTTCTCTCTGGTAGACTCAATTCCTTCTTTTATGTATAGAGCAATACCCCCATCTTTTTGTCCTACTCTGGCTCTGCGGTATAGCTTGTATCCCAATAGCACAGTGTCCCAGACATTGTCCTCGTTCCACCATGTTTCCATGATACCAATGATGTCTAGGTTCTTTTTATCCTTAAGAATTACTAAAAGTCACGCCGCTATAGGACAGAATATACCATATCGAAAAGGTTCTAAAGGTAAAAGGAGAGGGTAAGAACAAAATTTGTTTTGTGAAATGGAATGGGTGGCCTGTTAAATTTAACAGTTAGGTGACGACATCAGAGATTCAAGACATCTGATTCTGTCTTTTGAAGCAACACAGACAGAAAAAAAATATCACACTACCTAGCAATGCTTCGGCGGCTGTGTTTCCCCATAATACCAGCTCTAATTTTACCATACAAATAACTAGATCTTTGGACTTACAGGGGCCATGGGAAGTTGGGCTGGTGGAAATACAATATCCCCAATACTTGGGAGAATATTAAGGAAGACCTAAAGTATGTTGTCACCTCTGGAGAAGAAAACGTACAACACCATCTTACAATTCAGAGAGAATATTATGCGACCATGGGGAGGTTATTGGAAATCATGAATCAAGACATTAGAAGCGTTTATGAGCCTGCAATACCACCGAGAATCATATATGACCACCCTGTCCCTACCTGTCGCGCACAAAAAAAAAGCCTCCCTCCTTCCTTCCTTCCTTTCCCTGGGTCGGCTGCTATCTTACCGCCCTGCTGCTGTTGCTAAAGCCGACAGGAAGTCTTCTTTCCGACGTCGATTCTGACGTCGGATAGGACATTCTGGGCCAGCCAATCGCTGCCTGGCTGGCCCAGAACATCCTCTTCAATGTCAAAATTGACGTCGGAAAGAAGACTTCCCGTCGGCTTCAGCAGTAAGATAGCAGCTGACCCAGGGAAAGGAAGGAGGGAGGCTGCTTTTTTTTTTTGTACGCGACAGGGAGGGAAGGAGGTAGGCAGGCAGGCAGGCTGGCTTTGGGGGTGGGGGTGGGAAAAAGTATGGAAGGCAGTGAGAGGGACATAGGAAGGAGGTACTGGGGGCACTAAAGACATGGGAAGGATGCACTGGGGGCACTAAAGACAGGAAGGGGCACTAAGGACATGGGAAGGAGGCACTGGGGGCACTAAAGACATGGGAAGGAGGCAATGGGGGCACTAAAGGCAGGAAGGGGCACTAAGGACATGGGAAGGAAGCACTGTGGCACTAAAGACAGGAAAGCAATGCTACTTACCGTAACAGTTGTTATCCAGGGACAGCAGGCAGCTATTCTCACTAATGGGTGACGTGATCCAACGGAGCCCAGATGCAGACGCTTCTTTGAAGAAAAACTCAGTTTCGAGTCGCCCGCACCGCGCATGCGCGAGTGCCTTCCCACCCAGACCAGGGCGCATCTCCTCAGTTCAGATAGCTAGCAGAGAAGCCAACCCAGGGGAAGTAGGTGGGACGTGAGAATAGCTGCCTGCCGTCCCTGAATAAGTAACATTGCTTTATCCCAGGACAAGCAGGCAGGTATTTTCATTAATGGGTGACCTCCAAGCTAACCAGAGTGGGATGGTGGGAGAGTTGGCAACTTAGGAGAATAAATTTTGCAATACAGTTTGGCCAAACTGTCCATCCCGTCTTGGGAAGGTATCCAGACAGTAATGTGAAGTGAAGGTATGAACCAAGGACCAAGTGGCAGCTTTACAAATCTCCTTAATTGGCGTTGATCTGAGGAAGGCTACAGAAGCTGCCATCGCTCTGACCTTATGGGCTATGATTTTTCTGTCAAGGGGCAATCCAGCCTGGGCATAGCAGAGTGAGATGCAAGCCGCCATCCAGTTAGAGATGGTGCGCTTGGAAACAGGGCGTCCCAACTTGTTCGGATCAAAGGAGATGAAAAGTTGAGGAGCAGTTCTGTGAGGCTTGGTGCGTTCTAGGTAGAAGGCTAAAGCACGCTTTCAGTCCAGAGTATGCAGGGCAGATTCTCCAGGGTGATAATATGGCTTCGGAAAGAACACTGGAAGCACAATGGATTGGTTGAGATGAAATTCTGAGACAACTTTAGGAAGGAATTTCGGGTGCATGCGGAGAACCACCTTCTCATGATGAAATACTGTAAAAGGTGGGTCCGCAACCAAGGCTTGAAGCTCACTGACTCTTCGGGCAGAAGTGAGGCCAATGAGAAACACCACTTTCCAAGTGAGATACTTCAGGTGAGCCTTGTGAAGAGGCTCAAATGGAGGCTTCTTAAATTGTGAAAGAATAACATTGAGGTCCCAAACCACTGGAGGCAGTTTGAGGGGAGGATTGACATGGAACAGTCCTTTCATGAATCTGGAAACCACAGGATGAGCAGATAGAGGTTTCCCTTGAAGAGGCTGATGGAAATCAGCGATTGCACTGAGATGGACTCGTATCGAGGAAGACTTGAGGCCAGAATGAGACAGGTGCAGAAGATAGTCCAAAACCGAAGACAAGGAGGAATGTTGAGGCTCCTGGCACTGAGAGACACGCCAAACAGAGAATCTAGTCCATTTCTGGTGGTAGCATTGTCTAGTAGCGGGCTTCCGTGAAGCTTCTAGGACGTCCCTCACTTGTTGGGAAAACTGTAGAGGGGTCACTTTGAGAGGAACCAAGCTGTCAGGTGTAGAGACTGCAGATTGGGGTGAAGCAGAGATCCCTGATGCTGTGTAAGCAGAGATGGAAAAACTGGCAGGAGGTATGGCTCCCTGCTGCTGAGTTGGCGTAGAAGGGAGTACCAAGGTTGTCTGGGCCACCGTGGAGCAATCAGGATCATGGTGGCATGGTCTGACTTCAGCTTGACCAGAGTCTTTTGAATGAGAGGAAATGGAAGAAACGCATATAGAAAGCGATTCGTCCAGTCCAGGAGGAATGCATCTGCCTCGAGGCGCTGAGGGCTGAGGGTAGATTCTGGAGCAGAAGTGAGGCAGTTTGGAGTTGTAGGGGGCTGCAAAGAGGTCTATCTGAGGCTTACTCCACAGGGAGAAGATGTGATGATGGGGCGTGGAGTTGAGAGTCCACTCGTGAGGTTGCAGGAGACGGCTCAAGTTGTCTGCTAAGGCACTGTCTGCTCCCTGAATGTAGACCGCTCTGAAGAAGGTGTTGTTGCGAGTCGCCCACTCCTACACCTTCAGAGCTTCCTGGCATAGGGAGGCCTATCCTGTGCCTCCCTGCTTGTTCACATAGTACATGGCGACCTGGTTGTCTGTGCGAATGAGGACAACCTGGTTGCGAAGGAGGTGTTGAAAGGTCTGGAGAGCGTTGAAGATCGCCCTGAGTTCTAGGAGATTGATGTGGCACTGGCGGCCCGCGCTGGTCCAATAACCCTGTGTGCGGAGGCCGTTCAGATGAGCCCCCCAGGCATAAGTCGACGAGTCGGTTGTGAGGACTTTCTGATGGCCGGGGGTTTGGAACAACAAACCTCTGGAGAGATTGGAGGATAGCATCCACCAGCGAAGAGACTGTTGCAGAGCAGGAGTGACCTGGATATGTTGAGTCAGAGGGTCGGACGTCTGGGACCACTGAGACGCCAGGGTCCACTGAGGAGTCCTGAGGTGAAGTCTGGCAAAAGGAATCACGTGAACTGTAGGACCATCATCTGTCTCGCCGGGATGGATGGGCGGGAGGACACTGAGTGGCAGAGATGAAGCAGAGCCTCCATGCGTGGGGAAGGGAGGAATGCTTGGGGTTTGGTAGTATCCAGAATCACCCCGATGAAAGGGAGGGTCTGGGAAGGCTGTAGATGGGATTTTGGAAAGTTTATCTCGAAACCCAGATGTTGTAGTAAATAAATTGTCTTCTGAGTCGCGAGTCCTTGAGATGTGGAATCCTTGATGAGCCAGTCATTCAGGTAAGGGAACACCTGGAGGCCGTGGTTCCTGAGTGCAGCGGCTACCACTACGAGGTACTTGGTGAAGACTCTGGGGGATGAGGCCAAACCGAAGGGGAGCACTCGGTATTGCAGATGAAGATTTACCACCCGGAATCTGAGAAATTGGTGGGAGGCCGGATGAATGGGGATGTGAGTGTAGGCCTCCTTCAGATCCAGAGAGCATAACCAATCGTTCTGCTCGATGACGGGGTACAGGGATGCTAGGGTCAACATGCAAAACTTTTCTTTGACCAGAAATTTGTTAAGCATCATGAGGTCCAAGATGGGTCGCAGATCGCCCGTCTTCTTCAGAACAAGGAAGAACTGGGAGTAAAACCCCTTGTTCTGTTGGTCCCGAGGGACCGGCTCGACAGCCCCAAGCTGCAGCAAAGCCTGGGCTTCCTGAAAAAGAAGGGCGGTCTGTGTCAAGTTGGAAGGATACTCTCTTTGAGGATGTTCCGGAGGGACCTGGTGGAATTGAAGGGAGTATCCCTCCTTGACGATGGATAGGACCCAGAGGTCGGTGGTGATAGACGTCCATCGATGGAAAAAATGATGGATGCGACCTCCGATAGGTGGAATCACTGAAAAAGGCCGAACGGCAGAGGTTATGCTCTCTTTGAGACAGTCAAAAGGGCTGAGGAGCCTTAGGGACAGCAGATGGTTGAGGCTTTTGCTGATGTTTCTGCGGGTGCTGCCTCTTTACAGGCTGTCGGATGGAGGGAGCCTGTTTCGGGGGGTAACGCCGCTGGTAGATCAACGGTGGGCGTGATTGACGAGGAGGAGCAGGCCTGGGCTTCGGACGCAGGATGGACTGGAAGGACTTCTCATGGTCCGAGAGCTATTTGGTTACCGCCTCGATGGATTCATCAAAGAGGTCGGAGCTGGCGCATGGACTATTGGCAAGCCTGTCCTGAAGGTTAGGGTCCATGTCGATGGTCCACAGCCAGGCCAGCCGGCGCATGGCCACCGAACATGCTGCGGCCCGAGCCACCAGCTCGAAGGCATCGTAGGAGGATTGCATAAGCTGTACCCGAAGTTGGGATAACGAGGCCAGCGCCTCCTGGTACTCGAACTGAGCCCTAGGATCCACGTAGGGCATAAACTTCTGGAGTACGGACAAAAGAAACTCCAAATATGTTGTGAAGTGGAAGTTGTAGTTCAGAATCTCGAGGCCATCATGGAGTTCTGGTAAACTCTCCTGCCGAACCGGTCCATGGTCTTTCCCTCTCTACCAGGTGGGACGGAGGCGTAGACCTGGGAGGGATGGGACCGCTTCAGTGAGGACTCCACCAAAAGGGATTGATGGAAAAGCTGCGAGCCATCGAACCCCTTACGGTGAACAGTGCGGTATCTGGTGTCCAATTTACTCGGCACTGCGGGGATCGAATAAGGTGTCTCGAGGCACCGTGCAAAGGTTTGCTCCAGCAGCTTGTGTAAGGGAAGCTTGAGGGACTCTGCAGGTGGTTGAGGGAGGCGTATAGTCTCGAGGTATTCTTTCGAGAATTTGGACCTCGTATCCAGGGGGATGTCCATGTCATCAGCCATCTGTCGAAGGAACGAGAAGGACAGATGGTCGGCTGTTGCAGGGCCCCGGGACGGGCTCGATGAGGTCGAGGCCTCCGGATCCATGGGGGACAGGGATCGAGAAGGTGAGAGAGATCCCATCGTGTCCTCGAGCTCTGGCATCGGTGGAGTAGTAGTCGGTGGCAAATACTCCAGGAATGCTTTCTTCCGATGAGGCGAGGCCTGCCTGGACGAGTGCCTCGAGGAGTGCCTCGATCGGTGATACGGACTGTGTTAAGAGGTCAGCCTCGATGGGCGAGGTGAGTAGGTCTTCGCTGAGGCCCCCAGGTAGTAGATGGGGCTGGAAGTGGTCGATCGAAGCAGGGGTGGTTGCTGTAGAGGCTTGAACCCCGTCAGGATGAGCCGCTCCAATGGAGGCATTTGCAAAGACTCTACTCCTTGCATCAATGGAAAAGGCTCCAACGGAGGCACTCGCAAAAACTCTGCTCCTTGCAGCAAGTGAATCGGCTCCAACGGAGGCACTCGCAAAAACTCTGCTCCTTGCATCGAGTGTATCAGTTCCAATGGAGGCATGGGCAAAGACTCTGCTCCTTGTGATGCATGCGTTGTTGCCAGACCAGACACTCGCAGAGACTCTTGCTCCCTGTTCAGTGTGTTCCCCGCTGCAGCACTGGAGGGGGTTCGACCCCGCGGGAGGCCTCCACGTGCCCAGGTTGGATTTGGGAAAGAAACTGAGGCCCCTTCATGGTAAAGAGCTCGATGAATTGCTTCTGTAACATGGTCTGGAACAAGACCGGCAAGGATGGATCCGCATCTGAAATGGGACCACCTGCGTGGGCCTCGTATTCCCTCGGAGCAGTGTGTGAATGCTTGGACTTGGCCTTGGGCACTTTTAACACTACTGGGGGAATGGGCTGCTGGGCTACCTGACCTGAGGAGGTTGAGGAAGGCATCGCAGCAGGCGCCGGAGTCTGAGCCGGGTCAAACGAGGCGGGCTTGATGAGACTCGGCGCCACAGAGGTGGTAGGCTGTGGAGTTGCGGATGATGTCGAAGGCGAAGGTCCCTTCGTGGTTGATGGCTCCGTCGAGGACTCTATGAACAGCGATTCCCACAAGACGCAACGGCGCTTGAAAGCACGTGCGGTGAGTGTGGAGCAAGGCCGGCACGATTTCAGGAGACATTCAGGCCCGAGACATCAAACACAGCGTCGATGAGGGTCCGTTAGCGAAATCGCGCGCTGGCACTTGTCACACTTTTTAAAACCGGTGATAGGCCGGGACATAGGCCGAAAAAGCTCCGCCGCAAGATCGAAGCCGCGGGGCTGCGGCCACGTGGCCTGCCCGGTCGAATGGAACGCTGAAATTTTTTTTTTTTTTTTTAACAATAAAACACGACGAAAGTCAGCGATTAGGATCAAATAAAACCAAAACCGCGGACTTAGAAGGCACAAGTGAAGAAACTTCACGCAGAGGGTCGAAGACGAACTTCTCAGCTTCGCGGAAAAGTAAGAATTGAGGAGACGCACCCTGGTCTGGGCGGAAAGGCACTCGCGCATGCGCGGTGCGGGCGACTCGAAACTTCGAGTTTTTCTTCAAAGAAGCGTCCGCATCGGGGCTCCGTTGGATCACGTCACACATTAGTGATAATACCTGCCTGCTTGTCCTGGGATAAGGGGCACTAAGGACATGGGAAGGAGGCACCGGGGGCACTGAGAACATGGGAAGGAATAGAAAGGGACAATTCTTGGGCCTGACTGCAGAAAGAAAGAAATGAAAGAAAGGATACACAGACAGAAGGAAACGCAACCAGAGACTCATGAAATCACCAAACAGCAAAAGTAGGAAAAATGATTTTATTTTCATTTTAGTGATCAAAACATGTCAGTTTTGAGAATTTATATCTGCTGTCTATATTTTGCACTATATTTGTCTATTTTTCTATAGTTACTGATGTGACCGAGCTCGCGGAGATGGGGCAGAAACGGGTTTTTTAAATTTTAGTCCTAGTAGTTTGCCGGTCCACAAAATAATTATTTTATTTCTGCCGGTCCATGGGTGTAAAAAGGTTGAATAACACTGTTGTTGAGCACCAGTTAGTAGGTGAATATTTTGTACAACTGCTGCGCTGTGTTCTAGCTCTAGGGTCAACGGGTAAGTTTATCACCCTCATGTACGATAAACCGCACTATTTCCCTGTGAACAAGCAGCACTTCAACACCATCACATTTGAAATAAAGACGGATCAGAACAGGAACATCTCATTTCATTACAGGAAGGTGATCCTTAAGCTTCACCTGCGATCCAAGAAGACTGTTGTTTTTTTTTAAATGTTGGTGACTAAAGATTACGGAGACCCCAAACCATACAAAAATTATTACACAGCATAAGCCGGTTATGGACTTTCAGGATATCACGGGGCCCCAGTCATGTACAGTGCCAAAGTGGGTGGCTTATTTCTTAGTCTCTCCAGAAAAGCAATACCGCTTTTGAGAAGGGGTTTTGAAATTATTAAACCACATGTGAAAGGAGCCGCAAAAAAACATAGTCAAAGGCTCACGTCGCATCAACCGTTCTAAATAAATTAAACCATTCCGCAGAGCAGGCGGGGTCAGGACTGGCTGTCGTTAGATGAGCTGTTAAAAGAAAGAGGACCCAGCCTCGAGATTCTGCAAGGACCTCCAAGCCTTTTAAAAGAAAGAAATCCCAAGGTGACAAATCACAGAAGCTACTGGAAGGATCCAAGAGAAGGGCCCATTCTAGGAAACATGATATATTCTAAAAAAAATAAATAAATAAAATCCCAAAAACCATGGCTTTTGTACACCATGGTTCTGAAGAATGCGTTAAATCAGAATTAGATCTGAGTTAGTCCCAACCCAATATTGAAAAAAGCATTTATATGGAAATACCACCATTTTCAGCTTTATTGGAAACAGCACCTTTGGACTTCTACATAGCTGGTCACGGTGAAGACTACATTGATTTAAACAACACTCTCCTGCATCTGACTTGTAAAATTGTGAAAGAGAACGGTTCAGACATTGACGCGGCCGCCAAAGTAGCCTTGGTAAACTTCCCGATTGCAACTATTTTTAGCCAATTGGATGTTACCCTGGGAGACCAAAATGATTAGTCAGAGTAATAACTGCTACCTTTACAAAGCCCTCATAGAGCTGCTCCTCAATTATGGTGAAGGAGCTCTCAAATCACAGTTTATAAGCAGCCTGTTTCATAAGGATAGAGCCAGACATCACAACGTGAGAGATATAGGAGCATGCAATGTGGGTTTTACCAAAAGGGCTCATTTTACAACATCTAGCCGCAAGGTGGAACTGTTAGGACATTTACACAACGATCTATTTTTTCAAGAAAAGATACTTTTCAATGGTGAGGTTCTTAAAATAAAACTCTCGTAACAAAAACTCTTTCTGTTTAATGAGCAGTGATGTTGACCAAAATTATAAACTCTTTATTTTAAATGCAGCCCTCTTTGTAAAGAGAGTTAAAGTGGCTCCAGCAGTGTGCTTGGGACATGCTGAAGCTCTACTGAAAGCTAACACCAAGTATGAAATGGATCCGTGTGGGGTTGAAGGTGTTTAGAATACCAGCTGGTGCATGTGTGACTAACCAGGAAAATCTCTTTTTGAGGCAGTTGCCAAAACTCATCGTGCTGGGTTTTGTGGATAACGATGATTTCAGCGGCAATTATGCTAAAAACCCTTTCAGTTTTAAACATTATGATATTAATTTTGCAGCTCTGTATGTGGATGGTGAACAAGTACCCGGGAAACCTCTACAACCCGACTTTGAAAATGGAAATTGTGTGAGAGAATATATGCAACTTGTTCAAGCAACCGGTAAATCTGAAAGACAACGCTCTGCTGGTTGATCGTCAGGAGTTTTACAAAGGTTATACGCTGCTAGCCTTTGATCTATCACTGGACCAGGAGTGCACAGACCACTACTCGCTAATCAAAACCGGTAACCTCGGGGCTGAAATACATTTTGCCAGAGCTTTACCTCACATTGTGAACATGATTGTGTAAGGGGTTTTTGACAATGTGATAGAAGTTAATCATAGAGGGGGCGGAGCCTGATGGGAGAAGCGAGCAGACGCATGGAGTAGCAGCTCCTCCACGCCTTCACCAATTTTTCTGATTATAGTGGCTATTTCAGATCTACTTACTGTTCTTTTCCCTGACACCTTATCCTGCTCACTGTGCCTTATGTCGCCACTGAAAACTCCTAAAGGTGATTTGACCCCGACTCCTTCACCGAGCGGTAAGCGGCCTGACTCCCCAGACAAGATGGCGGCGAAACACGAGGAGTCACAGCTCGACATGCTGATTAAAGAAATGCGGTCCTTCAAACTCATCATGCAAGCACAAGTGGAAGAAACTAAGTTGGTGCGAGCGGAAATTGAATCCCTGAATGATCAATTTGTGGCTGCCAGGCATCGCATCGACGCGCTAGATCAGACTGCTGCCCTGCAAAACAAATATGCTGTTCTCGAAAAACATGAAAAAATGATCACTTCCCTGCAACGTGATCTTGAAGATATGGCCAACCGCAGCAGGCGAAATAACATTAGAATCATTGGGCTCCCGGAATCATCAGAAGGTTCAGACATGATTGCCTTCCTATCGACGTTCTTACCCAAGACTCTTGGCCTTACATTTGCGAGTCCGCTCGAAATCGAGGGTGCCCATCGCATTCCATCTCATCCTTCTGCTTAGCAATCCACGGCAAGGCCAATCGTTGCAAAGCTCCTGCGCTTTCCTCAAGTACTACAAATTATGACCGCTGCCAAATCACATACTCAACTCCTTTATCAAGGGAAAAATTTCTTCATTGTTCCGGATCTCGCGAAATCCACTGCAAACAAACGTAAAGCATTCCTTTCTCATCGCCAGGAATTAAAAGATATTGGAGCCAAATATGGTCTCATGTATCCCGCACGGACGAAGGTCACATACAACAACCGCACCACCTCGTATGTTGAGCCGGCTGACCTAAAAGACTTCCTGGACCCAGTCAAGAATGCTATGACCTGACTTATGTGGGGGTTAGGGTTATTTACATGATACTGGAATAGCACTGTATATTTTATTTTATTGATATGGTGTGGGGCAGTTTTGATGCTCCGGGTGCTTCTCGCTGTTTCCTACAAGAGCACCCTTAAACTGTTTTTGGATAGTGCACACATCAGCATGGCTGCTTCTCCTCTGCTCATGCTATGTGTTTTGTTTTTTGTCTCTTTCCTTTCTTCCCTCCCTTTTTGACTTTATCTCTCTGGAGTGGTCACATTACTCTGTTTTTATTTAATATACGTACTGGAGATTGTATGTATTTACTGTTGTATATCCTTTGTTCTTTGATGATGGCTGATTTACATATAATGTCCTATAATGTTAACGGGCTTAACCACCCAATTAAGAGGAAAAAAATAGAGAACTACATTATGGCTAAACATCCTGATATCATCTTTTTACAGGAGACACACCTTCCCTCCGCAGCTGCGCTCAAACTTTCCATCAAGGGTTATTCAACTCATCTTTCTTCTCCTGCTACGCCTAAAAAGAAGAATGGCGTATCCATCCTTTTTCACCATAAGTTACCTATCAATATTTTAACTCATAGAACAGATGCGGAGGGACGATGGTGCCTGGTTCACGCTGCGTTGCACTCAGTGGAATATGTTCTCTTGAATATTTATGCTCCTGTGTTAGATCACCCAGATTTCTTTAGAGACTTGCAGACCACCTTACTTGAATTTAATACGCAACACATTATTATTGGGGGAGACTTTAATCAAATACAGGATTACTGCCTTGATAGAATTTCTTCCTGTAAGCCTTCTAAATCGAAATCCCACCTAGAATTACTTAATCTTAGGAACAACTTCTCCCTGACTGATCCCTGGAGGCTCTTGAATCCAAAGGGCAAGGAACACTCTCACTTCTCCCCACCTCACTCTACTTACACCAGTATTGATTACTTTTTGATATCATCTCATCTTGCTTCTACCTTGACAGATACTATCATTCATCCTATCACACTTAAGGATCATGCGACCATCTCCTTACACCTCACTGTATCATCCTCATCCACACGATCTCCTTCTTGGAGACTAAACAATCACATTTTACTAGATAAGGAGATTGTAGAAAAAGTGAGACTGTTTACAATTGAGTTCTTCGAGTTTAACTCCAAAGACCCCGACATTTGTCCCTCCATTATTTGGGAAGCTTACAAGGCTGCCCTTCGAGGTGAATTGATTAAACTCTCTGCTTGGAAAAAGAAATTTTTAACGCAACAAGAAATGGTCTTAGAATCCTCCATTAAACAGCTTGAATCGCAACACATGTCAAATCTCGCACATCACCCCAACCTATATCACTGTCTGCTTAAACTTAAATACGAATATAACTCCCTGTCATCTTTCAAGGCCTGACAAGATTTATTTATACTCACATCCGGTCACTATATGGGAGACAATATTATGGGTAAACCTTTAGCTAGATACCTCAAATCTAAACACAGGAAAACAAACATCACTTCTATCCAACCCCCTCCCCTATCGGTCAGCTGGTCACTTCTACTGACTCTATATCCGCTCAATTTGAATTATTCTACTCTAATCTATATCAATCGAATCTTTCCTCTTCAGAACCAAACTTTGATGCATTCCTGGACCCTATCTCACACCCTAAATTAGACGAAGCCACTAAACTCAAACTAGATGCGCCCATCACCACATCAGAAATCACAACAGCAATTTCCTCTCTAGCACGAAACAAAGCCTCAGGTCCTGACGGCATCACTAATGAATTTTTCAAAACATTCAATAATCTTCTGGCTCCTCATCTATTAAACTACTATAATTATATTCACCTTACCCCTGAAAAACAATTTAATTTTGCGGAAGCAACCATAATAGTTTTTCCGAAACCAGATAGGGGCCCCACTCTTGTCAAAAATTACAGATCCATCTCCCTTTTGAATCTGGATTATAAAATCATGGCCAAAATACTTTCAATTAGACTTAATACAATTATTTCTACATTAATACATAAAGATCAAGTCGGTTTCATTAAAAATCGTTATATTGGAGATAACTTGCGGCTCTTTCATCGTATCAACGCCCAAGTCAAGTCTATTTCAGAACCTGTAGTGGGATTAGCCAATGATGCCGAAAAGGCTTTCGACCGTGTGGAATGGCCTTTTCTTCTACGGGTGCTTCACTGGTTTAATTTTGGTGATTATTTCATCAACTGGATCAAAACGCTCTATTTTCATCACGCCTCCAGAATTCTTATAAATAATACACTCTCCAGAAAATTTTATCTACATAGAGGTATGAGACAAGGATGCCCCCTTTCACCTTTACTTTTTAATTTAGTGTTAGAACCCCTTCTCTCAGCTATCCGTCACTGCTCTCAAATTAAGGGCATTCCTATTGCCTCCAGACAAATTAAACTGGCTGCTTATGCGGATGATGTCCTTCTTTTCATTCGTGACCCACTTCACTCATTTCCAGCTCTCATCTCTATTGTACAACACTATTCCTTGCTCTCTGGGTATTTGGTCAACTGGGAGAAATCTGAACTGTTCTCCCTAAATGATCTAATTACGCTTTCGGATGTATCAAGTCTTCCATTCCACTGGACTAATACAGCGGTAAAGTATTTAGGGATTATGATTCATAAGGACCCTGCCTATATTATGGAGATAAACTTAACCAAGATTAAACAAATGGTTACACAGTCGATAACCTCCTGGTCCCCCCTTTTCTTATCATGGTGAGGTAGGATAGCATCAATCAAAATGACCCTTGCACCTAGACTTAATTATGTTTTATCCATGTTACTTTCTCAATGCAATAAATCCCTGTTTCATTGTAACATAAACATAGTAGATGACGGCAAATAAAGACCCGAATGGTCCATCCAGTCTGCCCAACCTGATTCAATTTAAAATTTTTTTTTTTTTTCTTCTTAGCTATTTCTGGGCGAGAATCCAAAGCTTTACCCGGTACTGTGCTTGGGTTCCAACTGCCGAAATCTCTGTTAAGACTTACTTGCTGCCCATCCTCCTCCAAACGGCCATGCACAGACACAGACCGTACAAGTCTGCCCAGTAACTGGCCTAGTTCAATCTTTAATATTATTTTCTGATTCTAAATCTTCTGTGTTCATCCCACGCTTCTTTGAACTCAGTCACAGTTTTACTCTCCACCACCTCTCTCGGGAGCGCATTCCAGGCATCCACCACCCTCTCCGTAAAGTAGAATTTCCTAACATTGCCCCTGAATCTACCACCCCTCAACCTCAAATTATGTCCTCTGGTTTTACCATTTTCCTTTCTCTGGAAAAGATTTTGTTCTACGTTAATACCCTTCAAGTATTTGAACGTCTGAATCATATCTCCCCTGTCTCTCCTTTCCTCTAGGGTATACATATTCAGGGCTTCCAGTCTCTCCTCATACGTCTTCTGGCGCAAGCCTCCTATCATTTTCGTCGCCCTCCTCTGGACCGCCTCAAGTCTTCTTACGTCTTTCGCCAGATACGGTCTCCAAAACTGAACACAATACTCCAAGTGGGGCCTCACCAATGACCTGTACAGGGGCATCAACACCTTCTTCCTTCTACTGACTACGCCTCTCTTTATACAGCCCAGAATCCTTCTGGCAGCAGCCACTGCCTTGTCACACTGTTTTCTCGCCTTTAGATCTTCGGACACTATCACCCCAAGGTCCCTCTCCCCGTCCGTGCATATCAGCTTCTCTCCTCCCAGCATATACGGTTCCTTCCTATTATTAATCCCCAAATGCATTACTCTGCATTTCTTTGCATTGAATTTTAGTTGCCAGGCATTAGACCATTCCTCTAACTTTTGCAGATCCTTTTTCATATTTTCCACTCCCTCTTCGGTGTCTACTCTGTTACAAATCTTGGTATCATCTGCAAAAAGGCACACTTTTCCTTCTAACCCTTCAGCAATGTCACTTACATACATATTGAACAGGATTGGCCCCAGCACCGAACCCTGAGGGACTCCACTAGTCACCTTTCCTTCCTTCGAGCGACTTCCATTAACCACCACCCTCTGGCGTCTGTCCGACAGCCAGTTTCTGACCCAGTTCACCACTTTGGGTCCTAACTTCAGCCCTTCAAGTTTGTTCAACAGCCTCCTATGAGGAACTGTATCAAAGGCTTTGCTGAAATCCAAGTAAATTACATCTAGCATATGTCCTCGATCCAGCTCTCTGGTCACCCAATCAAAAAATTCAATCAGGTTCGTTTGGCACGATTTACCTTTTGTAAAGCCATGTTGCCTCGGATCCTGTAACCCATTAGATTCAAGGAAATACACTATCCTTTCTTTCAGCAACACTTCTATTATTTTTCCAACAACTGAAGTGAGGCTCACCGGCCTGTAGTTTCCTGCTTCATCCCTGTGACCACTTTTATGAATAGGGACCACATCCGCTCTCCTCCAATCCCCAGGAATCACTCCCGTCTCCAGAGATTTGTTGAACAAGTCTTTAATAGGACTCGCCAGAACCTCTCTGAGTTCCCTTAGTATCCTGGGATGGATCCCGTCTGGTCCCATCGCTTTGTCCACCTTCAGTTTTTCAAGTTGCTCATAAACACCCTCCTCCGTGAACGGCGCAGAATCTACTCCATTTTCTCGTGTAACTTTGCCGGACAATCTCGGTCCTTCTCCAGGATTTTCTTCTGTGAACACAGAACAGAAGTATTTGTTTAGCACATTTGCTTTCTCCTCATCACTCTCCACAAATTTGTTCCCAGCATCTTTTAGCCTAGCAATTCCATTTTTTATCTTCCTCCTTTCACTAATATATCTGATTATCTCCCTTTTTTACATTTTTAGCCATTTGTTCTTCCGCCTGTGCCTTCGCCAAACGTATCTCTCTCTTGGCTTCTTTCAGTTTCACCCTGTAGTCCTTTCTGCTCTCCTCTTCTTGGGTTTTTTTATATTTCATGAACGCCAACTCTTTCGCCTTTATTTTCTCAGCCACTAGGTTGGAGAACCATATCGGCTTCCTTTTTCTCTTGTTTTTATTGATTTTCTTCACATAAAGGTCCATAGCCATTTTTATCGCTCCTTTCAGCTTAGACCACTGTCTTTCCACTTCTCTTATGTCCTCCCATCCTAACAGCTCTTTCTTCAGGTACTTTCCCATTGCATTAAAGTCCGTACGTTTGAAATCTAGGACTTTAAGTATCGTGCGGCCGCTCTCCACTTTAGCCGTTATATCAAACCAAACCGTTTGATGATCGCTACTACCCAGGTGAGCACCCACTCGAACATTAGAGATACTCTCTCCATTTGTGAGGACCAGATCCAATATCGCTTTTTCTCTTGTGGGTTCCGTCACCATTTGTCTGAGCAGAGCCTCTTGAAAGGCATCCACAATCTCCCTACTTCTTTCCGATTCCGCAGACGGAACATTCCAGTCCGCATCCGGCAGGTTGAAATCTCCCAACAGCAGAACCTCCTCTTTCCTTCCAATCTTTTGGATATCCACAATCAGATCCTTATCAATTTGCTGCGATTGAGTCGGAGGTCTGTAGACTATACCCACGGAGATAGAAGTTCCATCTTCTCTTTTCAGAGCAATCCATATCGCTTCTTCCTCTCCCCAGGTCCCTTACATTTCGGTCGCTTGGATATTGATCTTTACATAGAGAGCTACTCCTCCACCTTTATGACCATCTCTGTCCTTCCTAAAAAGATTATATCCCGGTATGTTTGCATCCCATCCATGTGATTCACTGAACCATGTCTCTGTGATAGCAACAATATCTAGATCTGCCTCTAATATCAGGGCTTGCAGATCATGAACTTTGTTGCTTAGACTGCGAGCATTTGTGGTCATCGCTTTTCAGCTATTTTTCAGTGATAATCTCCTTTTTCGTATGGATTTTTGTGTCGTTTCACTTTCCGTTGCAATACTAAGAAATGAGTTGCTGATATTGCTTATGTTGCAGCCTTTACTACTATCACATCTTTTCTTTTGCCGGGGGTGGTCTCTATAATTGTCCTTCGTACATACACCACCCCCACCTTCTAGTTTAAATGCCTAGAAAAATATTGTCTAAATTTCTCTGCAAGGTTTCTTTTTCCTGCTGTAGTAATATGTAGCCCATCATTGCAATATAGCTTCTTGTCCTTCCATGTATTTCCCCATCCTCCTATGTACCTGAAGCCTTCTTGATGACACCAGGCTCTGAGCCATCTATTAAAGTCCTCTGTGTTTTTCATTCTTTGCTCTCCTTTTCCATATGCAGGCAGTATTTCAGAAAAAGCTAAAGTCTTTACAAAAGGTTTCATGCCCTCACCAAGCTCCCGAAAAGCTTTCTGTGCTGCAAGTGTGGTGTTGTTGGCCAGGTCATTTGTTCCCAGATGGATAACAACATCAGTGTTAAAATCCTTAGTTTCTTCCTTAATTATAGTCAGTATTTGCCTGGAACTCCTGGTAGCTGAGGATCCTGGAAGACATTTCACTATTTTGGACTCCTCGCCCTGTGTTCCAAGGTTAATGCCTCTGATGATGGAATCCCCCAACAGTAATAGTTTTCTGTTTTTGGCTTTTTTATTTGTACTTAGGGTGCTCTTGTTCTCTTGAGTTTCCTTCATTGGTTCCAGTCCCACCTCCCTTCTGTTTTCCTGAGTATCGCAGTGCACTAGTGGAGCGAAGGAATTCTGTAGAGGTAATATTAGTGAAGGTGGATGTTTCTGTGTTACATGTCGCAGTCTTCCTGAGCCTACTGTGACCCATTTATTCCTGGGCTGTTTTATTCTTTGAGGTAGAGGTGGTAAGTTGGTATGATTTTGTGGAGTGATGGATTGGATCAATCAAAAGCTTTCTTCCTTTATTTGGAATAATAAAAAAAACCGGTATTGCCCTTACCAAACTTAAAGCATCGAAAGTTAATGGTGGTTTGAGCCTCCCTGACTTTTATTCCTATTACATAGCCTCTCTTGCTAAGTACGGAGCTTCTTGGGCTCATACCCATTCTTATCAAGACCCTCCCCCCTGGCTGGAAATGGAATCGTATCTCTGTTCACCTTACCCCTTACAAATCTTGTGTACCATGCATATCCCCAAACAATTCAGGGGATACTCTTTACTGAGTGTGACGCAGCAAGCTATACGCCTTTTGGATACTATGGCTGATTTATCATTTTTTCATTGTTCTAAGATGTCTATTTGGAACAACTCCAAACATAAACACAAAGGCAAACCTTTCAATTGGAAAACATGGCAAAACGCCGGCATTTGGTTTTTAGAACAATTATTGCATAACAACTCATTAATGCCGTTCTCTATTTTTAGTACTCGTTATCCCCAAATTAAGCATTGTTTTTCCCAATGGCAGCTATTGTCTGCCACTATTGGCGCCATAACCCTCCACTCTCCAGAGGTCTTCTCTTCCTCCATGAACACATTCCATCACTGGAGTGCCCTTGTTTTATCCTGCGGCAAAGCTGTCTCTACTTTTTATAAAATTCTACGAGATCATTGGTTCTCATTCTCTCCTCAAGATCTCATTCAATGGTCGACCATGTTGTCTACTCCCGTTGCGGATATAGACTGGAAACTGTACTGGACCAAAACCAATCAACCACTCCTCTCCTCCAGAGTTTCCCAATCCTTATACTTTGTTACATGGCAAGTTATGTGGAAAGCGAAATTAAGAATGGACCCTAAATGCTGGCACTGTGGCTCCGCAGAGGGAACCCTAGACCATATGCTTTTCTACTGCTCAGTGGTTCATTCCTTTTGGGTTCATATCTGGTCAACTATTAAGAAAGTTACGCTGTGTGACAGTGATCTTACTTTTGATATAATTATACGCTCTCAACATCCCTGCTTTGCTGCATTGGAATGCTCTCCACAGCTGATCGATACAATGTTTGCTACAGCCTTCATGCACATCCTAAAAAATTGGAAATCAGCTTCTCTTCTGGACTATACCTTCTGGTGGAACTCGTTGTGCCTCTTTCATAGACACGAACAATATGCTACTGAGAAACTTCATATCTCCAGGATTTCTTGCTTCTCCTCTCCTGCCTCTCCCAAAAAACTCCCTTGGACATATTTTGATAGATTTACCGTATTTTCACGCAAATAACGCGCACCCGTATAAAACGCGCACACGGGTATAGCGCGCAGAAACCACGATGAAATGTACAAAAACTTTGGTATACCGCGCTCACGGGTATACCGCGCATGCTGCCCGACGCTCCTTTCGCCCGCCCTGACTTTCCAACTCTCCGTTCACCCCCCTGACTTCCGTGCACTGTCCCCCCTTGAAGGTCTGTCCCCATCCTGAAAGCCTGATGCCCCCCCCCCGACGTCCGATACATCCCTCCCCCCGAAGGACCGCCGACTCCTCAACAATATCGGGCCAGGAGGGAGCCCAAATCCTCCTGGCCACGGCGACCCCCTAACCCCACCCCGCACTACATTATGGGCAGGAGGGATCCCAGGCCCTCCTGCCCTCGACGCAAACCCCCCTCCCCCCAACGACTGCCCCCCCCCAAGAACCTCCGACCGCCCCCCCAGCCGACCCGCGCCCCCCCCTGGCGACCCCCACGACCCCCCCACCCCCCTTCCCCATACCTTTGGTAGTTGGGCCAGAAGGGAGCCCAAACCCTCCTGGCCACGGCGACCCCCTAACCCCACCCCGCACTACATTACGGGCAGGAGGGATCCCAGGCCCTCCTGCCCTCGACGCAAACCCCCCTCCCCCCCAACGACCGCCCCCCCAAGAACCTCCGACCGCTCCCCCCGCCGACCCGCGACCCCCCTGGCGCCCCCCACGACCCCCCCACCCCCCTTCCCCGTACCTTTGGTAGTTGGCCGGACAGATGGGAGCCAAACCCGCCTGTCCGGCAGGCAGCCAACGAAGGAATGAGGCCGGATTGGCCCATCCATCCTAAAGCTCCGCCTACTGGTGGGGCCTAAGGCGCGTGGGCCAATCAGAATAGGCCCTGGAGCCTTAGGTCCCACCTGGGGGCGCGGCCTGAGGCACATGGTCGGGTTGGGCCCACGTGCCTCAGGCCGCGCCCCCAGGTGGGACCTAAGGCTCCAGGGCCTATTCTGATTGGCCCACGCGCCTTAGGCCCCACCCGTAGGCGGAGCTTTAGGATGGATGGGCCAATCCGGCCTCATTCCTTCGTTGGCTGCCTGCCGGACAGGCGGGTTTGGCTCCCGTCTGTCCGGCCAACTACCAAAGGTACGGGGAAGGGGGGTGGGGGGGGTCGTGGGGGTCGCCAGGGGGATCGCGGGTCGGCTGGGGGGCGGTCGGAGGTTCTTGGGGGGGGGCGGTCGTTGGGGGGGGCGGGGGGTTTGCGTCGAGGGCAGGAGGGCCTGGGATCCCTCCTGCCCGTAATGTAGTGCGGGGTGGGGTTAGGGGGTCGCCGTGGCCAGGAGGGTTTGGGCTCCCTTCTGGCCCGATATTGTCGGGAAGTCGGCGGTCCTTCGGGGTGGGGGTGCGAGTGGTCCTGCCGGGGGGGGGGGATGTATCGGACGTCGGGGAGTCGGCCGGGCAAGAGGGCTTGGGCTCCTTCTTGCTCCGATCGTGGATGTGGGTGGGAGCGCGTGCGAGCGGTCGTTCGGGGTGGGGGTGCGAGTGGTCCTGCCGGGGGGGGGATGTATCGGACGTCGGGGAGTCGGCCGGGCAAGAGGGCTTGGGCTCCCTCTTGCTCCGATCGTGGATGCGGGTGCGGGTGGGAGCGCGTGCGAGCGGTCGTTCGGGGTGGGGGTGCGAGTGGTCCTGCCGGGGGGGGGGATGTATCGGACGTCGGGGAGTCGGCCGGGCAAGAGGGCTTGGGCTCCCTCTTGCTCCGATCGTGGATGCGGGTGCGGGTGGGAGCGCGTGCGAGCGGGCGTTCGGGGTGGGGGTGCGAGCGGTCCTGCTGGGGGGGGTGAGTCGGGCGTCGGGCGGGGTGGGAACTATGTTTTAAAACTTTTGTATACCGCGCTCACGCATATAACGCGCGAGGGGTATGCGCGGTAGGTAAAAACGCGTATAACGCGCGCGTTATATGCGTGAAAATACGGTATACATTCAGACTCTTTTACCTGACCACTCCATACCTACCCATCATTTCTTCCAGTTTATTTTCACCCTCCCCCCCCCTCTTTCTTTCTTTTTCTTCTTCCTCCTCTTATCCTTGCTATGCTACCTTATTCTGCTGAGATATTGTAACTAGAGTTATATTCAAGATTGGTGTAATATTTCATATTTGCCTTTGTATTTTTCTCTATATGTTTCTGTATTATTTTGCAGACACACCCATTTCTGGCGACATCATCAGAAAGTGCATTTCTGGTGATATGAGCGGGGCAGGGGCATGGGTGGAGCTCCTACCATTCATTCCTATGGGAGTGGGCGGGGCATAGGTGGGAGTGGGTGTGGGCTTAGGGAAAAGTGGGTGGGGCTTGGGCGGGGTTTAGGCAGAAGTGGGTGGGATGTGGGCAGAGTGGGTACGGTGTGGGCAGAGTGGGAGTGGCTTAACCCAGAAGTGACCACTGATTCGTCGATTCTTATTTGACAGCTGTCAATCATTATACTTCTAAGATATGGGAGCTGAATACATGTCTTTGTTATACTACTTCCACTCACGTTGGCTTTCTTGTGGCAATTACGACAAGAACTCTACATTTTTCTTGAAGAAGAAAAACACAAGAATGCCAAAAACTTTGTAGACACAGAGTTTTTGATGAAACTGGCATACTTGTGTGATATTTCTGAAAAGTTAAATACGCTGAATCTTTCCTTACAAGGAGGCAATATGCACATTTTGAAATTGATAGAGAAGATTTCATCTTTAAAAAAAAAAATTACAATTATGGTGGAGAAAAATGCATGAAGACGGTGGCAAAGATTGTTTCCCCTCATGATCTGCAATGAAGTTGTTTTGTCTGACAATGTAAAATCAGTTTTTGAAGATTACTTATTACAAAGTATCAAATGGTTTGAAAAACTATTTTCAAGAAGATCCCATGAAATTCACCTGGATTCAGGATCCCTTAGGAGCCAAACCTTCAGCTGACTTTAGTTCTGAAGAACATTGCATTGAGCTGTCTTGCGACAATACGTTCAAGACACGATTTAACAGCATGGATATTACTGAATTTTGGTCCGCTACATATCCGCTGTTAAGCTGTAGAGCACAGAGAATCTTAATTCCGTTTGAGACATCCTATTTATGCGAGATTGGGTTTTTGGCGCTCACTGTGATAAGAAGCAAATACCAAATGAATATCAATGTGAAACAAGAAATGAGATTGGCCGTATCAAATATGGTTCCGAGGTTTGAGATTTGTAATGAACAGCAAGCTCATCCATTTTACTAGTTCTATCAATATTTTTTGCGATTTTTTTTATATTCGTTGTTGAATTTTTTTTTCAAATAAATAATTCAAGATTATTGTGATAACCTTCATGATAAGTTGTTTTAATTTTTTAAATTAATAATCATATCAAGCTAACAACTATCAGGTATGTATTAGATTACAGAACTATCATTTTACCTGGGGAGCCGTGGAAAAATTTTGAAACATTCAGTGAGCCGTGAACAGAAAAAATTTGGGAACCACTGGGTTACAGATTAATCATACATAATTTCAGTACAAGATTACAATACAAGTTTTTATCCTAACTCGGCACATACTAGGGGTATAATATACATAATATACAGTTTACTGGTTATAATTTGCCATAGTTATCCTTACAGCACAAGGTTTTCAGTACAAATTTTATCTTAATTTGACACATATGGACATAATAGATTAGATTTGCAATAGTTACAGAGCAAGATTTTACAATACAAGTTTTCCTTACGTGACACATACTGGTTCTGGTACCAGTATACATTTCTTTGTAGTCCATGGGTCAAGGACAGGGGATAAGATGAAGAGGTATGTTTTTATTGCTTTTCTAAAGCTGAGGAGTCCTTCAAGGGATCTGATCTATGGGGCAGTCGATTCCAGTGGCACGTTATGAACTGGGAATAGGACTGTCATTTCACAGTCTGCAGTTGAAGGGCACGACCAGGGGGCGTTATAAGGCATATTTGATCCTAGGAGTGCCCAGTGCCATGTCATGCAAGGATTTGAACGCTAGCATCAGGCCCTTGAAGACACAGTATTTGGCTACGGGCAAGCCAGTGAGCCAACGCTAGAGCCTGGGAGACAAGGTTGCGGGCATGGAGGTTTTTTATTAGCTTGATCACCGCATCTTGAACACGCTGGAGATGTTTAACACTCTTTGCCGTGAAACCAATGAATAGATAATTGCAGTAATCCATGCGGGAGAGTACTACAGGTATGGACAGGAAAGTAAGGCTTGACAGCTCACCCCATCGCAACAAATTAGAAAAAATAAAAAAGACGTCCAATCCACCCTGCACCTTTAAATTAAGGACAGCAGGAGGGATGCCCACTCCCTCCCGCTGCTGAGGACCCCCTTTCAACAATCCCCCACACTTTAAACAGAAGGATAGCAGGAGCGGTCTCCGACAATCCCTGACACCCCCTGCATTTTAAATTGAAGGACAGCAGGAAGGATGCAGTCCCTCCAGCTACCAGAGCTCACCTATCCCTCCCAACAACCCCCTCCCCGACACTATTTATGGCAGAGGTATTAGGGTGATTGGGCCAATCAGAGCCTTAGGCCCCTCCCCAGTGCATCCCTCCTGCTGTCCTTCAATTTAAAGCAGGGGTGTCCAACCTGCGGCCCGAGGACCACATGCGGCCCCGTGAAGTATTTTGTGTGGCCCCGGTTGAGGGCGATGCAGTGTTTTCCTCTGCTGATCCCGGGTGTTTAGCATCTTGCCAGCTCCGTCCTCTATCTTGCTGCAGCGTTTGCGCAATTGTGCGGCCCCCAGAAACATTTTTTTCGGCCAATGCGGCCCAGAGAAGCCCAAAGGTTGGACACCCCTGATTTAAAGTATGGGAGGTTGTTGGAGAAAAGGCGGGGCAAGGAATAGGCATCACAGCTCTCCCTTCCAGCTGAGCCCATCACAGCAGGGGAAGTCTTGGTCAGCTGAGCTGGCAGGGAGAGTAGCCATGCCATGTATTTGTTTGGGGTTGTTTTATTTATCACTTTTGATAGGAGGGAGGAGCTCTACTTAGCTATTACTCCTGAGCAAACGCTAGGCACACTTCTTCCCTCCCTCTGCTCCTAAGATTTTAGAAGTACTCAAGAATAAAATAATCCATTCCAATTTTAAAAAGCTGAGATATTAATGGATGGTCCAATTAGCCTCTATTCCGTTTTAATCCAACTGCCTATTAAGCTAACACAATTTAAAATTCCGTTAAGAGAAGTTGGCCAAACAGAGACAGGGTATAAAACTAATATCATCTGCATAAATTATATATAAAAAAAAGTTTAAGCTGTTCTAAATATATCCTAAGGGTGACAACAAAAGATTAAACAATGTGAGAGATAAAGGAGAGACCTGGGGAGGGTAAGAGAACGCCATAAGTTGTTCCCCAGGGCTTGTGCTTCTCTTAACGTGATAAAATTGGACAGACAGAAATCTATGAAACCATTACAGACCGCCACCATGAACAAAAAATGACTCAAGAACAATAAAATATCATGATCAACCAAATCAAATATAATAATAGCTTTATTTATATCCTGGCATACCTTTCAGTTCAAGATGGTTTACAATAAGAGAGACTGCATAATAGGCTATCAGAGCCAAAAACACCCATCCTTTAAAGAATAGAAAACAGATCTGAATGAAGAAAATAAGAAGAAACACAAGCACTGGCAAGTTGATGCAAAGCATGATAAAGACAGCTAAGAAAGAATATGAAGAGAAACTTGCAAAAGAGGCAAAAACTCATATTTTTTTTAGGTACATCAGAAGCAGAAAACCTGTGAGGGAATCTGTGGGACCGTTGGATGATTAAGGAGAAAAAGGGGCGCTCAGGGAGGATAATCTCCACCTAGATGATGTCACCAGCAGGGATACGGTTGAATTTATTAGCTTCCTCACCTCCCTTGGCTTCCCCCCCCCCCGCTCCATCCCCAACCCATGAAAAGGGGCACACACTAGACCTCATTAGTTTCCTCGATCTTACCGCCTACAAAACTTCAGCTGATGACATCCGCTGGGATCATGTCCCCTGGTCCGACCACTTCTTAGGAGCTTTCTGTCTCCCCATCTTCATGTCTCATCTTGGGGCTCCACCCCGCATTTCCAATTCCATTACCTTCCGCAAAAAAATTACGAGTGATCTGTTCTGGTCTAAATTTCTCAACCTATTCTCCGCTCCTAAGCCTGCAGACTCAGAAGCTAATTGGCATAACTGGGTTGCTCTCTCCGACTCCACCTACCACTCCCTCGCTCCACTAAATCCATCTCCTACCCCGCAAGGCCCCTTGGTACCTCCCATAGCACAGAGAACTAAAGCAGAAATATCGAGCCCTGGAATGCATATGGAAAAAATCTGAATCCCCCATAGATAGACAGTCCTGGAGAGTCAATATTAAGCTGTACAATACAGCGCTAAAAAAAGCAAGAAAGAACTTCTACGGTGACAAAATCTCCAGATCCAACAACCAGAGTAGTACTCTAATCAATATCTGGCGCTCCTTAACCTCCAAAAAAGACCCCACCTCGCTCCCCTCCTCTCCCTCAGCCGATGCTCTGGCAAAATTCTTCAACGAAAAGGTCTCTACCTTGAGATGCTCCTTCCCACCTTCAGTCTCCTACAATACCCTGGTACCCACCGACTCCAATTATACCCAAACGGTCTCCAACCCTATCCCAGTCGACAGATCCTGGACTACCTTTAAGCTTGTATCTGAATCCCTGGTTTCCAAACTCTGCCTCAAATTGAAATCCTGCAACTGTTCCTTGGACCCATTCCCCTCCTACCTATACGAGAAAATTCCTGCACAGGCCATCTTTTCTATTACCAAACTCATAAACTCCGCCCTACACTCAGGCCTTTTTTCCCCAGAAATGGGTCATATTGCCTTGACCCCACTACTGAAAAAATCTGACCTAGACCCTTCCACACCATCCAGCTATCGCCCAATAGCAAATATCCCTCTCCTAACCAAGATGCTAGAGTCTATCATATCTACCCATACTTCGTCATACTTAGAGATTCTCTATTCTCCTTCCTTACCAATATGGCTTTCGTCCCAACTTCAGCACCGAATCCCTATTGACCTCCTTGATCTCAAAGGTTCAATAACTTCATTCTCGAAATAAGTTTGCCGTCCTCCTACAATTCGACCTTTCCGCCGCTTTCGACGTCCATCATGACATTCTCGTTTACCAACTCTCTGAGATTGGCATCAACTCCACAGTCCTAGACTGGTTCTCAAAATTCCTACGCTCTCGTTCTTACGCTGTCAACATGAATGGCACCTCATCCTCCCCCTGGAAACTGATATGTGGAGTCCCACAAGGCTCACCTCTATCTCCCATCCTTTTTAACATTTATATGTCTTCCCTAAAATTCCTCCATCTATCCCCCCTTGAAACAATTTACACTTATGCTGACGACATCCTCGACCTCCTCGAGACTGACTCGAGCCTCACCAACCTTTCCGAGAACATAGCCTCCTGCATAATGAACCTCCAATCCTGGGCCCGCACTGTTCAAATGAAACAGAACGAGTCCAAAATAAGACTCCTTTGGCTCGGTCCAAAACTAGACCAACTACCCTCCTCCATCTCACTATCCTCTGGCTCCACTCTGCAGCTAGAGTTCTCAAGCAATGTTCTGTGCATCATTATTGATTCTACATTGTCCTTCAACGACCACCTCAATTCCTTGGTAAAAAAATGCTTTTTCAGCCTTCACATGCTGAGGAAAGTCAGATCCTGCTTCCATCAAAATCACTTTACTGTCCTTGTCCAATCCATCATACTTTCCAGATTGGACTATTACAACTCTATCTACTTAAGGCTAACTAAGAAAAACCTCCATAGACTCCAGCAGATACAGAATGCTGCGGCCAAGCTCATCTTCGTAAAAAATAAATTTGATCACGTCTCTTCGCTTCTGTCCAAGCTTCACTGGCTTCCGATAATCGCCAGGGTCCACTTTAAATGCGCCTGCCTAGCTTTCAAAATCCTACACGGCATCCTCCCTCCCTGTATCCCTCTTTCTTGGAACTCCTCTAACCCTAATACCACCAGATCCACCCACAAATTTAAACTATCCTTCCCCTCATTAAGAGGCATTTTCCATACAGGAAAACTAGGGACCTCCCTCCCCTTCAGAATCACCGAACTCTGGAACAACCTTTCCTCCCCTCTTCGGAACCTGAGCTCTCTCCAACTTTTCCGCAAACATCTGAAGACCTGGCTATTCTCAAAAATCTAATACTTATTCCATCTTTGGCACTCTAAGCCCTCTAAAAACCCTTCATACTTGGACCTCTAACCTTTCATTGTTAGTTCCTTTCTATCCCATCTCCTGTAAACCGTGCAGAGCTCTACGAATGTGGAGATGATGCAGTATACAAACCTAAGGTTTAGTTTAGTTTAGGATAAGGCCATAGCGGAAGACTGAATGAATTCTTTGCTTCGGTCTATACAGATGAAGATGTAAGAGCTCTATCTGAACCAGAAATGGTTTTCAAGGGTGAAGATGCGGAGGAACCAAAAGAAATCTCGGTTAATCTGGAAGACATACTAAGCCAAATCAACAAGTTAAAAAGTGATAAATCGCCTAGACCGGATGGTATATATCCTAGGGTATTAAAAGACATCAAAAATGAAATTGCTGACCTGCTGTTAGTGATCTGTAATCTGTTGAAAAAATCATCTGTAGTACCTGAAGATTGGAGGGTGGCCAATGTTACGCCAGTTTTTAAACAGGGCTCTAGAGGAGATCTGGGAAATTACAGATCAGTAAGCCTCACTTCGGTGCCGGGCAAAATGGTAGAAATGATTATAAAATATAAAATTGTGGAACACGTAGACAAACATGATTTAATGAAACAGAGTCAGCATGGGTTCAGCCGAGGGAGCTCTTGCCTCACAAATTTGTTTGACTTCTTTGAAGGTGTGAATAAACATATGGATAAAGGTGAGCTGGTTGATACAGTATATCTAGATTTTCAGAAAGCTTTTGATAAAGTTCCTCATGAGAGGTTCCTGAGAAAATTAAAGTGTCATGGGATAGGTGGAAAAGCAATGTTACTTACCGTAACAGTTGTTATCCAGGGACAGCAGGCAGCTATTCTCACTAGTGGGTGATGTCATCAGACAGAGCCCCGGTACGGACGTCTCACAAGCACGTGTTGCTTGTAGAAACTTAAAGTTTCTAGATGCCCGCACCGCGCATGCGCCGGTGCCTTCCTACCCGGAGATCCGGGCGTGTCTCCTCAGTTCAGGTAGCTAGCCTGAGAAGCCAACCCAGGGGAGGTGGGTGGGACGTGAGAATAGCTGCCTGCTGTCCCTGGATAACAACTGTTACGGTAAGTAACATTGCTTTATCCCAGGACAAGCAGGCAGGTATTCTCACTAGTGGGTGACCTCCAAGCTAACCTCAGTGGGATGGAGGGGGAGTTGGCGACTTAAGAGAATAAATTTTTCAATACTGTTTGGCCAAACTGTCCATCCCGTCTGGAGAGGGTATCCAGACAATAATGTGAGGTGAATGTGTGAACCGAGGACCAGGTGGCAGCCTTGCAAATTTCCTCGATTGGTGTTGATCTGAGGAATGCTACTGAGGCTGCCATTGCTCTGACCTTATGGGCTGTGACCTTACAAGGAAGTGATAATCCAGCCTGGGCATAGCAGAAAGAGATACAAGCCGCCATCCAGTTAGAGATGGTGCGCTTTGATACGGGTCTTCCCAACTTGTTAGGATCGAAGGAGACAAAAAGTTGAGGAGTGGTTCTGTGTGGCTTTGTGCGATCCAGGTAGAAAGCCAAGGCACGTTTACAGTCTAGAGTGTGAAGGGCCGATTCTCCGTGGTGAGAATGAGGCTTAGGGAAGAATACTGGAAGTACAATGGATTGGTTGAGATGAAATTCGGAGACCACCTTAGGCAGGAATTTCGGGTGAGTGCGGAGGACCACCTTGTCATGGTGGAATACTGTGAATGGTGGGTCCGCCATCAATGCCTGGAGTTCGCTGACTCTGCGAGCGGACGTAAGGGCTACAAGGAAAAGCACTTTCCAGGTGAGATACTTCAGAGGGGCCCTGTTGAGTGGTTCAAACGGGGGCTTCATGAGGTGGGAAAGGACTACATTGAGGTCCCAAACCACTGGGGGTGGTTTGAGAGGAGGGTTAACATGGAAGAGTCCTTTCATAAATCTGGCGACCACCGGATGGGCCGAGAGGGGTTTCCCTTGTAGAGGCTGGTGGAACGCCGCAATAGCGCTCAGGTGGACTCGTATGGATGTGGACTTGAGCCCAGATTGAGATAGGTGCAGGAGATAGTCCAGCACGGAGGATAAGGAAGCTCGCTGAGGTTCCTTTGACTTAGAAACGCACCATGAGGAGAATCTGGTCCATTTCTGGGAGTAGCATTGTCGAGTGGCGGGCTTCCTGGAAGCTTCCAAGACCTCCCTCACTTCTTGTGAGAATTGGTGAGGGGTTACGTTGAGAGGAACCAAGCTGTCAGGTGGAGAGACTGCAGGTTGGGATGAAGTAGTGATCCTTGATGTTGAGTAAGTAGTGAAGGAAACACTGGAAGTGGTACTGGTTCCCTGCTGCTGAGTTGAAGTAGGAGGGAGAACCAAGGTTGTCTGGGCCACCGAGGGGCTATTAGAATCATGGTGGCCCGTTCGAGTTTCAGCTTGACCAGAGTCTTCTGGATCAGCGGGAATGGTGGGAACGCATATAGAAATCGTTTCCCCCAGTTCAGTAGAAAAGCATCTGCCTCGAGGCGATGAGGAGTGTAGATCCTGGAGCAAAACTGAGGCAGTTTGGCGTTGTGGGGAGCCGCAAAGAGGTCTATCTGAGGCGTCCCCCATTGCGTGAAGATTTGGTGAAGGGGGTTGGAATGGAGAGTCCATTCGTGCGGTTGTAGCAGACGGCTTAGTTTGTCTGCTAGGACGTTGTTCTCCCCCTGGATGTATACTGCTCTGAGTAGGGCGTTGTGGCGCACCGCCCAGTCCCAGACTCGTAGAGCTTCCTGGCAAAGGAGGGACGAGCCCGTGCCCCCTTGCTTGTTGATGTAATACATGGCAGCCTGATTGTCTGTGCGAATGAGGATTACCATGTCGTGGAGTAGATGTTGGAAAGCTTGGAGCGCATTGAAGATGACTCTGAGTTCCAGTAGATTGATTTGGTGTAGTCTTTCCGCACTGGTCCAGAATCCTTGGGTGCGGAGACCCTCCAGGTGGGCCCCCCATGCGTAATTCGACGAATCGGTTGTGAGGACTTTCTGATGGGGGGGAGAGTGCATCAGCAAACCTCTGGATAGATTCGAAGAGGTCATCCACCAAAGTAGAGACTGCCGAAGAGCAGGTGTGACTACGATGCGTTTGGATAGTGGATCGGATGTCTGATTCCACTGTGATGCCAGGGTCCACTGGGGGATCCTGAGGTGGAGTCTGGCAAAGGGTGTCACGTGTACTGTGGAGGCCATATGGCCCAGGAGCACCATCAGTTGTCTCGCCGGTATGGTTTGGTGAGTGACCACCGACTGGCAGAGATGAAGAAGAGACTCCATGCGTTGCCGGGGCAGGAATGCTCGGAGTCGGGTGGTGTCCAGGACCGCTCCGATGAAGGGGAGGGACTGGGTGGGTTGTAGATGGGACTTGGAGAAGTTGATCTCGAAGCCCAAATTCTGGAGGAAGTAGGTTGTAGCCAAGGCCGCCGAAGTGACCTCTGGGGCTGACGGGGCCTTGATGAGCCAGTCGTCGAGGTATGGAAAGACCTGTAGACCCCTGTCCCGGAGTGCTGCGGCCACTACCACCAGGCACTTTGTGAAGACTCTGGGGGACGAAGATAGGCCGAATGGTAGCACTCGATACTGTAGGTGCGGATTTCCCACCCGAAATCTGAGGAACTTTCGGGAGGCCGGGTGAATGGGGATGTGAGTGTAGGCCTCCTTGAGATCCAGGGAGCATAACCAGTCGTTCTGCTCGAGGAGGGGGTATAGAGAAGCCAAAGTCAGCATGCGAAACTTCTCTTTGACCAGGAACTTGTTGAGGGCCCGAAGGTCTAAAATGGGTCGCAGGTCGCCCGTTTTCTTCGGGACGAGGAAGTACCGGGAGTAAAACCCTCGGTTCAATTGGTCTGACGGGACCGGCTCGACAGCCCGAAGCTGGAGTAAGGTTTGGACTTCCTGAAGAAGAAGGGCGGTCTGCGTCGAGCTTGAAGGATACTCTCTTGGGGGATGGTCCGGGGGGACCCGGTGGAATTGAAGAGAGTATCCTTCTCTTATGATGGTGAGGACCCATAGGTCCGTAGTTATGGCCTCCCATCGATGGTAGAAAAGATGGAGGCGGCCCCCTATGGGAGAGGCCGAGGTTATGCTCCCGGGGGGGGGCGTCAAAAGGGCTGGGGGGCCTTAGGTACGGCCGGTGGCTGAGGTTTTTGCTGAGACTTCTGGGGAGGTTGTCTCTTCGCAGGCTGCCTCGCAGCAGGCGTTTGTCTGGGCATGTAACGCCGCTGGTAAATCAGGGGTGGCCTGGAAGGTCGAGACTGTTGAGGTTTGGGTTTGGGCCGCAGGATGGATTGAAAGGATTTTTCATGATCCGACAGCTTCTTGGTAACAGTTTCGATAGACTCATCGAACAGGTCAGCTCCAGCACATGGTACGTTGGCGAGTCTGTCCTGAAGGTTGGGATCCATATCGATGGTACGGAGCCATGCCAGGCGACGCATCGCTACCGCGCTTGCGGCGGCGCGTGCCGAGAGTTCGAATGCATCGAAGGAGGATTGCATCAGCTGGAGGCGTAATTGGGAGAGAGAGGCTACCACTTCCTCGAACTCGAATCGAGCTTGGTTGTCTATGAACGGAGTGAACTTGCGGAGCACCGGCAAGAAGAACTCCAAATAGGAAGAGAAAAAGAAGTTGTAGTTTAGCACCCGTGACGCCATCATGGAGTTTTGGTAGAATTTTCTACCAAATTTGTCCATCGTTCTCCCCTCTCGGCCCGGCGGTACAGAGGCGTAGACCTGGGAGGGATGAGAGCGTTTTAGGGAGGACTCGACCAGCAGGGATTGGTGGGAGAGTTGGGGGCCCTCGAACCCTTTATGGTGCACGATGCGGTATCGAGCATCGAGTTTGCTGGGAATCGCCGGTATGGAGTACGGTGTTTCGAAACACTGCATGAAGGTCTGATCCAGCAATTTATGCAGGGGGAGCCGAAGCGACTCCGTTGGGGGGTTAGGTAAATGCATGGTGTCCAGATACTCTTTGGAGTATCGGGAGCCCGTGTCAAGGGTCACATCCAGATCATCCGCCATTTGTCGGAGGAATGATGAGAAGGACAATTGTTCCGCCAGCGTCGGTCTGTGGGACGGGCTGGCGGAGGAGGAGGCCTCCAGGTCCGTGGACATCGGGGAGTGACAAGGAGAATCGGGCACCGGTGTCTCCTCGTACTCTGGGCCCCTCGGAGGGGACGCCTCTGATGAGGAGTATCCCCTACGTTGCAGTTTTTTCTGCGGTGACACCTCCGAATAGCGTGAGGAGTGCCAGGATGAGTGTCTCGATCGGTGCCCGTCTCGGTGGCGGGACGGGGATCGGGATCGTCTGTGCATCGCATGGTCTCCCGAGGTTCCCAAGTGGATAGGGCTGGAAGCAGTGGATCGCCACTGGGTTTGCGATGCGGGTTCCTGCGATGCTACCCAAGTCTGGTAAGGAGTACGGAGGAACTCTTCCTGACTATGCCCAGGGCTTCGAGTATCGATCGAAGGTCTGGTCCCATGTTGGCGCGGAGGCGTAATGGGTTCTAATGGCGGCATGTCGGTAAGCGAGGCTTGCCGCGTGGGTATCGCCGCCCTCCCTCGTTCGTCCTCGTCGGTTGTCGAGGTCGAACGGTGTGGGGGAGGGGGAGGGGGCGGACCGCCCCTTTGGACCGGTACCGGGAGGTCACCCTGTATGGCAGCGATGAGCCCGGGTCCGATGGTCTGCATGAGCTCAACGAATTGAGCTTCCAGCACGGACCGTAGCGAAGCCGATAGGGAGGGATCCGCACCGAAAGGGGGTCCTCCTGCACGGGCATCGCGCTCCTTCGAGGTCGAGTGCTTCTGCTTAGTAGCTTTCGGCACTTTGATGACCATTGGTGGCACTGTGGAAGGAAGAGGTACCTGAACCGAGGAGACCGGGGCAGGCACCGACGTCGAGCTCGTGGATGGTGTCGGGGCGAGCGATGCCGGTTTCACCGCACTCGATGCAGGAGGAGTCGATGCCGGTTTCGCCCGCACCGGGGAGGTATCAGATGAAGTGGAGGCTGAGGGATCCTTAGCTGCGTCCATCTTGAACATCGATTCCCACAATAGGCAACGCCGCTTGAAAGAGCGTGCCGTAAGGGTAGAGCAAGGCCCGCACGATTTCGGGATGTGGTCAGGGCCCAAACACTGCAAACAGCGCCAGTGAGGGTCCGTGAGTGAAATCGCGCGTTGGCACTTGCTGCACTTTTTAAAACCGGTGATTGGCCGGGACATAGGCCGGAAAATCTCTGCCGCGAGGTCGAAGCCCGTGGGCCTGAGCCACGTGGCCGGCCCGTTCGACCCGCCGGAGGAAATAATCTTCTCCTTTTTTTTTTTTTTTTTTTTTTTTGAAAAAGAAAAAGAACTGTTAAAGTAATTAAAAGAAACGAAAACGAAAACGCGGACAAGGAAGGCAAATTTAACTGAATTCAGCTAGCGCATGAAGAAGTTGAACTTCTCAGCTCCGCGGAAAAGAAAGAACTGAGGAGACACGCCCGGATCTCCGGGTAGGAAGGCACCGGCGCATGCGCGGTGCGGGCATCTAGAAACTTTAAGTTTCTACAAGCAACACGTGCTTGTGAGACGTCCGTACCGGGGCTCTGTCTGATGACATCACCCACTAGTGAGAATACCTGCCTGCTTGTCCTGGGATAAAGTTCAATTCTGGATTAGGAATTGGTTATCAAATAAAAAACAGAGGGTAGGGTTAAATGGTCATTTTTCTCAATGGAGGAGAGTAAACAGTGGAGTGCCGCAGGGGTCTGTATTGGGACTGGTGCTATTTAACATATTTATAAATGATCTGGAAATTGGAACAACGAGTGAGGTGATTAAATTTGCAGTTGACACTAAACTGTTCAAAGTTGTTAAAATGCATGCAGACTGTGAAAACTTGCAGGTGGACCTTAGGAAATTGGAAGACTGGGCGTCCAAATGGCAGATGATATTTAATGTGGACAAATGCAAAGAGATGCATATTGGGAAGAATAACCTGAATCACAGTTACCAGATGCTAAGGTTCACATTGGGGATTAGTGCCCAAGAAAAGGATCTGGATGTCATCATAGACAATATGATGAAATCTTCCACTCAATGTGTGGCGGCGGCCAAAAAGGCAAATAGGATGCTAGGAATTATTAAAAAAGGGATGATTAACAAGACTAAGAATGTTATAATGCCCCTGTATCGCTCCATGGTGCGACCTCATCTGGAGTATTGCATTAAATTCTGGTCTCCTCATCTCAAAAAAGATATAGTGGCGCTAGAAAAGGTTCAAAGAAGAGCGACCTAGATGGTAAAGGGGATGGAACTCTTCTCGTATGAGGAAAGACTAAAACAGTTAGGGCTCTTCAGCTTGGAAAAGAGACGGCTGAGGAGAGGTATGATTCAAGTCTACAAAATCATGAGTGAAGTAGAACGGATACAAGGGGATCGGTTTTTCACTCCGTTAAAAATTACAAAAGACTAGGGGACACTCGATGAAGTTACAGGGAAATACTTCTAAAATCAATTGGAGGATATTTTTTTTCACACAACTGCAAGGGAGGCAACACAGTTATCATGGGTGACTTAATTATCCAGGGATAGACTTGAACCTAGGCACCTACGGCTGCAGTAGGGAGACCAAGTTCCTGGATGCTGTAGCCGATTGCTTCCTGGAACAACTTGTCAAGAAAAATATAAGAGGAAATGCAATTCTGGACTTAATTCTAAATGGACTACGAGGACCAGCACAAGGTGTAGAAGTAGAAGGGATGCTGGGAAGCAGTGATCACAATATGATCTGTTTCAACCTGGACACAGGGACAAAACATCGATCCAGATCGACGGTCACGGCACTGAACTTCCGAAAAGGGAATTACGAAGGGATGAGACTCATGATGGGGAAGAAGAAGATTAAGAAGAAGATAAGCACTGTAAAAAGGCTAGAGCAAGCATGGTCCCTTTTTAAGGACACAGTCACCGAAGCGCAAAATCTATATATATCGCATATCAACAAGGGATCCAAGAGGGAAAAGAACAAGGAACCGGCGTGGCTCATTGTAGCGGTGAAGGAAGTGATCAGAGACAAGAAGACTTCGTTTAAGAAACAGAACAGGTCGAAAACGGACGAAAACTGGAAAAAACACAATCATCATCAAAGCAGGTGCCTTAAGGCGGTAAAAGGACTACGAGGAAAAAATAGCCAAGGAGGCAAAAAACTTCAAGCCGTTCTTTCAATATATTAAGAGAAAATGACCCGCAAAGGAAGCGGTATGGCCCTTAACCATTTTAGTCGCTCTTCTCTGGACCCTTTCTTCATGTACGGCGATGAGTATTCCAGGTGGGGGCGTACCATGGCCCTGTACAGTGATAACCTTCTCCGATCTGTTTGTGATTCACTTCTTAATCATTCCTAGCATTCTATTTGCCCAGGCCATTTATAAATATGCTGAACAGCACGAGCCTGAGCTCCGAACCCTGCGGCACTCCAATCATGATCTTTTTACAGTCTGAGTATTATCCATTTACCCCCACTCTCTCTGTTTCCTATCAGCTAACCAGTTTTAAATCACCCTCCATTTCATGGCTTGCAATTTTTCGAAGCAGTTCTTCATGCGGAATCTTGTCAAACGCTTTTTGGAAATCCAGATATACAATGTCGACCGGGTCACCCTTGTCTATCTGCCTGTTTACTCCCTCAAAGAAGTGCAGTAAGTTTTTCAAGCAAGATCTTCCTTTGCTAAAGCTGTGCTGGATGGTCCTCATCAGATTGTATCCGTCAAGGTGATCAATGATGCAGTCCTTTATCAGCGCCTCTACCATCTTTCCCTGTACCGAGGTCAGACTCACAGGTCTGTAGTTTCCTGGATTTCCCCTTGAACCTTTCTTGAAGATCGGCGTAACATTCGCGACTTTCCAGTCTTCCGGAATCCTTCCCGATTTGATCGACAGATTGGCTATTAGTTAAGCACTTCAGCTATAACCCCTTTCAGTTCCTTGATTACCCTAGGATGGCTGCCATCCTGTCTCGGGGATTTATCGATTTTAAGCCTATCAAACTGCCTGCATACCTCTTCTAGATTGACCGTCTTCACTGTCAGTTTCCCTTCTTCGTTTCCTGCCTGTCAACTTCTGGCATAGCATAGTTACTTACCGTAACAGTTGTTATCTAGGGACAGCAGGCAGCTATTCTCACATGTGGGTGTCTTCATCCACGGAGCCCGGATGCGGACAGCCTCGCAAGCAGACTTGCTTGGAGAAAAGTTTTGAGTCTGCCACACCTCGAATGTGCGAATGCCTTCCCGCCCAGCAAAGGACGAGTTTCCTGACTTCAGATAGCTAGCAGAGAAGCCAACCAGGGGAGGTGGGTGGGCTGTGAGAATAGCTGCTTGCTGTACCTGGATAAAGCAATGTTACTTACCGTAACAGTTATTATCCAGGGACAGCAGGCAGCTATTCTCACTAATGGGTGATGTGATCCAACGGAGCCCCGATGCAGACGCCTCACAAGCATTTTTGCTTGAGGAACCTCGAAGTTTCGAGTCACCCGCATTGCGCATGCGCGAGTGCCTTCCCACCCAGACCAGGGCGCATCTCCTCAGTTCAGATAGCTAGCAGAGAAGCCAACCAAGGGGAGGTGGGTGGGATGTAAGAACAGCTGCCTGCTGTCCCTGAATAACAACTGTTATGGTAAGTAACATTGCTTTATCCCAGGACAAGCAGGCAGGTATTCTCACTAATGGGAGACCTCCAAGCTAACCACAGTGGGATGGTGGGAGAGTTGGCAACTTAGGAGAATAAATTTTGTAATACTGTTTGGCCAAACTGTCCATCCCGTCTGGAAAAAGTATCCAGACAATAATGAGAAGTAAAGGTGTGAACCGAGGACCAAGTGGCAGCCTTTCAAATCTCCTCAATCGGTGTCGATCTGAGGAAGGCTACAGAGGCTGCCATTGCTCTGACCTTATGGGCTATGACTTTACTGTGAAGGGGTAATCCAGCCTGGGCATAGCAGAAGGAGATACAAGCCGCAATCCAGTTGGAGATGGTACGCTTAGAGATGGGACGTCCCAACTTGTTCGGATCAAAGGAGATGAAAAGTTGAGGAGCAGTTCTGTGTGGCTTGGTGCGTTCCAGGTAGAAGGCCAAGGCACGTTTACAGTCCAGAGTATGAAGAGCTGATTCTCCAGGATGAGAATGAGGCTTTGGGAAAAACACAGGAAGGACAATGGATTGATTTAGATGAAATTCCGAGACCACTTTGGGGAGGAATTTTGGATGAGTGCGAAGGACCACCTTGTCATTGTGGAACACTGTGAAAGGTGGATCGGCAACCAATGCTTGACGCTCACTAACTCGACGGGCAGAAGTGAGGCCAATGAGAAACACCACTTTCCAAGTGAGATACTTCAGGTGAGCCTTGTGAAGGGGTTCAAATGGAGGTTTCATCAGCTGAGAAAGAACAACATTGAGGTCCCAAACCACTGGAGGTGGTGAACTGTGTTTGGATATCGGCCTCGAGGGACGAGGCGATTGGATCTTCGCTGAGGCCCCCAGGTAGTGGATGGGAATGGAAGCGGTTGATCGAAGCACAGGTGGATGGCTGGAATCACTCTGGGGTACTCGTAGAGACTCGAACCCCTGCATCGGGTGGATCGGCTACAATGGAGGCACTCGCAAAGACTCTGCTCCTTGCATCGAGTGGATGGGTTCCAATAGAGGCACTCGCAAAGACTCTACTCCTTGCATCGAATGAATCGGTTCCAATGGAGGCATGGGCAAAGACTCTGCTCCTTGCGATGCATGCACCGATGCCAGACCAGACACTCGCAGAGACTCTGCTCCCTATAGAGAGTGTGTGTATCGCTGAGGCAATGGAGGCGGCTCGAACTCGTGGGAGGCCTCCCCGTGCCCAGGCTGGATTTGAGAGAGAAGCTTAGGCCCAATGGTGGTGAAGAGCTCAATGAATTGCTTCTCTAACAAGGTCTGGAACGAGGCCGGCAAGGACGGATCCGCATCAGCAATGGGACTGCCTGCACAGGCCTCGCGTTCTTTGGGGGTAGTGTGTGAGTGCTTGGGCCTAGAAGCCTTGGGCACTTTTAGCACTACCGGTGGAATAGGCTGCTGTGCTACCTGACCTGAAGAGACTGAGGAAGGCATCGCAGCAGGCGCTGGAGTCGGGGCCGGCACGAACGATGCAGGCTTGATGAGACTCGGCGTCGCAGAAGTGGAAGGCTGGGGAGCAGAGGATGAAGTTGAAGGTGAGGGGCCTTTCGATGAAGTATGCTCCATCGAAGACTCCATGCTGAACAGCGACTCCCATAAGATGCAATGGCGCTTGAAAGCATGTGCGGTGAGTGTGGAGCAAGGCAGGCACGATTTCGGAAGATGTTCAGGCCCAAGACACCGAACACAGCGTTGATGAGGGTCCGTTAGCGAAATCGCGGCCTGGCACTTGGCACACTTTTTAAAACCGGTGATAGGCCGGGACATAGGCCGGAAAAGCTCCGCCGCAAGATCGAAGCCGCGGGGCTGCGGCCACATGGCCTGCCCGGTCGGACGGATGGAACAAATTTTTTTTTAAAAAACAAGAAAGAACGACGAAAATCGGCGATTAAGAGAAAAATAACCCAAAACCGCGGACTTTAGAAGGCACAAGTGACTGTGCTTTTTCCCAGCACAAGCAGGCAGCCTATTCTCACATGTGGGTGACCTCTAAGCTAACCAGAATGGGATGGTGGGAGTTTTGACAACTTAGGAGAATAAATTTTGTAAAACTCTCTGGCCAAATGGCCATCCCATCTGGAGAAAACATCCAGACAATAATGAGAGGTGAAAGTATGAACCAAGGATCAGGTGGCAGCTTTGCAAATTTCCTCATTAGGAGTGGATCTGAGGAAAGCTACTGAAGCCACCATGGCTCTGACTTTGTGGGCTGTGACACGACTCTGTAGATGTAGTCCAGGCTGGCTTCCCATTTCCCACCAAATTACATTTAAAATTATATTTCTAGTATATAAAACATTAATTTTCAACGAACCACAATTCATATCAAAAATGATTATTCCACACAACACCTCACGTTCATTACGTTCATCCTCTTCAAACCTCTTATCAATTCCATCATTGAAAATTATCGGCACAAGAAGAAATGATATATTTTCCGTTATGGCCCCTACACTATGGAACTCCATACCAAACTATATCAGAATTGAAAAAGACCTTCTATCTTTTAAGAAAATTTTAAAAACCTTCTTATTTCAAGACGCCTTTGATATATAGCAAGTCTCATACCAATCCCTTTACATTTAGTAAAGATTATCACTTTTTCCAATCCCCTTCATTCCCTATTGTGTTTTCCCTTTTATGTTAATTTCAACAGATAAAGAGATTGTAACTTTTCCCCCTTTCCTACGTATTCATATTTGTTTTTATCCCTACAGTTTAAAAGTCAATTGTTTGTTTTATGATTAATTTGTATAATATATATGTGAGACCACCATCTGATGGTTTTTAACTTGTACATCGCTTAGAAATATTGTATAAGCGATTCATCAAATGCTAATAAACTTGAAACTAGCAGAAACATATACAAGCAGCCATCCAGTTGGAGATGGTATGCTTAGAGATTGGATGTCCCAACTTGTTTGGATTGAAGGAGACAAAAAGTTGAGGAGCAGATCTATGTGGTTTAGTGCATTCCAAGTAGAAGACCAAAGCACATTTACAGTCCAGAGTATGAAGAGCTGATTCTCCAGGATGAAAATGAGGTCTTCGAAAAAAACACTGGAAGTACAATAGATTGGTTGAGATGAAATTCTGAAACCACTTTAGGTATGAATTTAAGAGGAGTACAGAGGACCACCTTGCCATGATGGAAAACTGTGAAAGGTGGATCAGAAACTAACGCTTGCAACTCACTGACTCTTCGAGCAGATGTGAGGGCAATGAGAAACACCACTTTCCAAGTGAGATAGTTCAGATGAGCCATAGACATTGGTTCAAATGGAGGCTTCATCAATTGAGCAAGAACAACATTGAGATCCCAAACCACTGGACGCAGTTTGAGAGGAGGTTTGCCATTAAAAAGTCCTTTCATAAATTTGGAAACCATCGGATGAGCAGAGAGGAGTTTCCCTTCAATAGGCCGATGAAAAGCAGCAATTGCACTGAGATGGACTCGAATGGATGTTGATGCCAGAAGTAGACAAGTGCAAAAGATAATCCAAGACAGAAGCCAAGGAGGTATCTCGAAGCTCCATGTCAAGAGATGCACTACATAGAAAATCTAGTCCATTTATGGTGGTAGCATTATCTAGTGGCAGGCTTTCTAGAAGTCTCTAAAATGTCTCTTACAGGTTGAGAAAACTGAAGAGGAGTTATGTTGAGAGGTACCAAGCTGTTAGGTGCAGAGACTGCAGATTGGGATGAAGTAGAGATCCTTGACTCTGTATAAGCAGAGACAGAAAAACTGGTAGAGGGTATGGCTTCCTGCTGCTGAGTTGAAGTAGAAGGGAGTACCAACGTTGTCTCGGTCACCGAGGAGCTATCAGAATCATGGTGGCATGATCGTTCTTCAACTTGACAAGAGTTTTGAGAATGAGAGGGAATGCATACAGGAAGAGATTTGTCCATTCCAGTAGAAAAGCATCTGCCTCGAGGTGATGAGGAGAATATATCCTGGAGCAGAGCTGAGGCAGTTTGTGGTTGTGGGGAGATGCAAAGAGATCTATGTGAGGAGTTCCCCACTGAGAAAAAAATGTGATGAAGAGGCGAAGAATTCAATGTCCATTCGTGAGGTTGCAGAAGACGACTCAATTTGTCTGCCAGTTTTTCGCCCCTTGGATGTAAACAGGTTTCAGGACGGTGTTGTGGAGGATTGCCCAGTCCCAAACCTTCAGAGCTTCTTGACAAAGGGAGAAAGATCCCATTCCTCCCTGCTTGTTGACATAGTAAATGGCGACTTGGTTGTCCGTTTGGATGAGGACTACCTGGTCGTGAAGAAGATGTTGAAAAGCTTTGAGAGCATTGAAGATCGCTCTGAGTTCCAACAGATTGATATGACACTGACGATCCGTGCTGGACCAGTGGCCTTGAGTACGGTAAAAGTCGAGGTGAGCCCCCCCAAGCGTAGATCGAAGAATCTGTCATGAGGACCTTCTGATGAGGTGCATCTGAAACAGTAATCCTCTGGAGAGATTAGAAGAGAGCATTCACCAGCAGAGAGACTGTCTCAATGAAAGAGTAACTGTAATGTGTTGAGACAGTGGATCGTAAGCCTGCGTCCACTGAGATGCCAGGGTCCATTGAGGAATTTAGAGGTGAAGTCTGGCAAAAGGAGTCATGTGTACTGTGGAGGCCATGTGACCTAATAGTACCATCATGTGTCTTGCTGAGAGTGAAGAGCGGAAAGACACTTTGTGACAGAGCTGAAGAAGAGCATCCAGACGTTGTTGAGAAAGGAATGCTCCGAGTTGGATATTGTCCAGAACAGCTCCGATGAACTGTAGATTCTGAGAGGGCTGAAGTTGGGATTTAGGAAAGTTGATTTCGAATCCCAAGCTTTGTAGGAACCACGTAGTCCGTTGGGTCGCTACAATAACCCCCTGAAATGTTGAATCTTTGATGAGCCAGTCATTTAGGTAGAGAAACACCTGAAGACCATGGCTCCTTAGAGCTGCTGCTACCACTACGAGGCACTTGGTGAACACTCTAGGAGATGATGCCAGGCCAAACGATAGCACTCTGTATTGAAAATGCAGATTCCCCACCCGAAATCTGAGATATTGATGGGAGGCCAGGTGAATGGGGATGTGAGTGTAAGCCTCCTTGAGATCTAGAGAACATAACCAATCATTCTGATCTAGAAGGGGATAAAGGAACGCCAGGGACAGCATGCAAAATTTTTCTTTGACTAAAAATTTGTTGAGAGCCCTGAGATCCAGAATGGGTCGCAGATCGCCCATCTTCTTTGGAACTAGGAAGTAACGGGAGTAAAACCCCTTGCTCTGCTGTTCCAATGGAACTTTCTCGATGGCACGGAGATGAAGCAGAGCTTGAGATTTCTGTAGAACAAGGGCGGTCTGGGATGGATTGCAAGGATAATCTCTTGGAGGAATTTCTGGTGGAATCTGAGAGAAATGAAGAGAGTATCCTTCCCTGATTATTGACAACACCCAGAGGTCGGATGTAATGGTCTCCCATCGATGGTAAAAATGATGGAGACAACCTCATATGGGGGGAAGGGAGGACAGAGGTAGAACGATGAAGGTTATGCTCTATGTGAGACAGTCAAAAGGCTGAGCAGCCTTAGGTGCAGCAGAAGGTTGAGGTTTCTGTTGCTTCTGCTGTTGTTGTTTCTTGGCGAGTGCTTGAGTATAAGGAGCCGCCCTTGGAGGATAACGCCTCTGGAAAGTTGGAAGAGGTCGAGAAGTCTTTCTAGGAACTGGCTTAGGCTTTGGTCTGACAATGGAAGCAAAAGATTTTTCATGCTCAGACAACTTCTTAGTGGCGGCCTCTATGGATTCATCAAAGAGGTCATTGCCTTCACAAGGAATATTAGACAGACGATCCTGAAGATTAGGGTCCATATCAATGGTGCAAAGCCAGGCCATGCGGTGCATCGCTACTGAGAAGGCAGTGACCCTGGAAGAAAGTTCAAAGGCATCGTAAGATGACTGGAGAAGATGTAGTCGGAGTTGCGCCAAGGTAGCACTGAGCTCCAGAAACTCCATCAAAAATTTCAAATAAGTCATGAAAATGAAATTGTAATTTAGACTTCTAGAGGTCATCATGGAATTCTGGTAAAGGCAATGGCCAAACTTGTCCATGGTCTTTCCCTCTCTTCCAGGAGGTACTGTGGCATAGACTCTGGAAGGATGGGTCCTCTTTAATGAAGATTCCACAACAAGGGATTGGTGAGATAACTGTGAATTCTCAAATCCCTTGCAATGTAGTGTTTTATACCTCAATTCCAATTTATCTGGAACACCAAGTATAGCCTAAGGGGTCTCTAGATTTCTTTTGATAGTTTGAGACAAAAGCCTATTAAGAGGAAGCTTTAGGGACTCCACAGGAGGCTGAGGCAGATGCATGTCCTCTAAATACTCCTTAGAATATTTAGAACCAGCGTCCAATTTAATTTCCAGGTCGTCAGCCATTTGACGAACAAAAGGAGGAAAAAGATAATTGATCTTCTAGAGCCTGCCCTTGAGAAGGACTTGATAACCTTGAGGCGCCTCGAGTGGAGAAGGAAGGCAAAGCTGCTCTAGAGTACTGGTAACCCAAAGAATACACAGAATTGGAAGAGGCATTGGAATCAGCTGAGTCCTCGGGGTCTGGAAGTGGAGACCTCGATCGAGGGGTTGGAGGCCTCGAAGAGCTAGGTCTGGATTAAGGCCTGGATGAGGAAGGCTTTTCTGCAGAAGAAGATCTGCGCCTTGATGGATGCCTTGATGAGGGCCTCGATCTATGACAAGGTAAAATAACACTATTCACCGATGACGCCAAACTATGTAATATAGTAAGTGAATGCAGTTTACAGAATTATATGGCACAGGACCTGCTTACATTGGAAAGTTGGTCCTCAACCTGGCAGCTACGCTTCAATGCTAAGAAATGTAAGGTCATGCACCTCAGAAGCGGAAATCCATGCAGGACGTACTTCTTGAACGGAGAAACTTTAACTAGGACTTCAGCAGAACGAGATTTAGGAGTAATCATCAGTGCAGACATGAAAACTGCCAATCAAGTGGAGAAGGCTTCATCTAAGGCAAGGCAGATATTGGGTTGTATCAATAGAAGTTTCGTCAGCCGAAAGCCTGAATGCCGTTGTACAGGGCCATGGTGAGACCTCATCTGGAGTACTGTGTGCAATTCTGGAGGCCACATTACAGTAAAGATGTGCGCAGAATTGAATCGGTTCAACGGACGGCCACCAGGATGATCTCGGGGCTCAAGGGTCTCTCGTACGAAAAGAGACTGAACAAATTGCAGCTCTACACTCTTGAGGAACGTAGGGAGAGGGGAGACATGATCGAAACATTTAAGTACCTCATGGGACGTGTCGAAGTGGAAGATGATATTTTCTTTCTCAAGGGACCCTCGGCCACAAGAGGGCACCCGCTCAAACTCAGGGGCGGAAAATTTCATGGCGACACCAGAAAGTATTTCTTCACAGAGAGAGTGGTTGATCATTGGAACAAGCTTCCAGTGCAGGTGATCGAGGCAGACAGCGTGCCAGACTTTAAGAATAAATGGGATACCCATGTGGGATCCCTACGAGGGTCAAGATAAGGAAATTGGGTCATTAGGGCATAGACAGGGGGTGGGTAAGCAAAGTGGGCAGACTTGATGGGCTGTAGCCCTTTTCTGCCGTCATCTTCTATGTTTCTATGAGTGCTGCCTGGAAGGTCTCTATTGAGATCGAGGAGAGTTCGCCCTATGCCTGGAGATGGGCAGTGCCGCTGGTGAATGAATAGGGCTAGAAGCTGTAGATCGAATCCCCATAGACTCAGTGGTTTGGATCGAAGAATCTCAAAGCATTCCCAAAAACTTGGCTCCTTGTATAGAGTGCGAAGATTCCAATTGAGACAGTCGCAAAGACTCGACTCCTTGCATAGTGTGTAGACTCAGCTCAAGGCACAGGTAGGGACTCGGTCTTGCAGGAGACTGCTGATTGCCCAGGCTGGACTGCAGGAAAAAGAGTCAAGGCAGGAATGTATTTGGACAGTAACTGAACAAATTTTTGCTCTAACAAGGTCTGGCGAGAAGCCTGCAATTGTGGATCAGAGTCTGAAACTGGACCACTTGCTGAGGCTATAGGCTCCGAGGTAGCAGTAGAAGCATTCTTTAGCTTGGATAACTTGAGGACCACCACAGGAACCTTCTACTTAGGCATCTGACCTGAGGGAAGCTCAGGGGAAGATAAAATACGTGTACTCAAGGCTAAAGACGATCCAAACGAGGAATGTCTGATGAGACTCGAGGTCGGAGTCGTGGATGCAGGAGGACCCCCGGTTGAAGTCTAGACTGAGACAGGGCCCGAGGTCGAGGGTGTAGCCGAAGAGTCCATCCTGAACAGCTTTTCCACTTGAACTCAATGACGTTTAAGGGCTCGAGATTGAAGAGTAGTACAGCACAGGAACGACTTTGGACTATGGTCAGGACTGAGACACTTAAGACACCAGCGGTGTGAGTCTGTGAGGGAAAACGCACACTGGCACTGGCTACACTTCTTGAAGCCCGTTACTGGCCGGGAAATAGAAGGGAAGATAGCTGTTGTGAAGTCGAAGCATGCAGGATGCGGGCAAGCGACCTGCCCCGCCAGTCAGTCAACGAAAAAAAATAAGTCTTTTTTTTTTTAAACAGAAAATAAAGAACTGAACACAGCGATTCGCAAAAGAACTAACACAAGCCGCGGTGAAGAGAAGGCACGAAGCAACAAAGTTTCACTAAAAGCGTCAAAGACAGACTTCTCTGCTCTGCGGAAAACTGAGGAGACTCGCCCTGTGCTGGGCGGGAAGGCACTCGTGCATGCGCGGTGCGGCAGACTCGAAACTTCTACGTTTCTCCAAGTAAGTCTGCTTGCGAGGCTGTCCACATCCGGGCTCCGTGGATGACATCACCCACATATGAGAATAGGCTGCCTGCTTGTCCTAGGATAAATTGTATATATCCTCTTCGGTAAATACCGACGCAAAAAATGTGTTCAGTTTGTTGGTGATGGCTTTGTCCTCCTTTAGTACTCCCTTTATTCCATGGTCATCCAACGGTTCCACCGCTTCCTTCGCAGGTCGTTTCCTCTTAATATATCGAAGGAACGTCTTGAAGTTTTTTGCCTCCTTGGCTATTTTTCCCTTATAGTCTCTTTTGGCCCCTCTTAGCACCTTATGGCACCTTCTTTGATGATGTTTGTGCTTTTTCCAGTTTTTGTCCCTTTTTTGACCTTTTCCATTCCTTAAACGAAGTATTCTTGTCTCTGATCGCTTCCTTCACCTCTAGTTAGCCACGCTGGCTCCTTATTCTTTTTCCTCTTGGATCCCTTGTTGATACGCGATATATAGAGATTTTTGCGCCTCGGTGAATGTGTCCTTAAAAAGGGACCATGCTTGCTCTAGCGTTTTTACAGTGCTTATCCTCTTCTTAATCTTCCTCCCCACCATGAGTCTTATCTCTTCGTAATTCCCTTTTCAGAAGTTCAGTGCCGTGGCCGTCATTCTGAATCGATGTTTTGCCCCTGTGTCCAGATTGAAGTGGATCATATTGTGATCACTGTTTTCCAGTGTCCCTTCTATTTCTACACCTTGCGCCAGTCCTCGTAGTTCATTTAGAATTAAGTCTAGAATTGCATTTCCTCTCGTATTTTCCATGACAAGTTGTTTCATAAGAACATAAGCAATACCTCCGCTGGGTCAGACCTGAGGTCCATCGTGCCCAGCAGTCCACTCACGCAGTGGCCCAACAGGTCCAGGACCTGTGCAGTAATCCTCTATCTATCTATCTATATCCCTCTATCCCCTTTTCCAACAGGAAATTGTCCAATCCTTTCTTGAACCCCAATACCATACTCTGCCCTATTACGCCCTCTGGATGTCCACCATAAGTTGGGTAAAGAAAAACTTCCTAGCATTCGTTTTGAATCTGTCCCCTTTCAACTTTACCGAATGCCCTCTTGTTCTTTTATTTTTTGAAAGTTTGAAGAATCTGTCCTTCTCCACTCTCTTTATGCCCTTCATGATCTTGTAAGTCTCTATTATATCCCCTCTAAGTCTACTCTTCTCCAAGTAAAAGAGTCCCAATTTCTCCAATCTCTCAGTGTATGAAAGGTATTCCAAACCTTTTATCAGACGTGTCGCTCTCCTCTGAAACCTCTCGAGTATCGCCATATCCTTCTTTAGGTACGGCGACCAATACTGGATGCAGTACTCCAGATGCGGACGCACCATCGCCCGATACAACGGCAGGATAATTTCTTTCATTCTGGTTGTAATACCCTTCTTGATTATACCAAGCATTCTATTCGCTCTCTTAGTGGCCGTGGCGCACTGTGCTATCGGCTTCATTGTCGTGTCCACCATTACTCCCAAGTCCCTTTCTTGGATACTCTCATTCCAGGAAGCAAATGCCTATAGCATCCAGGAACTTTGTCTCCCCTCTGCTGCTGGAAGTACCTAAGGTCCAATCTATCCCAGGATTATTAAAGTCGCCCATGATAACTGCGTTGCCTCCCTTGTAGTTGCGTTTAATCTCGTTCGTCATTTCTCCTTCAGTTTCTTCGGACTGCCCTGGGGGTGGTAGTAGATGCCGATCTTCATTTCCATTCCATTTGTTCCCGGTATTTTGGCCCATAGAGTCTCTATCTTATTTTTCGTTCCCGGCATATTCTCTCCAGTAAATTCGATTCCCTCTTTGATGTATAGGGAAATACCTGCACCTTTTTGTCCTACTTTGTCTCTACGGTATAACTTGCATCCCGGTAGCACAGTGTCCCAGACATTTTCCTCGTACCACCATGTTTCTGTGATGCCGATGATGTCAAGTTTATCTTTTTGTGCCATAGCTTCCAATTCCCCCATCTTATTCCTTAGGCTCCTTGCGAATTCGTATAGATACACTTGACTTTGCAGCCTGTTACATTCTTGCATTTCCTTCCCTCTTGTGTCCCTTTCAATCTGTCAGGATTTCTATCTTGCCTATGATCTGGTGAGTCTTCCCCGCAATCTTCCTGCATGGTATCCTCTGGGTATACCATTTCCCGAACCATCAACTCTTGGTCGACTGTTGGCTTTCCCTTTCTTCCTAGTTTAAAAACTTTTCAATTTCTCGGCTGATGTTCCTTGCAAGTAGCCTCATTCCATCTCCGCTGAGGTGGAGCCCATCCTTCCAGTATAGCTTGCTCTTCCCCCAGAACGCCATCCAGTTGCGCACGAAGCGGAATCCTTCTTCCTCGCAGCAGCACCTCATCAACACATTGGCTGCTTGCAGCTCCGTCTGCCACTTCCCGTCGGCCCTGGGTATCGACAAGATCTCCAAGAACGCTACCCTCAGCATTCTGGTCTTCAGCTTCCTTCCTAGCATCCGGAACTGGTCCTTCAGTGTTTCCCTGCTGTAGTTCCTATTGCTCATGTTTTTTGTACCCAAGTGGATCACCACCGCCGTATCTCTCCTTCTGCACTGTCAATGATCCTGTCAATGCGGCTCACTATATCTTCTACCTTGGCTCCCGGTAGGCAGGTCACCAGCCGATCGTTTCCTCCTCCCGCCATGTGGCTGTCGACTTGTCTGATGATGAAGTCCCCCACGACGATTGCTGTCCTCTCTATCTTCTCTTGTCTCTCTAGCAGCAGGTCCGTGTCCCCGGTGTATACCCATCTCTCCAACCATAGGTCTGTGTATTCTGTGCACTTCCATCTTCCTTCATCCTAGGGCTGGCTTGCACCTGACTTGTCTTCCTGTGGGTTCCCTCCACTGTTTCCAGGTCTCGCTGCTGTCACCTATTCCTTCCTTGTGGTTTTCCTCCAGGTGGTCCTCACTCACTGTAGGTGTATCTTGTCAGTTCTACTGTTGTTGGTGATTTTCCACGGCCTCCCTGTATGCCTCCTCAATGACTTCTTCCTCAATGATTTCCTCTGTCATGAAGTTTTCTGCCTCTCTGTCCTCCTCCTCCACTGCTCGAAGTGCTTCTAGTTCCAGTATTCTGCTCTCCAGGAGTCTGACTTGCTTCTTCAGGCCCTCTAGTTCCTCGCACCAGAGGCCTCCTCGCCTATGACAACAAACTGTTGCTCTGTTTCCAAGATTATTCCAGCCGAGTCGCTCTGCTAAGGAAGGCATATGCTCCGCTGTGTGCTGAACGGTATAGCAAACATGCACAATTTGCTTTATTGTATCCTGCCAAATTGAAAATTTTTTATGAGGGCAAGAATCAACTCTTTAACAGTCTGGAGACAGCAGCACCATTTATTCACCAGATGCCGGGTCCATCTTCACAATCCACTTGAGTGGTTTAGAGTCCCATCATCCATTGTTCTGGATCTACTGTGGGTGTATTTTCCATTTGGACATTCTATTGGCTTCATGTGAGGCTATGGGTTCAAACCCACGCTGCTCCTTGTGACCCTGGGCAATCACTTAATCCCCCCATTGCTCCAGGTACATTAGATAGATTGTGAGCCTGCCAGGAGAGACAGGGAAAAATGCTTGAGTTCTTGAATAAATTAATATAAACCGTTTTGAGCTCCCTTGGGAGAACGGTATAGAAAATTGAATAAATGTTTTTCTTGAGGTGACCCAGCAGCAATATAGCGGTTCATTTCGGCATCGCTGGATCTGGAAGAGGGGTTCCTGTCCTAGGCTCTACCATGCAGGCTGCACAGAAATTCATCGACGGCAGAGGCTTAATTTTTGTTGCCCTTTCCTTGAGATTTTGCAATGCTTGCCTCCCAGACTTTTGGACTTTTTTTTTTTTTTCTTGCATATCTTGTATATATAGACAGGTTGTAAACCCTCTCCAAGGTAGAGAGAACGAGTGGGCACTCTCTAAAGTTAAAAGGGGATAGATTCCGTACAAATGTAAGGAAGTTCTTCTTTACCCAGAGAGTGGTGGAAAACTGGAACGCTCTTCCGGAAGATTAGGGGAAAACATCCTCCAGGGATTCAAGACAAAGTTAGACAAGTTCCTGCTGAACCAGAACGTACGCAGGTAAGGCTAGTCTCAGTTAGGGCAATGGTCTTTGACCAAAGGGCCGCCATGGGAGCAGACTGCTGGGTATGATGGACCATTGGTCTGACCCAGCAGCGGCAATTCTTATGTTCTTGGCAGGACATTGCAGTGCTGGGGTCCTGTTGGGATAGAGGAGGGATCTCTTAGTTCATCAGGAGCTATTTTTGTGGTGTCATTGGTCCATCTGTCCCTGTGGCTCTGGCGTCTGGGTCTTGAGCCAGCTAACTGTGTGATCGGCTGGTGCATGGATGTGGAATGCCTCTGTTGGGTCCCATAAGGAACCGGACTTTAAGTGTTTAAGTTCTTTTCAACAATCCATTGTTTGTTTTTTTTTAATAGGTTGCATGAGCCTGGTGTATGGATTTGGGTTCTTTTTTAAGATGGGGCAGGTTAGCTAGTTTTGAACAAGGATTGAACTGTATTGGAGACCTGGGTATTTTCTAGTTCAGGGGGTGGGCTTTGGGATCCGGTCACATGTGGTGTTTGGATCCTGCTACGCCGATCTGGTGGGTTGTTGAATTGGGTACAGGGGATCGTGGGACGGTTGCACAATTGTCAGTCAGTTGTTATATTTGATATGATGCCATTTCTGGTATTTTGGAGTGTTTGGGGGAGGGACAGCAGAGGGTTACCTCAGAGTCCATATTGTGATATGCAAGGTATACCTACTAGGACTGTTCCTAGTACAAAGCTTATTTCCAGAGCAGAGAGTGCCCAAGCTGCTCCTTTAAAACCTCAGGGTAACTATTTGCCTGCTTTTTCTCCTGTATCCAGCAGAGGGAGTCCTAGTGCCAAACTGCAGGTTTCCCTTCCCCCACTTAGTCAGGGAAGGAGAAACAGGATATCCGGCACACCTGAGCGTTTGGGGTGTGGTTCCCAACTGCTAAACCTAAGGTCTGCTTGGCTGGAAGGGGAGAAGGAAAACTGGAGGGAAGCTAGGCAGTCGCAAAGCTCAGGGCTGGGAGCTCTGCCAAGCTGTTCTGTTCCTGAATCTATGGAACTGGTGGAGGCTGGAGCAGAGCCACCTGCAGGCCCTTTGGAAGAGTTCCAAGCTGTGGAACTAGATTTGGAGCCAGAGCCACCCACAGAGTTACCTTCCAGTGAGCTGTTTATGGAAGTCAGCTAATTCAAGGCAAGTGTCCATATCCTTATTTGTGAATTACAATTATCCAGGGTTTCCTGGTGGGACTATTTTTGTACAGTTGAGACTGTTTGTATTCAAGGTGGGGGGGGGGGGTTAGCCCCACGTTTAATTTGGAGGGATAGAGGGCCATATTTTGGCAAAGTTCCATCGCGTGGAGCACCCCACCTTGCCAAGCACTTCTGCGGCTGGGAGGAATCAGTGCTGGAAGCACTGATTCAGACACAAGTCTTTTGGGAAGAAAAGAAGGACTTATACTGAACTTTATCTTTGTTATACAGAGAAACTTGATGGTGCGGGACTCTGAGTAGCAGAAAAGGACCCTTTTCGTAGTGGAAATTGAAGGTTTCTGATTTTGGGGTTTTTTCGTTTCCCTTTCTGTTTTTGCTGTTTTTTTTTCTTTTTGAAACTCTCTAGTTGGAGAGATAGTGTACAGCTGTAGGACTAATAAGTTTGCCTCATCTGAAGGTACAACAACTTTCCTATTGACGGTCATTACTTGACAAAGTTTATTTTCTGATTTCTTTGTTTTGTGGACTGTTTGAAGCAATTGTTTTGTTTTTGATACTGCAAATACAGAAACAAGACCTGTAACAGAAACTTAAGAAAGATAACATACTCTGAAATCCCCACAGCTAACAGTTACGAAAACATTAAGGGATACTACCTAAATACCCGTTCAGTGAGAAACAAAGCACAAATAATAAATGATTGGATACTACAAACAAAACCTGATCTCCTATTTTTGACAGAAACATGGATGATCTCTGACAATGACACTATCATGAAAGAAATCCTTCCCCATGGATACAAAATCATTCCACTATCAAGAAACTGGAAAAAAGGAGGAGGACTAGCGATCATCCTAAAAGACCACTTCAACTACATCAAGACAGACTCCAAATCATCTGAAAACCTTGAAATACTAACCTGCAAAATTACCAACGCACAGTTAGAAGAATCTCTTATTACAACTTTATTCTATATCCCACCCAAAAAATGGGCAAACGCTAAAGAGGAATTCGCCGAATTCCTTACCTTATCCACCCTAAAAGGATCATACAACCTGCTTCTGGGAGACATAAACACACATCTAGAACAACAGACAAAACCGGAAATATCCGAAATCGCCAACTTCCTAACATCACTAGACTTTCCAAACCCTGACACAGAAATAACCCACGAAAAAGGACACAAACTAGACTTAATCACCTTCTCCCACAAAGAAACAAAAGATCCCAAAATACAATACTACCCAGGACCCTGGGAAAAATGCGTCTGGTCAGACCACTTCATTGGCAAGTTCAATCTACACTGGCTAAAACAGAACACACAACAAAAACGCAAAAACGTCAATACGAACACAATAACCAGCCGGGGCATTATTATCCCAACAGAATTCTGGACCCACTATGAATTACATCCCATAACTAATGATAATCAGGATTTCCCTACAAGATGGGAAACTTACAGCAAAGAACTCCTAGACCAAATAGCACCATATAAAACATACAAAAAGAAAAATAGACCACCAAACGAATGGTTTGACTGTGAACTATTAACCACCAAACAGGAACTAAGAAAATTGGAGAGAATCTGGCAAAAAACAAACAATGAGTTAGACAAGACAAACTGGAAACAAAAAATGAAAACATACAAAAATCTGATCAAAGAAAAACGCACTAAGCATTATGCAAAAAAAATTGGTACTTCAAAAATAAACAGCAAGGAATTGTTCAAACTAGTAAAAACAATAACCGATACAACACAAATACTGAAAAAGGACAATGAACCCACTCCATCGGCACAAACCCTAGCCAACTTCTTTCAAAATAAAACCGCTAACTTAAGAGCAACTCTACCCACTACCATAACAAATGCTCTTCAATACCTCGAACCTCACGACCAAGACACCAGAGTAGACATGATATGGGACCACCTCGAATATCCAAATTGGCATCAATTCCTAAATCTCTTCAACAAATACACCAAATCTAACTGTCTACTTGATGCATGTCCCCCTAAAATCATGACAGTTGCCCCTCTAGAATTTAAAAAGGAACTATTTGAATGGCTAACATCCGCCTTCACAAGCGGAACACTAAACAAAAAATTGGGACACATACTAATCACTCCAATCCCCAAAGATCAGAAAACCTCTTCTGCTCTGACATCCAATTTCAGACCCATAGCAAACATTCCCCTTTTCACAAAGTTACAAGAAGGATTGGTCAACCTTCAACTAGTAAACTACCTGGACAAATTTAACATCCTTAGTGAACACCAATCAGGATTCAGGAAAGGATACAACACAGAAACTGTCTTAGCCTCCCTACTAAACCACTTTTATGATCTCTTTAGCAAAGGCAAAAGCGCACTAATTCTACAATTAGACCTCAGCAGCGCGTTCGACCTGGTAGACCATGAAATCATGCTACTGTGCCTTGAAATAATGGGAATTTCTGGAAAGGCAAAGAAATGGTTCCAAGAATTTCTATCAAACAGATCCTACCGAGTAATCAGCAATGGAAATTATTCCAAACCATGGAAAAACCCATCAGGCGTGCCTCAAGGTTCCCCCCTATCGCCCACACTTTTCAACATCTATATCGCCTCCTTAGGCCACCTCCTACAAAAACTAAACTTAATACACTACATTTACGCAGACGACATATCCATCCTAATCCCCTTAAATGACATCACAAAAGAAATTGTAGACAATCTCTCAAACGTAATGACCGAAATCGATAAATGGACCACCAATTTCAAACTAAAATTAAACGCAGAAAAAACAAAAGTCTTTCTGGCTAGTCCTAATGACAAAATTACGAGAACATCGATAAAAATAAACAATCACGAATACCCAATTTCTAATAACATAAAAATACTTGGTATCACCCTAGACACACACCTAACTATGACTGACCACACAAACTCACTAGTGAAAAAATGTTTTTACACGCTATGGAAACTAAGGACCATAAAAAAATACTTTGACCCAACATCATTCAGGTTACTGGTACAGGCACTGATCTTATCCATTCTTGACTACTGCAACATCATCTACCTGGGCATCCCACAAAAAACAATAAAAAAACTGAGATTAATACAAAACACCGCCGTTCGACTAATCTTCGGACTAAGAAAAAACGACCACATCAGCCCCTACTATAAAAAGCTGCACTGGCTTCCAATTGAAGCGCGAATACTATTCAAATTTGCTTGCACCTGTTTCAAGCAAGTCTGGGGACTAGCACCTTCATACCTACAAACTCACTTCATCCTACACAACCCCACACGAGCGACCAGAAACAAAAACATATTTGCATACCCAAAGATTACGGGCTGCAGATACAAATCATTCCTGGATAGAACCTTTAAGTTCCAAGCGAACAGACAGCAAGTTTGGCTGAAAAACTACATAAACGAACCCAACCTGTCTTACAGTGCATTCCGCAAATCGATCAAAACTGCCCTATTCGAAAAATTCAAGGACTAAAATCGTCCCCTCCCACACTAGGACTCCCCTCCCTTTAAACGCCTTTCTTTCTTTCTCAAGATGCCCCTCATGTACTCAGATATTCGCTATCCATAGTACTCCAATTCAAATGGAAGTTCTAAAGAAATACTCAGTTACTCATTACCCATTGAACCCCAATCTGTAACTTTCCCCTCTTCACTATTGTATTATATTTAGACTCATTGTACGATACTGTATTAGACTTATGTATGGTGTTGTCTTTAGACTTATTGTATTGTATTATATTTAGACTCGTTGTATTATATTGTACTGTGTTGTATACACTCATTGTATTGTATTGTATTGTATTGTTTTGTCTTGTATTGTATGTTGACTTATTGTATTGTATTGTGACCTTGTTATTCGCTGAATGTCCAGCCTTCTTACAGTGTGAACCGCCTAGAAGTCACCTGACTATGGCGGTATAGAAAAATAAAGTTATTATTATTAAATTAAATCCAGTCCAGATTTTGATTTTTACTTTCCTGATTGCAGCGTGGTTTCTTTTTGGCTAATCCTGACTTAACTTTCCTTGTGTTGCAAGCCACAGCACACAAGAGCCAAAAAAATCCATGTCCCAGCGGCTCGGGACCCATTGCCCTGACCCCGCTGGTGACATAACATGGGCTATAGTAATTGGGGGTAAGGAGGGTTTGCTCTGTCTCTTGGGGGAGAGGGGGGTATGTTATGGTTTTGGGTGATGTTGGTTGGGGTTTTCTCTTTCTTTTTCCCTTTTTCTGCATTTCTCGTGTGTGGCTCGGTCAGCAACTTTTCTATGGAGGACTATGGACCTGGTACCCAAGGGGAACCAGTGGCTGGGACAGCTCTCTTCAGAATGTGGATATGGTATTGTCACATTTTTAAGTCCTACCTTCTGCCAATTACATGATGACACTATGGTGCTTCTCATGGAATGTAAATAGCGTCACATCGCCTATTAAACAGCAAAAAATATTCCAGGCATTAAATCGTAAGAAAGCAGACTTACTGTTTCTACAGGAGACACATTTGACTGCCACAGAGCATACTAAATTTCAGAGATGGTGGATGGGTCATCAGTTGGGAGCACTGACTACCAACTGAAAAGCTGGAGATCTAATATTAATTTGGAAGGGGATTCAATTTACAGTTCATCAACAGTGGGTGGATCCCGGGGGCAGATATATATTGGCTCAGATTACTTTAGCCAGAGAAATACTGCTTTTAGGCAATGTTTATGCCCCAAATAATCATGATCAACAATTTTTGAATACACTGATTACTTTGCTGGCACCACACTCAGATATTCTCTTTATGTTGGGGGGCAATTTCAATTGGGTATTTGACCCGATGGTGGATAAATCAGCCCCCTCGGCTAAAGAACGTACGAATAGTAGACGTGGGTTGCCTATATTTTGTGAGGCTTTAGACGTTATCGATGTGTGGAGGATTTTGCATCTATACTCACCTTTCTAGAGCTCATGGCATTTTGTCCAGATTAGATTATTGGCTGATTTCTCGATCCCTCTTTTCAAAGACTCAGTCGGCTGAGATTGGATCTTTTGATGCATCTGATCATGCCATGATTCTGATCCCTCTTCTCCAAGGACTTTTCGATGGCAATTTCCTCTCAATATACAAGGATACTAAGTTTCTAGACTTCTTGCTGCAAAAATGGGTGGACTATCAAATCCATAATGCTACTCACTGGGATTCTCCTATATTATATTGGGAGGCAGTGAAAATAGTCCTACAAGGTGAGATCATCGCATATTCCAGTCACCAGAAATGTATGCGGGATAAGGAGATCCTTCGTAGAGAATGACACGGTAAGCAAACCCCGCAGCTAGCTGCAGTGGGCCGCAGTTTGTCCATAGCCCCAGAAACACTGCATCCTCTAGTCACCACATATACGAGGGAAAAACTTTTCACCGCCCGCAAGAACGGTGAAAAGCTTTGACTTCACAGTTAGAATCACCCCTCGTTCGTTACCATAAATCTCCATGCGTCCAGTACCTCATCATCTTTATTGCCTACCCGTGCCATCGTTCTGCCTTTAACTCCTCCCCCTAGAGTGCACCGGCTCCCAATTGGTCTCCTCTCCCTTCATCGTCGACCTGCGCCATCATTCTGCCCTTGACCCCTCCCCTAGAGTGCACCAGCTCCTAATTGGATCTTCTCTCTCCTCAAGCAGTGAGGGAACACCAATCGCTACTGCTGCACATGATTTGAAAAACCCATTTAATGGGTTCAAGTTGTAGTGCAGCTGCAGCAATTCGGATTGGAAGGACAGTGGTGTTGTGGTTGCTGTTGAGAAAAGAAGGACAGCGGTGGTTGCTGAGACAGAGGAAGGACAGCGGTGGTTGCTGAGATGGAGGAAGGACAGCAGTGGTTGCTGAGACAACTCATACAGAAGAAATTTTCGGCGCTGAATCAATACAGAAACTTCCAAAGGTAAGGCGGGACCCAATTAAAATGTTTCTTCTGCTGGCAGCTTAACTGGAGCAAATAACTCCCCCCCCAACCTAAATGCAACTCTCCCTCTCAATCTGGTATCTTTCTCTCTCTCTCCTTCCACCCTGCGTCCTACCTGGAGAGTTTGAGAATGAGGGAGATCGAGTGGGGGAGTTGAGTTTAGGTTGGCGGGGTGATTCTTTGCTCCGGTTGAAGGAGTGTCACCATCAGTGGCTCAACTTGAATCCTGCCCATTATGGGAAACTTACAATTTTTGCCGGGAACAGACATGCTGTTCCTACTCTTGCATACAGACTTATCTTGTTTTTATATCTTGGGTGTATTGTGCTTCGCAATGTCAGTCATTTGACTGAGTGGACACATTTTACTGCCTGTCGGATAAGCTCTCCGGGACTCATCTTGGATTCACTGACTTTTTCTTATGTTCATGGTGTGATGTGATGGGCGGGGGTTAGGTGTGTGTTGTTACCCCCTTTGTTTTTTTTTTTCTAACTCATGCTACCCAGTTGCCATATATTTATATCTATCTATTTATATATTTTTTTTTCTCTCTCTCTCTTTCTTTTTCGGATCTGTCTGGGTTCTTTGGTTGTTAGAGGGGGTGCCTTTGGGGGGGATAGGGGAGGGACACAAGTTGTAGTTTGGTTGTTGCCTGCATTGTTTTGTATGAAGTCATCAATAAAAATTGTTATAAATTAAAAGTTTTTTCAAAAGCAACAATTGATCCCACTACAGTTTCAGTACTAAAATGTTTCTAAAACCCAGATTGGGAAGAATACAAGATATTAAACTTGTTCAAATAGCTAATTACTTAATAAAACCTTACATCATTTTTATAAAGATATGGATTGAACTTATCGGTCTGTAATTGCTCACTTCCTACAAATCAATTAATCAATCAAGAAATGGTACAGTAGTCAACTTCATTAAACATGCAGATATGCAGAACATCCATCCAAACTGCATGATGATTTAGCATATTTGCTCAAGGCTCTCCTAGTATCACTTATAGTGATCTCATCAAAATGTGTCCATACTCTATCTACTGGTATGACATTTACCAAGTGACACTTGAGAAAAACAAAACAAAAAAAAATCAGATTTCTTAGGCAGTTCTGAGACGGTAAGCTTTTTAAAATCCAATTTGTCCCCTACCACCAATCTAGAATAATAATCCTAACTCATAAACTACTCGTCACTTCCTTTCCAGTTGGTAACCTTCACTTTTCAAATCTATTAGCTGCACTGTAAACCATAATGCTCCATTTCCTACTTTAACCTGGCAATTACACAGAAACAATTTTGTTAATGGTACAATTCCAAATCTCAACCATTCTATCTCACAAATGGGAACAAAATTTGAATTGGTATATCATTCAAGGTTACCTCTATAGAAACATGCATGGAAAAAAATGATTGGATCACTTTCAGACTTTTTTCAAAATGTTCAATATTAATTAAAAAGATTTTTAACCCATCTTAGAACTTTCCAAAACATATTAATCAACACAAGTTCATAGATTAATGCAGATTAAAAAGAGATTATGTATTTACCCTGGTAAACTCTTTTCCAGTAGATAGGGGAGACATTCTAGACAGCTGTGTAGTATCCCAATGGCCATGTGCCACATGCAGAAGGAATTCAATCTGGATTTTCTCTCTGTAACTTTAATCTACTTCTGTGCGCTCTCTAGTTCCACCTACAGTTAAGTCACCTACAGTTAGTACCCAAGCACCAAGAGCCACCTTACAAACATGAAGCAGACACACCCATGACAATGAAGATCATAAACAAGTGTTCTGCTCAAGAACAAACATGAAAATAACAACTGGAAACAAGTAACAATTGCATCAAAGGAGCTCAGAAATGACCCTGCATAAAACAGTGATATACACAGTATACGGCGTATTCTCAACCCAAAGGCTGACTAACATGCAGGATAGCACAGTTACAGGTGTTATCCAGGGACAGCAGGCAGATATTCTCCACATGTGGGTGACGTCACCGACGGAGCCCCCTAGGGATGTTTTCACAAACAGACTTGCTCGAAGACCTTCAGGCTTGCGATTGGCCCGCACTTGCGCACGTGCCCCTTCCACCTTGCCCAGGGCATGCGTCTCCTCAGCATGTCCTCAGTTCAGATAGCAAGCAAAGAAGCCAACCACGGGGAGGTGGGTGGGTTGCGAGTATATCTGCCTGCTGTCCCTAGTTAACACCTGTTACGGTAAGTAACTGTGCTTTATCACCAGGACAAGCAGGCAGCATATTCTCCACATGTGGGTGACCTCCAAGCTAACTACAATGGGATGGAGGGAAAGTTGGCAATTTAGGAGAACAGATGCTGCAAAACAGACTGGCCAAAGCGGCCATCACGCCTGGAAAAAGCATCTAGACAATAGTGCGAGGTGAACGTATGAACCGAGGACCAAGTGGCAGCTTTACAGATTTCCTCGATGGGAGTCGAGCGGAGGAAAGCAACAAACGCCGCCATCGCTCTGACCTTGTGGCCTGTGACTCGACCTGGCAGGGAGAGACAAGCCTGAGCGTAACAGAAAGAGATACAAGCAGCCAACCAGTTAAAATGGTCCGCTTACAAACAGAGCGACCCAAGCGATTGGAATCGAAAGAGATGAACAGCTGGGGAGCAGTACGGTGAGGAGCAGTGCGCTTCAAGTAGAAGGCCAGCGCACGCTTACAATCAAGAGAATGCAGAGCCGCTTCTCCAGAATGAGAATGGAGTTATGGAAAAAACACAGGAAGAACAATAGATTGGTTGATGTGAAAATCAGAAATAATCTTGGGCAAGAACTTAGAATGGGTACGGAGGACCACCTTATCATGATGGAATACATCAGGGCCACCATCAGGGCAGTACTACCAGTCCTGCATTCAGGGGCCCGGAGCTGACAGGGGGCCCGGGCTCCCCCAGGGTCCTAGGCCACAGTCTAGGGGGGGGGCAGTACGCCCCAGATGCACAGGAAAGAGCTGGACTGGGAACCCGCGGAGTTCAATACATCTCGAGCTGCAAGGCTCGAGCCGAGAGGCTTGTCTTCTGTTTCCTACCTGCCCTGCCCTCATATATAGCCGATCGGAAGTGTTCCCCGATGTCAGCGCTGATGTCGGAGGGAGGGCTTAAGCAAAGCCTGCCCTCCGACATCAGCGCTGATGTCGGAGAATACTTCCGGTCCGCTATTTGTGCGCGGCAGGGCAGGCAGGAAACAGAAGACAAGCCTCTCGGCTCGAGCTCCATTTTGCTGAGAAAGTTGCAAAGATGGGCTGGGAGGCAAACGCGGAACACAAAAGGGGGGAGTGAGTGCGTTTTGGACACAAGACATGAACTTGGGAAAGAGATGCTGAGGTGGGGGAGAGAATGGGTTTTTGGACACAGAAGGCATGGACTTAGGAGAGAGGAAGGGAGGGAAAGAGATGCTGAGGTGGGGGAGGGAATAGGTTTTTGGACACAGAAGGCATGAACTTGGGAGAGAGGAAGGGAGGGAAAGAGATGCTGAGGTGGGGGAGGGAATGGGTTTTTGGACACAGAAGGCATGGACTTGGGAGAGAGGAAGGGAGGGAAAGAGATGCTGAGGTGGGGGAGGGAATGGGTTTTTGGACACAGAAGGCATGGACTTGGGAGAGAAGAAGGGAGGGAAAGAGATGCTGAGGTGGGGGAGGGGAATGAGTTTTTGGACACAGAAGGCATGGACTTGGGAGAGAGGAAGGGAGGGAAAGAGATGCTGAGGTGGGGGAGGGAATGGGTTTTTGGACACAGAAGGCATGGACTTGGGAGAGAGGAAGGGAGGGAAAGAGATGCTGAGGTAGGGGAGAGAATGGGTTTTTGGACACAGAAGGCATGGACTTGGGAGAGAGGAAGGGAGGGAAAGATGCTGAGGTGGGGGAGGGAATGGGTTTTTGGACACAGAAGGCATGGATTTGGGAGAGAGGAAGGGAGGGAATGTGTACACGGGGAATAGAAGAAAGGAGAATTTTTGGACATAGGGAGGGAGTGAGGTACAGATAGTGGCATACGAAGGTGGTGGAGGGTGGGGGGGTCCGCCCCGCCCCGGGTTTCGTCCCAAGGAGGTGCACACCTGGCCACCCTCCAGTGTTCTCCCTAGGCCGGCAAACTGCGGCTCTTTAGCCACTTGAGTGTTAACGCCGCCATCGGGAACAGGCCGGCGCCGAGTTCTCCCTGCTTTTGCCTGTGGGGCCGACCAACTCTCGCCACTCGCGTCAATTCTGACGTCGGAGAGGACGTTCTGGGCCAGCCAATCGCTGCCTGGCTAGCCTAGAACGTCCTCTCCGACGTTAGAATTGATGTCGGGTGGCGAGAGTTGGTCGGCCCCGCGGGGAAGAGAAGTAGGGCGAACTCGGCGCCGGCCTTTTCCCGGTGGCGGCAGTGGCAGCCTATTCCCCAGTGGCGGTGGCAGCATTTTCCCAATGGTGGTGGCATAGGGGAGGGCAGGGAGAAAGAAAGAAAGGGGGGGACAGGAAGCCAGAAAGAAAGGGGGCAGGGTGAAACAAAGAAAATGGGGCACGGAGAGAGAGAGAAAGACAGACATACAGAACGAAAGAGGGTGTGGAAAGAGAAAGAAAGAAGGGGGCAGGGTGAGAGAGAGAGAAAAACAGACATACAGATAGAAAGGGGGTATGGAGAGAGAGAAAAAGAAAGAAGGGGCAGGGTGAAACAAAGAAAAAGTTTGGGGAGGGAATGAGGTCTGGAGGAGAGGAAGCATACAGGAGGCTGAAAGAAGGGAAGAAATATTGGATGCACAGTCAGAAGAATAAAGTGCAACCAGAGACTGATGAAATTAGCAAAGGTAGGAAAAATGATTTTATTTTCAATTTAGTGATCAAAATGTGTCTGCTTTAAGAATTTATATATGCTATCTATATTTTGCACTATGGTCCCCTTTTACTAAACCGCAATAGCGTTTTTTTTAGCGCAGGGAGCCTATGAGCGTTGAGAGCAGCGTGGAGCATTCAGCGCAGCTCCCTGCGCTAAAAACCGTTATCGCGTTTTAGTAAAAAGGGAGGGGGAAAATTTGTCTATTTTTGTATAGTTTTTACTGAGGTGACATTGCATAAAGTCATCTGCCTTGACCTCTTTGAAAACCCGCGGAATATAAATGATAATTAACATTTTCTCTGCGTACAGCGTGCTTTGTGTTTTTAAAATTTTATTGTTGGTAGATCATTTTGACTTAGCCACAAAGGTAAGGGGGAGGTAGGGGAGCTGCTGAAAGACATCTAGTAATCCTTGCAGGCTTGACTGTGCAGGGAATTATTTTTGTAAAATTATGTTTTGTTATGTGACTGGCATTATTTAGACTTTAATTTCTATGAATGAATAGAATGAAAATGATATAAATTACTTGCTTGTTTTTATGTGCGTGCGCTGAAGGAAAGTGGAGAGAGAGTGGGCTGAGGACGCTGAAGGGAAATGGGGAAGAGAGAGTGGGGAGAAGACGCTGACTTATAAATTGACAATTGTACAGAATATTGTTTCTTTTTTATATTCATCCATAGCTGCATGTTAATGATGTGCTCATATGCACTTATTTATCATCATAACATATACATCAACATTAACATGCAGCTGTGGATGTGTAAGGACAGGCTGAGGAGGATGGATGGGAAGGAAGGAAAATGCACATATCAACATATCGTACATTTTTAACATGCATGATGCAGCTATAGGCAAGCTGAGGAGGATGGGATCATATAGATGTGTATGTTCAGATATGCACTCAGATGTGTAGTTTTTTCTGATATATTTATTAAGCTTACAGTATTTATAAAAACACATTTAATACTTGTTACAAAAAATATTGTGCAATTGTGATCTACTTCTGGCCTACAAAGGTCAAAAGAAATCCTTAACTAAGATTTTACATTCAAAAGTGAATTATAGCTACTAGCACTATTATTTATTAGTTATTTATTATGCAGATGTTTGTTAGTTTGTTATTAGTTCAGTATTAGACATATGTTAGTTTAGAATAGATAGGTATAGATTAGGTTAGGTTAGGTTAGGTTAGGGCCCTGCTGAAAGAGTCCACCTTGACGTGGTTGCAGGCTTACAAATCTTTTGGTCAAAGAGTGTGGCGACAGAGAAAAGTATGTGTGTATTCGGCCCATGGAAGAAGGGGGGGTCGGGGGGGAAGGGGTGCGTGGGGGCCCAATAGGATTGCTCAGTAAGGGGCCCAGAAATTTCTGATGGCGGCCCTGGAATACAGTGAAAGGTAGGTCCGCAACCAAGGCTTGAAGCTCACTGACCCGATGGGCAGAAGTGAGAGCAATAAGGAACACAACCTTCCAAGTAAGATACTTCAAGTGAGCCCGCCCTAGCGGCTCAAACGGGGGTTTCATCAATTGTGCAAGGACTACGTTTAGATCCCAAACCACCGGAGGAGGTTTAAGGGGCGGATGAACGTGGAAAAGTCCTTTCATGAAGCGGGAAACCACAGGATGAACAGAGATAGGCTTCCTGTCAATCGGCTGATGAAAAGCAGCAATGGCACTAAGGTGGATTTGAAAAATCTGTCCCTGTCTATTTTTCCTATACCTTTCATGATCTTGAAGGTTTCTATCATGTCTCCTCTAAGTCTCTTCTCCCTGGAAAAGCGGAGACTTAGAGGAGACATGATAGAAACCTTCAAGATCATGAAAGGTATAGAAAAAATAGACAGGGACAGATTTTTCAAATTAAGGGGAACCACAAGTACAAGGGGGCACTCAGAGAAGTTGAAAGGGGAGAGGTTTAGAACAAACGCCAGGAAGTTCTTCTTCACACAGAGGGTGGTGGATACATGGAATGCGCTGCCGGAGGATGTGATAAGCAGAAGCACGCTACGGGGCTTCAAAGAAGCTTTGGATAGGTACTTGGAGGACAAAGGGATAGAAGGGTATAGATAAAAATAGAGGTGGATTATAGGGATAGGTTTAATGGTAAGCTATAAAATTAGTCAGTGACCACTGCTCAGGCAATGGGCCTGATGGAGGTTGGGATGAAGCAGAGAACCCTGATTCTGCTTAAGCAGAGAAGGAAAAATAGGCAGAGGAAGAGGCTCCCTGGAACTGAGTTGCAACAGAAGGGAGAACCAAGGTTGTCGGGGGCCACCGAGGAGCTATCAGAATCATGGTGGCATGCAAAGACTTGAACTTGACGAGAGTCTTCAGAATCAGAGGGATGGGGGGAACGCATACAGGAACGCATTCGTCCAATCCAGAAGGAAGGCATCCGCCTCGATCTTGAGAGGGCTGTAAACCCTGGAGCAGAAGCGGGGCAACTTGTGATTGAGGGGGGACGTGAACAGATCGATGTCCAGAGTCCCCCAATGAGCAAAAACCTGATGCAGGGTTACGGAGTGGAGACCACTCATGAGGCTGTAGAAGATGACTCAACTTGTCTGCCAGACAGTTCCGCTGGCCCTGAATGTAGACAGCTCGAATGAATATGTTGCGGCGGACGGCCCAATCCCAGAGCTGCGATGCCTCCTGGCACAGGGCCCTAGACCCCGTGCCCCCCTGTTTGTTGATATAATACATGGCAACCTGGTTGTCCGTGCGAACCAGCACCACTCAGTCGCAAAGAAGGTAACAAAAAGCTTTTAGAGAGAGGAAAATCGCTCGAAGCTCCAGAAGATTGATATGACAAAGGTGGTCGGCATGGGACCAAAGACCCTGGGTGCGCAGACCGTCCAGATGAACCCCCTAAACATAGGTCGATGAGTCCGTCGTGAGGACCTTCTGCGGAGGAGGAGCATGGAACAGAAAATCTCTGGAAAGATTGGAAGAGAGCATCCACCAACGGAGAGACTTCCGCAACAAAGGAGTCACGACAATGCGTCGAGAGAGAGGATCCCAAAGCTGGTTCCACTGGGACGCCAGAGTCCATTAGGGAATACGGAGTTGAAGTCTGGCAAAAGGAGTGATGTGAACCATGGAGGCCATGTGACCTAGGAGGACCATCATTAGCCGAGCCGGCGGCAAGTGCAGATGGGTCACCATTCGGCACAAACGGATAAGGTCCTCCTGACGAGGCCGAGGCAAGAAGGAGCAGAGGCGTACCGTGTCCAGGACCGCTCCGATGAACTCGAGAGACTGGGACGGACAGAGGTGGGACTTGGGAAAGTTCACCTCGAAGCCGAGATTCTGAAGGAGCAAGATCGTCTGTTCCGTCGCTTGCAGGACTTCGTTGCGAGAGGATGCTTTGATTAACCAGTTGTCGAGGTAGGGAAACACCTGAAGGCCGCGGAGGCGCAGGCCGCAGCTACCACAACCAGACATTTCGTGAAGACCCTCAGAGAGACCACTAGGCCGAAGGGAAGAACACAATACTGGAGATGGAGATCCCCCACCCGGAATCTCAAATACCGGCAAGAGGCCGGGTGTATTGGAATGTGCATGTACGCCTCCTTGAGGTCCAGTGAGCACAGCCAATCCCTCACGTCCAAGAGGGGATACAACGTGGGAAGGGTGAGTATTCTGAATCGTTCCTGGACCAGAAAATTGTTCAGAGCACGGAGGTCCAGGATTGGACGCAGATCCCCCATCTTCTTGGGCACCAGAAAGTACCGGAAATAGGAGAGGAAGCTGAGACTGAGCAGAAGGAAACTCTCTTGGAGGCAGGTCCGGGGTGCACGACTGAAGGGGAGGGAGTACCTGTCCTTGATGATAAACAGCACCCAACTGTCGGTGGTAAGATTTTCCCACTGGGCATGGAAATGATGGAGACGACCCCCAATGGGGAAGGGGGAAGGCTCGGAATGGAATTGTCAAAAAGATGGCCTGGTCTTCGCCGGGGCTGCGGCTGAGTTTTAGGTTGATGTGGCTGCTGCGGAGGCCGTTTCGAAGGAGGCCTAGAGAAAGCAGGAGTGGATTTCTATGGATACCTCTGGAGAGGAATTTTATATTGACGAGCCGGAGGAGCCTTAGGTTTAAGCTTCACCAGAAAGGCGCTTCGTGGCTGCCTCGATGGACTCAAAGAGCTCATGACCCACACACGGGAGATTGGCAAGACGATCCTGTAGATCCATATCCACAAGTCGGAGCCAAGCCAGGCGACGCATAGCAATCACAAAGGCTGTGACTCTTGAGGATAATTCAAAGGCGTCGTAAGAGGCCTGAAACATATACAGGCGAAGCTGGGAAAGGGTCTCCACGAGGAGACGAAACTCCTGACGCCGAGGCTCTGGCAAGCCCTCCTGGAATGAGCGGAGGGCATCAATACAGAACTGAAGGTAGGACATGAAGAAGAAACTGTAGTTAAGGACATGGTTCACCATCGAGTTCTGATAAAGAAGGCAACCAAATTTGTCCATCGTATGGCCCTCCCTACTAGGGGGGACGGCAGCATAGACCTTCAAGGGGATTAGACTTCTTCAAGGAAGACTCAACCACCAAGGATTGGTGGGAAAGCTGAGCACCCTTAAACCCTTTAACCGGGGTAGTCCGGTAACAGGACTCCAACTTGGAGGGGATAGCAGTGACAGCATATGGTGTCTCCAGGTTCCGGAGAAACGTCTGCCGAAGAACCTGATGCAATGAAAGGAGAAGTGCCTAACGAGGCATATTATCAACTCCCAGTTCCACCAGGTATTCCTGGGTAAAGCGGGAGTCAGACTGAAGATCCAAGTTCAGAGCTCTGCCCATGTCAGAGATGAAACGAAAAAAGGAGGAGGTCCGAGAAGAAGATTCATCTTCCGGAGGAGACTCCAATCGAGATCGAGGCGCAACCGAGAACAAGGGAGAAACCTCCCTTGAATAGTAAGCCGGAGCCTCAGAGTCCCGTGAATGGGAGACTGAAGAGGTTCGACTAAGGCACGTAGGAGGCGTCGAATAACGGCCCCGCGCCAGATGGACCGGGGAAGACCCTGGAGTCCGAGGAAATTGCTGAGAAAGCTTCGGAGAAGATGGGTCATAGGAAAAAACCCCAACAGGTTTCAAAGCAGTCCCCTTAGAATCCAGCAGGTTCCTCGACGGGGAACAAACACCAAAGTCCAATTCGAGGACAAGCGTAAATGTAGACAGTCTCGAGGTCGGAGACCTGCCCCGACCAGGCGGGGAAGACCGGGGCTTTTTAGAAGAGGCAAGCCTCATCCCAGAAGCGGGGGAAACATGGGCCCCCGGCTGGGACCCCCAGAGAGTCCTCGGCACCTCAGGGGAGGAAGAATCGCTCAAGGGAACCCGACGAGTCTTGCGGGTGACGCCTCGAGAAACGAGGGGGTGCTCAGGCTGGGCAGACCGCGACTGGGTCGAGACCAAGGCCACAGGTGTCAAGGTCGGGACTAGCTGGCTCACCACTGAGGAAAGCTGCGTGGTAATGATAGCCTTAAACATGTCCTCGAACATAGGCACCGAGACCAAAGGAAGGTGGGTCGGAGGTGCAGCAGTGCGCTCCTTCGGGGGCAACCTCGAGGAAGAGTATTCCCTACGTGAGGAGGCACGCTTAGAGTGATGTCTCGAAGGTACTGATGAGGCGACGTTGGCATGAGACTCAGAGGAAGGCTTCTTTGCCGGCACACCTGAGGAGGAAAGAGGAGACTTAACTGAGGCCAGCACCCAACGAGGACTTCGAGCGAAGGTGCCGAGGCTGAGCTCGAGGTCTGCTCTGCAGGATCCATGGGATCAAAGAGTTGAAGAATCTTGGCCACCCTTCGACGAAAAGCTCGCGGTTGTAGAGTCGCACAACAGGGACACGACTCAGCGCAGTGCTCAGCACCCAGGCACTCAACACACCAACGATGGGAGTTGGTCATGGAGATAACTCGGTTACACAGAGTATAGTTTTTAAAACCGGAACATAAGAAAAATACGGCCGCGACCCCGCGAGGCTAGGCGGCCAGAGGAGGACCCGGTCGAAAATATACAAACTGAGAAATGAAAATAATAAAGATGCGAGCACAGCAACTTAAACAAAAATAATAAAGAAAGCCGCGGTGCAAGAGGGACAATGAAATTTGCGCGCAGGAAGGGAGCAGTGCTTCTGGCTTCGGGATAAGCTCCGTTTTCTTGCTGGAATCTCCAGTGGGACCCATTACATGCACCCCTGCCCTGGATGACTGTGACACAGAACAGTCTTGCATGGTGGTTGCGACCCCTCTCGGGGCCTTCCCCTCCGTATCACAGTCATCCAGGGCAGGGGTGCATGTAATGAGTCCCACTGGGGATTCCAGCATGAAAACAGAGCATCCTGCAGGGACCGCATCAATCGCTGCCACTATGGTCCCCAGAACCTGTAGGTACTGCCATACCGCTGGGATCGGAGTGACCAGAGGGTTCCTGATAACCTGATGGAGCTTCTCCTTACAAGACACAGGCAGGAACACTTTGTTCTGTCCTGTGTGAAATCAAACTCCTAGGTATTTCAAGTCCTGTGTCAGCTTGAGGTGACTCTTCCTGAAATTGATCACTCAGCCCAGGCGCTGCAGCAACTGTATCACCTGCTGAACAGGCTGTCATCCCTCGGTCTCCGAGGGAACTCTGATCAACCAGTCATTCAGATATGGTTGAATCAAGACACCCAGGATGCGAAGATTTGCTGCCACCACCACCGTCACCTTGGTGAAAGTCCTGGGTGCCAGCGCCAACCCAAAAGGCATCGCCATAAACAAGAAATTTTGCCCCAAGATGTGGAACCTCAGATACTTCCGGCGGTACAGAAAAATGGCAATATGAAACTACGCCTTTGTCAGATCCAATCCAATCCTTGGTCTTGTATACCAGGTCATCCTATTTAAGGACTTGATCCGGTTCACAAAAAGTTATTAAAAGAACAAAAAACAAATAATTGGGTAAAGAGAAGTCCTCAATTGCAATCCCTTATTTGTCAGCTAAAAATTTTTGATATAAATAAGTCTTTAATGTTCTCTGAAAGATTACCAGAGAAGGAAGAAGTTTAATTTCAGTCAGAAGATCATTCCACATTTTTGCGAAGGAGAATGTCAAAGAATGATAGATCCTACCTAATGCTTTGATTCCCTTAATAGAAGGGAAAGCTAGTTTAAATTTATAGATTCCCCTAGAGCAGGGGTGCCCACACTTTATGGGCTTGCGAGCTACTTTTATAATGACTAAGTCAAAATGATCTACCAACAATAAAATTTAAAAAAAAAACACAAAGCACACTGAAAGGCAGAGAAAATGTTAATTATTCATATTCCGGGTTTTTTCAAAGAGGTCACGGCAGATGACTCTATGCAATGTCACCTCATTAACAAAATACAAAAATAGACAAATACACCCCCTCCCTTTTTACTAAACCACAATAGTAGGTTTTAGCACAGGGAGTTACGCTGAATGCCTCGCGCTGCTCTCAATGCTCATAGGCTCCCTGCGCTAAAAAACGCTATTGCGGTTTAGTAAAAGGGAGCCATAGTGCAAAATATAGACAGCAGATATAAATTCTCAAAACCGACACATTTTGATTACTAAATTGAAAATAAAATCATTTTTCCTACCTTTGCTGTTTGGTGATTTCATGAGTCTCTGGTTGCACTTTCTTCTTCTGACTGTGCATCCAATCTTTCTTCCTTTCTTTCAGCCTCCTGTATGTTTCCTCTCCTCCAGACCTCATTCTTTCCCCCAACTTTTTCTTTCTGTCTCCCTGTTCCCCCTTCTTTCTGTCTCCCTGTCTGCCCCCTTTCTTTCTTTCTCCGTGCCCTCCCCCAAACCACTCGGTTTGCTGCCACCGCCATCGGGGAACAGCCCCCAAGCCACTGCCGTCCCAAGCTTTCCCTGCAGAAGCGTCGCGCTGACCAGCATTCCGCTCCCTGACGTCAATTCTGACGTAGGGAGGAAGTTCCGGGCCAACAAGGCATTTCTCCTCATTCCATCCAGCCTGAGCCCCATCTCTCCTTGATCCAGCATTTCCCTTCTGTGTCTGTCAGAATTACCATTCCACCTATTTTCCAGCATCACCCTTCTTTGTGTCCATCTCACCTATATCCCTATCTCACCACTTTTTCAGAATCTTCATTTGTCTCTGTCCTTGTCTTTACCCCATGTTCACCATTTGCCCTTTCAATGTCTTTATCTCCCCTCCCCCACACTTTTTCAGCATTACTTCTATGTCTCTATTTCACCTCCTCTTCATGTCCCCTCTGTATCTCTATCCTTATTCAGTAGGTCCTGCTTACCCTTTCTCTTCTTTGTGTCACTATCTCCATTTTCAGCTTTCCCCCCTTTTCCTTTGTTAGTGCACCCTGTAGCCAGAATCTTTCCACCCTCCCTCCACTCCGGCCCAGCCCAGTATGAAATATTTCCTTTTGTTTCCCTCCCCTCTCTCTTTCTCTCTCTCTTCTCCTCCCTCACCCACGAGTCCTGCATCTGGCCCTCTCCCTTCTACCTGCACCTGGCAACACCCCCCTGCTCCGCGGCTCTCTTAAGCAACTCGTCAGCAGCGGTGATCAAGACAAGCTGCCGACATCGAGGCCTTCCCTCTACGAGTCCCACCTTTGTGGAAAAAAGGAAGTTGAAACAAGCGGGACTCATAATCAAAGACTGTCTGCCCCCAGGCTATAAGATTCTCTCCCTGGCCAGAACTTGGGGAAGAGGAGGAGGACTAGCAATAATCTTTAGAGACCAGCTTAATTGGGCCGTACTTAACACCATATCCTCTCCCAACTCTGAAATACTAGCCATCTCCCTCACTTCTAAATCCCTGGCCTCCTCTCTAACTATCACTCTATTTTACATCCCACCGAAAAAATGGTCTCTAGCCAAAGAGGACTTTGGGGAATCCTTACTAACCAACTACCTAACAAGCCCTTACAATCATCTATGCGGAGACATCAACATCCACCTGGAGCAAGCAGACCAACCAGAAATTTCTGACTTTTTGGTCACTCATCTCCCAACTAGGCTTCTTCAACCCCCCCCCCCCCCAATTAAAACTCACCAAAAAGGCCATCAGCTAGACTTGGTGACATTCTCCTCCAAAGAGCTGAACAACCCAAAATTATACTGGAAACAATCCAACTGGACAGACTCCCTATGGTCGGATCACAGACTATGCGACTTTTCCATTGGCTGCCAACAAAAACACTCAAAAAACAGCAAAACAAGAAATATCAAAACCCACACTACCAGAGGAAAGATAGACCCAGCGGAATTCTGGTCCCGATACGACACTAACGCAAAACAAAACGAAGATACAGATCAACTCATGTCCGCCTGGATCAATGACAGCACAAACATCTTAAATGAAATTGCCCCGATAAAAACCCGCCACATCAGAACCACAAATCAGGAGGGATGGTTCGACTCAGAGCTGCTACTGATAAAGAGGGACCTCAGAAAATCAGAAAGATTATGGCTAAAGTCCGGAACCCAAGAACACAGAATTGCCTGGAGACTCAAACTAAAAACTTACAAAAACCTTACCAAGGAAAAACGAAAAAATTTCTACTCCCACAAAATTGGCAACATTACAACTAACAGCAGCAACCTCTTTAAACTGGTTAATGACCTTTACAACATCGAGACTCTCACTAACAACCATGAAGATTCCACACTAACCACTAACACCCTAGCGGATTTCTTCAACTCCAAGATCCAAAAACTAAGATCAACATTACCTACCCTGACCAATCCCCTTGAGCTCTTTCCCATTCTTCCTGACATCGACATTGCTAAACCAGACCAAGGGTCTAGATCTGACTTAAACTGGAATCAATTTACTTCAATCGACTGGAAAACCTTCAACAAATATTATAACAAATACACTAACTCCTTCTGCAAACTAGATACCTGCCCCCCAAACGTTATGAAAACTGCTCCGATCCACTTCAAAGCCAACATGCTTTCATGGGTTAACTCCCTACTATCCTCAGGAAACTTCCCTCCAGAGCAAGGCCATATTTTGATAACCCCAATTATAAAAAACATGAAGGAACCTCCCAACGCCCCTTCTAATTACAGACCAATCGCTAGCATCCCTCTATTCACCAAAATAGCGGAAGGGGTAGTCAAAGCAGAACTCTCCGCATAACTGGAAAAATTAAACATCCTAAGCGACAATCAATCGGGCTTCCGCGCGGATCACAGCACAGAAACCATTATAGCCTCCTTACTTGACCACTTGCACACACTCTTTAGTCAGCGCCCTGATCTTGCAATTTGACCTGAGCAGTGCGTTTGATCTAGTCGACCACACCATTCTCCTGGAATGCCTGGCCCACATTGGCATCTCCGACCAGGTCATCAACTGGTTCCAAGGGTTCCTACAAAACAGATCCTAAAGGGTACGCAAAAATGATTCTCTCTCCTACAGCTGGGATAATCCCTGCGGCGTTCCGCAGGGCTCCCCCCTGTCCCCCACCCTGTTTAATATCTACCTCGCCTCCTTCAGTAACCTCCTACACAAACTCAAGCTCAAATTTTTCATCTATGCAGATGACATCACAATAGTCATCCCTCTAACAAGTCTATCCCAGGAACTTTTTGCCTACATCACAAGCATACTCATTCAGATAGAACTCTGGATGCTTTCCTTCAGACTAAAACTAAACCTGGACAAAACAAAATTCTTCCTGGCCACCCCCAAAGATAAAATCAAAGACACCACAATCCAAGTGAAAGGATTGGTTTTCCCACTCGAACAAACACTAAAAATACTGGGAGTCACGCTAGACAAACATCTATCCCTAGAAAATCACACCGATCTCACTGTCAAAAAAATCTCTCGGTGCTCTGGAAACTTCGCACCATAAAAAAATACTTTGATGACACCGTATTCCGCCTACTAGTACAATCCTCTATTCTTAGCATACTGGATTATTGTAATATCATTTACCTGAGCTCCATGAAGAAAACCACCAGAAGACTAAAATTGATTCAAAACACAGCCGTCCACCTTATTTTCGGCCTGAACAAATGGGAACACATCACTCCTTTCTACCACCAACTACATTGGCTACCGTTCGAATCCAGAGTCCTTTTCAAGTTCGCCTGCTTCTGTTACAAAACAGTATTTGGTTTATCGCCAAAATACCTCTCTCCCCACTTCGTTATGATTTGCACCAATAAGAAATCCCGCAGAATTCAGCTGTTCGCCTTCCCCTCCATAAAACTATGTCAGCTCAAAAGATTCCTCGACAAAACCTTCGCCTTCCAGGCTGCTAAGCTGAACCCTTGGCTAGCCCAAATAATTCTCGAGGCCTCAAAACATACCTATTCCGCGAACAGGACCCTTAACCCTCACTCCCCTGCAATAATCCAACTCCCGCCCTCCCCCTCCACTCTCCTCCCCCCCTCCCCTCTCCTCCCCCCCCCCTCCCCTCCTCTCCTGTGTTTCTCTCTCCCTCCCTCTTTCCGGCCAATCCAACTTGTCGCTGCCTGTAACTCTGATAAATTTCTGCTAAAATGTTCCAACATTTCCTTCCTCGTTGCTTGTAACTCCGACAAAATGTTGTAAATCCATGTGCAGATCAGATCCTAATTAATTAATGTGAACCGCCTAGAACTCATTGGGAATGGCGGTATACAAGAACATAATAATAATAATAGTGGTATATTAGCAATATGACGGTAATGAGAGGCTGAAATTGGGTCTAAAACCGGATTTTTTTTAACAATGGAGTGAGTATAATTGTCCACAGCAAAATAACTACTAGTAAGAAGATAATTTATTAAAGTAGTAAACCAGGAGATGGCATTAGTCGGAATATTACCAAAAATATAGGAGGGAAAAGGTCCAACAAGCATCTTTTATGAGCAAATTACATTACATTAGTGATTTCTATTCCGCCAATACCTTATGGTTCAAGGTGGATTACATAAAGGTTTTCAAAAGGTTACAAGAATTGTGACATAGCATAAGAGATGTCATAAGAGTTACATAAGAAATTACCAAAGAGTTGTCGAGATCTTAAGGTGATAAATGAGGGTAATTAGAAGCATATTAGAATTTGTTGGGTAATTAGAAGCATATTAGAGTATATTAAGGGTATAGAGTGGGTAGGTGGGGTTTGGGTAGGAACTGGTCGTGTTAAATAGGTTTTATGTAGTTTTTGAAGAGTAGGGTTTTAGTTTCTTTCTTGAAGGTTTTGTAGTCTGTGGTCAATGACAACAGAATGGTGATTTGTCTGTCCAGTTTAGCTGCTTTGGTGGCTATTAGGTTGTCATATAGTTTTTTTTCGTTTGACATTTTTGGATGGTGGGTGTGTGAATAGTAAGTGGGTTCTCCTGTGCCTGGTTGAGGAGGATTGAGTTAGTCAGTTATTCCAGTAGGTTGGGCTTTCTTTATTAATAGCCTTGAATAGTAGGCAGTAGAATTTGAAGTGTACTCTTGCTAGTATTGGGAGCAAGTGTGAGCCATGGTATGCTTCTGTGATGTGGTCATATTTTTTTCAATGAGTAGATGAGTCTTAGGGCTGTATTTTGTATTGTTTGTAATTGTTTTATCATGGTCGCTGGGCATGGGAGGTATAGTATGTTACAGTAGTCTATGAGTCCAAGGATAAGAGATTGTACCAAAAGTTGGAATTGTTTCCTGTCAAAGAATTTTCGGATTTGTCTTAGATTTCTCATGGTCACGAATGATGCTTTTATTACTTTGTTGATTTGTGGTTGCATGGTACAGCCTCTGTCAATTAGTACTCCCAGAAGTTTTAGTGTGGGTTGAATGGGGTATGAGATCGAGTTTATTACTAGATTCGTTTTATTGTTTTCTAGGAGGATGAAGTTTGTTTTGTCAGGGTTTAGTTTTAATTTGTGCTCTGTCATCCATGTTGCTACTGTTTCGAGTGTTCTGTGTATTGTGCTTGTCATGGTGGGTTCTGGGTGGTTGAAGGGGAGGAGAATAGTGATGTCATCTGTATAGCTGTATGAGGTTATGCCATGTTTGTCTAGGTAGGAGCTGAGGGAGGCTATGTATATATTGAATAGTGTGGGTGATAAGGGTGATCCCTGGGGAACTCCGCAGGGGTTGAACCATGGTTCTGATTTTTCTTGCTGTAGGTTCTGGATTGTAGGAAGCCTTTGAACCATGAAAGTACCTTGCCTAAGATTCCTATGGAGTCTAGTGTTTGTAGGACAATGTCATGATCAACCAGGTCGAAGGCTGTAGAAAGGTCTAGTTGCATGAGCAGGATTTTCTTGCCTGTACAGAGGTGTTGTCTGGCAGTGTCCATTAGTGTTCCTAGTAGGGTCTCCATGCTGTAGTTGGCTCTGAAGCCAAACTGTGTGGGGTGGAGTAAGTTGTGTTTATCTAGGTATGAGGATAAGGTTTTGGCTACGAGGCCTTCCATCAGCTTGACGTACAGTGGGATTGAGGCGATGGGTCTGTAGTTGGATGGTTGGTCTGTTGCTCTTGGTGGTGGTTGAGGTCTCCTAGAAGTAGGTTGTCGTTAGAGAGTTTCGATATATAAATTCTTCAAATATTGGTTTAGCTGTGTTCAAATTACTTGGTGTTATGTAGCATAGTATGCATGTTAGTGTTCCTTTAAGTGATGTGCTTGAAAGTTGACAGGCTAGTAAATCCATGTATTGGTTGGTTGTTTTGTCTTGTATTTTTAGGTTTATGATGTTTCTGGCTATGATGGCAATTCCTCCTCTTCTTTTATTTTCTCTGCAGACTAATGTTTTTTTTTGGTTTTTTTTTATTTATTTATAGAATTTTACAATATTACCAAGCATATACATCTTGTACAGTAAAGTGAAATCAAACAACATACTGAACTAAATTTCCAAAATTAAAATATACCACAATCATAATTCAGTTGAAAATAAAAATAGATAAATAAGGTAATAATGATCTAGCTGATCACACACTAGTCCTCCATATATTGGATCCAAGATTTAAAGAGTAGGACAAATATAAATCAAATTAATTAAAAGAAAATCCATGTCTTACTACAGTGCGGGGAGCTAACCTTCCATGGGCGCTGTTATTCCTTTTTCAAGACGTTTCGCTGAGAGAAAACTAATCAGTTGAGACGGATCTGTAAAAATATACTTCAATGATAAATATCTAACCACACATTTACATGGATATCTCAGAAAGAAAATACCCCCTATTTGAGTCACTCCAGGTTTTAAAAGTAGAAATTCTTTCCTTCTTTTTTGAGTCTCTCTGGAGACATCGGGGAAAATCTGAATATGGTGTCCCAGGAAGTCTTTGGACCTATTTTTAAAGAAAAGTTTTAATATCCAATCCTTGTCTGGAGCCAAAGCAACAGACAACAAGAGAGTGGCTGGAACAGCCAATTCTCTATCCGATTGTTCCAGTATTGCGGAAATGTCCAATGATCTCTCCCGGGGTTCCTCAATTTTTCCTTCTTCTTTGGATTGGAGCTTGGCAGGAAGGTAATACACTCTTGTAAGAGGAGGTAAGGAGCTTTCAGGAATTTCCAATATTTCCATAAAATACCTTTTCACCATTTCTCTAGGAGAAGTTGACAAGATCTTTGGAAAATTTATAAATCTCAAATTATTAATTCGACCATTGTTCTCCTGAGCTTCCAACTTCCTCCTGAGTATTATATTATCTTTAACCAACAAATCTTGATTTTGTTTCAAAAACATTAGCTCCTTACTTGTATTTTGTGACTCTATTTTTAGTTGAGAAATATCCTGCTTTAAAACATTTATTTCTTCTTTTTGTTCTTTTAATTCTTTGTCCAAACTTTTTATTTGAGGATTTAAAGAATTCCCCAAATTCACTACCAAGTCCCATAATGCATCAAGTGTGACTTGCAGACTAATGTTAATTTGTGGCTCTTTGGGCAAACTTCAGTTATTCTGGGTCAAAGGTAAGCCATATCTCTGTGAGGAAAAGGCAGTCTAGGTTATCTTCTTCTATCCAGTTTTTTATGCGTTCTGTTTTAGGGCCTATGGCTCTGATGTTCACATATGCACACTTGAGTGGTGTATTCTATTGGTATGTTGCAAGTTGTTTTGGGGTATATGAGTGATCTTTGGTGGTGTTGTTTTTTGGTCTTGTATGGGTTTGTTGGTTTTCTACTTGTTGATTGTAGGGCGGGTTGGTATGTGTAAGACTGATAGTTTGAGTTTCTGTCTATTGTGAGATGCCAGTTTGGTTGGGTAATTTCCTTGGCATTTGCTATGATTGGTATTGGAAATATATTGTTTGCAGTTGCTTTCCAGTCAGTTAAGAGCAGGATTATCAGTAGGATTGCTTGTGGATAATTTGGTGGTGTGGTTCTCATGATGGTACTAAGTGTGGCGATCATTGAGTTCGGTATGGGTTTAAGGAGTTAATCAATTCTTTTTTTTTTAAACATATGTTTATTAGCAGTGAAGCAGCACATACATTCAGGCGGCAACAATGCCATAATCTACAAGCAAATAACACAAGGGATACATAAACAGCTGGTAAATGCAAACCAAACCAGAGACATCAGGGATTCGAGAAGGATCCATGAACAAGAAATACAAGGAAAGTCCCCGCCACAAGGCAGTGCCAACTTCACCTATTTTTACTTACCCCCTCAAATAACCAAATAGACATTCCCCAAGCCCGACTCAAAACCCATGCACGCCAAGCACACACATGACAACAGGCACACCCCCCTTTCTCACTAATCCCCCCCCACACACAAACACAAGCAAACCTCCCCCCTCCCCCCCAGTCCTAGATAGAGGAGCTGTCGATGAGTATAGAGAAAGAAATAGGCCTACAGATGGATAATAGAAGGAGAAATAGAGAGAAGGTCACCCAGGTAAGCAGAGGGCTCCCGAGAACCCCCAAAGAGGGTCTTCTCCTCTGAACCAGAAACTCACAATTAGCTGTCACCGGGTACTGGCTCTGGAGCAGAGATCGAGCGCAACAAGCCTTCCCACAAAGCCACATAATATCTTTTATCACAGTTGGAAGATCCCGCATACCACTGGCGTTCAAAAGTGGCCATGTCCCGCAATTTGGCATGCCACAACGCAATAGGAGGAGGGGCCTCAGAAATCCAATTAGAAAGAATTGCTTTCTTAAGCACTAAGAATACATTGTAAAGGAAGCGCCGCTGGGGGACAGACAAACCCTGTTCAATAAGTGGCTCCTGCAACCCTAGAAGTAAAACCCCATAGTCCCATTCCACCGACCGTTGAAGGATAGCCTCCAACGTGGCCAGCACCCCCCTCCATAGGGTAAGTTTAGAGCATTCCAAAAATGAGTGGAGGTACGTACCTGGCTGGCATTTGCATTTAACACAAGAGGCATCATCCCAGAGTCCCAAGCTGGCTCCCCGCTGTCGGGTTAAGTAATATCGGTGCAGAATCTTAAATTGAGTGTCCTGATACTCAACAGATTTAGTGAATGCAAAAAGGGTGGCAAAACACTCCTGAAACTGATGCTCATCAATAGATACACCCAGATCACCCTGCCAAACCTCTCTTACACTGGATATACCTACAGTGGGACTCGAGAGCTTCAATAGTTTATACCAATGTGAAAGCTTATTCATAGAGGCCGGGGTGGAAAGAAATTGTGTGTCGAGCCCCCCAAGCGCCCACGCTCCTGGACATCGGTTACGTTCTGCCTCCCAGTAATGGCGGACCTGAAAGTAGGAAAACAAAAAGTGATTGGGGAGGCCCCACGTTCGCTGAACCTGGGAGAAAGAGGGAAAAGTCTGGGGATCCAACTCAAGCAGCTGCGCCATGACCGTGCAACCCCGGGCCGCCCAACCCCGAAATGCTGAATAACCCCAGCCCGGTTGAAAGTTGGAATTTCCCAGGAAACGAAGAAAGGGAGACACCGCGGGACTAAGCCCCTGTCGGCGCCTCCACCATCGCCAAGCCTGCCGTAAAGGCCACATGAATTGCATCTGAACTCTGTACCGGTGAGAGGGATCGGATTGGGAGTGGAGCATATTCATGAACTGAAAAGGACGAGTCCAACCCTCCACCCATCCCGTGGGGAATATCGTTCACATCCCGAGTACCCCTCATGTATCCAGCGCAGAAGCGCAGCCACATTGTAGAGACGAATGTCAGGGACATTCAGCCCACCAGCAGACTTATCCAACATCAATTTCGCCATACTGATTCGCGGAGCCTTGGAGCGCCAGATAAACTTAGAGATAAGCGATTTGAACTTAAGTTCCTCCTTGCGGCGCAACCAGATCTGGATGGTCTGTAAAGGGTATAACATTTTCGGAAGCATAACCATTTTGACTAGCGCTATCCTGCCCATCAGGCCCAACGGCAAATCCTTCCAACGCTGACATAGCTTGTTAATCTCCTCCAGCGGCCGCAGAACATTTTCCGCATAGAGGACGGAAGGCTGTGTGCTTAAGAAGACGCCCAGATACCTCATAGGCGCCGTCGTGGGCGGAATAGCCAAAAGCGCGTGCCATGGCTCCGGCGGGCCCCCAGACAGCAGTAAAAGTTCCGACTTAGAGCAGTTCACCTGAAGGCCAGAAAGCAACCCAAAGGCTCTCACCACCGCGAGAGCTGGATCCAGATGAATGGAAGCCTGATCTAAATACAAAAGGATATCATCCGCAAACAAGCTGATTTTACACTCGTGGTCCCCGACTCTCACCCCCCGGAAATGATTACATCCTCTAATTTTGATGGCTAATGGCTCCATGGCCAGCAAGAATAGTAAAGGGGACAGGGGGCAGCCCTGCCGAGTGCCTCGTTGAAGGCCAAAACGGGCCATCAAACTGCCATTGATTAATAAGCGGGCCTGCGGGTCCACATACAACGCCTTCACCCAAGCCAGAAAGGAGCCTTGAAATCCGTACTGCTCCAAAGTCCAGAAAAGATATTCCCAGGAGATGCTGTCAAATGCCTTTTCCATGTCTAATCCCGCGATAGCTGAATGGCCCCCGCGTCCCGCATGGATCCGATAGGCTCCCAGCACTTTCATCAAATTCATGGAAGCATATCGACCAGGAACAAAACCCACCTGGTCATGGTGAATAAGATCTGGTAAAACGGAATTCAGTCTACGCGCTAGGGTAGCCGCCAACAGCTTTATATCCTGGTCTAAGAGAGAGATGGGCCGATACGAACTCACCAACGCATGGTCCTTGCCCGGTTTCGGCAGTAAAACCACATGGGCAAGGTTATCGGGTAACTCGGCCTCGCCCGCTGACACTCCATTATACAGGGCGCACAAGGGCGCTGCCACCAAATCCTGAAGAATCCTATAGTTTTCCGGGCCTAAACCGTCAGGGCCCGGCGCCTTCGCCAACGTAAGGGAGCGGATACCCCGCAAAATCTCCTCCTTCGTAAGCGGAGCGTTCAGGGCCTGGAGCTGCGCGTCCTCAAGCCCCGGAATCTGGATATCAGAGAAAAAGGACAGCAAAGCCGCTCAGTCCAATGGACGAGCTTCGTACAGCGTCGAGTAGAAAGAGACAAATTGTTCCTCTATTTGCTGAGCTGTAGTGTATTCGACACCCCGGGTATCCTTAATGGATGTAATAACTTGCCTTTTTTTTGGTGATCGCACCAAATTAGCTAAAAGTTTCCCCACTTTGCTCCCCCAGCGATACAGTTGATATCTGTGATAGTACAAAGAAGACCGCATACGATCATTAAGCAGCCCCTCTATCTGCTCCTTCAGAGACTGAAGTTCTCGTTTGTCAGAGTCAGACATCGACTGAATATGGCGCTGCCTGAGAATACGCATATCACTCGTAAGTTGCAATATCTTCCCATCCCGTTCTTTCCTCTTATGAGCCATGTACGCTATAATATGCCCTCTCATCACCGCTTTAGAGGCATACCAGTACGTATTGGGGCTCACATCATCAGTCTGATTAGTCAATTGATAATCCACCCACCGCGCTCTAAGATATTCCCAGAATGCCTTGTCTGTATACAATTGAGGAGACAGCTTCCAGGACTTACCCCTAACCCCAGATGAAAAAGAGAGGGTCACCACCACTGGAGCGTGATCAGAAACGGTGCTCTCCAAGATATCAGCTCGAATTGCCGCTGTAAACAACCGGCGATCTAGAAGAAGGTAATCAAGGCGAGCATACGCGGTATGAGCATGCGAGAAAAAAGTGAAGTCCCTATCAGAAGGATGTAAAGTGCGCCAAATATCCACGATGTCTAAGTGGCTAAGTAGGAAGTTAACCCCTCTTGCGGCATGATCTCGAGGCGGCACTCGGGGTGGCTTACAGTCAAAGCTCGGATCAGCAGTGATATTAAAGTCCCCGCCCAAGAGAAGATGATACTCGGTGTATTCTGACAATTTAGAGAGGAGATTAGAGAAAAAGCTGTGAGTTTATACATTCGAGGCATAGATATTGCAGAGCATCAGCTTTGTACCCCAAAGCTCCCCTAATACCATAACAAATCTCCCCTCGCGGTCTTGAACCAGCTTGTGAAACTGAAAAGGTAACTGTCGCGACCCCTCGCTGCCTACCCCCAAAGGAGGAGGAGTATACCTCGCCCACCCAGCTTCTACGTAATTTAGAATGTTCCAATTGTGACATGTGAGTCTCCTGGAGATAGGCTACATCGGCACTCAATTTGCGTAAGGAGGCCAGTACTCTCGATCTCTTTATAGGTGACCGAAGGCCAGCAACGTTAAGAGTAACCACCTTTAAATCAGCCATTGTCAAAAGGACAATACTCAGATAATTGACCACTATAGAATTGCAACCACCCCAGCGGGACCTCCCAGCTAAGTCCCTGGGTAGAGAAAAGATAGGTGCCACTCCCCCATCCAGAACCAATCATACCATACATCCACATCCACACAAACAGCCACCCGACCCATGCATACCCAAACATACAACCCCAAAAAAACCCCACACACTCCCCCCCCTTAACCCAAGACCTTCCTCAGCGGTAGCTCCCTTCCCCAGCCCCGCACCACCCAAAAACACACCTCCCACCCCGCTCGCCAGGGAGCCCCCCCCACCTCCCCTCCACATCCAAAAAGGAATAAAAAGAACTCAGCTACAAGATCCCTGTGCCCCACCAAACGGGTATACATAGAAAGGCAAAACAGAATCACAAGAGTCCTGCATAATCAGAAAGATCCATACTGGGCCCTAGGAGAAAGCACAAAGAAAGAATATAGAAATATAGAAAAATAGTCCAAACGGGCCCCAACAAGGTAAACCAGAGTCCAGAACTGGCTAGGCCCCTCGCCCACCTCCGTCAGAGAGGCGATGGCAGTGGGGCATAGCATAGCAGGGAGATACTCGCTGTCCGGGAATCCCAGTGTTCTGTCAAGGGTACACTCTGAAGTCCTCCCTGCGCAAGATTAGTTAGTAGGGAATGCCATAGGTCCTACAGGAATCAGCCCGGACCACGTGCCATTCATGCCTGGAAAGAGCCAGCAACCTCAAAGTTTGTCCACAAAGCGGCGGGCCTCATCCGCGTCCTGCAAGGTGAATGATTTGCCGTCCCTCCAAACTCGCAACTTAGCAGGAAAAGCGAGGGCGAACTGTATACCTTTTGAATGCAGCACCGAGCAGAAAGGTGACATCAACTTGCGCTGCGCCGCCACTCTGACGGAGTAATCATTGAAGAGAAGAATCTTCACTCCCTTGTATTCCAGAGGCCCTGCCCTGCGATACGCCCGTAGGATGGACTCTTTCTCACGCCAGTTGACATAGCGGGCAATGGCGGTGCGTGGTCTCCTGTTCTCCGCTTGCTGCATGGATCCGATCCGATGGGCACGCTCACAAGCGAAGGCCATACCTGACTCCTGCAGCTGCAGCTGTTCTGGCAGCCAGGAGGAGAAGATGTGATACAGCTCTGCGTCCGCGACCGCCTCTGGAAGCCCCACCAGCCTAAGATTGTTCCGACGGCTCCTATTCTCTTGCTCGTCCAGCTGTGCTTTCAGGGCCTCTGTCTCCTTTTGCAGCGTGATCACTCGGGCATCCAGGCCGCAACAGACATCTTCCTGCCCTGAAATCCGCTGTTCCATGTCGGCAATCCGACGTGCATGAGAATCAAATTTCTCATGCATCTCCTCCATGCCCGACTGAAGCTTGTTAAGACGGTCCGCCAGCGCTGCCGACACCGACCGCGTGATCTCCTGCACCCAGTCCCCTGCGGGGACCGTGAAAGTGGCGGTCTCCGTCGCCATCTTGGTTGGGGTCAGAGCCGGCCTTTCTTTAAGTGCCCGAGCTTGTTTCACAGGCAATACCAGCTGTAGGACCCGAGTAAGACGCCGCAGCCGCAGCGGAACGCAAGGCTCACTCTAACTTGGCTGGTCAGCCGCTCGGCAGGGGAGGAAATCAGAGTAAATTCGCCGATTTAGCAGGGGATCTGAGGGAGCTCCACCAGCGCGCGCCCTATCAGGTAGGCTGCATCACGTGACCCCCGTTAATCAATTCTAATACATTGATTAAATCAATTCTAATACACTGAATTTCTAATCAATATAATTCTGTTATCTAATGGTAATAGTTCGCATTAGTCAGACTTTTAAATTCAACAAACATTTAACAAACATTGGTCTTGCTCACAAGCCTTGGTCAGACTTTATAAGTTCTGTCTTCTAATTCTGTCATCTAATGGTAATAGTTCAAACAAACATTAGTCAGACTTTTGAAGTTCAAACAAATAGATTATGCTGTCCTTATTATGCTGCCCTATTGGTTAGAGAATAAATGCACATATAGTTCAGTGAGGATATGGTGTATCTGGTCTAGTACATTCTACCCACTAATTTTTGGTCTAGTACATTCTACCCACTAATAGTATTACATATTGTTGGATTTTTTATCTTATTTTTATATTTTTAGAGCTATAACAAGTTGTTATACTTATCAGGTGGTTTTGGTATCAGTCTTTCTGTTCATTCTCAGACTTTTCAGTCTCTCCGCAAAGGCGCGTGCTACGGCGCACGTGCATTTGCCATGCGCGCCGAATGGCTGTGCGTCATTCCTGCTGCTGCCTTTTTAAAGAGAATCCCCACTGGATCGGGAGAGGGGCAGTCGTGCTCACACGCCCTGCTGGAGCGGGGCTCCTGATTTTGCCGCTGGCCCACTGGTATCGGTGCGGGAGAAAAGAGCTTTCTGTCTCTCCACAAAGGCGCATGCTACGGCGCACGCGCATTTGCCATGCGCGCCGAATGGCTGTGCGTCATTCCTGCTGCTGCCTTTTTAAAGAGAATCCCTGCTGGATCGGGGGAGGGGCGGAGTCGTGCTCACACGCCCTGCTGGAGCGGGGCTCCTGATTTTGCCGCTGGTCCGCTGGTAAGCTTCATCAACTGGGATTCTGATATGATACCAAAATTATGCCAGTATCTATCAATAAAAATATCATCAGAATAATTTTCATTGCACGATAGCTGACCTTATTGTTAAGATTTCCAAAGCAAAAATAAGGCCTTATTTTGATCTTTTGCTGCATTAATTTTATTACCATAGCATATCTTCCTAGCATTGATAATTTCATTGTTATATTCCTTTATTTTCCTTCTCCAGTTTATCTATTTCTGCATTACTCTTTCTCCACTTTCTTTCCAATTTTCTACATGCCTGCTTAAGTTGACGATGGCAGAAAGAATACCAAGGGGCATTTTTCTTGTGCGAGATCACTTTGGTTTTAAAAGGAGCCAGTGAATCATAAATTAGCTCTGACTTTTCTGCCCAGCTTTTTAGAATTATATTAACATTAAAATCACAAGGAGAGTAAGGTAAGATCTGTATTAGTTGTTGCCAAAAGCTGTCTTTATTAATCTTACTTCTTATCTCAATTTTCTCTCTCAATAAATCGTCCTGAAAACAACCCAGGAAATAATCAGTCCATGGTTGCTTATACCAATCAATTTCCAAAATTGAAGATCTTAAATGATTGGAGTCAGCATAACAAATAATATCTAAAGTTGACCATGGTCATGGGTAACAACTGGCAAAAAATTAAGATCTAGAGAATTTAGAAAAGATTTTAAAATAGTTACATCTCTACTGTTCTCATCATCAAGATGAAGATTAAGATCACCTACTAATAGTAATCTAGAAAATTTTAGTAAAGCATTAAAAAGATGGTCAACAGACTTGTTTCAAGGAATAGATTGGTAAAATAGTATTACGGCCAGAGGATGAGCACGTAATTCATCATTTACAGTTAAAATCATAAACTCTAAATTTGGATCATTAATTTTCTCAAGGAGGCTAATGTCAAGAAAAGCTCAATGAATTACAGCACAGCCGCCACCCGTTTACCCACCCTAGATGAGCAGTGTCCTTTAAAACCGGGTGGACACAGTTCTCGCTGAGTAAATGTATCTTCAGTAGGCAACCATGTTTCAGTAACGAACAACAGACCAGCATCATTATCAGTAATTAAATCATGAATAATCTGTTTGTTACAGACTGATCGAGCATTACAATAATAGGAGGGAACTGGAGTAAGAGAGTCAGCTAAAGACTAAGAATTATCTGAAGCTAACGGTTTTAACACATTTAAATTTTTATACTTCAGATCCAAGATGGCGTCAGGCTGGACGCGCTGAGATGCCGCTCTGAGGATTTTTCTTCTAATAATTTTCAAGCGGTTAATTACTTACCCGATGCCTAAACGGAGGGGCCGTAGTGCCGCTGGTGCCTCGCGGCCCACGGCCACCCCCGCGGCTGGTGACATCGGGGAACTCATCAGACGGATGCAGGGTATTTTTTCGGCGTCGGAGGGAGGCCCGCAGAGGAGTAGCGGCGTCAGTGAGGCCGTGGAGATTCCTCCGGGATTGGAGACATCTTTGAGCCCCGACGTTAGGGCGCCGCCCCCGCAACCTCAGCTAAGCAGCTCTCCAAGGGGTAAGGTAACCCCGGAGGTCGGGGTCTTGTCTTCCCCTGAGGCAAGTAGTCCATCACAGAGCCTGCTGACAGGAGCTCCTATGGATATGAGCTCCTTTGAAGAAGCTGAGGGGGAATCATCTGAGAGGCGAGTTAACCTTCAGGGACAGCGACAAGTCATTCAACTGGACGGTGAGCACTATGACATTTCTTTACCTATAATTTCTCTGGAAAAACCCTCAGAAGTAACTCTGGACTCACTATGGGATCTTATGGCCGGACTAGTGAAGACCATAAGTCCCAAACTTCAGTTAATTGAGGGGAAATTATCTCAACATTCTACTGAACTTAAAGAACTGAAAAAGGATATGACTGCCTCTAATTCCTCTGTTCAAAAGCTTGAACAGGACATTAAATCATCCAAACAATTACAGGAAACTTTAATGAAAGACAATATCAATCTTAGAAGAAAGATGGAGAACTTAGAAAATAACTCCAGATACAATAACTTAAGAATCATTAATTTTCCTAAGCTTCCACTGACACCTCCTAGAGAAATGTTTAAAAGATATTTTCTTGAAGTTTTGGGGGCCTCAGAAGATTCATTACCTCCTTTATCACGAGTCTATTATTTACCTAATAAGATTAAATTACCAAAAAAGCCGTCGGATCAAGGACTATTGGATGTATCAGAGTTATTGGAAAAATCAGATAAAGAGGTTGTAGAATCGAGCACTTTGATTATAACAGTAGCTCTCTCTATTGATAAAGTATGGTTGTTAAAACTGTTCTTTAAAAATAGACAGAAAGAATTTATGGGTTGTAAAGTGTAGGTATTTCCTGATTTATCACGAGAGACGCAAAAGCGTCGTCGTGAATTTCTTTTGTTGAAGCCAGGTGTTATATCTTTGGGTGCTACTTTTTATTTGCGACACCCTTGTAAATGTATAGTGCATCACCGATCAGTTAAATATGTTTTCTTTGAGCCTAATCAGTTGACTTCTTTTTTAGCGCTCTCCCGATTGGAGGTAGAAAAATCATAAGCTCTATGACTTTTGGTTAATCCCAGCAATCAGCCTTCCAGCTAACTTTATGAAAGAGTGTACATCAAGTTCAATTCTTCTATCTTTGTTTTATTTTATAAGAAATCTTGGATCCAAATTTGAGGACTTGAGCATTTTAGTTAATACATGATTTAGTGTTATTGGAATGTTTCTTGCTTTATGTAGAATTGCTAATTTGCTTTCTGTACAAGGTATTCTTGATTATATGATTTGAAAATCAATAAATATATTTAAACATAAATTTTTATACTTCAGTTTTCTTACGATAAATCTCTTGTTATTGATAATGACTGGAATATTATGTCTTTCTTGAGTAAAATTATCTAAATGCAAAGATAAAGAAGGTAAAGAGGAAACACCTACAAAGTTACAATATGTAACAAGCAAAAAGCAGCATAACCAGCAATAAAAATCCATAATCACCTAATAAAAACAATAAAATTAAAATAAGACTAAATGAATAGAAAGTAATCAATTCAGATAGCAGTAATATAAATAACTCCAATGCTTTTAAATACCGTACAAGTGCTACTAACAATAACAGAGATAGAGGTAGCTTTCACACTTAAATCAAACACAGATAAAAGAACATAAGAACATAAAAACATAAGAAGTTGCCTCCGTTGAGGCAGACCAGAGGTCCATCTTGCCCAGCAGTCCGCTCCCGCGGCGGCCCATCAGGATTATTGCCTGAATAGTGGTCCCTGACTAATTTTATAACTTACCTCTAATCCTATCCCTATAACCTACCTCTACTCCTATCTGTACCCCTCAGTCCTCCAGGTACCTATCCAAACCTTCTTTGAAGCCCTGTAGCGTGCTCCTGCTTATCACATCCTCCAGTAGCGCGTTCCATGTATCCACCACCCTCTGGGTGAAAAAGAACTTTCTGGAGTTTGTTCTAAACCTTTCCCCTTTCAATTTCTCTGAGTGCCCCCTTGTACTTGTGGTTCCCCATAATTTGAAAAATCTGTCCCTGTCTACTTTTTCTATGCCCTTCATGATCTTGAAGGTTTCTATCATGTCTCCTCTAAGTCTCCGCTTTTCCAGGAAGAAAAGCCCCAGCTTTTTCAGTCTGTCAGTATATGAGAGGTCCTCCATACCCTTTATTAGCCTAGTTGCTCTTCTCTGGACTCTCTCAAGTACCACCATGTCCTTCTTGAGGTACGGCGACCAGTACTGGACACAGTACTCCAGGTGCGGGCGCACCATTGCACGATACAGTGGCAGGATGACTTCCTTCGTCCTGGCCATGATACCCTTCTTAATGATACCCAACATTTTGTTTGCTCTCCTTGAGGCTCTGGCGCACAGCGCCGACGCCTTCAATGTTGTTTCTACCATCACTCCCAGGTCTCTTTCAAGGTTGCTCACCCCTAGCGGTGATCCCCCCATTTTGTAAGTGAACATCGGGTTCTTATTCCCTACATGCATGACCTTGCATTTCCCTATGTTGAAGCTCATTTGCCACTTTTTGGCCCACTCTTCCAGCGTTGTCAGATCTTTTTGGAGATCTTCGCAGTCCTCCATGTTTTTGACCCTGCTGTATAGGTTGGTGTCATCCACAAATTTAATGACCTCACATTTTGTTCCCGCCTCCAGGTCGTTAATGAATATATTGAACAGGAGCGGTCCCAGCACCGACTCCTGTGGAACTCCGCTCGAGACCCATTGCCAGTCTGAGTAATGGCCCTTTACTCCAACCCTCTGTTTCCTGCCTGCCAGCCAGTTTTTGATCCATCGGTGGACCTCCCCTTGCACCCCGTGGTTCCATAGCTTCCTTAGCAGTCTTTCGTGTGGCACCTTGTCGAAGGCTTTTTGGAAGTCAAGGTAAATGATGTCTATGGATTCCCCTTTATCCACCTGGCTGTTTACCCCCTCAAAGAAGTATAATAAGTTTGTGAGGCATGACCTGCCCTTGCAGAAACCATGCTAGCTCGACTTTAGCTGCCCATTGTTTTCAATGTGTTCCCAGATGCTGTCTTTAATTAGCGCTTCCATCATCTTTCCTGGGACTGAGGTCAAGCTCACCGGCCTGTAGTTTCCTGGGTCTCCCCTTGAGCCTTTCTTGAAGATGGGCGTGACATTTGTTATTTTCCAGTCCTCCGGAATCTCTCCAGTTTTTAAGGATAGGTTGCATATTTGTCGAAGTGGCTCAGCTATTTCGTTCCTTAGTTCCTTGAGTACCCTTGGGTGAATGCCGTCCGGACCTGGCGATTTGTCACTCTTTAGCCTATCTGCCTGAGGACATCCACCTTGCTCACCTCTAGTTGGACCAGATTTTCATCCTGATCTCCTTTTACGATCTCCTCGGGTTCCGGAATGTTGGTTGTGTCCTCCCTCGTGAAAACTGACGTGAAGAACTCATTTAACCTGTCAGCTATCTCCTTTTCTTCTTTTACCACTCTCTTTCTGTCTCCATCATCCAAGGGTCCCACTTCCTCCCTTGCTGGTTGCTTCCCCTTAACGTACCTGAAGAATGATTTGAAGTTTGTCGCTTCCCCCGCCAGTCTCTCTTCATATTCTCTTTTTGCTTTCCTAACCACTCGGTGACACTCCTTTTGGTGTTTTTTATGCTCCTTTTGGTTGTCATCTGTTTTGTCCTTTTTCCATTTTTTGAAGGATGCTTTTTTGTCACTTACCGCCTTTTTCACTGCATTTGTTATCCACACTGGGTTTTTGTTCTATTTTTTTTGCACCCTTTCCTGAACTTGGGGATGCACAGGTTCTGTGCTTCGTGCACCGTGCCCTTGAGTAGGGTCCAGGCTTTTTCTACGGACTCCATCTTCCTTGCGTTGTCGTTGAGTTTCTTTCCCACCATTTTCCTCATGGCCTCATAATTCTCTTTTTTGAAGTTGAGTGCTGTCGTTGTAGTTCTTTTCACCTTGGATGTTCCAAATTCTAGCTTGTACTGGATCATGTTGTGATCGCTGTTTCCTAGTGGGGCTAGTACCTCCACCTCCTTAGTGGGTCCCCCTAGTCCGTTGAAGATTAGGTCAATGGACTAGGGGGACCCGCTAAGGAGGTGGCGGTACTAGTCCCACTAGGAAACAGCGATCACAACACTCTCGCTAAAAGTATAAAACTTATTAAAATTACCACCATAATCAGCGTGCTGATAGTTCTTCAAAGACGTTACACAAAGGCATGCGCTAAGGTGTGCAGCCTTTGACTTGCGCCTTAGAAGCCATGACGAATGGCAGCACGCCATTACGCGCTGGGTTTTTTAAAGTGCTCAGCATCAGAGTTTAAAGTCCAAAGGGGGCAGATCAAGCTCACACACCCAGGATAGCCCGCTGGAGAGCAAAATAGATGGTAAAAGGGCTCCCATGCTGAATTTTTAAAATGCTCAGCATCAGAGTTTAAAGTCCAAAGGAAGCGGAGCAAGCTCACACGCCCAGGATGGCTCGTTGGAGAGTAAAGTAGATGGTAGAAGGGCTCCCGCGCCACCGAAGCTATCACTGAGTGCACCCTCTCTATGCGGAATTGAGGCACTTTCAACCACCTTGAGGTCCAGAATTGGTCTTCAATTGTCAGAGCCTTTCTTTGGAACGATGATGTAAATTGAGTATCTCCCAGTGCCCGAGTCTCGCAATATCTAATAATTTGCAGACTTTCGCCTACACCCAAACCGTCTTCTTAGGGCAGCCCGCCAGGGAATCCAGAAAATACTTGGTCAGAGGACAGAGAAACTCCAGTTGTAATCATCTCCAAGAACCACCAAGACCCAGCAGTTGGAGGTAATGGCCTGCCATTCCGCCAGAAAAGCCGACAACTACCCCCTGATGCGCAGTGTGGGGGGGGGAAGAGACACTGGCCTGGCATCAGAATTGCTTCTTTGCAGGAGCCGCCAGACAACTTCCCATGGACAGCTGACATTGAGACTGCTGAAGCTCGCTGGCAGATTGCTGGCAGCTGAAAATAACAGTTGGCCTGCAAAAGGCCCAGAGTATGGACAAGAGTGCTTGAAGGGACAAAAATTTGAATGCCCTAAACCCTTAAAAGGGCGGGATCTATTCACAGGCAACGACTTGGGCCTGCGATCCTCCACACTGGCCATAAGATTCATCCAGACACTGTGCCGAACAGCAACTGTCCTTTAAAGGGCAACCGGTTCAAAGTTGCTTTAGAAGACAAATCACCAGACCACTGGCTGATCTAGAGCATCCTACAAGATGAAAAGGAATAGGTGGAAGCTTAGCAAAGACTTTCAAGATGTCATACAAGGCTTCAACCATATAATCCACTTCCAAAATTATGAAATCCAAGTCACGAAGCACCACAGTGTCAGGATCATGGCGCAGCTTGGAATGGCATGCTCAAGCCACAAAAGCAGAGGCCGACACTGCCCTAACACCAGTCGCCGCCGAATCAAACAGATGCTTAAGGACAAAATCCACACCTCGGTCCTGAATATCCTTCAGAACTACTCCTCCATCAATGGGGAGAGAAATGCACTTGGTGACCTGCACAACCAAGGAATCCACCTTTGAAGAAACAAAACGCTTGTTAAAAGGCATCTGCAATGGGATAAAACCGTGCCATGGTACAAGCACATTTCAAGGGACCCTCAGGAGTCTCCCAGATGTCCGTAAGAATCCAAACGAGGGCAGGGTGATCAGGAAGAGAGGCAGATTGTGACCTCTGATCAATCATGAGGGAACATTCTGTCGTGACAGGCTGCACAAATTGTAGCTGTAATTCCTGGAGAGATTCAGTGATCAAACCCACAAGATGTGATGCTTGCGTTTCGCTGTAGCATTGCCTGCGCACTCCCCAGGGCCACACACACACACAAACACACCCCACTATTTTTGCAGGAGTTGGGGCAGAAGGCGCTAGAAGACCCTTTTTGGAGGTCAAAGGCAGCGAATCTGGGCAAGCCTTGCACCCCTCTCAAGCCACAGCGCACATGTCACACAGAAGCGCAACCGACGGCTATCCACCACAAATGAGGCATGAATCTTTAACATCCTACCCTAGAGAGGTCATCTACATGTTTTTCTTTCAAAAACTAAGCTGGCAAGTATAAAAAATAAAATTAAATCGGGAAAAGTCCAAGACGGCCACCAAGGGTGTCGGTTTTGACTAAAACCAGAAAGAACCTTCAAAAATGGCGATTTTAGGAGTGGGGTTGGGGGTAGGGCATGCAGAGAAACTACTCCAAAACCTCTTTTTAAGAACCCCCCCAAAATTGTTGATTCTGTCAGCCTGTACTCACAGAACCATGTGCTGACTGGAAAACACTGCAGACAGCGCTGAAACAGCTCACAGGGAGATCCTCTGCCTCAAATAGCTGGAAAACTGTACTCCAAGTCTTCTGACTGCCCCACCAGCTGGACCTCAACAACCGGGAACCTCCACCACCCTTGGACACGCTGTGAAGATGCCTGGTGGAGGAACAGTCTGGCTCCGATCCCAGGCATGCCTCTAAGGAGCCACGAAGCCTACACTCAACCCACTAGTGGATGAACCTGGGGTGAGCTAGCTTCCAAGTGAATGGTCCCTAAGCCCTGATCTGATGTGCAGGCTGTCCAGGGGGTTTACTGACAATCAGGGAACTCCCCAGAAGCAGACTTTTCCAAAGTTCTGTGATCTCCCGCAGTCAAAGCTGTTCCCGCAGGGAACTTCTGTAGCACGAGGGCGAAAACCACAAACACAAAGACTGAAATTACTCAAAATAAAACATGAGCAGAAAAGAGAAGCCTGACTCGTAGGAAGGAAAACTGATGCTTACAGGGACAGTGAGGAGGTAAGACGTTTGAGGGTTCCTACAAAGTACTGGTGGGTAGATGGAAATAACCCACTGGTCCCAGAATAAAGTGGGATTGTACAATAAATTTTCAATCCAGCTCATTTAACTAGTTTCCTGGCCTCCACAAGAGGCCTCTGTGGTCTACCTCACCACACAGTTCTGCATTGCTGATCTTTTTGCAAATTGCTGATCTTTTGCATTGCTGATCTTTTTGCAAATTGTTTCTGCAATTTTCTGTAGCTCTTCTCCCAGGTGTGGGCATGAGCATCATTTGATATATGTTTATGGTATTTTTGTTAGGTATTGTATGTGTATTTTCTAACAATATCAGCTTTCCTGTACAAGATGTACTCTTGGTAATAACAAAATAGTAGTTATAAATTTTAAAACAGTCATCTAATAACATTACCTCTGGAACTTTAAGGAGACCCATGGAAGCATAATAATTAGCCACAATACAGGCACGCAGTTTATCCATCATTCTTCTTGCCTCAATCAGTCGCTAATTGTAAAAACAAAAAGGATAATGTAAGGAAGACCAAAAGAGCACATTTTAGTTTATCAACTTTTGCTAAGTCATTTAAATACCAACCTGATCAATCACTTCAATCTCATGTTCCTTGTTCTTCATTTCAATAGCGAACTGTTCTTTAATAATAGCCTCAATCCTCTGAACAGCAGCATCTCGACCTTTCAAAAGGGAATGGAAATATTTACTACTAGTGTTTTAGCCCGTTATATTCGTTATAGTAACGGGTGCTAGAATAGCCCCACCTATACCCTGACTCTGACCCCACCCATGCCCTGCCTCTATCATGCCCGGACCCTACCTCCCACTGATCCCAGTCCCACCACCTCACCTTTCACCATTTCCTTTGTACCCTTGCATTTATCACCCGACAGGGTTTTTACTTACCCGAGGAGGCAGCAGCAGTCCTGACATACTAACCTTTCCTCCCTCAGTGCCCCAAAGCAGCAGTTGTCCTACCGCTTTTGCCATCTTTCCCTTTCCTGTCCCCCTCTGTCCTTCCCCAAGACCATCTCTCTCTCCTGCCCCCTCTCCACACTCCCTGAAGTCTATCTCTCCCTGGTCAGAGCATTGCCTGTGTTGGGTTGTTTGGGTTTTTTTAAAGACATTTAAATATAGAGCACTAATTTCTCCTTCAGATCCCAAGAGGAATGTGGTTTTTAAATGGTTTGGGCCAGTTTTCCAAACATTTGACTCAGTGCAAAGAAAAAAAAAGAACAGGAAGTATTTGTCATTAGATGGAGTCTGACATTCCAGGAACCAAAAAAAAATAAAAAAAATCACAACTTCATTGCTGTAGGCCAGAAAATGGCAAGTATTTGCCAGGCATGGGGAAAAAAACTTCTGCTTGGACCGGAGATCCTAAAGAATTGTTCAAAAGATCGCTATCTATTTTCTATAGAAGGAGAAGAAGAAGAAAAAAAAAAAAAAAAGACAGGCTGTGATGATGTTAATTCATTTGAACCTGTTACACGATTTCGCCCCTCAGGAGAAGGAGCACGCAACGTGGCCAGGCTCCGGATCGGCTCTGCACTGGGAGGCTGATCGCAGCTGGGGCATATGCCCAGGGAAGACTTTAAAAATGTGGCTCAGAGGGACCCGGGCAACCCTCGCTGCAGCCACGAGCCCATCGGGTCCTCTACCGAGGGAACAATGCCACGCCACTCACCGGCCCGTCGCTCTCCAGCAGCAATCCCGCCATCTTGTTGAAGAGTGCCGAGCGGTGACGGAGGTGACGGTGGATTAGCTGCTGGAGGAGGAGAATGGCGGGGAAGGGAGAGCAGGTTCAGGGCTGCCAGGGGGAGGGAAGAGAGGAGGAGTGAGCCCGGCTGAGACTGGCAGGAAGAGGAAGGCGGGGCAGGTGAGGCTATCAGGCAAGGAAGAGAGGGGATGCGAGGTGTGAGGCTGGGCAGTCAATGGAGATGGGGGAGTCAGGGTTAAGACTGGCTGGCAATGGGAGAGAGAGAGATGCCAGGTATGAGGCTGGACAGTCAATGGAGATGGGGGTCAGGGTTGAGACTGGCAGGCAATGGGAGAGAGAGAGAGAGATTTGCACGCATGCGCACTCCTACCTGCAGGAGATTACAGTGCACGGAAAACGGGCGCACGCAGGTGGGAGTGCGCATGCGCGGCTTAAGGTTTTATTATATTAGATATGCTGCTAGAGAAAAGAATTTCTGCACCAATTTGCTCATGCATACAAATAAATAGTAAGTTTTTTAAGAAGTTCCTTTCAGCAAAATATGGTATGAGAAGGAGGATGTCATCTGCATAAGATAGTAAGCATTTGATATTGTTGAAATTAATGTGACCTAAGGAAGGAACTCATGAAGAGGTTGTATAGTATTTGAGTGGCAATCCTTGAGGGATGCCACAGAATGCTTTCCAGCTTCTGGAAAATGTTCCATCTTTCCAGACGAGGTACTTCTTATTCTGTAGGAAATCTTTGAACCAGCTTAAAACAGTGCCCTCAATGCCAATTTAATTTGGTTAAAAGTAGGTGGTAGTTGATTGAGTCAAAAGTAGCTGATATATCAAATTGGAGAAGAACTGCCCGGTGTCCCATGCTTAAGGTTTGCTTGATTTTGGTGATTAAGGTCAATAGAAGAAGTCCTGTGCTATGTTGTGACTGAAACCCAACTGTGAAAGATAGAGGGAGGACAATTTTTTTAATATGTAATGTAATGTAATTTATTTCTTATATACCGCTAATCCGTTAGGTTCTAAGCGGTTTACAGAAAATATACATTAAAATTATAAATAAGAAAGGTACTTAAAAATTCCCTTACTGTACCGAAGGCTCACAATCTAGCTAAAGTACCTGGAGAGTAATAAAGAAGTGAAAAGTAGAGATAGAGGAAAAAAAATAAAAATAAACATTCTAACAGGACTGCATTGATCTAAATACTTTGGAAAGGTAGAAGAAAGGAGAGAAAGGAATAGATGCAGAAGGAGGAACCGTTGAACAACAGAATTCTGGAGAAATTTAAATGATAGAAATAGAACATAACAAAACAAGTGGCAAAACAATAAATAAGATTAAAAATAATTCATAAACTGGAAAAAAAAAGGAAAAGAAAACATTGTCTTCAATCCACGGTTTCAGCGTCAGTGATGAAGTGGAGCAAGTAAGTTTAGGAGGAGCGATGACGTTCCCAGAAAAAGGGCTTCTTCTCCAAGGAGACTGCCCCAGATGAGGCCCATGGTGACTACAAGATTTCCTCCTCTGCGGAAAAGCCGCCCTGTACTGATTGTCGGTGTGTGCTGGCGCCACTGGAACTGGAGCTGACAGGGGACCCATGCCCTGCTGTTGCTGCGTTCATCACAGCGCACAGACTGTGTGACACTGGCAGGAAGCTCTGGAGAAAAGCCGGGCTCATGGACGAAAAGACTCCGGGGCAGAAGTTCCCAGACTCCGGGCCGGGCAAGCGCCAATCAGACCACCGCCGCCGAAGTTAAGTGCGCATGAGACAGGCGGAGGCGGCGAAAAGGACTGCACCGACCAAGGAGTGCTGAAGCCGGATATTGGGGGTGACCGGCCATCTCCTGTCTCAGGCAGTCCGCTGAATCCATATATAAATTGAGAGTTGTTTGCAGACATGCACTTTTACAAGTTTAGTAAGTATAGATATACTGGCAATAAGTCTGCAATTTGAAGGATTTGAGAGATCTGTGTTTTGGGTCTTGGGAATCAGTGTGAGGGCAATATGACCCATTTAAAGTGGCTATGCTCTAATAGGTTATTTAAGAGTTTGGTCAGCCAGGATTTGATGTGATCTGGGGCATCTGCTTGATTATCTTGTCTGCTAATAAAAGAAGAGTGCATTTGTCAAGGATGCAGATTCAAGTGGATAGTTGTTTTGTTTTTTTTAACCTGTGAGGCTGTGTTAGATGTTGTTAGAGATTTGAAGATATTCCAAATTCAATAAGATATAGAGGTCTGTTGTCTTTGGATATACATTCTGGTGTTACAATGACAGTTATCTTATCAACCTTAGTTTGTACATTTGATCTTGTTTAAGAAGTCAGCCGCTAGTATTTAGGCATTTGGCTGGGAATTAATGTTGTATAGACCTAATTTTGGAGGTATAGTCATGGTGTGTATTAGGGGAAATAGTTTCTTGATATAAAAATTTTTGTTTTCTATGAAGGGGACACTGGGACTAGGGACCCCCAAAGCAAAGTGCTAAACGTATTTGGATAGAACTCTAAGAAAGGCTGGTCAGTAAATCAGAAATTCAGCTTACCAGTACGGTGTCAGGTCAAAAGCGCGCCAGGACCAAGGCGCGCGCAGACAATTGAGCGCAGCGCAGAGGCGCGCGCCGCAGAAAATTACTGTTTTTAGGGCTCCGACGGGGGGGGGCGTGGGAGGGAACCCCCCCAGTTTACTTAATAGAGATCGCGCCGCGTTGTGGGGGCGTTGTGGGGGGTTGTAACCCCCCACATTTTACTGAAAACTTCACTTTTTCCCTGTTTTTAGGGAAAAAGTTAAGTTTACAGTAAAATGTGGAGGGTTAAACCCCCCCAAACCCCCCCACAACGCCGGTGTGATCTCTATTAAGTAAACTGGGGGGGCTCCCCAACAAAAACCCCCGTCGGAGCCCCTAAAAACTGTAATTTTCTTCAGCGCGCGCCTCCGTCTTGCGCTCAGTTGTCGGCGCGTGCCTTTGTCTTTCGCGGGGTTGTCTATGAACCTACCAGTACTTGTAAAGGCAGACAATCGGCAAATCAGCAACTCACAGGGTGAGTTCCAGGAATAAAGCATGGATTTACAAGAAAGATTAGCATAGGTAAGAACCTAATCTTTCATTCTTGTACAATCTAGCTCTATTCCTGGACAAGTGGAACATAACAGAGCAATCCCAAAGAGTCAGGTTGGAACTGATGAGCCTACTGCCAAATGGAGGAGCCAAAAGCAGAATCCTACTTGGCCACATCGATCCTATAAATCTTGGTAAAAGTATGCAAACAGGATCATTTAGCAGCCCTGCAAATCTCATCCAAAGAGATCGCCGATGAATCTGCCCAAGAGGTAAAGATGGCTCTGGTAGAGTGAGTCCACACTGAAAAGATTGGGGAAGGGAGGGAAATTCTTACCAGCCACTATATAAGCAGAGAAAATCGCCACATAGATACATCTGGAAATAGTGGCTTTGGAAGCCGGCCTGTCCTTGCGGGCAGGACCCACCCATACAAACAGATGGTAAGACATGAAATTAGTTTGTGACCTCCAGGTACCGCAACAGGTTCCTGCGCACATTCAGGGACGTTAACACCTGGTTCTGCTCCCTCAAATCGGAGGAAGTAAAGGTAGGAAGCCGGATCTCCTGGTGAACGTGGAAGGCAGAAACCACTTTGGGAAGAAAAAGGAAACAGTGCACAGAATCACATTAGAATCCGTGACACGCAAAAAGGAATCCCGTCAGGAAAGAGCCTGAAGCTCAGAAACCCTGGGAGCAGAGGTAATGGGCATCAGAAAGACAGACTTGACCGTGAGATCCATTAAGGATGCATGATCCAGAGGCTCATAAGGCAGGCAAGCCAAAGAGCAGAGGACAAGGTTGAGATTCCAAGATGGACAGGGTAGCCACAGAGGGGGGCTGAAGCCACAGCGCCCCTCAGAGGCTTAGGGCATAGACAGGAAAGACAAGCAAACTGTGCCTTGAGAGAAGCCACAGCCAGGCCCTTGGTCAGACCATCCTAGAGAACACCAGTATCTGGAAAACCGATGGGACAGATGGTTACTCAAATATCTGGATGCACCACGACTGATAACAGCTCCAAGCTTTCTCATAGACCGCTACCATGCATGCCTTCTTACTATGGAAGAGAGTGGCAAGAACAGCTGAAGAGCGTTCCACTTTTCTACCACTCTCTGGATGAAGAACAACTTCCTTACATTTGTACGGAATCTATCCCCTTTCAACTTTAGAGAGTGCCTTCTCGTTCTCCCTACCTTGGAGAGGGTGAACAATCTGTCTTTATCTGCTAAGTCTATTCCCTTCAGTATTTTGAATGTTTCGATCATGTCCCCTCTCAGTCTCCTCTTTTCAAGGGAGAAGAGGCCCAGTTTCTCCAATCTCCCATTGTACGGCAACTCCTCCAGTCCCTTAACCATTTTAGTCGCTCTTCTCTGGACCCTTTCGAGTAGTACCGTGTCCTTCTTCATGTATGGTGACCAGTGCTGGACACAGTACTACAGGTGAGGGCACACCATGGCCTGGTACAGCGGCATGATAATCTTCTGTGATCTGTTCGTGATCCCCTTCTTAATCATTCCTATCATTCTGTTCGCCCTTTTCACCGCCACCACACAGTGCGCGGACAGCTTCATCGACTTGTCTATCAGAACTCCCAAGTCTCTTTCCTGGGAGGTCTCTCCAAGTACCGCCCCGGACATCCTGTATTTGTGCATGAGATTTTTGTTACCGACATGCATCACTTTACACTTATCCACGTTGAAGCTCATTTGCCATGTCGATGCCCATTTCTCAAACTTGATTATGTCACGTTGCAGATCTTCGCAATCCCCCTGTGTCTTCACTACTCTGAATAACTTCGTATCGTCTGCATATTTAATACACCTCACTCGTCATACCAATGTCCAGATTGTTTATAAAGATGTTGAAGAGCACGGGTCCAAGCATCGAGCTCTGTGGCACCTCACAGCTCTTCCAGTCCAAGTATTGTCCATTTCCCCCCCCCCCCCCCCCCACTCTCTGTTTCCTATGCTCCAGCCAGTTTTTAATCCACGTGAGTATTTCACCCTCGATTCCATGGCTCGCAATTTTCCGAAGTAGTCATTCATGTGGAAACTTGTCGAAAGCCTTCTGAAAATCCAGATAAACAATGTCGACCGGGTCACCCTTGTCTATCTGCCTGTTTACTCTCTTGAAGAAGTGCAGCAAGTTCATCAAACAAGATCTGACTTTGCTGAAACCATGCTGGCTGGTCCTCATCAGACCGTGTCCGTCAAGGTGATCAATGATGCAGTCCTTTATCAGAGCCTCTACCATCTTTCCCGGTACCGAGGTCAGACTCACCGGTCTGTAGTTTCCAGGATCTCTCCTTGAACCTTTTTTGAAGATCGGTGTAACATTCGCCACCTTCCAGTCTTCCGGAATCTTTCCCGATTTGATCGACAGATTGGCTATTAGTTGAAGCAGTTCAGCTAAAGTCTCTTTCAGTTCCTTGATGACCCTCGGATGGATGCCATCCAATCCCGGGGATTTATCGCTCTTAAACCTGTCAATCTGACTGCATACCTCTTCTAGACTGACTAGAAAAGCCTGATACCTCTTCTAGACTGACCAGAAAAGCCTGATACATCATATTCACAAATTCTGGAAGAAAATATTCACCGGTGGCAAAGGCTGCTCTGCATGCATCAGTTTTAGAGTGTTTAGCAGATTTATGAGACTTCCACCACCACCACCTCCCCGGAGCTGCACTTGTGTTTCACGGAAGTACCCTCTGCACCCTTCTTAAGCACACCGGACACTTCATTCGTGTCTCCGGTAGAAATGGAGGCAAGGAGAGCCTCTCCGGAGGAGGCAATTGCAGAATCTACATGTGATACACAGCTGCAAAACCGCCAGCCATCCGCCACAAACGAGGCATGAATTCATGCCATCATGTTCTTCTGTGGTTTGCAAAAACAAAGCTTAAGTGCAAAAAATATACTTTAAAAAAGTTTGAAGAAAATCCAAGATGGCACCGCAGGTGCCAATTTTGCACTAAAACAGCCTAGGAAAAACACAGGTAACCCTGAAAAACGGCGATTTTGTGTTTTTAAGAGGTGGAGAGGGATAAGGCTTGCAGGCAGTGGCGTACCAAGGGGGGGACGGGGGGAGTCCGCCCCGGGTGCAGCCTTAGGGGGGGGTGCACAGCCGGACAGCTCCGGAAAATTCCTGGGCTGCGATGGCACTCAGCGGCATCGGCGCCCCCCCTCTGCGACGGCACTCAGTGGCATCGGCGCACCACCTGCCCCGCAACAGCACACAAGTTCGGCGTCCTTCTCCTGGCATCAGCAGAACTTCAGATCGGCAACAGGTGTTCAGTCAAAAGCTTCCCCTGACTCAGCTTCCTGTTTCCGCCCAGGTAGTTCAGTCAGGGGAAGCTTTTGACTGAGCACCTGTTGCCGATCTGAAGTTCTGCTGATGCCAGGAGGAGGAGGCCGAACTTGAGTGCTGTCGCGGGGCAGGGGGGGTGCCGATGCCGCTGAGTACCGTCACAGAAAGGGGGGGGGCGCCGATGCCACTCAGTACCATTGCGGGGGTGGGGGCTTGCCGATCTTGTTGCCAAAATCGGAAAGGTGTGGGAGAAAGATGGGCCTGTGGTGGATGGAGAGATTGAGAGAAGGGGACAGATGATGGAAATGGGGGGGAAGAGAGAGAAGGGGACAGATGATGGAAGTGGGGGGGAAAGAGAGAGAAGGGGCAGATGATGGAAGTGGGGGGGAAGAGAGAGAAGGGGCAGATGATGGAAATGGAGAGAAGGAGGGCAGATGATGGAAGTGGGGAGAGAGAAGAGGGCAGATGATGGAAGTGGGGGAAAGAGAGAAGGGAGAGACAGAAGAGGGCAGAGGATGGAAGGAGGGGATAAATAAAAGGAGGGCATATTATGGGGGAAAAGGATTGAGTTAGGGAAATACTGGAGGGGGTTAGGGAAAGAGGTGGCGAGCTGTAGGTAGACAGTAAAAAAGGAAATTGATGAGAGGGTAGTAAGAACGTAATCTAGATGGATGCAGAAAATAAATTGAAAAGGAAAATGAGGGAAGAAAGGGATTGCAGAAGAGAGGTGTGGGAGAGGGAAGGAGAGGAAAGAGATGCCAGAACAATGGAGGTGAAAGGAGAGATGGAAGGGGGAGGCATACAGTTTCTGGAAGGGGCATAGAAGGAGAGAAGATGCCATATAGGGGCAGTGGATGGAAGGAAGAGAGTAACAAGAAGATGAGGAAAGCAGAAACCAGAGAAGACAAAGGTAGAACAAAAATTTTCTATTTATTTGTTGCTTTAGGAGACATGTGTCACTGTTTCTGTGGTGTTGCATTGTATGCAGAGTCCAGCTTCTTGCTGGTTCAATTTAACCCTTGTCTATGTATTTCTATTTTATCCCCCCTTTTACAAAATTGTGGAGCATTTTTTAGCACCTGCTGTGGTGGTAGCAGCTCTGATGCTCAGAATACTATGAGCTTCAGAGCTGTTACCACCATTGCTAAAATCCACACTACAGTTTTGTAAAAGAGGGAGGGGTTAGTTTGTGATGACATATTCCATACTAAGCGAAGGTATTTTCTGTGTTCTGTGTGTTCGAAAGACATGGTGTATTGATGTTGTACTGCTCACTGCAGTATGTAAGATGCTGCCTTTTCCTAGGTACTCATGTGTGACATGTGGTTTGTTACTAAAAATCATGTTTTTCGTACAGATGGGGGAGGTGCCAAAAAATGATGGGCCCCGGGTGTCACATATGCGAGGTATGCCACTGCTTGCAGAGAAAACACCCAAAACCCACTTTTGAAGACCCCCCAAAATCGTTAATACAAATATGCATACAGTGACTCACTGTGGCTGTGCTGCATTTAACAGAAATGGAAGGCAAGCTAACAGGCAAGCATGGAGATCTATTACCTCAGGACGCTGGGAAAACTGGACATTTCACTTCTTCCGACTGTCTTACCTGCCCAGTCACCCCTGTCAGTGACAATTCGGACCTCCAGAATAACAGGGAAGGTATGCAATCCGGTCCCGATCCCAGGCGCACCTCCCCAGAACCATGCAGCCTGCATAGCAGACAAATCAGGGGTGAGTTAGCTCCCGATCCCGGAGCCCCAATCCTGCAGGCTGTCTAAGGGGCTTACTGCAGCGGCAGGTATCCTCCCAGAAGCAGGCAATCTTATATAGAAAAGTCTGTGATCTCATGCCAAAGGATGTCCCTGCAGGGTGAATCCACAGCACTAGGCCAAGACCTGCACCTAATATAAATTTGACTAGTATTTAGAAAAAGAATAAATCACGAGCAGAAGAGACAAGACCCTACAGCTAAGGCTGTAGGAAACAAAACTGAGGCTCCAGGGAAGTGTAATAGGAGATGACCAGAGAAGGAGGGACTGGAATTTGGTTTTGAGTTCCTTACATTTTAAGGCTGGAAGAGTTACACAATTCTATGGTGTAGATTCCAGAGGTTATTGTACAAGAAGGATGTTTATCAAGGGTGTATCAAGAAGCTTAGAGAGAGAGCGTATCACACGTAGCCTGTAGAAACATTTCTGTACAACGGCACTGATCTGGTTTTTGGGTTTTTAAAAATATATTTTTATTGAAAATGGCAAATGATCCAGACAAGGAGTCACAAACAACAAAGCAACTATATAGGAAGAACAAAGGATATCAATAAAAATCCAACAATCTTCCCCAAAGAGAGAGTCCAACAGTGAACAGGCCATGTCCAGTAAAGATAAAAACAGCAGGCCATCCCGGACCCATACCACCCAGGACTGGTGGTACATCTCCAGACCAGACCACCAGCCATAGTACTTTTACTTTAGAAGACTCACCAGCCCACAAGCAAACAAGCACCAATCCAGACACCCGAAACTAAACAACAGACATACCACATGAATACCACAACCAACGCAAACATGCTAAATAAACAAACCACCCTTGCTAATCCCCCCCTCCCTTGGAGTACAGGCAAGGGAGCCTATGCACCACAGGTGGTATTCAAGAAGTGCCAATATAAGGTTAAGAGCAAAGAGCAATTAAGTATTGAGGAGATCCAGCACACCCCTCCACAAAGTAACATAGCGCCTCATGTCCAGGCGTTAGGATTTATCATAAGAACGGATCTCAAATTGAGTCATCTCCCTCAGCTTGGCCCGCCATTGTGCAGATGGGGGGGGGGGTCCTCGGAAGCCCAGTAGGTCAGAATAATCTTTTTTGCCACAAGAATAGCATTGTATAGGAATCTACATTGGGAAGGTGAAAGGCCCTGTGCCTGTAATGATCCCTGAAAGCCCAGCAGAAAGGTGCCATAATCCCATTCAATAGACTGATGGAGGACTGAGTCTAGGAGACCCAAGGGTCCCGCCAAAGGGATAACTCAGTGCACTCTAAGAAAGTGTGGATATAGGTACCAGGCCTACATTTACATTTGACACAAAGATCACTGCTTCACAATCTAAACTGCACCCCCTATGCCGTGTGATATGGACTCTTTGTAAAATTTTGTACTGCATTTCCTGATAGTCTGCGTACTTGGAAAAAAGGTAAAGGGTCCGGAAGCAGTCCAAGAATTGATTGTCGGCAAGGCACTGACCCAGATCTCCCTCCCATTGCTCCCGCAGTTTGCTCATCCCAGGGGCCCGGGATATCCGGTTGAGTACAGTTGGAGTAGCCGCAAAGATATGATCCAGTGTCCCAGAGTCCAAGCCTCCCCCACATTCCTGACGCGTAGTGGCCCAGTAGTGTCGTAGCTGAAGGAAGGAAAACAGGTACGTAGAGGGGCATCACCCATTTCGCCTGTACCTGTTGAAAGGAGGGAAAGGGAGCCTCCAAGATTTCCAGCAGCTGGCTCATTGAACGTCCATTTCCGAAACACCGACCGCCCCCAACCAGGTAGAAACCCTAAGTTACCCTTAAACAACAAATAAGGGGAGACCGCAATCGGTAAACCCTGACATCTCCACCACAACTGCCAGGCCTGCTTAAAGGGTGACAAAAAACGAGAGCAGCCCCCTGAGCGGACAGCGTGATCCAGCTGAGAGTGCAGTAATTTGAAGAACTGGAAAGGTTGGCTCCAGTCCACAACCCACCCGGAGGGAAAATAACAATCTTGCCCCATATAGCCCTCGTGGATCCAGCGCATGAGGGCAGCAACGTTGTACAACCATATATCTGGGACATTCCGCCAGCCAGCACCCTTAGCCAGGGTCAGCTTGGCCAAAGCCACTCGAAGGGCCTTAGACCTCCGAATAAAGCAAGAAATGAGAGATTTAAAGCAAAGTTTGTCCTGGCAACGAAGCCAAAGCGGCACTGTCTGAAGGCGATAAAGTATTTTAGGAAGCAGGACCATTTTTACCATTGCCACGAGTCCCAACAGAACCAGTGGAAGATCCTGCCATGCCTGACACAGTTTCCCAATGACATCGAGGTAGCAAAGGACATTCTTAGAATAAAATATGACGGGGTTAGTACTCGAATATATACCCAGATAACAAACAGGGGCAGCCGAGGGTGGTATAGGGAGCAAAGCATGCCACGATTCCATGGGGCCCCCCAGCCAATAATAAGAGCTCAGACTTACTGCAGTTGACTTGCAACCCCGACAATGCCCCAAATTCCGCATTACCGCCAGCGCCTCGGTCAAGTGAGTGGGAGCCTGTTCCAGATACAGTAAGATGTTGTCCGCGAACAGGCTAATTTTGCATTCCCGGCCCCCCACCCAAATTCCCCGAACACTAGGGGCCTGTCAATATCTTGTAAGCCAAAGGCTCTATAGCCAACAGAAACAACAGTGGGGAGAGCAGGCAACCCTGCCTGGTTCCCCACTGTAGTCCAAACGCATCCGTCAAACTCCCATTGCTAAGCAACCGAGCCTGAGGGTGAGTGTACAGTGCCTTGATCCAGTCCAAAAAAAGCCCCATGAAACCATAACCCTCCAATATCCAAAATAAATACTCCCAGGAAATGCTATCAAATGCCTTCTCTATATCCAAGCCCACCACTGCAGATTGCCCCACCTTACCCTTATGCTCGTGAATAGCACCAAATACTTTCATCAGATTCATTGAGGCGTAGCAACTAGGCACACATCCCACCTGGTTCGGATGGATCAAGGCTGGCAAGAAACAATTTAGGCGCTGCGCCAAGGTCATAGCTAGAAACTTGACATCCTGGTCCAATAGCGAAATGGATGTGAAGGAGCCCACCAATTCAGGGTCCTTCCCTGGCTTGGGCAGCAGCACGATATGTGCCAGGTTCTCAGGGAAGCAGCCTGCAGCTCCCGCCACTTCATTACACATGTGACTAAGCAGACCAGCTAACAGGTCACGAAGCAACCGATAATATTCTGGACCAGGACCGGTGCTTTAGCTAAAGTTAGGGAGCCAATCTTGGTGAACATCTCATCCGCCGTTATGGGCACATTCAAGGCCGCCGGGGGAGCCCCAAATCTGCAAAGAAAGTAGTCATGGCTGCACTATCCAAGGGCCAACGCCCATACAAAGACTGGTGGTATTGGACAAATTGTTTAGCAATATTACGCTCTCTCACATGGCACACACCCTGGGCATCTTTAATAGTGGTAACCTGTCGCTTCTTGTGTGAGCAAATCAAATTCGTCAACAATTTCCCAGCCTTGCCCCCCAGCGATATAGCTTGTAGCGCTGAAAATACAAAGAGCGGTCTGCACATTTTGTGAGAAGCTCCTCAATCTGACGCCGGAACTCCTTAAGCTCCTAGTGATCCGCCTCCGATAGCGTACCGATGTGGGATTTCTGAAGGTCATGGAACCTCCCAGTCACAGAAGCTCCCCCTCCCACTTCTTCCTCTGGCCAGCTAGATAGACAATGACATGCCCACGAAGAACCGCTTTGGAGGCATACTAAAAAGTAATGGGGCCCATCTCACCCGTGTCATTCGTAAGTACCCAGCACGCTCACAGAAAGGTGCGAAACTCAGGATCATGATATAAGTGAGGAGGCAATTTCCAGAAGGATGTCCGTCTCGTGGAGGCAAGACTCAACCGGAGTCCCACTGGTGCATGGTCAGAAATGGTGCTCTCACAGATTTCAGAGCGAATGGCCATAGAAACAGGTGCTTATCCAGTAGAATGTAATCCAGCCTGGCATACACCCTGTGGGCATGGGAGTAGAAAGTGAAGTCAGTGTCATATGGGTGCAGGGTACACCAGACGTCTAGCAAGTCCAAATGTTGGGCAAGGAAGCCCACCTCCCGGTCGTCGTGATCATTTGTGCGCACTCTAGGTGGCTTGGAATCTACTCCTGGATTTGTGGTGATATTGAGGTCTCCCCCAGAACCAATTGATACTCAGGGTACTGGGAGATGTGGGAGAGAACAGAGGAAAATAATTTATGACAGCAGACATTGGGGGCATGCAGGTTGCACAACAAGAGTTTAAGACTCCAGAACTCCCCCAGAACTCTCACAAATCGGCCTGCAGCATCTTGAATTTGTTTATGAAGATGAAAAGATAAGTTCTTATGCATGAGAATGGCAACCCCTTGCTGTCTGCCTTCAAAGGCCGACGAAAACACCTCCCCCACCCAACTGCGGCGAAGTTTGGCATGTTCCAAGCAAGAGAGGTGGGTTTCTTGTAAGTAAGCAATGTCGGTGCCAAATTTACACAGACTGGAGAAAACTCTGGATCTCTTTACCGGGGACTTAATACCATCTACATTGAATGAGGTCACAGTCAATTCATCCATAATCACTCTGAAAAAGAGTGAAGTCAAAAGGCAACACACAAACCTCAACCACTCCAGGACCTCCCGCTGAGCCCTGTGGTGGTACGAAAGAAGCAAGCAGGCACAATGGTTGTTCAGAGACACCCCCCCCCCCCCCACCCGCACTCCATGCAACATCCCTGTCCCACACAAAAATGCCACTACCCACCCCATCCCCCATCCCCTCACACTCAACGCCCCTACACACACACTCCCAGACACACCACACTATCCACCAACCCCCCTCCCTCCCCCTATAGGCATGCTCTCCCCTCTAACATATCAATCCCAGCCTACCCGGAGGAAGCCCCCCTCCCAAGAAACCCCCAAATCCATATCCCTGCAAGACTAAACAGCAAAGGCAAAGTAAAAACAAGGCAGAACACAAAACACAAATCCAGGCAAAGCAGCCAGACCCAGCAAGCAGCAGAACAGGGAGCTTGAACTGGCTCTCCAAAGTGACGCTGGGTCCAGTCTCTCCAATGTGCTGGCTGAAGTGAGCCCAGCTTCACACAGGCAAGTTGCAGGTCCCCCGCAATTCCAGCCCGCCAGGAGAAACAGCAGGCCCAATGCACCTCCCATCCAAAGAAGTGCTCTCATGAAGGTCTAGCAAAGACACAGAGCCCAAAGCCCCGCTCCCCAGGGAAGGCAGAAGGCAGCATCAAGTCTGATCGCGGTGTCCACTTGTCCATCAGAGCAGGGCAGATGTTGGCAAACAAAGGGATGCCAGCAGGATAACTCAGGGTCTTCCACATCGGGCCAGTAAGCGGTATTTGCCGGCTGACCTCCAGGACACCCTGCGGACACTGCAGGAATAATAGGAAGGTAGGGCAGTCCGTGCAGTCAGGAGGCACAAAGACGAGAGCATGGGACCCTGCATAGCGCGCAACCCAGCAATCAGGCATCCAAGAAGCCTACTCGTTAAGGACAGAGAGGTCTACAAGTCCAGCGAGCCAGAGGCAGGGCTCAGGCAGTCAGCCAATCCACAAAGGTGCGGGCCTCGTCAGCAGTAGTAAGATTAGTGGTCACACCGGCATGCCAGACTCGCAATTTGGCAGGGAAGACCAGGGCAAATTGAATGCCCTTATTGTGCAGAGCCGTGCAGAACGAAGACATGATCTTACATTGGGCTGCCACCCGGACAGAATAATCATTGAAGACCAATACTTTATGGCCCTCAAACTACTCCAGGGCCCCCGCTCTCCAGAACACCTTGAGGAGCTCTTTGGCACACCAGTTGGTGTTAACGGACTATGGCTGTTCGCGGTCTCCCCTCACCCGACGGTCTCACTCCAATGCGGTGGGCCCGCTCGCATTCAAAGCGTGCTGGGCCATCGGTCAGTCCCAGCTTTTCCAGAAGCCACTGGCTGAAGATTTTGTAGAGGACCTAATCGGGCACCAGCTCTGGGAGCCCCACCAAGCGAAGGTTGTTGTGCCGGCTCCGGTTCTCATATTCCTTCAGTTTATCGGCCAACTCCCCCAACTGCTTCCTCAGGTCCATCACCTGTGCCACAAGGCCCGTACACATGTCCTCCTGATCAGACACTCGCCACTCCACCTCCATTAGCCGCCGAATGTGGGAGTCAAATTTCTCATGCATCTCGACGACTGCAGACTAAATTTTGTTGAGCCAGTCCACCAGGGCAGCTGACACTGATTTGGTGATGTCAGTGATCCAGTCGCCAGCTGGAATCGTGAACATAGCCTGTTCAGCCACCATCTTTTATTTTTCCATACGAACGTAAGATTTGCCACTGCTGGGTTAGACCAGTGGTCCATCGCGCCCAGCAGACCGCTCACGCGGCGGCCCTTAGGTCAAAGACCAGTGCCCTATTTGAGTCTAGCCTTACCTGAGTATATTCTGTTCCAGTAGGAACTTATCCAACCTTATCTTGAATTCCTGAAAGGTGCTTTCTCCTATAACAGCCTCCGGATGAGCGTTCCAGTTTTCTACCACTCTCTGGGTGAAGAAGAACTTCCTTACCTTTATATGGAATCTATTCCCTTCTAACTTTAGCGAGTGCCCTCTCGTACTCTTCACCTTGGATAGAGTGAACAATCTCTCTTTCTCTACTAATTTAATTCCCTTCAATATCTTGAATGTTTCGATCATGTCCCCTCTCAGTCTCCTCTTTTCAAGGGAGAAGAGGCCCAGTTTCTCTAGCCTATCACTGTACGGCAACTCCCTCAGTCCCTTAACCATTTGTCGCTCTTCTCTGGACCCTTTCGAGTAGTACTATATCCTTTTTCATATACGGCGACCAGTGTTGGAAGCAGTATTCCAGGTGGGGGCCCAGTACCACGGCCCGGTATAACAGCATGATAACCTTTTCAGATCTGTTCGTGAGCTCCTTCTTTTTTTTTTTTTTTTTTTGTAATCATTTTTATTAGAAAGGGTACAACAGAGTAACAATGATACCATAATCTCAAATACAAGAAAAGATATACACTCTCCACAAAGAGCTACCAGGATGGGACAGGTGCATCAGAGCAACAGCACAACAAAGGAAAATAAAAGAAAACCAGCCCAGCCTCCCCCCCCCCCCCAACCCCCTCGAGATAAGGCGAGGAAACAGTTGTCACAAATAGGCAATAGAAGAGCGTCGCAGAAAGCACAGAAAACGTAGAAAGGTAGAGGGCCCCAAAGTCCCCCATAGGGGGAGGTGAGGCAAAAAATGTCACCCCAAGTCACCCAGCTGACCCCTTGCATTTTCATAATTATGGTAAATACAGACACCCCACCCAGAACCGCTCCCCAAAAGAGGGTCCAAGCACTCAATACAACACCATCCAGCCACACAGACAGACACTCCACAAACACAAGCACACACCCCATTCAATCTCCCCCTCTCCTCCCCCATACCGTGCGACCAAAGGTAACTGCAGAAACACCTTCCATAGTGCCAGATATGCCAACACCTCAGGGTTCAAGGATTGTTTATAATAGCAAAGCTCGGTCTAGGAGAATCCTTCGTTTGGAACGCGATTTGGCAATTGCGAAGCATCAATATACTGCTAGCCCGACTCATGCAGCGAAGAAAAACTTATTGTCTATAGAGACTAACTTAACTCCTATATACACGAGCATACGATGAAAATGTTATTTTACCAGAGGTTTAAATATCACCGCAATGGTAACCGCTCGGGGAAATTATTAGCTTATTGGGCAAGAGAACAGCGGTTTGTTTTTGGTCTTAAAGATGACTTGGGGAATATACGCCACAAAACGGATCAGATATTCTTAGATTATTTTCGGGAATATTATGAGCAGAAGGACTGGGGTGCGGGCCCTCTTATGGGGGATTATTTGGAACACTCGGGTCTTCCTAAGTTAACTGAGTTAGATGTGGAAATTCTTAATGCGCCCCTTACTCTGAGAATTACACTCTGAGAATTACAGAAGACGATCCAGATTCAAAGAAATTACTCTGCCCCGGGACCTGATGGCTTTACCGCCAAATTTTACAAACTGTTGTCATAAGAACACAAGAAGTTGCCTCCGCTGAGGCAGGCCAGAGGTCCATCTCGCCCAGCGGTCCGCTCCCGCGGCGGCCCATCAAGCCCATTGCCTGAGCAGTGGTCCCTGACTAGCTCTATAACCTATCTCCACTCCTATCCCTATACTTCCCTCTTCTCCTATCCCTATAGCCTACCTCTACACCTATCTATACCCCTCAATCCCTTTGTCTTCTAGGAATCTATCCAAACCTTCTTTGAAGCCCTGTAACGTGCTCCTGTCTACCACAGCCTCTGGAAGCACGTTCCATGTATCCACCACCCTCTGGGTGAAAAAGAACTTCCTGGCGTTTGTTCTAAACCTTTCCCCTTTCAATTTCTCTGAGTGTCCCCTTGTACTTGTGGTTCCCCATAATTTGAAAAATCTGTCCCTGTCTACTTTTTCTATGCCCTTATTTTTCTATAGTCAGACGATTTCTAGATGGTTCAACATTGAAAGAAGGCTGGACATTCAGCGAATAGAGCCAGTGTCAGTTCTCCTTTGTACCTACCACCACCTTTGTTCCAGGTTTCCCTCTCTCCCTCCTCTGTTATGATCTTGCATCTCTGTTCTTCCTCAGGGTCTCTCCCCCTCTGTCTGCACCTCCCATAGTCCAGCATCTGCCTCCTGTCTTTCTCCTTTGATCCAGGCCTTTCTCTGTCTTTCTTCTGCTTACAACACCCCCCCCCCCCCCCCGTCTGCACCTCCTATAGTCCAGCATCTGCCTCCTGTCTTTCCCTTTTGGTCCAGGTCTTTCTCTCTCTTACTTCTGCTCACAACCCCCACCCCCTTCTCTGCCTCTCTCTCTCTCTCTCCTTCCTTTCTTCCTCCCTCCTTCCTATGTCCCCCTCACTGCCTTCCAGCCTTTGTCCCATCCCCACCCCCTAAGCCAGCCTTCCTGCCTGTCTCCCGTCATGCTGCGCTGAAGCCTGACCTACCCGCCACTGATTCTTCCTCCTCACCCCGCCCCCCCCCCCCCCCCCCCCACGGTCTGCCGCCCGCTGCTGCAGCAAATCCAAGAAGGAAAGGGCCAGGCGCATGGCCCTCCTCTCCGTGACTATTATGAACAGGTCATAGCTGGGGGGAGTTTTCAAGCGGGAACCAACGAAGCTCTCATAAAGCTTATTTTAAAACTGGGTAAGGATGCCTCTTCTCCTGACTCTTATCGCCCTATATCGCTTCTTAATGTAGACATTAAAATATTAGCAAAGATATTGGCAGATAGACTTTCTACTCTTCTTCCCGGAATTATAGGACCGGAACAGGTGGGTTTTGTTAAAGGTAGACAGACAGTGCAGAATGTCCATAGGGCGCTTTTGACAATGGCTCATGCACAATCGCAAGCCATACCCATGTTATTAGTTAGTTTGGATGAGGCACATGCTTTCGATCAGGCGGACTGGAACTACCTATTTGGGGTTTTGGACTACTTAGGTGTGACTGGTTGGTATGCAAGAGCAATAAAGACTTTGTATAGGGGCCCAGTGGCTCGGCTCTTAAGTTAACGATACTACTACAGCCGCTTTTCCAATTGGCCGGGGAAGAAGACAGAGATGTCCATTATCCCCACTTCTTTTTCTGCTCTATTTAGAGCCTTTCTTATGCACTATATCTAAAGAACTAGACATAGGGCTATATTCACTAAGCAAACCGATCGTGTACCGATCGGTTTGCGACCACTTAACTATCAAATTTCCCTCTGGCCTGATTCACTTACCTCTCCTGTGATCCGCTTGGAATCTTTGCATGCAAATGAGGTGAAATGCATGCAAATTGGACATCGACCCAATTCACTAACCAAAATTTCGGATCGAACTGGACTGGCCACTCAACCCAAGAAGCGACTGCTGGAGACCAGTCAAAAACGTCTTTTCGACTCTCCAGCTCCATAGAAGCCCTGCTCTGCCCCATGTCTCCTGCCTGCTCACCCCGATCTTCCAGCCCAGCTTTCTGACCTGAGCTCCTACTCTCTGCCGCCTTCCCTGCAGTTCGAGCCCGCGGGTTTAAAGCGGGGCTGCACTGCGGGAAACGGCGGCAGATAGCAGGAGAGATCTGCCCGACACCCACCCCCAGGCTGCAGTCTCTCCTGCCTGCCTGCCCTGCTGTTTAGTGAATCCTGCCCATAGTGGGAGTTGCTTTTCCTACTCAGATGGTTCAAGCATTGGCCTTCGCGGATGACTTGGTTTTTACTTTGACTCAGTGTTCCATCACTCATCTGCAGCACTCCTTAGAGGAGTTTCAGTTTTACTTGGGCTTTACGCTCAATTATCAAAAATCTACGGTCTTGGCCATTCCCTCTACTATACAAGATACCTGGGAGGGTAATTTTCCGTTTGCTTGGGACCGGACCTCTATCAAATACCTGGGAGTGTGTTTACTACTTTATATGCTTGCAATGTTTCCTCATTATTAGGGGACACATTGCAATTGCTGCATACCTGGAAAACTTTCCCCTTATCAGTAGCTGGATGAGTAGCCTTGTACAATATGGTGCTGTTTCCAAAGTGGCTATACCAATTCCAAGTACTTCCCTCTTATTGTCTCATGCTCATCGGGTTCAACTTAGTAGAGGGCTTCAGCGTTTTGGGGGGGCAAGAGACCCCGTATGACTTTTCATAGGCTTTGCCTTCCTAGAGAGCAGGGAGAATATGGACTGTTAAATATTCAGTGGTATGCATATTAATGATTGGTTTAGGGGTACCTCTTATTTCTCTGCTACTGCAATAGAATTGTCATTGTTATCTCTCTATCATATTAGTTATTTATTACATGTGGCAGCCCCAGCCCTCCGTCCTGTGGTGGCACAAGATCCTATATTTGCCCCTGCGAGGTAGACATGGCGCTGGGTGTACCGTTGTTTGAAATTGTCCCCTAAGATTTCTCCCTTTCTCTCGCTTCAGGGAAATGGGGACTTTCTGCCGGGTATACAATCTGTATCTTTTCAGAGGTGGGCCACTTTTGGTTTACATTATATTTTTCAGATGTATACAGAAGAGGGTCGACTTGCTTCTTTTGCTTCTCTGCAGCGTACATTTGGACTTTCTGACATAGACATTTTTGCGTATTTTCAAGCACGTCATTATGTTTGATCCTTGCCTGCTTGTCATTTGATGGAAACCTGTCAAGAGACTCTTTCAGAAGATGTTTAGTTTGCTCAACAACTGATTCCTCTTCGCTTTCCTCATGTGGGCATTCATGACTGTCAATCGGGCCCTAACTTTAACATTTTAGCAGCAACCTGGGCCGAGGATTTATAGTGTGTTCTTACTGCCCACCAGGTGCAGCAAGTGGTGAAAAACTTGCGAAAGGTGTCCTCCAACATTCTACACTGGGAACTGCAGCTTAAGTTTGTTCTTCGCCTCTACATTTTGCCTATATGAGCCTGCCGGATGGGTATCACCCAGCTACATCGATGTACTCGGGCACATGCTTCGCTGGGACATATGTTTTGGTCCTCGCATTCTTCAGTTCTCGCACCTATATTACCTCTCTCTGGGGTTGGCGGTGGACCCCGACTTCCAGAGCACTATTTGGATTCTATGATATAGCTTCTCCCAAACCTAAACGCCTTTCAGCTTTTGTAGCCCGAGCGATATTGCTTGGCAAGAAGACAATTTTGACACAGTGGCTGGCCAGTGACACCCTGACTTAAAGTCAATGGAGATCATTGATGATTATACATGCCTCTTTGGAACATTTTACCGATTTTAAAACTGGGCCTGGCCAGCAATTTAGTTTGATTTGGGAGCAATTATGGCTGAGCTTAACTCCTATGGCCCAGAGTAGACTACTGAATTTGTAACTTAATTATTTCTTGGCTCCCAGCACTCAGGGATTCTTTTGTTTATGTTTGGGGGAATGGGGGGTAGGGAGGAGGGTTTGTATTAGTGCATAAATGTAAGTATCCAGTTGTTCTGCTACAGTTGTTTATACGCACGTTGAAAATTAATAAACATATTTAAACATAATAGCAAAGCTTGAAGAGGGCCACTTCAGACATCTGACCCAGTCAGCTCTCCTGGGGTATATCCCCCTTCTGCGTCCAGTGAAGCAAGATAGTTCTTTTGACAGTCAGAAAGGTCATACAGATAAATCGCCGCTGGGGTACTGAGAGGCGGCCTTGAGCTTCCAGCAGTCTAATCACCCAAGACTAGCATTTTATAATCCCATTCCAAATCGGTTTGCAAGACCAATTGAAGCTGTGCAAAAGACTGGTTCCACAGAGTAAGTTTGGAGCACTCCAAAAAGGAGTGTAAAAATGTCCCAAGGGCCCCCTCACATTTACTGTACAGTGCATCACCCCAAAGGCCCATTCGGGCGCCCCGAGCCCTAGTAATGTATGCCTTGTGAAGAACCTTGAACTGAGTTTCCTGCCAAGCCGCAGACTTCACGAAGTCATGCAAGATGTGAAAGAGCTCCTGGAAAGCCTCAGGCGTATAGTGAGCAGATAAATCATGATTCCACGCTTCCCGCAACTGAGAAAGGAGGCTCTGTGAGTGAACGGTGCTAGCTACCCTATACCAGACGGATAAGGAACCTCCTGCCGCCGGGATTCGAAAAAGATACTTGGCCAGAGGCCCACACAACCACCCTGACCCATGCAGCTGCTGAAGAAATGGCAAGCTTACAAATAGGCGAAAATTTGATTGTTCGGTATGTCCAAGCGCTCCTTGAAATGAGCAAACGTGGAGAATGTGCCCGTATCGCCATAAATCATCGCACAGAGAGTTCGAGCCCCACGAGAGGCCCAAGCTGCAAAGTGGTTATGGCCAAGGCCCAGCAGGAAATCAGGGTTCCCCAGCAACTGCAGGAGTGGAGATGCAAAGGGAGTCCTTGCCTGAACCCTACGCCACCACCTCCACACCAAACAGAAGGGTCTCAGGAACCGAAGATTAGAGGGCAAGCCCCTCCCCCCCCCCCAGTTGCACGGGGGGAGTGCAAGAGATTCAGGAAGGTAAAAGGAGCGCACCAATCCGTCAACCACCCCAGGGGGAAAACCAAGCAGATCCCGATATCCCCTCATGGATGAAGTGCAGAAGAGCCGCCACATTATACACTAACATTGGGGAGTCCTAGACCACCCTGCCCCCTAGGGAGGGTCAGCTTGGCATAGCTGATGCGCGCCGATCGGTGTCACCACAAGAAAGAGGTAAAGACAGATCGAAGTTTGCTGATATCGCACTGCAAGATCCAGAAGGGCACTGTAAAGGATAGAGAAGTTTAGGCAGGAGTATCATCTTAATTAGAGCAGCCCGTCCGAACAGTGACAAGGGGAGATCCTTCCATGTACAGCAAAGAAGTCTAATTTTCTCAATGGCAGCCAGGATGTTATGCTGGTAAAGAACCTGCGGATCGGGATGTAAATAAATTCCAAGATACCGCATCGGTTTGCGCACTGGAAGGATAGGCAGGTGAGCATGCCAAGGCTCCCAGCCGAGGCCAACGAGGGGCAACAATTCCAACTTCTCACAATTCACTTTGAGGCCCGAAATAACCCCAAAATTGGACACCAAGCGAAGAGCCACCGGCAAATGAAGAAGGGCCTGGTCAAGAAAGAGCAAAATGTCATCGGCTAACAGAGTGAGACGGAACTCAGTATTCTCCACCCGGATCCTTCGAAAGTCAGTGCTGGCACGGATCTTAATAGCTAAAGGCTCCAATGCTAAAACAAACAAGAGAAGGGAGAGGGGGCACCCCTGGCGAGTCCCCCGGCACAGTTCGAAGAACGTTGAAAGGCCCCCATTAATCAGAAGTCGGGCCTGGTATATAGGCCCTCAATCCAGTGCACAAAATTCCCAGTCACCCCATACGCCGGTAGCACCCAGAATAAATACTGCCAAGATATGTTATCAAAGGCCTTCTCGATATCAAGGCCCGCAATTTCAGAAATGCCACCATCACCCCTGCGGTTATGCAGTACCGAGAGTGCCTTAAGCAGGTTCATAGAGGCATAACGTTGGGGAACAAACCCCCACCTGATCCTTTCCAATAAGCTGCGGTAGGAACACATTTAACCGAGCCGCTAAAATTGAGGCTAGTAACTTAACATCCTGGTTCAATAAGGAGATAGGTCAGTAAGAGCCTACCTGGGTAGGGTCCTTCCCCGGTTTGGGGAGCAAGGTGATATGAGCCAAGTTGCTCCGAGGGCCCGTAGGCCTAAGAGATAAGTAATGAAACTAGGCCCCCAGAGGTTGAGCTGATATATCAGACAAAAGCTTGTAATACTCCGGGCCATAGCCGTCTGGGCCAGGCGATTTAGCGAGGTGCAGTTTCTTGATCCCTAGACAAATCTCTTCCGCTGATATTGGCGCATTCAATTGGGCCGCCCGAGTCTCCAAGAGCCGCAGTAGCAGTAGATCCTTAAAAAATGCGAGCCCTCTCCTCCTCAGTGTAATCCTGCATCACATAAAGCACCCTATAAAATTCCACAAATTGATCTCTCCTTGCTTATTCCGCACCATTCGGATAAGTTGTTTTTTCCTGTATGGACGAACTAAATTTGCGAGAAGCTTGCCCACCTTGCTCACGTCAAAATTTCTGATAGTAAATGCTTTGTTGGGCCCGCTGGTCAAGGATATTGTTGATCTGAAGACGAATAGACTTAAGTTGCTGAAGTTCATCCACATCCAAGCTGGTGTGATGACGCCGACGCAGAGCGGCCAGTTTCCCCGAGAGGGTCAGGAGCTCCGCACCCTGCTTCTTGCGCTTGGCAGTGACATACTGAATAATATGCCCCCGCATAACCGCCTTGGAGGCCTCCCAAAAAATTTCAGGATCCACGTCCAGAGTTTGGTTATGAGAGTCGTACTCGAGCCATTTAGCTCTAAGGTAGGTATGAAAGTCCTTGTCACCATATAGGGCTACGGGGAAATACCAAGATAGTCCAGGCGCGAGTACATGTTGTGGAGATTAGAAAAAAATGTATATTCTCGATCAAACTGATGCAGCGTTTTCCACGCATCCACCAACTCCAACTGGCCACAGAGAAAGTTCACCCCCCGCTGATCATGATTGCTCGGCCTCGGCTTGACAGGGGAACAATCCAAGGAGGGGTCAGCCATGATATTAAAGTCCCCACCAACAACCAGCTGATAAGATAGGATATTGTGTCAGTAGCCCCAGAAGCCCCGAATAGAATTTGTGACTATAAATGTTAGGAGCTTAAAGATTACAAAAATAATAATAATAATAATAATTTCATTTTTATATACCGCCAAAGCCATGAAAAGTTCGTGGCGGTTTACAACAAGAAGCGCTGGACAATCAGCGAAGAGGTCAACAATTCCAAGACATCTATACAATCTTATATAATGGAAGAAGTAGAAAACTATATAGTTCTTAAGGTTAATGGTTGAATTTGCAGTGCTATAAAATTCTTAGTTTACAAATTGAAAAATTGAGCTAGGTTGAGGAGTGCATGATAATGTTACTCAGCCAATCGTTCCATTTGCCTGCCTGGAAGGCGAGGGTTCTGGCCAGGAATCATTTGTAGTGGCAAGCCTTTATTGTTGGGTAGGTGAACAGATGTGTTCTTCATGTGGGCCTAATAGAACTTGCCAGATTAAATTGGGAAACTAGGTAAGTGGAGGCCAGACCAAATATTGATTTATAACACAGACAAGAGAACTTAAACAGAATTTGCACCTCCAGGGGCAGCCAGTGGAGTTTTTGATAATAGGGGCTTATATGATCTCATTTCTTCAGCCCAAAAATCAATCGAACTGCTGAATTTTGAATGGTTCTGAGTCTTAGAATGTTTTTTTAAGGATCCCAAGTAAATGATGTTGCAATAAACAAGCATGCTTAAGATGGAAGATTGAACCAGTAAGCGGAAAGATACTGCATCAAAGTATTTTCTGATGGTTCTGAATTTCCAAAGTAACAAGAAGCATTTTTTAACCAGTAAATCTGTGTGAGCATTTAGAGTAAGGTGGCGGACCAGATTCACTCCCAGAATTTTAATGGAATGGTCAATAGGGAAGACCTGACCATTCAAGGAGATCGATGAGTCTTTGATTTTGTCGTTAGGGCTTGCCAGGAAAAATTTAGTTTTGTCTGTGTTGAGCTTCAATTTGAAGTCGGTCATCCATCATTCAATTTGTTCTAGAATGAATGATATATGAATCTTTGTCTCGGAGGTCAGAGTAATAAGTAGAATAACTATGGTGATATCATCAGCATAGATATAAAATGTAATTTTTAAGCTTTATAGTAAGTTCCCCAGTGAGGCAAGGTATATGTTGAACATTGTAGGGGATAGAGGAGAGCCCTGCGGGACTCCACAAGAATTTACCCAACTACAGGATTTTTTATTGTCACTATAGACTTGATATACCTTTAAGTATATTACTGGGCGTATAGTGGTGAAAGATGATATCTTCAGTCTTACGGGGCCCTCGGTAACCAGAGGACACTCGCTGAAAATCAGGGGAGGGAAATTTCAGGGTGATGCTAGGAAGTACTTCTTCACCGAAAGGGTGGTCGATCATTGGAACGAGCTGCCTCAGCGGGTGATTGAGGCCAGCAGCGTGTTAGATTTCAAGAGGAAATGGGATATTCATGTGGGATCTCTAGGAGAGTAAGAATCAGGGAGTGGGTCACTGGTATGGGCAGACTCGATGGGCTATGGCCCTTTTCTGCCGTCAATTTCTATGTTTCTATGTTTCTATGATATGACCATTTGCTCAGAAAAACCCCAAAACCATTTTAACATGTTACCTGAAAGACCGATTGATTCCAGACAGTCAATCAGAATGACATGGTCGACCAGATCAAAGGCACTACTCAGGTCTAGTTGCAGAATTAGGGCACTGGTACCCTGACTGAATAAGGTATGAAGGAAATCCAGCAGTGATGCAATGATATTTCAGTGCTGAACCCAGAACGAAAACCAGACTGATTGTCTTGCAGTATGCTAAATTTGTCCAAATACATTACTAGTTCCTGGTTGACCAAGCCTTCCATCAGTTTAACGAAGAAGAGAGTGCTCGTGATTGGTCTGTAATTAGAGGTCAGTTTGGTATATTCTTTAGGATTTTTGATGATCGGGGTGATCAGAATCTGGCCTAATTCTTCAGCGATTACAGGGGGGATAGCAGTACTGGCTATTGACGCAGAGAAGGCCTTTGATAGGGTCATTTGGGACTTTCTTTGGGTTGTTATGGTCAAAGTAGGCTTAGGCCCGGTACTCTGTAGGTGGGTACAAGCCCTGTATGCTTGGCCTAGGGCGTGTATTAAAATAAATGGGTCTTATATCGAATTTTTTGACATCGGAAGAGGTACAAGGAAGGAGTGCCCGTTGTCCCCTCTGTTATTTGCATTGTCCATTGAAACTCTTGCAGAGGCGATCCGTGTGCATCCTGGTTTGCAGGGGGTTAGGGTGGGGGCATATGAACATCGCATTGCACTTTTTGCAGATGATATTCTATTGTATATTTGGGACCCGGGGGGTACTCTTCCTATTATTTTAGATATTTTTCGAATGTATGGGGGCTTATCAGGGTTTACAGTTAATATGGATAAGACAGAATTGATGGGTGTCAATTTAGAAGAGTGGGTAGAAAGGGGGATTTTACGGGGCTTTCCTTTTCGACTGGCGGGGGAGAAATTTAGATATCTTGTCATTCAGATTACTAAGGATTTGACTCAACTTTATTCAGCTAATTATGGACTGCTGTTGGTACAGGTGAGACGAGATCTTCAGCAGTGGAAGGGGCTGTGGTTGTCGTGGGGAAGAATAGCGATGTTGAAAATGAATATCCTCCCCCGGTTGTTGTTTCGATTTCAAACGCTGCCTATTCCCCTTCCTAGGGGCCTATTGGTAGGTTTGAAGAGAACCTTCTTCAGGTTCGTTTGTCTCGGTTGACTAAAAGGGTTATGTGGGCCCCTAGAGAACAGGGTGGGAGGGCGGTACTGAATCTTCTCTGGTATTATCAGGCGGCTCAGCTTCGTTTTATTTTGGATTGATCTTTGGAGGGGGTTAATTTGGGGGTGCAGATGGAACAATTTTGGGTTGGGCAGAAGCCTCTGCGAGACTGGATATGTCAACTGGGGATTGGTTGCGGGGGATGGAGAACCCTTGTCTTAAGCATTTAATTATTTTTTGGGGACCTATGAGGAGGCAGTGGGGGATGGGGAGGGGGGACCTCTTCTTTGGCGGCTATATGTCGTGAATCAACTTTTCCAGTGGGAGGTTCCTCTGGGATTTTTGCTAGGTGGGAGAGGAGGGGGATTCGGGTTTTTCGGGATATATTCTTCCCTTTGATGTTTTGCAAAAGAGGTACTCTTTGCCTCCTGGTGATTTTTTTTATTACTTACAACTTAAGACATTATATCCAGGCCCAGGGGTGGTTGGTTGATTCTCCGGGGGGTCAGGAACAAGTGGAAAATTTATGGTTAATATTGGGGAGGGTACCTCGCCCGATTTCTGTCCTGTATTTTTTTCTTCGGGGCTGGACTAAACCTATTTTTTTCTTATCGGGATAAGTGGGAGGTAGATTTAGGGTTTAGACTGTCGGAGAGTCAATGAGACATAATATGTTCTGAAATACGTAAAGCGTCAGTGTGTGTGTTGGTTCAGGAGAATGCATATAAAATTGTATCTCGCTGGTACTATACTCCGGATCGTTTACATGTTATGTTTCCTAATGTACCCGATATTTGTTGGAGATGTGGGGAGGGAGGAGGGACCTTTTTCCACGTCTGGTGGGATTGTGCTAGGGTCAGACCCTATTGGGTTATGATTACTGGATGTTTGACTGCCTGGTTAGGAGAGCTGGTTTCGCTTACTCCACAGACTTGTTTATTGGGTCTTACTAACCTGAGGGATATCGGGTGGCGTAGAAAGCTCCTTCGTTTGGGTTTTTCTGCAGCCAAATGTTTGTTAGCCTCTTATTGGAAAAAGCCAGTGGTGCCTACCGAAGGGGAATGGAAGGATAAGGTGGGGTCTTTATTGCATATGGAATGTGTAACTGCTAAACAACATGGATATTTTGATGTGCATCACAAAGACTGGGATTTGATTTTTGGCAAACTTAGGGGTTGAGTATTGGTGAATTTTTGAGCGGGGAGGGAGGAGGGGTGTTGGATGTTTTCTTTTGCAGGGGAGGAACAAGTGGATGGGTGGGGGTTGGAGGGAGGGGTGTGTGGGGAGGTTTGGTTATTGTATTGTTGACGGGGGAAGATTTTGCTGGGGGTATTTTGTCATTTGTTGGGAGGGAATTTTTGGTGGGAGTGCTATGGGTGGTGGACCTTGTATTTTGATTGTGCTTTCTGTATACTGTTTGATGGTCCCGAATGGGATGTTTGTTGATTTTGTTGAATTTTTTTCATTAAAAATTTATTGCTACAAAAAAAAATAAAATAAAATAGTGGGAAGGCTGTGGAGGAGGAACCACCATTGCATACACTGAAGGTGCGATGGGAGAGATAGGAAGAAAACCAGGAGAGGGCAGAACCCTGAAATCCCAACAAGGACAGTGTATCAAGGAGTAGGTGATGATCAACAGTATCAAAGGAGGCAGGGTGAGAAGGATGAGGATAGAGTCTTTGGATTTGGCCAAGAACAGGTCATCGGAAACTTTAGTAAGGGCAGCTTCTGTGGACTGACTGAAGCGGACTGTGGACTGACTGAAGCCTGACTGAAGTGGATCCAGAATAGCATGGAATGAGAGGAAGTCCAGCCAATGGCGGTAAACAGCACATTCAAGTAACTTGGATAAGAAGGGGAGGAGGGAGATGGGGCGATAGTTGGAGGGACACATGGGGTCCAGTGAGGATTTCTTGAGGAGGGGTGTGACAACAGCATGTTTGAAGGCATCAGGGACAGTTGCAGTAGAGAGTGATAGGTTGAGGATATGACAGATAGGAAGGATAACAGAGGGCGAGATAGCACAGATTAGGTGAGTTGGAATCAAATCGGAGGAGCAGGTAGTGGGTTTGGCGTACGAGAGAAGATGTGTGGTTTCCTCCTCAGTGATCTCAGAGAAAAAGAAGGTGGCAGGTGTTGAGGAGAGGTTAGTAGAAGAGGCAGATGGAGGGAGGTAGAGGGGAAGCAGCCTGGTTGAGAGTTCAAGGTGAATCTACTGAATTTTATTGTAAAAGAACTTTGCCATTGTCTGGGGAGAAATTGAAGGAGAGACAAGCGGCGAGGGTGCTTTGAGTAGGGAGTTTAGTGTGGTAAAGAGATAGCAAGGATTGGAGCTAAAAGAAGTGGTTAAGTGGATTTAGTATTCTTGTTTGGCCAGCAAGAGGGCAGACTGGAATGATGTCAGCATGAATCTGAATTGTATGAAGTCTGCGAGCGCATGGGATTTAAGCCAGAGACATTCAGCATAATGGGCACATGAGCACAGGTTGAGCCAGGGTTGGGGGTTGGCACGCCTAGCAGTACGTGAGATTGGAGAAGCAAGGGTTTCTAGAGCAGAGGAGAGAATGGTATTATAAGAGAGAATGGCTTCATTGACAGTCTTGTGTGATATAGTAATTGAGGAGAGGGATGAGACAGCAGTGGAGAATAGTGCTGCCCGATTCGAATCGGTTCACCGATTCACTTCGGGTGAATCAATTTATATCGATTCAAAACAAAAAAAAATAAAAAATCGGTTCCAGATTCGACTGACCCTCCCCCTCTAAAGCAGGAGCGGCAGCGCTGCTCTTGCTGGCTGGCCGCTGCCGCACCTGCTTTAGAAGGCGAGGGTCAGTCAGGAAGGGCTGCTGTCGGCTTCACCCCCCCCCAGCGTCCATTTCCCCCCAGCGTTCGGTTTCCTCCCCCTGGCCTCCCCGCACCGTTTACTTTTGAGGAGCAGCCTGCAGACAAGATCGCGATGCTAGTGATCTTTGCACTGCTTCTGAGCTGTTTCCTCCGCCGCGATCCTGCCTCTGACATCAGAGGAGGGGCAGGACCGCAGCAGAGGAAACAGCTCCGAAGAAGTGCAAAGATCGCTAGCACCGTGATCTTGTCTGCAGGCTGCTCCTCAAAGGTAAAAGGTGCGGGGAGGCCAGGGGGAAGCCAGAAACAATGGGAGGCCAGGGGGAACATGCAGGCCTTCCGGGGGGGGGAGTGAGCAGTCCTTCGGGGTGGGGGGTGGGACCTTCAGGGGGGACAGGCAGGCAGACCTTCAGGGATGGGATGCAGGCCTTTAAGGGGGACATGCAGGCCTTCAAGGGGGACATGCAGGCCTTTAATGGGGGACAGGCCTTCAAAGGGGAGAGACAGGCCTTCAGGGGGAGGTGCAAGCCTTCAGGGGGAGGTGCAGGCCATTAGGGCAAGGTGCAGGCCTTTGGGGGGGGACAGGCAGGCAGGCTTTCGGGTGGGATGCAGGCCTTTAAGGGGGGGGGGACAAGCCTTCAAGGGGGAACAGGCCTTCAGGGATGGTGGCACAGCCCTTTACAGATGGGGTGCAGGCCTTCAGGGGGGGGACAGAATTTCAGGGGAGGGGGGCCCTGGTGTAGAAGTACACAGAGAGGGAGGGAAGGGGGATTCAAAGAGACGTTCATATACCCGTCTTTGGAGGGAAGAAATAATGGGTCTGAAAATAGAGGAGAGGGAGAGAGATGATGGACAATGGGATTTTGGGAGGGAAGGAACAGAAAGGGAGAGAAGTTGGACATAAGGGATGGTGTGGAGGGGGGGATAGAGATATTGGATAGGAGGGTAGTTGGGAAAAGAAAGGGAGAGATGGTGGACCCTGGGGTGGTGGGGAAGGAGGCAAAGATATTGGATGAAAGGGTAGTTAAGAAAAGGTGGATCTATGGAGGGAGACAAAAAAAAGGAAAGATGTCAGACCTCCTGGGGAAGGAAGGGAAACGGAAGGGGAGGACAGAGATAGCAGATGGATGGTTAGCACGGAAAAAGAAGAAAGAAGGAGAACCTGGCAAGCAAGTTATCAGAAGACAACCAGAGCCTGGGATCAACAAAATTTGAATAATGACCAGACAACAAAAGGTAGAAAAACTAATTTTATTTTCTGTTTTGTGATTACAATATGTCAGATTTGAGACGTGTATCCTGCCAGAGCTGGTGTTAGACCGCAAACGTGAACTAGGATTTAACAGAGAGAGGAAAAGTCTTTTTTGTTTGTTTATTTTGTTTACACCATAGCGCCAGTGTGGTTAGGAGAAGCCAAAGGGGGTGAAGAGGCTATAAAATAAACCCACCAGAATGCAAAAAACATCCAACTGGGCAGGAAAATCAAATCGAAAAACCAATTCAATAGGCTGAATCAAATCAAAATTTTTTTTCCTGAATTGGGCAGCACTAGTGGAGAGGGTCCTGGGGGTCAATAGCCTGAAAGTTCCTGAATGTGTTGGTGGCGATCTGGGGGGAGTAGGGTAATGAATAGTGAATGTTAACAGGTGGTGGTTAGAGAGAAGAGTGGTATTGCAGAATTTGGAGGTTGAGCAGTTGGAGGAAAGAATTAGGTATATACCATATACCACTCTTCACTCTGCTCATCCATTAAAAATTTAGGATATTTTAATGTAGTGTTTAAATTAATATCTTTTAAGCATGAAGGAAACATATAGCACAGTTACTTACCATTAACAGGTGTTATCTGGGAACAGCAGGCAGATATTCTCACACGTGGGTGATGTCATCCAAGAAGCCCTGGTAGACAGTTTTAAAAGTGTATCGCCACTTTAAGAACTTAAGAATGCTCACAAACTGCCCACATCACGCATGCGCAAGTGCCTTCCCGCCCGACACAGGTTTGCAGCTTTTAGTTCTGTAAGCAAGCTAAGAAGCCAACCAGGGGAGGTGGGTGGGTTGTGAGAATATTTGCCTACTGTCCCCAGATAACACATTATGGTAAATAACTGTGCTTTAACCTAGAAAAAGCAGGCAGCATATTCTCATATGTGGGACTCCCTAGCTTACTAGAATGAGATGGAGGGAGTGTTGGCTATTAAGAAAATAAATTTTACAATACAGACAGTAGTGAGATGTGAATATATGAACTGAGGACCAAGTAGCAGCTTTACATATTTCCTCAATAGGAGTCGAGTGTAGAAAAGCAAGAAAAGCTGCCATAGGCTCGGATCTTGTATGCTGTGATGCAACTCAGTTGCAGCCCAGTCTGAGCATAAGAGAAAAGGATACAAACTACTAACTCTGTATGTATAGCTCTCTTGGATACAGGATGTCCCAACTTATTAGGATCAAAGGAGTTGAAAAGTTGAGACGATGCTCTATGTGGCTGAATTCTCTAAGTAGGAGCATGATGAGCCATTTCTCCAGAATGAGTCTTAGAAAAGAATCCTGGAAGTACGATAGATTGATTTAGATGACCTTCTAAGACTACTTTTGAAAGGAACTTTGGATGGGTGTGAAGCACAACTTTGTCATGATGTGTACGGTGTATCTGCCACCAGTGCTTGAAGTTCACTTATTCTTCAAACAGAGGTAAGAGAGATGAGGAAAAAAAACACTGTCCACGTCAGGTATTTCAGATAAGCCGAAGACATTGATTCAAAAGAAAACTTCATAAGCCTAGAGAGAACAACATAGGTTGAGGGGTGGTAGACTCAAGAGTAATGTTAGGAAATTCTTCTTTAAGGAGAGAATAGTTGATGCCTGGAATGTGCTTCCAAGGGAGGTGGTGGAGAGGAAAATGGTGACAAGAGTTCAAGAAAGCGTAGGATGAACACAGAGGATCTCCAATCAGAAAATAATGGTATATATTGAATAGCTAAGGCCAGTACTGGCCAGTACTTAGATTTCAGCAAAGCCTTTGACACAGTTCCTCATAGGAAGCTCTTGAACAAACTTGAAGGGCTGAAGTTAGGACCCAAAGTGGTAAACTGGATTAGAAACTGGTTGTCAGAGGGTGGGTAGTTAATGGAAGTCGCTCGGAGTGAGAAAGAATCAAGATTAAGACCTGCATGAAAATGTACGCGAAGACCCCTGAGACCCCAAAAAGTTATACAAAGAGAGACATTGTGCTTATAAATTCAAGCCTCTGGACAATCATAGTTCTGCCTGTCAGCAGGAGACGATATGCTCTATGAGGGATTCACCTTTGCTCTAGTAACTGGCAGAGATCTGCTGACTGTGACATCATTGGATAAACTCAAGCAACAGTACAGGATAAAATGTCCTACCAAAGAATTATCAGAACTATTGACAGAACTACAATCAAGCTCAGGACAGAGGAGGCCTGCAGTGTCAGGGAAATAGAAAGGTCAGTTTTGACACTAGGTGTCGGCATGCTTCAATATGGCTCCATGATAAGTGTATAGGCCATATAGCCAATAGAAATGATGCATGTGACAAACCAATGAAAAATGAGATGTATTGTAATCTGTAACTAGATGGTACCCTAGGCTACTGAACTAAAATTATATAAGTGGCATTCCGGCTGGCATAGCCCGGAAAGGCGGGGGGCGGGGGGCAGGGGGAGGAGAGAGGGAGAACGGATCCATGAACAGAAACTGGACACTTTGTATGTATGTTATCCTTTTAGCCCAATGTGCTGTACTTTGTTGTTTCATGTGAGCTGCCTTTTGCTTATTGCTAATAAACTTAAATTATAACAGCAATTGGATTGTAACGAGGTCAGTTTTATAATAAGATCTGCAGCCAATCTTATTAGGAGGAAGGAAAGGTGAGTAGTAGAGTCCCTTAGGGTTCGGAACTTGGCCCGATCCTGTTCAATATGTTTGTAAACGACATTGCTGAAAGGTTAGAAGGTAAGGTTTGCCTTTTAGCGGATGATACCAAGATTTGTAACAGAGTAGACACCAAGGAGGGAGTGGAAAATATGAAAAAGGATCTACAAAAGTTAGAGGAATGGTCTAATATCTGACAACTAAAATTCAATGCAAAGAAATGCAGAGTAATACATTTAGGGATTAATAATTGGAAGGAGCCATACGTGCTAGGAGGTGAGAAGCTGTTATGCAAGCATGAGGAGAGGTACCTTGGGGTGATAGTATCCGAAGATCTAAAGGCAAAAAAACAGTGTGACAAGGTGGTGGCTGTTGCCAGAAGGATACAGGGCTGTATAAAGAGGCATGACCAGTAGAAGAAAGAAGGTGTTGATGCCCCTGTACAGGTCATTGGTGAGGCCCCACTTGAGAGTATTGTGTTCAGTTTTGGAGACCGTATCTGGCGAAGGACATAAGAAGACTTGAAGCAGTCCAGAGGGGGGCGCCAAAAGACGTATGAAGAGAGACTGGAAGCTCCCCCACCAAATTAAATTGAATCAGTAATTTAAAGAGTGGGTAAGGTTGGGCAGACTGGATTGACCATTTGGGTCTTTATCTGCTGTCATCTACTATGTTACTATGAGCTGGAGTGAGCTTTGATGGAGACTCCAGTAGATGTACAGTACCGGACAGAGCTCTGGGTTTCTGGCCCAGAAATATCTAAGAAAAAGAACAATTTATAGAGTATATGTTTGGGCAGACTGGATGGACCATTCGGGTCTTTATCTGCCGTCATTTACTATGTTACTATGTATTCAGGGTGGGGCACTCAGCTCACTAGAAATTATTTTCATGGGATTGGGGAGTCTGACAGTACCCACTTAGAAAAAAACAAGGAATATTTTTTTTGTTATCAGGAAAGGAGGCGAGAGATGCGGGACCCCACTTGAAGCAGGAAGGATTTTCTTTGTCTGAGGCATCACACCTTATCTCAGATCAATGTTTCCCAGCCCTTGTTTGGAGCACTCATCAACCTTGTGCTGGGGTGAGAATTCAGAGCTAGAAAGAAAGTCTACAATAGATTTTAGCATGTGTGTGTGTGTATGCTTTGCATGCATTCTGCATCCCCACCACATAGTACAATGGGTTTCATGTACTAATATTCTTATTGCATCGGGAGAGAGATAACTCCTTGATTTTCTCATGATAAAATGCTATGATAAAGATTGGTGCAAGTTACAGAATCGGGACCCATGTTTACTTTTTTCTTTATTAAAGTAACAGCATTCACCTGACAGCTCAACAATTTTTTGTCGTTTATTCTGATGCACAGCCAAGATCTCTTCATAATCCGGGTCATTACCCTCAATCAGTCTCTTGATTCCAGACATGTTACAGGTCAGCTTCCTAAAATTAAATATAAAAAATGCATATGAGAAACCAGATTCACTGAGCTCTGCTAAGCCTGCCCTGTTATTTTAGGCTTATAGAGTACTAAAGTGATGTGAAAAAAGTTTCCCCTTCATGTCCTGATTTCTCCTATAATTATCAGTGTGTTACTCCTGGTGGAATTCAGTGCAACTTTGCAACCAATCAACCTCCCATGAGATCAGACATACCCATGGGCCTCCCAAGGAAGCAGCAGAGGCAGCACTGCTGCTGCTCTGGGAGACCCGCAGCTATGTCTGATCTCATGTATATTCATTGTGGAATCCTGAAAATCCAATGGGATTAAGTCAGAGGTGTCAAACTCAATCACATTGGGGACCGAAATCTAAACCATAGGCTAAGTTGCGGGCTGAATTTTTTATTAAGATACTTGGAGGTCAATTTATTAATGTACACTAATCGATTTAGTATGCACTAAATGCACACCTTAATAAAAGCACCCCTTAGCCTTAGTAGAAGTATAGGGTTACAACCTCTCCTGACATAAGAACATAATAGTTGCCATACTGGGACAGACCGAAGGTCCATCAAGCCCAGTATCCTCCTTCCAACAGTGGCCAGCCCAGGTTCCTAAATGTACACTTAGCATATCACTTTGAAGCAATAGTCAATTGCTAACAATAAAAACCACCTCACGAACGGCTACTTAAGAAGCTGTGGAGCCACGGAGTGCAAGGGGATATCCACCGATGGATCAAACACTGGCTAGCAGGCAAGAAACAGAGGATTGGAGTAAAGGGCCATTACTCAGACTGGCAATGGGTCACGAGCGGAGTTCCACAGGGGTCGGTGCTGGGACCGCTCCTGTTCAATATATTTATTAACGACCTGAAGACGGGGACAAATTGTGAGGTTATTAAATTTGCTGATGACACCAAACTCTGCAGCAGGGTTAGAAGCACAGAAGACTGTAAAGACCTGCAAAGGGACCTAACGAGACTGGAAGAATGGGCAAAAACGTGGCAAATGAGTTTTAACCTAGAGAAATGCAAGGTCATGTATGTAGGGAAAAAGAACCCGATGTTCAGCTACAAAATGGGGGGATCATTGCTAGGGGTGAGCAACCTTGAAAGAGACCTGGGAGTGATGGTGGACTCAACATTGAAAGCATCGGCACAGTGTGCGACAGCCTCCAAGAAAGCGAACAGAATGTTGGGTATCATTAAAAAGGGTATCATTAAAAAGAGTATCACAACCAGGGCGCTGTATCGTGCAATGGTGCGCCCACATCTGGAATACTGTGTCCAGTACTGGTCGCCGCACCTCAAGAAGGACATGGCAGTACTTGAGGGGGTCCAGAGAACAGCGACTAAACTGATAAAAGGTATGGAAAACTTTTCATACGTTGACAGGTTGAAAATGCTGGGGTTGCTCTCCCTGGAAAAGCGGAGACTTGATAGAAACCTTCAAAATCCTGAAGGGCATAGAGAAGGTAGACAGGGACAGATTCTTCAGACTGTGGGGAACCACAAGTACTAGGGGTCATTCGGAGAAACTGAAAGGGGACAGGTTTAGAACAAATGCTAGGAAGTTCTTTTTTATCCAGAGGGTGGTGGACACATGGAACGCGCTTCCAGAGGTTGTGATAGGCCAGAGCATATTACAGGGGTTCAAGGAAGGTTTGGATAGGTTCCTAAAGGATAAGTGGATTGAGGGGTACAGATAGAAGTAGAGGTAGGTTATAGAAATGGTCAGGAACCACTTCACAGGTCATAGACCTGATGGACCGTCGCGGGAGCGGACCGCTGGGCGCGATGGACCTCTGGTCTGACCTAGTGGAGGCAACTTCTTTTGTTCTTATGAGTTGACTTTCTGGTCAGGTAGATGGTTTAGGAATGCAAAACTGTGTGTCTGGGATGAGCTCAGATTAACACAAATGTGCACTGAAGTGTAAATGACAGAATCCAGATACATCCCAGGGATTCTGTGTTTACAAACCATTCCAGCTGTGCTTTCTTGCTTTAGGAGTTCAGCTGTGTGATTTATATTTTTCTTCCAGTTAAATATGACTGATAATCATATAGACAGAACTCACCTCTTCAATAGTGCAGGCAGCCGGGAGGACTAGGCGGACCCGAACGGTGATGGCAGCCGGGAGAGTGCAGGCAATTACGAGTGGAAATAGAGAGTGTCGGGAGCATAGCGTCGCAGAGCGTGGCGGCCACGAGATTTGCCCATCAGAAGGCATGAGCTGTAGATTCACACGCCTCAAACTTGGCCCATGAATCTACAGCTGATGCCTTCTGGCGGGCAAGTCTCGCAGCCGCCATGCTGTGCTCCTGATGCTCTCTACTGCTGCTCGTGGTCGCTTGCACTCTCTCAGCTGCCGTCGCCGTTCGGATCAGCCTAGTCCTCCTGGCTGCCTCGTCCTCCCAGCGGGCCAGCTTAATTACAAATATTTAATTGTCTGGAAGGCCAAATTATATGACACCGCAGGCCAGATTTGGCCTACGGGCCAGAGTTTAACATGTCTGCATTAAGTGTACCCTAGGACATGATTGGGAATGGCTGGCCTAGTGGTTAGTGCAATGGCCTAATAACCAGGGGAACTGGATTCAATTCTCATTGCAGCTCCTTATGACTCTAGGTAAGTCACTTAACCCTCCATTGCTCTAAGTACAAAATATATATATATTTAACCACAGAAATGCAGTATATCAAATCCCATTTCATTTCTCCTCCCACCTCTAAAATGTTGCCATCCTGGTTACACGTAGAGAATGACACGGTGGCTCTGTTACCCGTGGCTAGCCGTGGGTAACCCGCCAAAACGGTGGGAAAAAAATATGGTCACCGCAGGTAAAGGGAGGCGGCCATTCAGTTAAGGGAGGGAATGCACGCGGTCACTGATCGTGTGGTCCAGCAGCCCCCTCCCTTCAAGTGATTTTTAATTTTTGTTCTACAAGCAGCTGGAGCCTTGAAGTCACATGTGGCTGCTGGAAAGTCCTCCTCTGACGTAACTTCCGGTTAGAGTAGCACTTTCCAACAGCCACACGCAGCTCCAGCTGCTTGTAGAAAGAAAATTAAAAATCACCTGAAAGTAAGGGGAAGGAAGGGAGGGAGGGAGATGCTCGGACCGCGGTGAGCAGGAGGGAGGTGGCTGCTGGACCGTGCAAAGAGTGCTGGGTGTGTGTGGAGAGGAACAGACGCTGAAGGGAAATGAGGAAGAGAGAGTGGGGAGAAGACGCTGAAGGGAAATGGGGAAGAGAGAGAGGGGAGATGATGTTTGAGGGAAATGGGGAAGAGAGAGGGGAGAAGACGCTGAAAGGAGATGGGGACTAGAGAGAGGGGAGAAGACACTAAAGAGAAATGGAGAGGAGAGAGGGGAGAAGATGTTGAAGGAACTGGCTGGAAGGAGGGGATAAAGAAAAAAAAAAGGCACAAGCTGGATTGGGGAGTCAGATACCAGATCTGAGAGGAGAGAGATGCTAAAAAAACCACCTTGGGGAGGGAAGGAAAGATGGAATGGAAGAAGACAGAGATGCCAGACTATGGGGGGAGCGGAGGGAAGAAGGTGGGTGCCAGACCAAAGGTGGGGGAGTAGAGGGAGAGATGGAAGGGAGGGCACAGTAACAGAGAATATGGAAGAGGCAGAGCACCAGAGTATAATAATAATAACTTTATTCTTATATACCGCCATACCCATCGAGTTCTAGGCGGTTTACAACAATTAACAAATGATCTGCATTGACAAGCTTATTTACAACATGTTACAAGCAGATTTACAAACAAATTACCTGCAGATTTACAGTAGATTACAACAATTTTCAATTTACAACAGTCAGCAATGAAGTTACCACAATTTACAGTAGTCTGCAATGAAAGGAAGATGTACAACAGTTTAACTGAAAATTGTGGATTAGATCGAACTAGAGAAGGGAAGTGGAGAGAGGGTCAAGGGGGAATCAGGTGTGGGAGGAAGGGGTTGGGGGTGGGGCCGGGGTTATGTGAGGTGAAGGGATTAAATAGGAGTCGTGTTTGTTGAATAGGTAAGTTTTTAGTAGTTTTCTGAAGGCAAGGTAAGTGGGGGCCTCGAGTATCATCTGGGCCAGCCATGGGTTCAACTTGGCTACTGCACCACCAGGACGTGAAGGCTGCACCATGGATAAGTTTGGGTGCCATCTCTTCCAGAACTCTTATGTTGATCAGCAGAGTTCTCAGCTCTATATGTCATTCTACCATAAAGAAGTCGGCTGATTTTGAACAATATATCCCGTCTGAGCGCCTTACAGAGTTCCAGGAGACTACTCATTGCCTACTCCAGACTAGAAAGTTTATGGCGAGCTCAGCTTTCAATGCATTTCATGTGACATCCAGAGCATTGGCTATGTCTATTGCTATGAGACGTCTTGCTTGGCTGCAAATCTCTTACATGGACATTAATGTTCAAGATCATCTAGTAAAATATTCCCTGTTTTGGTGAAGAACTCTTTGAGGACAAAGTCGAGGATGCTACCCAAAGACTTAGCGACATGAACAAAACTGGAACACCTTAATGGGCTCTAAGGCTTAGACTCAGCCATCTAAGTCTTTCCAGAAATAATAACAATAATAACAGTTTATATACCACAGGACCGTGAAGTTCTATGCGGTTTACAGTGATTAAAAGATGTTACAGATTGAGTGGAATAAACAAAGTTCAGAGTTAGTGATTAAACAGTTCTAAAGATCATTTGTTGAGGACTAAGATTGTATAGGTCAGTTACCTAAGTACTTCAAGAACAGATGTGCTTTTAGGCGTTTCCTGAATTCCTTATAAGTAGTAGGCATGAGCAGTTGTTCCAGATCTTTACCCCATAATGCTGCTTGATGTGAGAAAAGATGTTCGTGATGACTTTTAAATTTACATCCTCTAACCAGTGGAGAAACAAAGTTCGGATGTGAGCTTCTCCTATGTCTGTTGGTTGTGAAAGAGAAAAGGTCTGTTATGTATTTAGGGGCTAAGCCGTAAAATACCTTGAAGCAAAAACAACCAAACTTGAATTTCACATGTGCCTCCATCGGCAGCCAATATAGAAGTCGATAGGAAGGTGTTACATGATCAAACTTCTTCAGTCCACAAAGTAGCCTAACCGCTGCATTTTGTACCAGTTGCAATCGCCGCATATTCTTCTAGGAGAGTGCCAAGTTGACTCAGTATAAGATATTATACCAGGATTCTAAATGATGAGACATCAGAATAAGCTCTAATGGACCGAAGCTTCCAGAGGGTAAGAAAGATCTTTCTAATCAAGGAGTCTACCTGGTCTTTCATGGTCAGGCTCTGGTCCAGTGTTACTCCCAATACCTTCATAGTGGGTTGAATTGGGTAACTAAGGTAATTGATGCACATTGATGCTTTAGTGTCAACTGGGTATGGCGATGCTATAAAAAAAAAATTTCTCTCTGAGTTTAGCTTTAGTCTGAATTTAGTCATCCATTGCTCCATCCGATATAGTACTTCTGTTGCTTTGGCGGTGACTTCTGAGATAAGAGGTAGTGAATGGGATAATTATCATTAAGTCATCTGCGTAGCTAAATAGTTTTTTCCCCAGTTGGGACAATTGCGCATGAGGACATGTAAACGTTGAAGAGCAAAGGGGATAATGGTGACCCCCTGTAGCACGCCAGATGGATTGCTCCATGTATCAGAGAGATCATAATTAAAACGTGAAGGGACACGTATCATGTACCTTGGTAGTTTTCCTTAGGCATATGTTGTCTAAAGCTGTAAATCTGTTTGTCTTTCCTTCTTTGAAATAGTACAAGGACATTTATGTTTGAAAAGATATGTTCTTAACTTGTTGTGAAGTGAATTCAATTGTTTTTATAAGCCGTATTTGCAAACAGCTTTAGATTAGGGGCTCTGCTGGCCAAGGCTTTTTCTGACCTTTTGGACTCCAGTCTTGAGATAGAAAAAATGCTGATGTGTTTAAAGTTTCATGTGACCTGTGTCCATATATGGTTTGTGTTTACATCACATGCTGACACATGCTGACAACACTGATTCATTTAGAATAATATAAAAGGGATGAAAAGCTCACAATAAAGCGGACATGTTTGAAAGATGGTTTCTGGTCTTTAAGATGTGTCCCCGGGTACCTGGCTTCCAAATGACAGATACAGAGAAAGTATGGAGCAGGAATTGGGACCTAATCCTTTTCAGTTGGGGACTCGTCCGGGATGGGCAGATGATATCACCAATATTTTGTGAGTATTTCTGAATTTTTTCTGTTCTTTAATACTCACTGGGTATTGGTGACCTGTACCCACCCTTTATTTTAAGTTCAAGCTTTGGGTTCTATTATGGAGTTTTTTGGAAAAATCTCGGGGTACTTTCGGTAAGCGCCCCTCATGAATATAAGCAGCTGCCATTCTTTCGGGAAGAATGAAATTATTTATAGAACCCCCCTGCCCACTCTGTCATTTGTGAGGTTAAAACTTTTATAGAGTATAAGATTTTATTGTCTCTTATTACTGTACCTCGCTTATAAGGTAAGATAAGCGAATATTTTTGCATTGTTATATTGTTTTTGTAATGAGTCATAAAGGCACGTAGGATTCTCCCCTCCTAGACAGATGAGACTTGTACGGCTGTGTGTGTATGACATTCTTCCTTCAGCTCACATCTTTCTGTGTCACCAATCCTTTCCCGTATACGTTTGCACTGAGGTAGGACGTGCTGTTATGTGGAATGAATTGAAAGCGCTGTTTGAATCAGTCTAAGATCTTTCCTTCGCAGCTTGTACACAAGCAGCTTTCATTATCAGGGTCCGTGCATGAATGTTTTTGCCCCTCCCCCCAGACTTCCCGGTTTTGGGCTTCCACTGACCCCCTATAGTGTTTCTTTGAAGTTACTCATTCTTGTTTTTATCAAGCAGTACGGTGAGATTCCACTGCTTGTCACTTGTCTTTTCTCCAGCATTATCAAAACCACCATCTCTTCTTACAATACGCCCATCGCTCTTGTTGTCAAAGCTGATGGCATTCCCCGTTTCGTCCTAGGCTGTTAATGTTTTGGTAATTCTCATTGCACTTATGTTTCTTCCTCTCCTCTATTCCACCGGCAGCCAATGGTTTTTTTTCTGTCATTGTCCTAAAGAATGTTTTATTTTAGTCCCTGTTGGTGAGGCTTTTCAGCTCTTTTTTGCCTTCACCTTTAAGCAACAGTATACCTGATGTGGAATGCCCCAGGGCTATGTTGATCCCCCTGTGGTGTTCTTCATTGTCCTCCGGACTATTCTACAGTCATGCACTGCCCCTCATGGTCCTGTCCTCATTCTGTACCTCTTTTTGTGTTCCATAATTCAGGAGACCTGTCAGGCTGATAGTTTGCACCTTTTACAATGGTTGTCTGTGTGTGGTCACAAGGTGTCACGAAATAAACTGCACTGGTGTAAATCTGACGTGAAATTCCTGGGTTTTGTCCTGTCTCATGGTCAGAGGAAAATCTGCACTTTCCGCATTGCTGCTGTTCTGGGTCTGCCCCGCCCAGCTACCAAGAAAGACATGCTTACTTTTCTTGATATGATTGGTCACTGCCGCCAATGGATCTCTGCTTGTTCCTTCTATGACCAGATTCTGAGACAGACCCTGGTTTCTGAAATGACTGCTCTTATCAGATGGACTCATGAAATGTTGGACATTTGAGATGTGCTTTGGTTTCTAGCTCAGGTCTGGGTCCTCCTGCTTATGCCCATATGTTTTATCTCTTTGGGACTATTGTAACACCATGAAGGGAGAACATGGCGGTAAGTTACGCTCTGTTGCCTTTTTTTCTATAGTCACTCCTGTTCAAGAAAGCCCTGGCTGCTTGTGCTATGGTGGTAGAGATGGTTACTCCTCTGACCCTTGGTCACCCCATTACCCTTCACACTTTTCACGATGTCCAAGCCCTTCTTTTAAATGGGCTCCTGGGTCTCAAGGGTGAACAGGACAGTTTCAGTCCTTTGTTACCCCCCCCCCCCCTCTAAACTTGATGCCTGGCGTTTGGCAGGTGCCCAAAGCCGCCCTTTTGGACGGACTTTGGTGCAAAGAGGGGAAACCCTGGATACCAGCTGCTAGCTCTCCCTTATTCATTGCCCAATATCATGGTATTGGTTATCGTAGTGCTCGCTCGACATTTTAACTTCTTGCTAGTGATATTTTCATTCTTGACCTTTTGCTCCTTGATACAGATATATATAGCTCGATAATTACAGCTGGCACGGTTGTGACTTGAAAAACAAATTGGAAAATACAATTCCTTTCTAGTGTTTTAGCTGAAATTAGGATATTGCTAATTTAAAATGTTTTTTCCGGATGTATACATAGCCATCCCAGATCAGTTTTGGCACAGATATTTCTAATGTTTTCCAAGGGTCCTCTTTATCACTGCAGAGATAGAGACGCTCCAAAGAGACATTAGCTTTATGCCTTTTTCCAAATATGAGATGGTTATGAGATATACATTATTGTTTCTTTGTTTTGGTTTTTTATATCAATGTGTTTATTTGCAGAGTTAAATTCAGCCTTGCACACTTGACAGATGGAGTAATAGCTCCACGCTTAAAACTTTATGTTTTGTCTGTGTCATGTCTACTTGTTTTAGTTTAGTGGGTACCCCAGGATACATAACATTGGCCATTTCTAGAGCTCTTTTTCCACTTCTTACTAGTCTAACTGCGCAATGTTCCTTTACTTTTAGCTTTCATATTCTGAATAAAGTTTAGTTAGGGGTTATATGTTTAAGAAAAAGCTTTACTTTATACAGCGTTTATTTCGTGGTGTTCCCTACATATGATCCATTCAGTATACATTTCTGAATACATTCAGTACATCAGTATGGTCTCTCTGAAGTGCATAATAGTTATATGCAGCACGAAAAAAACATATCCTTTTGGATTGTTCAATTAAGAACCTTAAGTAACTGAGTATTGTCTCTCTTTTGCCATAGCTATATCAAGTAAATGAATTGGTATTGTCACATGTTGCCACATTCAGTACAGGCAACATGGTTTCTCTCTCGTTTTCTATCGCTTATTTGGATCACACTGGAGTACAGCTGCTGAATGATATTTGGAATGCTTTTCAAGCATCTCTTTTCAAGTATCTCTTTCTGTATGCACAGACATCTGGCTGCTCTCCCTTTGAGATTCTCACGGGATGACTTTCCCCGACCCATGGGTAGACAAACCCTCAATAGTTGAGAGTAGTGATTTTCCCTTGATACAGGAGGAATACGTCCAAAAGCTCATTGAAATATTAGGGCTTGTTCAAAGAAACGTGTCTTGCACTTCTTTTTTCTCTCCACAGATTCCTACCCATTTTTTCCAGTCTGATGACAAACTGATTATCCAGAAGCTTTCCAAGGATAGGAAGCAGACGGATTTCCCCTTTGGCCTTCCCACTACTGTGATCGCTGTGACCAGGCCCGCTGCACTCACTGAGGAGTTTCCTGTTTGGATCCACGCAAGTCGCTTGAAGAGGGTTAACCTAAAACCCCAGAAGCAAGTCTTCCCTGCGCAGATTTACCTCCTCCAGTGGAACAACATGATGATCTCATTGCAGCATTCTTCCAACTTTATCATTCTCTTACTGGCAACGCTGCTGCTAGTTTTTCTCCCTGTATGGATCATTTCTAATTGGGTCTACAGGGATGATGTGTTCTGGGTCCACGACACTTTCTGCCCATACCCATCTGTAAATGACACTCCTGCTGTAAACGGCACCCCCGGCATCTCTTTGCGAACACGACGTCAAGCTGGATTACTCCCTCGCAAAAGCTGTCCTTCAATTGGAATCCAGAAAGACAGACAGTTTGGTATAATTCCAGCAGTGTGCAAGTTGCCACCTTCTCCTTTGAGTATTGTGGACTGTTCATCAATTGATATCCCAAGGCTGTGTCATTGGTCCTCAGAGATTCCTAAAACTAAAGACATATATATATATATATATATATATATATATATATATATATATATATATATATATATATATATTACTGACTCACGTTGGGGGATAAGTGTGCATTCTGGGGAACGGTACGGTGGAATATTGATACTGACTGGGCTTATAAATCAGAAAATACTCTGAAAAAAGGTGGACCAAAATGGTAAATCATTGCTTACTTGTATGACCCTTCATAAGGTTGGAAACTGTTATAGGAAAAGTGTTCCTGCACAAATTATTAAGCTTTCTCTTACTATTGATAACCCTAGACCTACTGATGAAGGTATGTACATTATGGACATATGGTTTAAGGGTGGGTCTAGCTATCCGACCCATCAGTTTTTCTTACGGGATCTATCTACCTCCACTCATTCTCTCCCACCATTTTGTGGGGGCCCCAAAAATATTAACCCACTGGCCCCTACATTCAATAAACTTACTGACATGATGGCTATTGCCAATCCCACTTTTGAAGATACTATGGCTGTTGAGGTAGGGTTTTCAGAACATAACCTTTGGTTAGAATGGATGAAATTCACTTCTGAGAGGAGGAGGGAGATGGAAAGAAGAAAAAGCATGAAAGTTCTGGAAGAATCCCTGTAAGTCCTGACATTATTAAACCAGGTGAAGTGGGATAGGGAAAACGACAAAGCTCACTTTTCTCTCTACAGAAAAACTTCCCTCCCCCCCTGCAACTGACATTTACCTTATCTATCTCTGTAGCTGATGGAAACAGTAGATTAACTGTAAACATATTGCACACAATTTACCAGAAGGCATGCAAGAATGAAGAAATGCCCAGTTTTTAAGCAAAAGTTAACTACTGTGTCAGTGAAACTTGAGAGAAAATAACAGGTACTGATGCTGCGGTCTGGCATCAGGGCCCACCCAGCCAGATACCATGAAGAGATAAACATAGACCATGGGCCAAAGATAGAATTCTCAGAAGATAAAGTTCTCAAGAAATATCATCTAATAGCAAGTGTCAGAGATATTTGCAGTTGGGAGGGGGTCTTGTGCTCAGAAATGCTTATATGGTATGGAAACAGACATTTCGGGGAAAAGGTTAGGTCTTACGGAAAACAGGGTGAACATATAACATGACGCAGGTGAAACCAGCCAATAAATGAATATAGGTAGGCAGTAGTGCATAAGAAAATAGCCAATAAGGATGTATCATGTGATGTAGGCCAACGTGGTGTTAGCCACCAAGAAATGTATAAAATCAGGCCTCTGGGAGGGAAAGAGCAGAACAGACATCAGAGGATCTACAGGCCTGGAGATCACCTTCTGTTACGCTATATGCTGAATGATTTATTCTTGTAAGCTGTTACTGATTGACTAAATAAATATATATACTTATTGAAACCAGTATATAGCGTGCGAGGTCTCATTACCAAGGTAGGCCTGGACAGCTGCCTACATCACTGCTGATCAACATAATAAGAGTAATTGTTACATATGTGCTCAAGCTAGACCCCATCTAGGAACCGTACCTCTGGACCTCCCTCCTGGTATCCAACCATGCTTTTTTGGGTTATTTACCAATATCTCCTCTAATTTTACCGATCCCCTTTGTGCGCTGTGGCGTTCTAAATACCCTTTGCTGCCAAGACAGCAAAAGCTTGATATTGCCGTTACCATCTATAAGGGTAATTACACGTCATGTTTCTAATCTGACACAGGGTAGTTTTGTACGTAATTTACCCCCAGGTTATTGTTCTGTCTTGGCTCATAGGTATGCCCCATTGTTGCTGCATCAGATTTTCAACCTAGGTGATATTTACTGGCTTTATGGAGACTTTTGGCTCCCTGTTAAGCTACCCAGCCAGTGGATAGGCCAGTGCACTTTAGCTAAGGTTATCATGCTCCTGCATATTTTTTCTGAAAGGCATCCTTCCTATTTACATGGTTTTTCCTCTTTTCTGTCTCGATATAAATCTGATCGCATGTATACATAGATTCTATAGGGGTCCCAAGAGGGGTCCCAGATGAATTTAAGGCCCGAGCTCAGGTTAAGGCTGGGTTTGAGTTCCTTATTCTCTTTATTACTATTAATAAGAATGTTGATTGGATTAATTAAATTTATTATAATCAGCAACACTTTGTGAACTACTCTAGGGACGCCTTACAAGGTATTACTGATCAATTAGGCTCCACTTCTCAGATGGTTTTCAAAATCGTATGGTCCTTGATATGATTCTTTTTTTTTTTTTTTTTTTTAGTCAAGGTTTGTTTATTGAAAAATTTTTAAAACAAGTACACTCAGATGATTGAAAAATAAGAGTTATACAAAGCATGTATTGAGATATGTATATGCACAAACAAGAGGTTATATGATTCCATCAACAGAAGGAATGTAAACAAAACAATTGTATAACTCACAACCTATAAACCATAAACACTACAACTAAGCAGCATAAATCAAAGGGAATATCAGGGAAGGAGAAAGACAAAGTATAAGGTGGATAGAAGGGTCAAGAAGGAGAGACATGAAGAAAAAGGTGTAATGTGTTCCATCTGATTTTGAAGCGAGAGAATCTATTGGTGGATTTAGCTAGGTAGGCTTCAGTACGGTAAGTAAGATAAACTGAGTTCCACCAGTGTGAATGGGAGACCAAAGTAAGATTTTTCCAAGAGCTAAGGAGAATCTTGAGAGCTAAAGAGAGTAATATATCCAACAAATAGGCATCATCTTCAGGAAGTGGAGGTTCAAATGCCGAGGATTTCAAAAGCAGCATTTGGTAAGTGAGCTATATTAAGATGAAAAATAGAACGTATAGTGTCCCAAGTCTCATTCCAGAAGGAGCGTATCGCTGAGCAAGTGAATAGGAGGTGCTTCAGAGATCCCTCCTCCTTGTGACATGTCCAGCAATTCTTTGAATAAGAGGGATTTATGTGATGTGATTTGATGGGAGTCCATGGGGCTCTATGCAGGAGGAAAAACATGCTTTGGAGAAATGCCGCCGATCTGGAGGTGTGAAAAGTAGAGTGGAAAACGTGGGACCACGTGTCCTCAGTGATGGTAATTTCCAGTTCCCGTTCCCACGTTTTCAAGACGGGGGTGGTTGGATTAGGAAGATAAGACTTGAGGAGTTTGTAGAAGCGCGAGGCAGTGTGTCCTAGATTTAGGAGTTGGTTGGAGAGAGTGTATAGGGTAGGAATAGAATTGGAGACAGATGTGTGAAAACCTGACCGTCTAATAGAAGAGCGTAGCTGCAACCAGTGATAGAATTGAGCGCTCGGAAGAGAAAATTATGTCATTAGCTCATCAAAAGTGAGCCATGAACCATCAGAGTGGCAAATGGATCCTATAGACCAGATGTTCTTAGTGAACCAGGTAGGCCATACAATGGGTTTTTTATCTATCAGAAACTGACGATTATTCCAAATAGGGCAGTAGGTAGAGCTACACCACGGGACATCTAGTTGATGATCAAGCTCCATAAGAAGTTTATAGGTGGTTAAAATAATGGGATTGTGAGGGAGAGTCCTAAGTAAGGAAGTACCCAAGAGTCTCAGCAATGGGTAAGGGCGCATAAGTGCTATTTCTAGGGAGAGCCAATTAGGAATATCAGAGGAGTCTGAGGAGAAGAGCCACAACGCTCCCTGTCTCAAAAGGAAAGCCTTATGATAACAGCGAAGATCAGGGAAGTTAACCCCTCTGGATTGTTTGGAGGCTTTCCATTTTGAGAGGGAGATGCGATGTGGTTTATTGTTCCAGAGAAAGCGTAGCATAAGGCTCTCCAGTTGTTTGTAGAGAGAGAGAGGGAACATGAGGGGGTACATGGTGAAAATGTAAGTGATTTTTGGTACTATCATCATTTTCAATGTGTCCAGTCTCCCCCACCAAGAGAGATGTAATGGAGACCAGGAGGATAGAGCGTCTTTAACTTGAGAAAGGAGTCTACCTGAGATAGCTTGAGTAGAGGAGGAGATATCTTTATGAAATGGGAGGCCTAGATACTTTATACCAGAAGAGACCCAAGTGAATGGGCAGGATGTAATGGAAAAGGGAGCACATGAATCATTAAGAGACATTATCTCTGACTTGTCCCAGTTGATTTTGTATCCAGACATGGTAGAAAAGAAAGAGATAAGTTGAACCAAGGAGGGTAGGGAAGAGTGCGGGTCAGTTAAATACAAAAGAACGTCGTCAGCATAGGCCGAGATTTTAAATTCCACATGAGCAATCGTGATACCTTTAATAAGTGAAGATTGACGGATGGCTGCAAGGAGGGATTCTAAAGCAAGGTTAAATAATAAAGGGGACATAGGGCAGCCTTCTGGTCCCACGGTGTAGTTGAAAAGGAGTCGAGGTGTCATCATTAACAATCAGCTTAGCCATGGGGCGATGGTATAGTAGAGAAATCATATGGATGAACGGGGGAGGAAGGCCAAAATGAGATAATACACAAAAAAGGTATTTCCATTCCACTCTGTCAAAAGCCTTCTCCGCATCTAGGGAGACTATTACCGAAGATTGAGCATCGGACAGAGTGGAATGGAGAACATGACATAAAAGTCTGGTATTGTCAGCACCATATCTGTCCTTCATAAAGCCCACCTGGTCCCTATGGATCAAGGTGGGTATAACTTTTTCTAAGCATAACACTAAGAGTTTTGCAAATATTTTATAGTCCAAGTTTAGAAGCGATATTGGACGGTAGTTCTTCACCAGTTGAGGATCGCGGTTTGGTTTTGGTATAACAATGATGTTTGCTTCTAAAAATCGGTGTAAGCAATAAGGAGAGTCAATAAGACGTTGGAAGTAGGTAAGCAGGTGTGGGGTCAGACATGGGGAAAAAGACTTGTAGAATTCAGGAGTAAGTCCATCAGGACCTGGTGCTTTAGCTGAAGGTAGTAGAGAGATGGCTTTGGTAATTTCTTCTGGAGAGAGAGGTAGACTCAGGGATTGCTGTTGAGTGGTAGTGAGGGAAGGTAGGTCGAGAGATTGGAGAAAATCCGTGATACAAAGTTCAGTGGAAGAAGATTCAGAAGAATATAAATTTTCATAGAAGACTCGGAAGTCTTCCAAGATGTCCTTGGTGGCAGTATGAAGGTGGCCTGATGCATTCTTGATGTGAGTAATACGTTGTTTGGTACGTCTTCCCTTTAAATAAGTAGCTAGGAGATGACCAGACTTGTTAGAAGATGTATAATACGTTACAGAGCGCCTGAATATTGATGCAGAGGCAAGTGAGCTAAATATTTCGTTATACTGAAATTTCAGTAGTTGTAGTTTCTTATAAGTGGATGGGTCAAAGTGATGGTGTAGCTGGGTCTCATACTTATGAATGTCAGTTTCAAGTTGAAGTAGAGTCGATTTTCTTTGTTTGAGACAGGCAGCTGCAAAGCTGATCGATTCACCTCTGAACCAGGCTTTATAGGATTCCCATACAGTAGAAAAATCAGGAACTGAAGGGATGTTATTAAGAAAAAAGGTTTGAGACTCGTGTTTGATATGAGATAGAAAGGAGTCGTCTTGTAAGAGGAAATTATTCAGTCTCCATTGTCTTGGTTTGATTATATGAGTCCAGTTTAAAGTACATGAAACAGCAGCGTGGTCTGAGATGGTGATGTCGTGGATTTTCGCAGAGTTGGTTATACTGACAATGTCTTTAGAGCCCATAATATAGTCAATCCAGGAAAATGATTGATGGGGTGCAGAATAGAACGTAAAATCCTTGGAGGTGGGGTGAAGTATTCTACATATGTCCGACCAACCGTAAGTTGACATTAGTTGGGTGACCACAGACCTGACTCTAAGTTTGGAGGGGCGGCATAAAGAGGATCTGTCTATGAAGGGGTCTAAGGGAAAGTTGAAATCCCCAGCAACTATGGTGTTCGTGGTCAGGGAAGAGTTGCAGATGGTGTGGAAAGAGTGGAAAAAGGAAGGATCATCAGCATTTGGAGCATAAATGTTGAGAAGCTTTATAGGCTGACCATCAATAAGTCCATCCAAGAGAGACCATCGACCTTCAGAGTCGAATTTGTGAGAAGAAAGTTGAAAGTTAAGGGATTTACTAATCAGAGTTATAACACCATTTTTCTTCCCTGAGGCTGGAGCGGCGAAGCAGTGTTGAATCCAGCCACCAGTTAATTTTCGAGCTTCTTCCAAATCAAGATGAGATTCTTGAATTAGACAAATATCCGCTCCAAGGTGCTTGAAGTAGTGGAGTATTTTCTTCCTTTTGATAGGACTAGAGATACCCTTAACGTTAAGGGATACAGTGGTTATATGAACCATGAGTAAACACTAGAGAGTAAATCAAGGAACTCAGTAAGTGTAAGTGCAGGTGTCGAGGCATATCCAGATGAGGGGGAAAAATGATCCACGCACTCCAGGGAAGGAATAGAAAAAAGAAAGGAAGTCCAACTGAAAAGTAAACGGTTGATTATGCTGCATTTAATCAGGAGCAGGAAACAAACGAAGATCCAAAAATGGGATCGCATGCTGTCAAGAAGCACTCAGAGAGTTCACTCCCAGCCCTAGTGAGTATATATGAACTGGGCCTCAATAATAGTAGGTCAAACAGGTGTAGAAAAATCAGGTCATGTCGCTGACGTTGTCATCAAGGAATTTCTGAAGTTCCAGTGGATCATCAAAAGTTTTTGTAGTATTGCGGTAGGTTAATCTCAGTCTGGCGGGGTAAAACAACCCATACTGCACTCCAATGCTCTTGAGACGTGGCCGCATGGAAAGAAAGGTTTTGCGCTTTTGAGCTGAAGTTTTAGATAAGTCAGGAACGAATAAGATCCTTTTGCCCTCCACAGCTAGTGTCTGAATGGTTTTTGCGGTCTGAAGTATCTGAAGCGTCTGTTGGTAGCGAAGTATTTTTAGAACTATAGGTCTAGGCGGTCTGGTGGGAGACGGAGGGCCAGAGGGCACGCAGTGGGGTGGGCGCGTTCTATTTCCAGCGGGGGGGTAAATTGAATTTTCAAGATGTTAGGAATAAAAGTATGTAGAAATTCCAGGATATTTTTACCTTCTGTATGTTCTGGAAGGCCTATCAGACGCACGTTGTTCCGGCACATACGATTGGAGATGTCTTCCAGGTCGTTTTGCAGCAGGGTGAGTTTTCGGAGATCTTTCTGTATTTTCAAGTGCTGGGAATCGTGGGCTGCCAACCGTTCCTCAGTAAGGTCAATTCTGGCATTATGATGTTTTAATTGGCCCATGATGTTGCAGATTTCGTTCTTGATGTCAGCAGTGGCAGCCAGGTTTTCCTGCATGAGGCCGCGGAGGATTTGTAAGTCAGCTGTTATAGAAGCGGCATGCTCTGCTGAGTCAGACGAGCAGGCCTTAATCGGGGACGGCGGTTCGTGCTTCGATCTTTTGGACGCGTTGTGCGCAGCGGGTGTGCCTGCAGAAGCAGCGGTTTCGGCTTTAGCCGACTTAGTAGACATTCCAGTTGTTAGGGAAAGGGACACCGACCTGAAAAAAGTGTAATTGAGGCAGTTGTATTTGATGCGGCGGGCTGTAGCGGAGCAAAATCGCTAAGTAGCCATCTTGAAAACATGCATGTGACGCCCCTGAAAACAGGCACGTGACGCCCCCCTTGATATGATTCTAGCTTAGAATTCTGTTAAATTCTTCCTAGTACTTTAAGCTGTTGCACTTTTATTCCTGACAATATAGGTTCTACTATGGCCATTCAGAAATTAGCAGACCTCTTTGCTGAGCTCAAATGTAACTCTGATTTATCTAATTCTTGGGATCAGCACTTTAGTTGAATGCAGGGTTGGGTAAAAGACCTTTTTATTGTTATAATTTCTATTATTATCTGCACTCTTGTCTTTGACTGCTCATGTACTGTGTTAGTCGTATTACAGCTCCTAAAACCCCTCCTCGAGAGATATATCTAGAGTATCACTCCCTTCCAGCTCATGCTGTGTATTTATGACGTCATTTTCATGACGTAAGAGGGGATTGAAGGGACACCTATCATGTACCTTGGTAGTTTTCCTTAGGCATATGTTGTCTAAAGCTGTAAATCCAGACTCTGTTTGTTCACTGTCGCAGGTCCACAATGGTGGAACTCCCTTCCCCAGTACATTAGAATAGAACAAGATATTTCAGCTTTTAAAAATTTTTTTTAAACTTATTTGTTTAAGGATGCTTATGACCTTTAAAAATTCTAAAATTATCTATTCTGTTTTAATTAATATTCACAAAGTGTGCCTTGAAATTGTTTACCCTACCTTTTGTTTTTCCCTTTTTTTCTTTGCCCTTATTGTAACTTTACCTCCTTTCCTTTTTTTCATGTTAGTTATTATTGGAATTTTATGTTACTATGTTTAAAGTTGCTTTATTATATTATGTACATCGCCTAGAAAATTCGAAATAGGCGATTCATCAAGAGCTAAATAAACTTGAAACTTGAACTTGTCTTTCCTTCTTTGAAAATAGTACAAGGACATTTATGTTTGAAAAGATATGTTCTTAACTTGTTGTGAAGTGAATTCAATTGTTTTTATAAGCTGTATTTGCAAACAGCTTTAGATTAGGGGCTCTGCTGGCCAAGGCTTTTTCTGACCTTTTGGACTCCAGTCTTGAGATAGAAAAAATGCTGATGTGTTTAAAGTTTCATGTGACCTGTGTCCATATATGGTTTGTGTTTACGTCACATGCTGACACATGTTGACAACACTGATTCATTTAGAATAATATAAAAGGGATGTAAAGCTCACAATAAAGCGGACATGTTTGAAAGATGGTTTCTGGTCTTTAAGATGTGTCCCCGGGTACCTGGCTTCCAAATGACAGGTACAGAGAAAGTATGGGGCAGGAATTGGGACCTAATCCTTTTCAAAACAGACTTGGTAGGTGCGGGATATAAGGAAACCTTGAAACCAGTTTAATACCTCTCCTCTGATTCCAATTGGGTCTAGGCATTGTAAGTTTCTCATGGTCCACCAAGTCACAGTTTAGTTTCATCTGCAAATTTAATCACCTCACACGTCATTCCAATTTCCAGATCATTTATAAATAAGTTAAATAGCATCAGTCCCAGTACAGATCCCTGCAGCACTCCACTGTTTACTCTCCTTCATTGAGAAAAATGATCATTTAACCCTACCTTCTGTTTTCTGTCCGATAACCGATTCCTAATCCACAACTGAACTTTGCCACCTATCCCATGACTCTTTAATTTTTGCAGGAGTCTCTCATGAGGAACTTTATCAAAAGCTTTCTGAAAATCTAGATACACTACATCAACCGGCTCACTTTTATCCATATGTTTATTCACACCTTCAAAGAAGTCAAGCATATTGGTGAGGCAAGATGTCCGTCATTTGAAACACTTTCCCAGCTTCCTTAGGAGGAAGATCATAATCAAGGATGTCCAACATCTCGGCCATTTGGTTTGACCTCAAAATGAAATGGGATGGAATCCGCAATCTCTCTCAAAAAGCTGATAAAGGAGAGTTCCTGTGGGAAAGATTCTCCTTATCTGGGGTGGAGAGGGATCTAAAGGGAGAACAAGAGATCCCTCCTCTGAGTGCTCCCTCTGGTTCCACTTCAGACCCCCAAGAATGGTATGTATCTATCTCAGAAAAGTATTCTTCATGGGACATCTTGAGTCTGTGCCTGCCTTTGATCACTGGACATATGAACAGGTTCTGGACAAAAGCATCACAGTACTGGCCCCTCTCCTGAACTCTGGGTCATTTTTTCTCCTGATAGGGAACCCGATCTTTAAGATATTTGTCCAAGGAGGCTGATAAAGGTTCCAGAAGTGATCCTATTGGCCTGCCAGGGAGGTCTTCAAGAGATTTGTGGATCTTTGGGATGAAATAGATAACCGGGATCCTTGGATATTCATAATCCAAAAACTTGAATTCTCTTTCATTGATGGTGCCTGCCTCCAATGCTTGTATCAGCAAATGCAGAATGATATTTCTAATATGTTGTGTAGGGTCACCTTCCAATGGTTCATAATATGTGGAATCTGACAGTTGTCGCATAGCCTCTATCACATATTTATCTACATCCATAATGACTACTCCCCCACCGGAAGAAACCTGCTTCCTTTTCCTATAAGAGGCGTTATCCAACCACCTCTTACAAACCCCCACCACAGAAGAGGCAGAAATTGTAGAAGCCTCAAAAACCTCAGACTTCATATCCTCAAAAACCAGCTCAGTCTTTTTGATATGCTTCTAGAGAACATAGCCATAAAGCACAGTTACTTACCGTAATGGGTGTTTATTCAGAGACAGCAGGCAGATATTCTCATATGTGAGTGACGTCATCCATGAAGCCCGGATGTGGACAGCTTCGCAAGCAGATTTGCTTTTAGAATTTCAGAAAGTTCGCAACTGCCGCACCGCAAGTGTCTTCCCGCCCAGCGTAGAATGCGTCTCTCCTCAGTTCAGACAGCTAGCAGAGAAGCCAACCAGGGAAGGTGGGTGGGTTGTGAGAATATCTGCCTGCTGTCCCTGGATAACACTCGTTATGGTAAGTACCTGTGCTTTATCCCAGAACAAGCAAGCAGCATATTCTCACATGTGTGTGACCTCCAAACTAACCAAAATGGGATGGTGGTAGTGTTGGCAATTTAGGAGAATAAATTTTGTAAAACTGGCTGTCCTAAATGGCCATCCCATCTGGAAAAGGTATCCAAACAATAATGAAAAGTGAATGTATGAACCGAGGACCAAGGGGCAGCTTTGCAGATGTCCTCAATAGGAATAGATCTGAGGAAAGCTACTGATGCCGCCATGGCTCTGACTTTGTGGGCTGT